>NW_006911912.1:189256-890384 GCF_000338995.1 Bipolaris sorokiniana ND90Pr
CAAGATAGACTTCCTCACTATCTATACACAGATCCGGCCGAGAGTCTTCACGCAGCAGAACATCCAGGCAGGTTTTCAGGCGACAGGCCTTGTCCCTCTCTGTCCTAAGCGTGTCCTATCGTCGCTTACAGTTGTCCGCACGCCATCTCCACTACAGACAACTATAGATAATAACGCCGTAACGCAGGCAGAAACACCGCATACAGTAGCTCAGCTTCAGCAGCAGGTGCGCTATCTCCAAGAGCGACTACACCGGCAGTCAGAGAGTCCAACAAGCATTGCTATACGCCAGCTTGCTAAGAGCGCTCAGCTTGCAATGCAATCAGCAACAATACTCGCAGAGGAGAATAAGAAGCTACGTACAGTCAATAAGCGCCAACAACAAAAGCAAGACCGGCGCCGTCAATATATCGCCTCTGGCGGGGTGCTTCAGGTGCAGCAGGCTCAGCAGCTTACTGCAGAGGCAGAAAGGTTGGTCATGGGCAGTGACCAGAACCAGACTGGTGAGCGACGCCAGCGCGCGCCGCCAACGTGCACGAAATGCCACACTGTAGGACATACTCGGACGTCATGCAGGACTAGATCATGAATTATATCTCTTAATTATCTCCAAAAATATTACGTTGTTGTGGCTCAATTGCGTAAAACGTCGCGTCAATTTTGGTGGGGCGGCCAGCTTACTGATACGGCCAGCTTACTGATAGAACACGTTAGCAGCTGAGCTTTCGCATGCTGAAATAATAGGACCGATACCTTTACAAAGCGACATCGTCGCGCCAGAGCTTTACTGCCATAAGGGAAGAGAATTATGGCTCCAACCTTCAAAGTGGACGCAACATTGATGAAGTGCGCATTTCCGAGAGTGGCGTGGTATTGGTGGGTTAGCAGGCGGGCCGTTGGTAAGATCGTTGGACAGGCCCCAATAGCGATAGTATTTGCGGATCCCCTGTAAATCAGCAATCATGTTGTTGGTGTCAGCCGGTGTCCAAAGCAAGAAGGCGCATCGCCGAGTGGGGCAGTGTCGCGCTAGTTGGTTGTCTCGTGGATGATCGTCAAAGCTCTGGACCTAACAGAAAGGCGATCGCTGCCTCACTAGATGTGCATACAACGCCTCGTTGACACAAACGGGCACATGCCTCGATTTTCTATACATATATCATCTGCTAGGGAGTTCACTGAAGGTGCAGCCTTCTACACAATCTCAGACGCCCTCGGAGATGGCCCATGATCATGCTTTCTTTCTACGCCAGCACAGTGTATTCAATGTGTATACATTCATCATTCTTACATCGCTATTTTTTTCGACAAATTTGGCGCATTTAACAAGCCCGCCTGGCACATGGGTATCCCGCAACATCCAACCCCTGCTGGAAGCACTATCCCTAAAGCGAGACTGGCAAGGTCTGGGCCCTCAAATGTCTCGACTGCTTCAAGTACCTGTAAGCATAACCAAGAGGTGAGATTCGATCAATTTCATTTTCTGGTTTTCACATGTGTCAGAGAGTGTGCTTGTTTGGTCCACAAGTCATACATTGTTTTTGTTTCATGACCAGATTCCTTGAGCCATCAGGTCTACAGACTGTTACGTCTTCCAAAAGGAATTTTGGTCCAGCCTATTTTTATCTTCAATTCACAAACCTGGCAAACCATATTGGACGAGAAGCCATTGGACCATGGATCCGATCTCAGATAAGGTTTCTTGGCTGCCATTCTCAGATTCGAGAACCGATCTATCAATTGTCAGACATCACGCACAGGCGATGTTGCTTTTCCTATATGGTTGTACCATTACAACGAGCTGCCCCTTAGCACGAACAGTGGAACGTTTACAAAGCATACGAAAGAATTGCGCTGATTTTGACACTCCAATCGCGGTCATGAAGTACTGCTTGTACCCCAACCCAAGCGATTCCTAGTTTGTGGGCAGCGTTTGAAATGTGATTTATTTATTCCCAAGTCTTCTCATTTCAATAACCTGCTCTTAGCCATATTTTTACAATGTTTTCTTACCGCCATCTATATCAACTACTATGCATTCTTACAGCAATTTCTAATGCACATAACGATAGTGAAAAACACATCGGCCCAGGATCCCGCGCCAAGCTCGCTCTGTCAGCTCTCCAGACATGGTACAACGAAACCACAGGCCTCTGGGAAACTACAGGATGGTGGAACGCAGGAAATATTGTCACAACGTTTGGTGATTACGCAAAAGCGTTTCCTGAGGACGCGGACTTGCAGGCTCTAACGAGGGATGTCTTCTCGAATGCACTTGCTCGTGCACCAATCATGAACCCTCAACCGGGCTACGAAGATGAACCATCAAACAATACAACTGACAATCAAGATGGTTCGATGCATATTGATAGTGGTTATACGAAGGAACTTGATCCGATAACCTACGAGCCCCATTGCAAGTTCCCGCCGGATTGGAAAGATGGAACTAAGAACATCTCAACCGCATACGCTGCACATCATATTGAGAGTCCAGACCCATACGACTGGCTTGACGGCTTCTACGATGACGATCTTTGGTGGGCGCTGGCTTGGATCAATGCTTACGATGTTACCAACCACCAGCCGTACCTTGACCTTGCCGAAGGCATCTTTCTCGCAGTAGCAAAGACATGGGGCACTTATTGCGGTGGCGGCATATACTGGAGCTGGAAAAAGAACTACGTTAACGCCATAGCAAATGAGCTCTTCCTCAGCACTGCAGCGCATCTGGCTAATCGGGTTGAGCATAAGAAAGAGACGTACCTTGATTGGGCGATGAAGAGCCATGACTGGTTCTTCCAGAGTGGAATGATCAACATCAACGGTACTGTCAACGATGGTTTAACAGAAGACTGTGAGAACAACAACAAGACGGTCTGGTCGTACAACCAAGGCGTGATCCTTGGCGGCCTCGTCGAACTCCAGCGCGCTGCCTCTCCATCGGAGAGTGACTTTCTTGACGCTGCATACCACATTGCGCGAGCAGCCATTTCTGCGCTCACGGGCTCAAATGGAGTCATTCACGACGTTTGTGAGCCAGAATGTGGTCTTGATGGTGGACAGTTCAAGGGCGCCTTTATGCGAAACCTGGTCCGGCTATATCAAGCATATCCAGCGGACATGCTTGCCGCGACAATTCACCTAAACGCCGAATCGATCTGGAATTACAATAGGGAGACGGATGAAGGACTTCCGTTTTTCGGTGTGGACTGGGATGGCCCATTTGTCGATCCTGCGGATGCCAGCTCGCAGAGCAGCGCCATGGACGCGCTAGTTGGTGATGTAGTCACGGAGTGGGTATTTAGTATTGACAACAGTGGGACTTAGTTATGAAGAAATACTTTCTCTTTCCATAGAAACTTTCAATGATTTGTCGTCTATTTTTGCTCCTCCCCCTGTTCAATCACGATTTCTTTCGCTCCATTCAAAAAGTCAAACTTGCCGACATCCACACCCTTCATCCTGAGAATGCCATATGCAGTTGTTATATGGAACCTATATCGTAATTAGTAAATATCAGTCTAGCCTCTCCCACCAGTTATATCTCTCGTCTCAGAAGTCTAATTCACTTACCACATATTCGGATGCGCAAACTTGTACACATAATCCAAGGCCGGCAACCTTATCTGCAAGCCACTTGGAAACTTCATCAGCACCTCATTCGCCTCTTTGCCCTCAAAATCGGCGGGCTTGAAGCTTTCAAGATACTTGAGTGTCTTCTCGATGCGAGCCTCCAGTTCCTCGAACGTCTTTTCATCATCTGGCAGCGTGATGGTTTCGAGCGCTGGGTTGATGCGGGGCGGCATGAACTTGACGGCGTCGGTCAAGCGGTAGACTTGGAACCGGAAGTCCTTCATATCTGGGTGTAGAGATGCTGTGAGGAAGGTTTCGGGGTCGATGTTGTTGGAGAGGGTGTGTTCGTGGCCTTTTTTTATGAAGGCTAGGGTGTTTTTCATGGCGCTGATGGCGGGCGCGATGGCCATGGTGTGGAAGTTTAGAGAAGCCATTTTCTTCACGTGAGAGAGAATGTGTGTGTGTGTGTGTGTGTGTGTGTGTGTGAATTCTTGAGAGAGAGAGAGAAATAGAGATGCTGTTGCCTGCTGTCGAGATATCCTATTAACTTTGCGAGCTAGCAAGCTGTATTTATGTTCCCTTCTCTCCTTGCACCCACACCCGCAAAACGACTGACTAGTCGGTCGGCCGATCGACCCGAACAACCACGTTGCAGTTGTTTTCGTAGCCTCCACCATAAAACTTGATTATGCGTGAATGAGGCGCGATAGTTGTGACTGCTGGAGACCTGGATTACAAAGCTGGTGGGCCTGATGGTGTAGAGATGAGCGCTCGGCCAATCGGAGCCCGGAGCGATGTGCCGCGAAAATGCAACTTACGAGCCGCTACTGCAGAGTAAATAGAAGTAACCTGATGTGGTGTTTGATTACAAACAACATGATAGTTGTAGCATCATGAGGTTACGCACCGCGGGTGATTGTGTGCGCCGAGTGTCGAGATGGTGGAGCAGTGCCACGCGGTTTGGTCCTTACAGTCTCTCTGGGGCGTAAAGGAGGTATACGGTGGAGGCATAGAACGAAGCTATTGTGGCTCTTGCTAGTTCCAGGGCAAACTTTATAATTGTTGTGGTATTCTTGGCATGTTTGCGAGAGGTTTGAGATATTGCAAGGCAGACGCGGTGTATGCATTTGTCATCCAAAATGACCCAGTCGATACTTCAGGTGACAAAAAATTAAGTTGATTCGCTAGTTTTCATAGCTGCCTATTATGTTCAGCATTTCGATATTGATTGGTTCAACTTGAGTTGTCTTGGATTCATTTCCGTATCAAGGAAATCTTACAATATTTTTCGTCACGCAGCTGGTTCAGGTGTGGTCATGGAAGTTCAAAGACTTTATGGCTGCATCTATGTAACCTGTGACTCGGGTTTTTTTCTTCAGAATCTACGCGATGTTCTTCGCTAGACTGAGCTGGCAAAAGCATAACGCAACTATTGCATGTCCGAATACTGCTTACCAAGCGCACCTGGCACTGTTGCTTTTGTTTCGGAGTTTGCTCTAAGTAAGTCTAGAGCATGAGCTAACCGTATATACATCGATATAAAGATTACCTGAATTACCATTTCCAAGAGCTATTTTCTCCGCAACAGCGATATGAGCTTTCCCTGCTGCCAATGCGCATATTTCGTAAAGTCCTGAGGTTGATATGGGCCGCTTAAAATATCGATCAAATCTTCGCTGAAATTAGGATATGCAGCATCAATATGGTATATCGTTTGATCAATCAAGTACTTATTGTAGTAGTACTCCAGTTTGATATGGTTAATCCTGTTGCAGACTCTCACGGCTACTTTACATGTTCTCTACGTGCAAAGCGAAGAAGTACCTATTTCGTGGGAAAGCTTTCGTTCTAATAAGATATCGTAATTTCGAAAGTTATAGCAGATCTTTCCACTTATTTACTCGTGACCAAAAACTCACTCTCCAAGAAACTTCTATTTTTCAAGTCACGGAGGCCCCTTCACATTCTCGTAACTATCTACGTCCAAGTGTTGCAAAATGCATGTAGCAGAGACGCGCTCCCTTAGTTTAGCGAAGAGAGGACCGATCCTTCGGTGTATGGTATTATCTAAGACTAGCGCTACGGGTGACCGTTTGTTGGAGACCCTGCCGCTTAGTACTATTCTACTATGCAGTTTGCGCTAAACCGAACGAGAAGATGAACTCGTCTACCTTTGTGCTGCATCATCCCATCACGCTGCGATTTCTGCTACACATCACTATCGTCAAGCGGATTTTGTCTTAATTAAATCCACTTTCCGCTTGGCAAGGCACCCCGGTAGCCACGTCTCAGGATCCGTCGCTGCCGAACGTGTGTCGGGACCTCTTTTCTCCATTCGCACGTCCGTAAATGTCGCAGTCTCACCCGGCTCGCTCTACCCAGTTCTTTTACACTCACATCCCTATCCGTACTCAACCCCTAATGTATCTCGACACACCATAGTATACGGTGAGAACTCCTAGAGCGCTGGATTCTATGGATAGCCAAGTCCCTGAGAATCCTCCGAGAACGGCTCCTCCTGTTCGTCCGAAGAAAGACCGACAAGATGGCGCCCTCAATCGTCTCAACACTTCAAGCCTTCCACAGTTGTTGGACATGGACAACAGACCGACCTTTGTGCTCGACATGGAAAATTATGTTTATGGAAATCAACTAGTGGTGCGACCAATATTCTGCAATGCTGCGTTGAGGATGCAAGAGCAACTATTTCTCAAGGTCATTGGCTCTGCACGGGAAGATCCTGAAGATAGCGACCGTGGCGCAAACTATGAAGAATTCCGAAAATGGGCAACAATTATCAGTAAATTTCGGGATTCCAGAGATATATTCCCATTGACGATGGAGTACGCCAAATTCATATGGACGGTGTTCTGTATCCAGCCCAACTGGAAAGTGATCACCGGCCATCCGGTCTTTCGCAACGAAGATATCCCAGGAAGGGGTCCGCTGTCGGCGTCTGCACCGGCATCTGAAAAGAAGTGGTATGGCGTACGGGTGAGAGACGACAAGAAAGCTTTGGCTTCTGCTGCAGCTACCCCGAAACATGATATAGTTGAGAATACTAAACAACCCAAATCTCCACAAACAAACATTGGTTTGGAGGAGGAGAAAAATCGCATATCAAGCGTCTCCGCCGTTGCCCTGTCAGCATTTGAATGTTCCGTACCCGACTGGACAGTTGCGAACCCTAAAGGCGTTCTTTCAGAACATTTAACATTTGTAAGAAGTATTGACTGGTCAAAGACTCCCTTGGGCGCTATGAATACATGGACGATTCAATTCCGAGAAATCATCTGCTTAGTCATGCGGAATCCTCATCCGTCATCTGTTTTTTGGGGTGAGGACTTGACTATGCTCTACAATGAATCTCATAGGGATATTATTGCGGGCGACAAGCACCCTGCTTTGATGGGTACTGGTTTCACAGGCCCTTTTCACGAAATGTGGGGTTCAGTTCGCACTACAATGCGCGAAAGCGCTCGGACTGGCCAGGCTCAGCTCAACCTCAATCAAATGTTACCAATCATACGGCATGGTTATCTGGAAGAGGCATTCTTCACGTGGTCTTTTGTGGGTATTCAAACTCTGACCTGCTCGGTTATATGCCGCTTACATGATTATAGGTTCCAGTTTTTAGCGGTACTGACCGCATTCTTGGTTGTAAGTATCGTTGCGACAGCACCATACAATCTTATCTGCAGAATGAATGCGATGGCGACGGCATCAAGTGCCCAAAAATCCATAAATATCTCAACCTAGTTCTCATTAAGCAAACATCATTGGATATGAAAAGTCTTACTGACTCATAATCGGAATCTAGTCTATATGAATGCATTTGATACGACTGTCGAATCGCTCAGAGGCAGGAGAATGGAATTGTTACGCTACTTAGGCGAGCGCCTGAACGCAACACGCACTGTAAAAGAATTTTGGGGCAGGGTGTTGGACGGTCTGACTCACAACGACTACGACGTGCCTTTCGCGCTCTTATACTCGATTGTCGATGCGGAGGACATCGACCATAGCTCTTTGGAATTGCCTAATACTAATCCGAGTTTCGTAAAGACTTGCATTATCGAAGGATCGATTGGGGTACCGAGAGGACATCAGGCCTGTCCTGAAAGATTTTCCTTGACGGAGAGTGATGATACTCTAATCTCAGCTTTCATTCAGGCGACGCGAACACTGGAACTTTTAATGTTACATGTGGACAATGGAACACTTCCGCAGTCATTACTTGAGATTGTTGAGTGGAGAGGATACAAGGATCCCTGTAGGGAAGCAATGATACTACCTCTTCGGCCAACAAACGCGGACAATGTTTGTGCGTTGTTGCTCCTCGGTATCAACCCTCGTAGAGCTTACGACAAAGAGTACGAATCTTTCACGTCCATGCTCAATCGACAGATTGCGACTTCGTTGGCATCAGTTCTTCTTTTTGAAGACGAGGTACGGCGAAGCAAGCGCGCAGCTGAAGTCGCTGCCTTGCAGCGGGAGGAACTCTCTCAGCAGCTCCAACTCCAGACCAGTCGGATGCGTCGAATGACCGAATTTTCACCTTTAGGTATGTGCTTGTTTGACGCTGAGGGGCGCTTATTGGAGGCGAATGACCGTTACTTTGAAATGACTGGAGTTTCCCATGACACCATTGGAGACTTCATGCCCGACGACGTGATGGCAGAGCAAAGCTTAGAGACTGCACAGAATATGTGGGATGGTAAGTGACGTCTGTACATTGCCTCTACTCCATAAGGTACACTAACGAAATGTCAACATCTAGAATTACTAAGAACCCACAAGTCGACCAGTCGGGAGCTCCAATATGCATGTCCCAAGTTTCAAGCAAAAGACATTAACGGCGAACCCATTGAATATTGGGTTCTTGCGTCTTGTCAGCCGGAGCTAAGTCCAGACGGTGAACTGATAAGCGTTATGGGCACCGTTACGGATATATCGCACCTAAAATGGGCCCAAGGTCTCCAGGAACGAAGACTACGAGAAGCAGAGGAGGCAAAGCGCCAACAAAACGAGTTCATCGATATTACATCGCACGAAATGCGCAATCCATTGTCCGCAATTCTGATATCCGCCGATGACATCGGAGATACTCTTAGTGTTCATCAATTCTCATGTGATGAGGATAGAAGCATTGCAAAAAGTTGCATTGAAGCTGCGAACAACATTGCTCTTTGTGTTCAGCATCAGAAGTTGATCGTCGATGACATCCTTACCGTATCGAAACTAGACTCTAACCTTTTGCGCATGACTCCCATTCCTTCGCAGCCTATCGCTGTCATTGAGCGTGCTATTGCTATGTCAGTAAATTCATTCTCCACTTGTCCCTAAATATGCTCCAAATTATTGACATTGCATTTAGGCTTCGTCCTGAGGTAGTGGCCAAAAGTATCGACCTTGAATTCAAGCCGCACTCAAGCCTGCAAGAACTCAACATCGATTGGGTAATGCTCGATTTTGGCCGCCTGCTACAGATCATCGTGAATCTCATCACCAACGCGATAAAGTTCACTCAAGACCGGCCAACACGCTCCATTGTTATCCACATTCGCGCATGCACAGAAAAACCAGATTTTGAACTTCCAAATGGCTTTGAGTTTGTCCCACAACGAACTAAACTTACTGATTGTGGCAATGGAGAGGACTGGGGCACTGGTTCACCGGTCTTCCTCTTGTTCCAGGTTCAAGATACTGGTTGCGGACTTACACCGGGACAGAAAAAGCTCTTATTTGAGAAGTTCGCTCAGGGATCACCACGCACACATGGGAAGTACGGCGGCAGTGGCCTTGGGCTATTCATCTCGCGGCAGCTAGCCGAATTGCATGGTGGGCAGATTGGTTGTACTTCGGAAGCAGGCGTCGGCAGTACATTCGGGTTCTATCTAAAAAGCAGACGAATGACGTCTGAAGACTGCCGCCTGCTCGAAGAACGCGCCAGAAAATCACCCAATACCGAAATCCCTGCATACTGTTTGCGTAACACCCCGCAAGCATTTTCTAGAATGCAAGATCAAACACACCCTAATAGTAGTATCCACGACAATCTCGATGAGCAAACCAACAAACCAACCCGACAACTCCACGTCCTCGTGGTAGAAGACAACCACCTCAACCAAAAAGTCCTTTGCAAACAACTCACAAAAGCAGGTTGCATAACCGCCACCGCCGACAACGGCGTACACGCCCTCAACCACATTGCCAAAACCCAGTTCTGCACCCCAGACGGCATACCGCTTTCTATGGTCCTCATGGACTGCGAGATGCCCGAAATGGACGGGCTCACGTGTTGTAGGAAGATACGCGAGATGGAGCAGCGCAAGCAGGTGGTGGGGCATGTACCGATTATTGCTGTGACGGCGAATATTCGCTGTGGCCAAATTGATGAGGCGAGGGCGTCGGGCATGGATGATGTGATTGGGAAGCCGTTTCGTATACCGGAATTGTTAGAGAAGATGAGGGGTTTGTTGGAGAGACTTGAAGGGGAGCAGGGTGTGAAAGGTTGATATTCCGTTGGAGGGTGTTTTTTCTTTTGAGGGATGGTACTGGAATTATGTCTCTTGGTTTTCTATTCTCTTAATATGCTTACCTATTATATTGAGGCATAGAGCTTTGTCAAATTCGACCGACCATTTTAGTGATTTCTCAGAGGTTATTCGGTTAAACTGACAGAGAGTTTTGTGCAAAAGTCGAAATATTTTCCAGATTCGCGGTGATATTGTCGGAGTGGCAAATGAAATAAGCACTCAGAGGTAGTTACAGTGAGCGGCAAAGTAAACGTGCATCATTTGATGTTTTTCATATTCCTTTCTTCATGCTACAAAGGCAATCACTATCATTAATCATCTCATTGGAACCTGCACAACTCCATCACGCCAATCCGTACATCGCTCGACTCGGTTTTCCCACCAGCCCTTCACTTCGTCGACGGATTCGGGCTAATAGTGTTATCGGGAAACTTGCGGAAGATATCGGCAATGTGGTCAATAGGCGCAGCCAGCATGCCCATTGGGCCCTCAAACAGCGGGTTCTCGCCAGCACTGGGATGACTCCTCGACGGCACAAACGCCTTTGTGCGCCCAAAGTTCTTCGCCAGACTCTCCGACGTACCCTTGTTATCGGGCTTCGCTAGTGCGTTCTCGAGAGCAGGTAGGTCGTCGGCTTCTTCCTCCTTGATGTGCTGGCCGAGGATACCCCAGAGTTCCTTGAGCTTGGGGACGTAGGCGGAGTCGGTGGCTTTCATATTTTGGAATTCTTTGAGGAGTTCCTTGACCTGGTGTCTCGTTAGTAATCATACTCACGGAGATTTAGGCGAAAAGAAGTAGACGAACCTGGTGGTGCTGCTGACGGTCCTTCTCGGCATGTGCGTGACCTTCCTTGCCAATGTACTTCTCCATGGCAGGGTAAATGAGTAACTCCTCAGCTACAGAGTGTCGGGCAAGCTCCCAAGTAAACTGGTTGCCGAATCGCGTCTTGTGGTCGACATCGTCTGAGTTGATGATTTCGTTGTAGTACGACTCGAGCTCACGGTGGTCCTTGATAATGACGTCTGAAATCGTCGACATGGCTGCGACACGGGCACGGAATGAGGCGAATTGGTTGTTTACTGTGACACGACTGATCTGAGGTCTGATAGCGGCTCTGGAGATGGAGGATACAAAAGTGCGGTGGAAGGACATTCTGAAGGAAAGAAGAAGTAGTAGATTGGAGGCACAGAGACGGGCTTTTAATATGTTGTTGATTGAGAGTGAGCAAGGGCGAGGGGTGAGTGTGCTATCTGACAGGGCTCTCCAGCTTGGCTTCTTCCATTGGCGCTTTTATTTTGCGAGAAGAAAAGTGTTTAGTTTGTGCGTCATTGTATCGCAACATGTTCAGCTGTGCAGTAATGGGGCCTTGGTGATTGGTGAGGGGGTGGACGCCGTTTGGCTGTGCGGGTGTGTGAGTTGATGGTTGCTTGACGTAGTGGAGATCTGGGGCTAGGAACACGCTTACTGCGTCTCAAATCGGAACCGTGCCTATTGGGCAGCATCACTTAAACGTCACTACAACACCATTGACACGGCTACTCCACTGTTGATACACAGCATGGCATTTCTTGACAAGGCACGTTATTGGGTGAAATGGGGGAGCTGTCGCAGCTGGCGAATTGGCTTTGACAGATTTTGATTTGCATCACCCCCAAATTGATTGGGGGCATCTGACTATACCATACCAAGGTATCGAGGCGCACCGTTACAATTGTGAATTTGCTCCGCGGCGCATGCTTGGGAACACATGTACGCGTCACGAGAATGGGGTAGCCACGGTCCTGGCAATTTAGAACAACCGAATATGGTGAGACGAGATTTGCTCCGTCATTCGCACGTCTTCGATGCAATACAACATGCGCATCTCGTAGATTCCGATTCCCATCTTCTCCGCTTGTTGCAAATCACGGTCCTTACGAAAGATTACATGTAAATGTATACGAATAGCCAATTATATCACTTATAATAGTCATCGGCTTGTTTGAGGGAACATATGGTATTCCAGCCATCTCCAGATATTAAGTTGCCTGTGGTTTTGTCAATAAACCTGATAGAAAGAAGCGGCCTAATGTCGAACGGAAGTTCTATTGAGTTTGAAAATAATAGTCTACCGATGGAAAGGAGAAAACCAGCATTTTATAGTGAACAAGAAAGAGAGAACGTAGTCTACGCTAAACGAGAAAGAAAAGAGACGATTATGAAAGAACAACCAAAGAGCAAAGAGAAGACATCCCCTCAAAATCCAACTATCCAGCGCGTGTCTGATCCAACATGTTGCCCAGTTAGACAACTCACATCCAAAACATAGTATCATCCAGCTCCTTCGCCCAAGGCCCCGGACCCCCCGAACGCGCGCGATTCCACTCCAAAACCGCGCGATTCAACACCACCTTCTCAATCTCGCTCTCCACAAACTTCTCATGCTCTCTCTCAACCGCAATCTCATCCGGCGACTTCCTCTGCACGCCCCTCCCCGGCTGCGGTACCTGTGGCACCAAATTCGCCTTCCTCCGCACCAAACGGCCCTGCTCCCTGTGCTTGATAGTACTCACGAGATTCGCGTAAGACTGATGTTCTGCGCTACCTCTGTCGGGACTGAACCAGCTCCGCAGGTACGCCCGACCGCGATCGCACAGCCGATTCGCATAGTATGCTGAAGGCGGATACGATACACCGAGCGTCGCCCGCGCGTACGTGTAGCAAAGCTTGTACATGAGTTCCTGGAGCTCTATATCTTTGATTCCGATTTCGTTTGCGATGACCATGTAGTGCGTTGGGATTGCTGTTCCCTTGAGACCGTAGTGTGATTGCAGGTAGAAATCCGAGTAGTGCGGTAAGGTGATTGCACAATCGACAAGAGTGCCTGTTCTACAGTTTCCGTTTGCAGAAGCGACAGAGGTGGGGAAGAAGCGGGTTGAGTGGCGCTTTACGGCAACGACGACGGTGATTTTGATATTAGCAATGCCATTGGCTTTGCAGGCGGAGCGGATCTGTGGTAGCTCTTCGTCGCGGACCTGGGCGAATTGCCCGGTACTGACGCCGTCGCGGTAGTAGAGGATTTTCTTGGGGAAGGTGTGGGTTGCGCGGAAGTAGGCCATGAGGCGTTCGGAGACCATGGGTTCGAGGTCGTCGATGATCTGTCGATACTTGTTAGCCGGTATCTGGAGATCGTCGATGGCATCTGAGACTTACCTCTTTCTTACAAAGCCTCTGCAGTCTCATAGAGCCTCGGAATTTGGCTGCGTTGGAATCGATGGAGCCAACCACAGCAGCGATTGAGGGACATCCAACCAATGAGCCACTGCCGGGGTGAGTGACGTCTGCCCCAAGGACCAGAGTTTCGTGCAACGAGGTCTTGATGCCTGTGTTGTCAAAATGAACAATATGATTGCTACCGCCAAACTTAAGATTCGCCTTCATCATGATGTTGGCCATGTACTGGGTGATGTTCTTATTAAGGCCCCTCGCTTTATATTTGGGGCCTTAGTCATGCAGAGAGACTGCAGAGCCTCATAACGATCCACGACGTCTTTGAAAGCAGAGTAAACTGGGATACTCTTGTTCTTCAAGAGAATGATCACAAAGTCAGCCCTAGGATGGCCCTGCTTCATGCTCTGGATGGATTCCTGGATCGTCGCCTTGATGGAGACGTACAGTACCCCTCGAAGGCCTTGGACGAACGCCGAGCTCAAGCATTTCGCACCGCTACAGACGTTGTATCGACTCAGGAGATGATTGAAATTATTGTAGATGTTCACCGTATCTTCTCTGTCCAGTTGTAAGCTAGCCTCAATGAGCAAAAGGTAATTGACTTGCTTCTTGCCAGAGTAGCCAGGAGAGTCGAAAAGCTCTTGAGTTTCCCAAGGTTCCATTGAGCCTTGTCATTTGGTCTTGCGTCAGGAGTTCCGGAGCCGTACGAAATGGTGAGAGCTCTCAACTGCGCGGATGGTATCTTGAGCATTGTCGGGTTGATAAGGAGTTGCGAACAACCAGGCTATAAGAATACATGTGTTAGTTTCAGTGCTTCAAAAAGAAATTGTGGAAATGGAACTTACGAGCGGCTGTTCTCCATCACGGGGATTGAGTCCGAGACTCTCCATTCCCTCGACCTCAACGAGACGTCGGCTGGTATCGGGTACATGCGCCGCCAGTTTCAGCATATTGTCGATCAGTTCCTCCGGAAGAAGTTTCTTATAAATTTGGTACGGCAGGATTCGCAGATATTCACGAGGGTAATAGACTGGCTCCCTCTCATTGCCATTCCTTGCCAAACACATTCCTCAGATGCTTTTCAACATGGATGTTATTCTTAGGATCTGTTGAATTTAGAAACCTCATGCTCGGATCGCTGAATTTCCTACCCATTTCAAAGACGGATTTGACGCGGTTATGGGGCTTGTTGAGGCGATTGATCTGGTACTGATTGTCTTTGTTCGGCAAGCGTTCATATTCAATGTACAAACGCAGTGTTTTGAGGAGCCGCACTCGCTCATCCTCAGAGAATGTGTCATCACTCAGGAACTCGCCAACCGTAATGGGTCTAAAGAACGCGTTGGTAGCAGGGTTGACGTTGAGGAAGATCTTCTGTATTCCTGGCTTGATTGTAAAATAGTAGCCTCGAATCGTACACAGGGACTTCAGAGAGCGCTTTCCGGGCAAGTCTACATAACCATCTTTGACAAAGAACTTGTTGCTGGATTGCTGGAAGACGCTTGAAGTCATGCTGCTGGTAATCGCAAGGTTGAGTGCGCTGATTATGGGGTTGAAGTTGAACTCTGGATCACTCTCCTGGTGACGTGCATCCATGTAGCGATACAGCCCATCAAGTTTAAGTTCGTGATGGAGTTTGAGGAAGAGTTGCACTCTCTCATTTCCATCTGCAATAGCCTTGGGCTGCCATATAGCGCCTGCTTGAGTACCATCATCTCCAAGGATAACAGGCTGATACCCAATCGTCTCATGAAGGTTCTTCCATGCAACAATTGTCTTGACATGATCTGTAGCATAGTATTGCTTGTTGTCTCTAAGCATACCCCATGCCTCTTCGGCGGCCTTGAAGATGTATTTGGCTTTGCGCTTGCTCTTCCCACCAGGAATCTTGAGAATTTCGTAGATAAAGAAGCGGGTCTTAGGCTTGAAGCGAACTTCAAAATGATTCGTGAGAACGTCCGACGATGCTTGAGCAAATGCTTTTCGGAGGGGAAACTCGGCTTTCTTCGCCCTGCTCAGGGCAAGCTCAGATTGGAATGCATTGCCTGGGCCAACTGGGTCTTTATCCGGTACATGGACAAATTTCGGCGCACACGTCTCCACAGGATCTGTCTGTGTGATGTCGCGAACCGCTCTCAGACCTTCGGTTGAGCGACCGATTGACCGAAGGATTCTATTCAGCATGACGTCTTCCTCTGTAACTGTACCCTTTACTGTATCCTTTACTGTATCCTTCGCTGCATCCATGGTTGCGTCCTTGGCTGAGCCCTCAGTTATATTCTGGGTCTGGTCCTCCAATTGCACTCGTGCTAAGACTTCCACGTTTGCATCTGTTGTTGCTTCTTCCGCCGGATCCTGATATCGTGGCTTCTTCGACTTGCGGAACTTGACAATAGTCTGACGAGCAGCATTTGCTTTGCCCGGACCATAGATCCTAGCGAGAGGCGAATCCATGGCAGTGGGTACGTTAAGTTTTGGACAAGCACCGTCGTATGCATCATGACCACTGGTACCGCAAATGACACAAGGGTCGTCATTCATGTGCCGACGCAGGGACGGCTCCGTCAGACGTTCGAAATCGCTCATCTTTTTGAAGCTGAGGGTACCCAATATGTAGGGTTGAAATCAAGAAAGAAATTGTATGTGTGATCTGAATGTAGAAGTAACTTGGGAAGATGGTGTAAGGTACTGGGAGTTCTCCGTGATGAAATACAGAGAGTAAAAACAACTTAACTATAGTTATACAAACATCTCAACGAGATATTGTTGACTGCTTCGTTTGTCACATAGCCACCCAAAAGTGAACTAGCAAATATTGTCTTGGTATACAAATTTTTAGTGAAAAAAATTCGCAATAGCCATAATGTACGTCAAACACACTTAGTAACACCCCACAAACCCGAGGCCAGCAACATAGATACCCTGTCTTCTGTTACAGGTGTTCGTGAACCGTTGAATCTGGTGGCACTGCCTGGTTTGACTTTGTTCGAAACTACCGCAAACTGCCTTCATCATACGGAAGTTGTTATAGGTAATTACGCAAGCAAATGTATGATGGCTGCCGCCCCACACGGCTAGGAATGAGCATTTATACCAGGATGCGTATCGGGTTTCCTTGAAAGTAAGGGAAATATGTCAGATAATAAGATGTTCAAAGTTTTTTTTAAAAAGTGGTATCGATTGCTGAACGGACCAGCCAGGAGCTTCCTCTGGAGCCACACCTGGGGACTCAAAATGATGTGAATTATGACTATCTACCTCTTTTTGTTCCTCTTCGCTGCCCTCTTTTCGCCTCTAACATCCTTCTTCAACCTAGCATCAACCATCTTATATTTGCCCTTGGTGCCCTTTGGTCTGTTCTTGATACCCTTGTTACCTCCTCTAGCCACAACAACACTGACCTTTTGCTTGGGCTTCTTCTTTGCAGCTCTCGACATTAACCGTGCAATACTCTGGGCCTTTTCCTTCTCTGTCATACCCTCCTCATCTGCTAAGAGAGCAGACTTCTTCTTGAGCTTCTCCAAGCGCTGGGCAGCCTTAAATTTCTTGCGGGCCTGTGCTTCACGGACCTTCTTAATAGGGCGAGCGTTCAGCGCGCGGAGCTTCTCTTTAATGGCTGCGGCTGCGGCTGCTGAAGTTGGGCGCTGTATCTTGGAATGTTTGTTCTCGTCGTCGAGGAACCAGTCGGGAAGACCGTCGACGTCACGATGTGAGTAACGGTTGAATGATTCATCCAGGAGGTCGTGTTTTGTTTTCTGACCGGTAGCCATCTGATGGGCCAGGGTCATGGCTTCTGCTGTGATGATGTCGATGTCTGGTTTGCCGTTTTTCATAGGCATGGAATCTTGTTCCCACTGTGTTTCGTCGCGCGCGACTTCTTCGATTTTGTCATCATCCTCATCAGAGGACTCGTCATCGAAAGCTACTGCAGGAGAAGCGGCCTTCTTACTTGTTCGGATTGACAACGTCTTCTCTGATGCAGAAGGTTGTGTAGCCGACTCCTCCTTCATTTCGGTATCGCCTTCAACATCGATGCCACTGTCGTCACCTTCCTCAAGGTCATCGAGCCCATCAATTCCCTTAAAAATGTCCTGATCAAAGAAACGCTCGGCACGCTTGGTAAGACCTCGCTTGGATTGTCCGTCGCGATCGAGATCAGTGATTAGCTCTTTAGGCCCTTCCTCTTCGTCGCTGCTCCAGTCACTGTCGGCGTCTTGTACAAGTTCTTCGTCGTCACTTTGTTCCTTGTCCTCGTCAGAGAAACCGTTCCATTCTCCGTCATCGTCCTGTTTCCTAGCGCGTTTTGCCCGGTACTTGGCATCGCGAGCAGATCTTTGCTCGACGTATTCGCCATACATAGCGTCAAGGTCTCGTTCAAGATAGTCTTCTTCTTCGTCGGTTTCAAGTTCTTCCTCAACCTCTTCCGGTTTCTCTTTCTCGACAATCTGCACCATCTTTCCTTTAGCAATCTTGTTAAGAGCACCGGCCTTATCAACGGCTTTCAAACCAAACATGGCGTCTTCGCCGGTAGGTCCAACCTGCTCCAAACCAATGTCAAACGGTGTGGCCATGTTCATTTGTAGTCGCGTAATTTCCTTCTGTCTTCGCTCATTTTCTGTGCGACGCTGTTTCTTTTTCGCCTTTGTATCCTTCTCCTTCAGGCGTTCCAACTCTTCCTGGATTTGCATCTCTTCGTCCATGGACTCGATCTCGGCAACCTCCTCGCCCTCTTGCGCTTCTTTAGCCTTGGCCTCATCAGCCTTGTCCTTCTTTGACGCAAAGCCAAAGATTTCGCGCACTTTAAGTCGCCAACGGAGAAGGCGCTTGAAGTCGGCTCGTCCCAAGACCTTGAGATCTGCGCAGCAGTCTCTGATTTCCTTTGTGGTTTCTGGAAGCTTGTCGATGGTGGCGATGGCAATGTCGCCGTTGGGCTTTTGTTCGAAACTCAGCTTATTCAGGCCACCGAGCATGGCAATGGGGTCGGTGGTTTGAATGAAGTCGGATACCGGAGCTTCCTTGAACTGTGTCCAATCTCCTTCCTCGTAACCCTCACGCTTCCTCTTCTTCACTTCGGGCTTGAACACCTTTGCTTCGTTGTTGGGCGTTGGATCTGCGAGCTCGGCGAAGACGCTGCGGGCATCGAGGAACTTAGGGTCAAGATGCTTTGGAGCCTTGTAGCCACGGCAGACGACGAAGATTTCGGCTGATACATTTCGGGAAGATGGCGGCTTCGTTGCCTCGACTTTAGTGAAGAGCTGGTTGAAGACCCAGAGTAGCGAGTTGTAGTCTTTTGATCTGAAGACCTTGGTAACAAAAGTTCCACCTTCGACCAAAAACTCAGTCGCCAGTTTCATGGATTGCAGCACAAGTTCGGCCTGGGTAAAGGCATCCTGGACCCACGCAGTTCCGACATTGGGGGCACCATCGTGAAGGACTGTATCGCACTTAAGATGCTTAAGGTGCTGGCGCAGCGTCGCTCGGCACTTGTCTGTTGTGATATCGCTCTGGAAGGTGATGCATCGCGGGATAGGCTTGATTGGGGCGAGATCGACGCCGACAATGAGGGAATTTGCGGGCATCACCTGGAGGTGTCAGTATGAAGTCTGGCGCATGGCTTCTTAAGAAAGAAAAATCGTACCTCGGAAGCGACTTGACACCATGATCCCGGCGCGGCGCAAAGATCAATCAAGACCTTGCTCTTTTCTAAAAAGTTGTACTTTTTATTCAGTTGGATCAACTTGAATGCAGCACGCGCGCGGTAGCCCTTTTCTTTGGCAAGCTTGTACCACTTGTCGAGACGACCTTTTCCGTGCTGGTTATATGTTAGCCATTGAGCGCTTCGTATGCCATATCATTCCTTGCGCACCTTCTTTTGGATCGCCATGGCTGCGGTTTGGGGTTGTCGTGATGGCGCGGGCAAAAAGTTCGCCAAAGTAAATTTTGGGATGCGCGGCGCTATTGCCGGGCGGTGGCAGAATCTCATACGCGCAGTCTGAAGCACACTTGGGCAGAGTGAAGCACGCTAGTACCGTGTAGTGCACGGGACATGTAGCATGCGTCATGGCCACCCGGCCGGCCAGCCAGCCAGTTCGACGCGTGCCTGGGCCACCGCATGAGGATGAAGGTAAACCGCCAGCTGCACATGTCGTGTCTGTGTTCATAACAAAAGATAGAGGCCTCTCCGCCTACCCGGCTTTTTCTCCCGTGCTGCAGGCATGATTCCACGAAAGAAGTCCAAGCCAAGTACACAGGCCCCTGCCGATACTACCTCAGACCAGCATGTAGCCGACTCGACATCTTCAGTCGGTACAACGACTCCTACCTCCACCGGCTCACTAACCCCCCGCGGCAGCAGATGGCTATCAGGTTCGGGTAGCTGGCGGTCCAAGGCACCAGCCATAGTCCAAACTGCAAAGGAGAGCATCGGTGTCAGCGGGGGCGCAACCAACGAGCTGCCGGGCGAGGAAGCGAAGAAGCCCCAGGATGAGTCGCCTAAGAAGTTTCTCACCAAGCGCAGTTCGAGCAAGAGCCACGTCATACCTGCCGCCATCACACAGGTCAACGTCTCTTCAGACGGTCTAGTCGAAGACATGCCGAAACCAGCCCCGAAGCCAGAGAGCGTCGAAGAACCACCTACACCCACGACCGTTGACGAGCCTCCATTGCCCCCCGAACCGCCGGCGTCACAGACTGCTGCCGCTGCAAGCACATGGGGATGGAGAAGTTGGTGGTCACGGCCAGATGGATATACTGAAGCTGGGAAAGCCACCACTGAGGCAAAGGCGACCGTCGAAGCGGCGTCTACCACCCCATTACCTGGACCTACCCCCTCAGAAGAGCCAGATGCTCAGGCCAAGGGCTTGGACGCTATTGAAACACCAGCAAAAACCGATGAGAATGGAGATACTGAAATGAAGGATGCTCCTGAACCACCATCTACCCAAGAAGCACAAACCGAGGCCCCGCCTTCTACTACCAAACGCTTAGCAAAGGCCTCTTCTGGATCTTGGTTCTGGATGCGGAGTAGTGCACAGAATGCTCAGGCCAATTCACCTCCTGTCGAGCCGCCACCTCAAGAAGCCGGCTCACATATTCCAGACCAGACATCTCAGCCGGCCCCTCAAGCACCGACCGAGATAGCTCAACCGGCCAAGACGACTGAGACAGCACCTGCTCAGCAAGCACCTGCTCAAGAGACACCTGCTGCGGCTGATCCTGTTGCTGCTGCACCTGTTACTGCCGAGCCTGCTACGCCCAATGATGCTGGCCCTACCGCACAAACATCCAAACCCTCGAAACCGTCAGCTTGGGCGTTTTGGTACAGAGGCAAGCCAGAAGATGAGAAGAAGCCGGGCGATGCTGGCCCACAAAAACATGTGGGTGAGGTAGCTGTCTTCGATACCCCTTCGCAATCACACCCCGAGGCTGCGCAGTTCAACGAGCAGGAGCAGTCAAATTCTGACCAAGAACCCCCTAAAGAATCGCAAAAACCGCCCGAGGAGAAACCCATACCTAGGAAATCATTTCCATCACTACGAGGTCGCCCAAAGACAAAGGCTGCAGCGAAAGACACACCGGCTGATACTCCCAGTTCCAGCAAAGCAAATACTCCAACCAAGACATCTCCAGTGCGTGAGCCTACAAAGTCCGAGACAGCCCCCGCTTCTCAGCTCACCCCGAAACAAACAGGAAAGGGCAAACAGGAACCGCCAAATCTCTTGTTGCCAGAGTTTAGAAACACTTACCAAATGGTGCAGCAGCCAAATTTCTGGAAACAAATTCGCCAATACTTCCTTGGAGGCGAGGTTGGAGCCCCTCATCTGCACATTAATCCTGCACCGCCAAGGATCAAGAAGGCTGTAGCCATTGGTGTCCATGGCTTCTTCCCTGCGCCCATCATCCAAAAAGTGCTGGGTCAGCCCACCGGTACATCGATCCGATTCGCAAATGCCGCGGCAGCAGCTATCAAAGACTGGACCGAGGCGCGTGGGTACACACCAGAGATTGAGCAGATTGCGTTGGAGGGTGAAGGCTTCATCGCCGAACGCGTCAACTCGCTGTGGAAGCTGCTACTCAACTGGATTGACCACATCAAACAAGCAGACTTCATTCTTGTAGCATGCCACTCCCAGGGCGTGCCAGTTGCAATGATGCTTGTGGCCAAGCTGATCCAGTTTGGCTGTGTCAATGCTACAAGAATCGGAGTATGTGCCATGGCTGGTGTCAACATGGGCCCTTTTATTGAGTATAAAACGAAATACTTTGGTCCCACGGCTGCGGAGCTATTTGAGTTCACGAATCCTAAGAGTCTCGTCAGCCAGATGTACCTCGCTGCCCTGGATGAGGTTCTGCGATCCGGAGTGCGTATACTATACGTTGGCAGCATCGACGACCAACTAGTATCACTCGAAGTATGACATGCCCCTATCCCCTGTGAGAAGCCAAATGCTAATTCAACACCCCTTTCAGTCGTCCACATTCTCAACCCTTTCACATCCCTATATTTACCGTGCCGTATTCGTAGACGGCCGCATCCACGCGCCCGACTTCCTCACCCACCTCGTTGGCTTCACACTCAAACTACGCAACCTGGGGCTTCCTGACCACGGGCTCATCCGCGAACTCTCACCTGCATTAGCTGGTTCACTCTACGGCGGTGAAGGCCACTCCCGCGTCTACGAGGATCCGGCTGTATACGCCCTCGCTGTCCAACACGCCCTCGAAACAACGTCCCTCCCTATCTCCTCAAGCAAAGAGCGTCCTTCGACTGCAGGAAGTTTCCAAGGCATCAATATCCCTATTATCGGGGAGAAGCTGAGCACGGGTAAGAAGGAAGATGTGTTCAAGCTTCGAGTACAAGAGTACGAACCAAGCGGCAGTTCGACGAATCCAAATCCCTTTTTTCTGCCTTGGGCTATGAGAGGCTTGCTGGAAGAGGATGTTGTGAAGAAGGAGCTTGGGCATGAGGTCGAGAGCTTACTTGGCTTGTTTGAGAAGTGGAAACCTACGGGCAAGCAGTTGAAGGATGTCAAGTTTAGACTTGAGGGAGTGAGGAGTAAGCTGTAAATGACTTCTTCGTTTTTTTCTCTGATATCCTGGAATGGATTCTAGCGTGTCGTATATAGAGATTTTCAGCATTTTTGGGGTGTTGGACATGGGGGTTTTTATTCGATATGGGAAAGGAGGGGGCGTTGAAACGAGATACCATGAACTTATATGGCATTATCTCTTGATGAATAAAAGTGTAATTTTGTCATGATTTGGGCATTGGTTCAATGTGGCTCATATTTTCTCACTGCCGTGAATAACGTGTCGGTTCTTCATCATGTATGCTTTTGAAGAACAGCATTCCGTCTGTCGAATTAGGCTATACCTCCCCATCGCATCCTGTTCTTATATATTCCATTTACAAATACCCCCAGTCCGAATGATGAATCATTGGTTGTCGTCGTAGAAAATCTCCTTGTACCGATGTGTAGCTTCCACCACTGCATTCGCTGCGTTGAAATCTGTTGTTACATTTCACATTAGCTTCTCCACTTCCTCACAATTACCATACACTCTGTATCCGATACCAAAATGGTGTATGACCATTTCGCAGCAACAAATCATAAAAAGGGAGGGTGAAGAGAAACCACGTACCAATACCCGTCCCAAAATCCGTCGCAGCCTGCACCTTGACGTGCAAATTCTGATCCACCTTGCCGATAATCTCTACTGCATGACCAACAGTGAGGTGCGAATCCTATCAATTCACGTCAGCATCTCGTTCATTCAACACCCTTCTCTCCTCTCTTTCTCTCTCGTCTCGTCTTCTCTCGTCCTCTTCCATTCCCAGCTCCGCAAAAAGGTGCGTATACGTACCCGAGTCAGAACAACATCGATCTGGCCTCCAGCATCGATCACAGCCGTTTCGCCGCGTAATTGCACGACTTTGCCCAGTATGCGTACGATGCGGTGTTGGAAGCTGGAAAGGTGCGGGGCGATGATGCGCGGGGTTTGGGGGTGATCCATTTTGGTTTTTGTGTTATAGAAAGTCTGGCAGGTGGGTCGGAGGGTTGGTGGTCGTGGGAGAGGAGGGAATTGGGGGGTGTTGTCTGTGAGGGGCAGGGACAACGGGTGGCGGTGATGCTTGGGTTGAGGGTTTGACGCGTCGCGTTGAAGGTGGGGTTAGCGTTGTTGCGCTGGCACGTGACGTCTGGGTGACTGGAGTGATTACTTTTGAGTGCATTTGAGCAAAATGCCTGCGGGATTTTGGGGTCATTGTTATGATTCAAAGAGAAAAAGGAGAGTGGAGTGGCTCTCTCGACGATTTCATGTTTACTTTCGACAGGTATGGATTAGTGGGAGGGTGAAGTGCGCACTCGCAGGCCTGTTGTCCAATATCTTAATGTCTTAGTTTATATCCTTCTATATTTTAACCCAAAGAAAGTAGTAACAAGAAATTAACCTATAAATCCTCCTCATAACTCAGCATCTTCCCAAGCCCAACTACCTTATTATCTCCATCATTACCCAGTTTTTCTTGTCAGTGTCTCTTTGGTGATGAGACTGGGAGTACCAGTAAGGGCTCTAGTGCAGCTATGTACGTTGGATTGTATTGAATTCAAAGTTGATGCTATAGGAGTAAAGAGGAGGAAATAGAGAGAAAGGATGGGGTAAGAATTGCAATCCGGGTTACTGCACTTGTCAGCCAAGGTCCGGGCGCTAGAGCAAAGATGGAAAGTGTACCTTGGAGGACTGCGATGTGCTAGACTGTGATGAAGACTGAGTCTGAGACGAGGATTGATCCTTTGCCTGGCCCTGTGCCCGGGCTTGGGCGGCTGCTTGTGCAGGTCCCAGAGGTGATGCGAAGATGGAAGGGATCATATTTTGGAGTGAAATATTAGTAGAACGAAAGTCTTATAGCTTTTTCTTCTCTGAATATGCTGTGGTAGTTGTGATAATATGCTGATAATGTCTCCTTTCTCCATGCTGTCCCTGTCTTTTATATACGCTCTTAGGCCGTACACGCCATTGTCTAGTCTCACAAGAGATACGGCAGAGACATTTCCACCACATGACGACTTCCTCACCAAGCATCAAAAGTGTACGTTTGCACCTCCACGCGGTCCTCCGCAAAAATTTCCGAGGTAAGTAGTTGTCAAGCAAAATCAGCCTTGCAAATTAACCTAAAAAGACTTTGCTAATAAGCCCATGTGTTAGGCGTAGTTCATCGAGTAAGACGGCCGCTTATGCATGATAGGGCTCTTGTCCAATAGGTTCGCGTGGCTACTTTTCGGAGGGTAAGTGTTTCCCTACGTCGCTTGGCTTAGCCTCACGGCAACGGGCACCGTGCCTTCAGCCGCACGTCTTGGCCATGCTGACTGCCTGATGAGGGCCAAGGTCTTGCGGCTTCTAGGTTCTTAAGATAGACCCTTGTCAGAGCAACCCAAAGATCGGGCACATGGTTGAACTTAAGTTCGAAGGAAGTGGCGCAGGCGTATGGCTTCCTTTGCTAAAACAAACTGTACTGTAAGTAGAGTTGAAAGATGAATCAACAAGAGACAAATCATGTAGGGAAAATCTGGAGCAAACAAATGAATACAAAGAAATTATTATAGGTAGATGTTGCACGTTAGCGAAGACGTACCACTGCGATTGGCGGACATCTAGCGCAAAAAGGTAGCAGAGCAATAGACTGTGAGCGGGATAACTGAGATTTTGATGACTGTGGATCTCATAGACCAGAGCTTTTATCATATTTGTATAGCGTATGATGTCACAAATTCTGATCGCGATTGATTTGGTCGTGCACGGCCCACTCTTTTCCCATCTCAAGTTCCGAAATGAAACCCCGACGCTAATGACGCACTAACACCCAACTCATCTCCTCAACCGCATTCCCCTTCCTACAAAAACAAAGTTGCACCGTTTCCTTGGAGAATCTTTCGACAAAAAAAGCTGCTCCCCCGGGAAGGCTCGAACTTCCAACCTCCTGATAAGCTACATAGTGCTGTAACAGTCAGACGCGCTAGCCAATTGCGCCACGGAGGATGTTGAGCTATTGTTGCTCGTGGCTTATTGTCATGTGATTGATGAGATGAAGATAAAGTGTAACGTACATATACCCCAGAGATGAAAGAAGCAATACAAGGGTGGACGCGCAAAGGTGGTGTGCAAGATTTCAATGGGTAGAGCGGGGGTAGGAAGTGGGTCTTGCTCGCTTATACGCAACATGAGACGCCTCAGAACACCTTGGGATATCTTAATGTATGACATTAGCCTGAATTGTATCGCTACTTCTCATCGCTGTATATACAAGCGTAGTAGTACCTGGGTGTAGAGAAGAGCGCGCGCCAAGTTGCGCTGGTTATGTTCAATCAAGCTGTAAATTCGCTCGCTGTTCAGCAAAAGATATTCAGAAATGTTCCAACCTCGACATCCATATTCCGTCTGGGTCGGAAGCATGTATATCATGTCTACATGGTCTTTCTGCCTCTCTTTTTCTTCTCTTTTGATGGCGTGTTATCTGCGTTGGGTGCTTTTATCTTGAACTCGTCGCTCCCAAGATCGAGATAGCCGCGAAAGATGCTGATAGTGAAGAGATCTTTCGTATAGCATGTTATGCCGTCCTTGGTCAACTTCTGCACTTCTGGATCATCTTCGTAGTTGTTCGCAAGCACAATGTTCTCTCCGGTTGTATCCATTCTGGTAGATGTAACATTTTTCGCACCTGCAGCTTTGCACACTGCTACGACTTCAGAGAACGACTCGTATACACCCCTGAGATTCTTTGTGAAATGAATAGTATAGCCTTCAAAAGGCGTTTGCGGTTGGCCAAACACATCGTTAAAGCTGAATCCCCAATCCTCTTCTTGCTTGGAAGTGGAAGGCTTATAAGCAGACAAGGAGAGCAAACGGCCCTCCTTTGCCGAGTCCAGAAGCCACGCATCCGTCACAATGGGAATCCCACGTGCAATAGCGTATAACACTTTCGTCTTCTTCTGAAGGTCGCCGTCTCTGACACTACAAGCAATCAGTAAACTCCACGCTCCGAGCTGCACTTGAACTCACCATAGTATGTTGAAGTCATCAGTCAGTTTTTCTACATATGCTCCTCCTTGCTTCTTGAGCAATTTGACTGCCTGACTTGATTTCGTGATGGTAGAGTTACTAGAAGCTACCCTTGGTGGATGTCCATCGTAAATTTCCGTTGTGGCGCATGTCGACTCCTGCGTGCTCTGGGGAGAGCGCATCAAATCCTCTTCTTCTGCTTCATCGAGTGCTTCTGTACAAGACGTACTCGTCGGACGCTTCTTTCCTTTCTTGCTAGACTTTTGGGATGTTGTGTCAATGCTACTCAGTCGAGCATCCCATGTATCTTCATCGTTGTTAATCTTTGCGCGTTTGACCCCCACTGCGAGTGCTTCTTGTTCGAAATTCGAAATCTCCTGCACAGCAGTAGTGCTACGCTTTCTAGTGGATTTTGGAGGAACCTGCACTTGTGGAGAACTTTTTTCAGCCTTGCGAAGTGAAGGTCTGGTTCTGTTCGTAACTGAACCGATAGCTGGCACTTCGGTTGATTGAAGAACATTCGTGTTCTGCGATTCACCTGTTCGAGCTGTAGAAAAGGTCTCTGATGCTGACTCTGGTTCTGGCTCTCGTTCCCGTGACGAAGGTCGTGTTTCTTTTACCGGCCCGCTCGTATCATCAGCAAAGTCGGGTGGTTTAATATCTGCAGCCAATGAAGTTGATATGCTATTGACTCGAGCTGCTGTCGGGGTCTCTTGAACCACAAAAGATTGTTGTTGTGGAAGCTGTGGAGTCGCCCGAAGCCGGAAATGGCGATCTTCAGTTCTGGCGACAGGCTTAGACTCAGTCAAACCTTCATCTTCGGTTTCATCTTCTGGAGTTTCAGCTACGCGACGAGCATTAGGGACTGCCGATGAGTCGACTTGGACCTCGGAGTTGGTCCATTGGCAGGTGAAGCTTGACCCTAAGGAGGACAGATTCAGTATGTCGCCATGGCGGAGGAAGATCGCCTCCGAGTAGTTGTCAGTACGTGGCTGTAACTCAAACTTGGCGGATGACGGAGATGGCGTATGTGATTGACCAGGTATAATAGTCAACTTTTCATTGACGGCTTCCAACTTGACTCCAAAAGGTCCGGCGACTAGCGATGTAAGCGCGTACGCATGAAAATTGAGGATTGAAGAACATACTGATGCGGCCAAGTTCCCGTTGCATGCGTGGATCCAATACGCGCACCACTTCAGCATGATTGGAGTTTGCACTCACAATTATGTGAGCGATGCCTTCATTCAGCAAATTGAATTCGTTTGATCCAGGGGCAACAGTAGTGCTCGAAGAGACCAGCGTCCACATCGTCGGAGTCGTTGGACGCGTCGTGGCGAGATTAGATACGAACGCGCGGTCACGTTTGTGAAGTTCAGAACACTTAAGCTAGTGATGACGTGCAGGATAAGTAGGTGGCACTGGCTCTGATTGGTTCATGATAGCATTGTGCGTATCATCCCTGCGTCTCGAAGAACCGTATCCTCATCCTCATGTATGTACGCTGCAAAGACCATATGTGCATTCGGTGTCTTGATCACAGAGTTGCTAGCACCCTGCATAGTGCATGCAAGATATGTGGTGCAATCACTACCGACCTCGATGTCACTTGTCACTAGCGCTCCGGGATCCGATGGGTCTCAGAGCATGGGTAAGGCCTGAGTCTAAGAACAATACTAAGGAATTCTACGCTATCTTATCATCACTTCTATCCGCGCTTCAAACAGCAAAAGCGATGGCTTCTAATAAACTCTTAGGCGATCTTGCGACTTGTAGTGAGACAGGAGAAGAACAACAGCAGAACATTGGCTCTGCGTCACCGAACTGGGACTTATCACAGTCAGTAACTCGACGCACACAGCCGCTGGGACTACGAACAATAGTAAGAGTATCGGAATCTCCAAGACCGCGTTTTCACCTTGACTCTAGACATTGGAGTGGTGAGTCGAGGTGGCCAATCACTCCCATGCTGTCACTACGGTTGCTATTATCCATTCGGGAACCAAACACGCCTCGTGCACTTACGCTATCAACTACAATGTTTAGCGACAACAGTCGTCAAGAAAAAATTGTTGCCTTGTAGCTATTATACATGTTGCTTCGCACGGTGTATATCTCTCGTTGCAAGGGGATACTCTCATTCTTCTCAGCCGTCGCTTGCCTCTACTATCATTCCTCCGAGCCATACAAGATCCCAACTTCAACACCACGACCCAAGTTACACAACCCCGCCTTTAGTGATTGTGTGACTGCCTTATCTTGTTCTTATACCTATTCTCGTCCGCCTCAGCACTTGTCTCGAAGCATTTCCTCGAGAAGCCAAACGCGACCGCTCTCAAACGACAACACCCACCATTGTTAAGCATCATGCATGTTCCTATGGACCATGTCCAAGTTCCGCCCAACTTCGACCCCTGGAGTCAGAATTTGAATATCACAGTCTCCGATGGCCAAGGTAGATGGGTTGTTGTGACGAGAAACATGCAAGACCTTGACCAATATCGTTATTTTGGATTTCGTCTTGCAATCAGCTACGGAGCCGGGTTCGGAGCATGTCTACTGCTTTTCCTGGTTCTCCTAATCACGACCAAGGCCGACCGACGAAAGTCCTCCATCTTCCTGCTCAATGCCGCTTGTGTCTTCACCAATTGTATCCGTTGTCTGCTGTTTAGCACCTGGCTCACTGGCGAATTCTACAATCCATATTCCGTTCTCAGCCAGGACTGGAGACGCATCACTAACGGAGACTTTGCCAATCATATCGCCATCAACATCTTCGGTATCTTGGTCAACGCTCTGGTCTTCGCCTCGCTCAGTCTTCAAGTGTGGACCGTCTGCGTCACTACACCACCTCTACAGCGAAGCATCATCATGACTGTTACTATCATCATGGCTGGCGTCTCGTTTGGGTACAGAGTCGCTGCTGTGTATTACAACACCAAGTTGACACTGGCCTATCAACCCACAGACTCCATTGAGTATCTGGTGTCAATCTCCTATATGCTTCAGACCGTTGCAATCTGGCTCTTCAGTTGCGTATTTACCTGGAAGCTCGGCTATGCGATTATGCAGAGGCGCCGGCTCAACATGCCTCAGTTTGGGCCGATACAGGTCGTTTTCATCATGGGCTGTCAGACCATGCTGATTCCAGGTACGTTTATGATATGTGTCTTAGCGGTGAGAATGAACTGACATACCTGCAGCAATCTTTTCTTCACTGCAGTTTGCAGCACTCCTTCCTGAAATTGTCACTCACGTCCTCACAGTCGTCTGCATCTTCCTTCCGCTATCAGCAATCTGGGCGGGAGTTGTGAACGACCAGGACCTTGCTTCCAGAGGGCCTGATGCTCATCAACGTCTTATCAGGAACGATTACTTCAATTCTGGATCCAGCGCTACCATGGTGGGGGGCTCTACTGTGTGTGATAAGAGTCGTCAGATGAGTGTGTGGTCTGATACGAAGAGCAAGGACATTGAGAGCATTCCTCTCACTCCTACCGTACCTGCTCACAAGAGTATGAATAACAAAGAAATCAGGGTCGACCGCGACTTCAATGTTTCGCGCCACGATGCTGCTAGTCAGGTCTAACTGCTACATCTACAGCCTTTCTGAAGGCCGAGGTTCCCATTTCACGTAGAAACAGAGACTCTCGCATTAGCCATTTCTGGAAACCATATCGGGAGTCCATCACGGAAGAGCTTTCATAAAATGTAAGAGTTCAATCCGAGTAGGTTGGGACTTCTCAGGAAGGGAGCGAGTAACAAGCAGAACGTACCCATGGCCCATACGAGGCGAGAACTTAATCAGTTTTGTAATCATTCAAGATAGGGATGATGACAATTGGATACATCTACAAATACTGGGCTTCATGTATGCATTCCATATCCATATCGTCGGCATTTGATCCTGTCTTTTCTTTTCTTTACTTCTCTCTTAGGCTTTTAGTCCATATAAGTAGACAATGCTTCTTTCTTGATACTCATTATATACTTTATGATTCTATTGAGACTTGAAATACATCAATGGTAGTAAAAAAAATTTGGTATATTGGATGCAAAAATATGTTTGCTGTGCTGGGGTTGGGAGTTGAGGATACGAATTGTCGATTCCAATCTTCTCTCAAAAATAGCCCTCATATCGTGACCAGCTGATTGAGTTGAGTATGTCCTGAAAACATTCCTACATCCTCTCCTTGGTATACATTTCTTGAAGGTGATGGAGGACATATGGCAACCCCAGATTTGGGCGATGATGATGACTGAAGCGGAAGGCGCGTGTCTTGGGCGGCTTGCGCAAATCGTTTTCGGATCGGACTGACCCCACCACTGCATCCCAGTCCAATGACTTTCGACAACGGCACATTGCGGAGCACCTGTCATGCGTCTCATCGACACAAGAACACTCGAACTCGGATGGTTCAATGACAATGAAATCCCTACCTACGCCATTCTCTCCCACACATGGGGCCCAGATGAAGTCAGCCACCAAGAATATGTTTGGATCAGCAGAGCCCGCACACTTTCAGCATCATCCATGCCAGTCTCTTTATCGCAGAACGATCAACATGCGCAAGCATCTCTCATGCTGGCCCTGGAAATGATGATCCGAGGGAATTCTGGGGCATTGTCAGGGGGCATGTCGGAAAGCGATCTCATGAAGCGTGTTGGCTACAGCAAAATCATCAATGCAGCCGAGCAAGCGCGGGGCCAGGGCTGCAACTATCTTTGGGTGGATACATGTTGTATAGACAAGACGTCAAGCGCCGAGCTGCAAGAGGCCATCAATTCCATGTACCGCTGGTACAGGGACGCAGAAGTGTGCATCGTTTATCTTGGCGACATTGCCAAAAACCATGGTGACTTCAGGACAGCCTCGGAAATCGCGAGATGCGCTTTTACGAATAGCAGATGGACGCAACGTGGATGGACTCTTCAAGAGCTTATAGCGCCTGTTTTATGCCGCTTCTATCTCCAGGATTGGACATTGATGGGCGAGAAGGTCGAGTTCTTGAAAGAGTTGTCGGATGTGACTAACATACCGGTCCATATTCTTGAGGATTCCAGGTCACTTAGTGAAGTTTCGGTGGCAGAAAGAATGTCTTGGGCTGCGCATCGTCAGAGCACGCGCATTGAGGATGTGGCATATAGCTTACTCGGTATCTTCGATATTCACATGCCGCTTTTGTATGGGGAAGGCGAAAAGGCCTTTGTCAGGCTACAAGAAGAGGTACTCAAAACGACCGACGACTACTCACTGTTCTCATGGCGTGCAAATGAGTCACGGCAGTCTACATACCGGGGCCTGCTTGCACGAAGTCCGGCTGAGTTCCAGCACTGTCATTCTATCGAGCGCGAGAACGTCATGTCCACCTTTCCTATCGCCTCGACGCCTATAGGTCTCTGTGTCCAGCTCGAGTTTCTACCCGACGTAAAAGATAAGAGCCGTGTACTGGCTATGATCCGATCAAGCAATTCCATGAGCCAGCGCTTAGCCATCACACTGAAATGTCTCGATGGCGGCACGCAATACGCACGTGTCGACGCTGGAACCCTCACTGCAATCGATAACTGGCCAACCGGTCAACTAAGGACCATTTACGTCCGACAGAAACTCTCCATCCCCCCAAGTTTCACAACCACAGACTTCAAATGCTTCCACATCCAACGTCGGATATCAAACCAAATCACACCCGCCGTCCGCATAATCAGTGTCACACCCCGCGCTGCCTGGAGCGAGGCTTTGCACGAGCTTCGCATTCCCGAAAACGTCACCGAGTTCTGGGGCGCCCTCCTCCTTCGCGTACAGTCAGCTACATATGCGCATTCCCTCAATTACCCAGTCGCATTTGGCTTCAACCGCGCAACTAGCCACTACTGGTGCAAAGCCGTCTCTGTACCACAACAATCGCAGAACAGCTATTCAATTGGAACCTGGCCTCAAGCCGTCAAAGTGCGAATCCCAGACTACGTATACGACCCGCTGCGCGGAAACGACGTGCGAAGCGATATGTTTCTCGTCGGAGACAGCGACTTAGCTATCAACATAAGTATTAGCGCTGGTTTATGTGGTGATGATATCGCACTGAATGTTTACATCGATGGGCTGGTGCAATGGCAATGAAAACCTCTTGCTTACCAGTATTCCCTCCTCGCCTTCTCCTTCGACTGAGTCTCTTTCAGAAATTCCCATCAGCCTTCCGACTCGCAATTATATCAGCACTGGCACATCCATCCTATCTTGAACTCCAGAGTCTCGCCCTGCACCTCGATCCACTCGTCCTCTAGTTGTATTTGTATATAATTGAGAGCGGTGGACCAGATGTCTTCTCGTGTGCAGGTGGTGAAGTTGAATGTGAGATTTTCCCGGCGGTTGGCGCAGTCTGTGGTGATTGTTATAAACACAGAGGGCTGTCATGCGTTTTTCGAGGGATTTGAGGGTTGCGGCGGTGGAGGGAGATAGGGGAGAGTGTAAGGAGGGTTTCGTGGATGTGGTTGTGCAAGGCATTGTAGATGATATGAAGGTTATGAATGGAGTGTAGAGAATGTAGCGAGAAGGCGATAAGAATGATTTTCTTCTATTTTTTTTTGTTTTGGTATGAAGGTTACAATAGAAGAACATCTAGAGAGCAGAGAAGGCGCAGATATATACACATCTGATTGAAAGCAAATGGAAGGTACGTCCGCTTTCACAAACGCAAGCTACATCAGGCATTGCCTCCAACAAACACCCATGTCCTCGGTTCAAAATCACATCCAAATCAATACAAAATACGCAAGAAGCCCCCCCAAAAATGTACATAAACCCACATCTACTCCTTCCCCCCACCCTCTTGCTGCAACGCCCACAAGCCCCTCGGCCCCCCCCCTCGCATCACAACTCGCAAACTTCCACCACGCCCAATTCACACTGCCCGCCCCATTCACAAGCCCCCACCGCACCAGCCGCGGCATCGGCGGCCAATCCGCCCACTTGCCCCCCTCAAACGTCGCATCCAGGTTCATCAGGAAGAAAGGTACAACGTCCAACGTCCCTGCCTTCATCACCGTCTTCTTACCCCAATTCTTGAACACGGCGGCTGCAGCATCTGCCTCGGGGGTGTTGGGCACGGGGGCGGAAGGATGGGAGGAGAAGGAGGCGATGGTGCTGATTTCGCTGTGGAAATGGTGGGAGAAAGCGGGCTGGAAGGAGGACATCAGGGATTGGAGGTGTGTGCCGTTTAGAGCCGTAGGGGAGGCGAGGGTGGAGAGGTAGGTCGAGTATCCAGATAGGCCTTCTAGAAAAGCCTCTGTATGTTTCCTCTTTCGTTAGATGTTTCTTTTATACAGGGAAGAAATGGTGGATTTACCGTGCTCTTTATGCGTTTCACCCCATATACTTTTGTCGTTTAAAACTTGTTCTACAGCGGGGAATAACTCGGTTTCCTCGTCATCGTGGTGGGATTTTACGAAGCGGAACCAGGTTAGTGAGTATCCTATGAATGCTGCTTTGTCTGCATCTTTGATGTGGGGTGCTTGGAGGTAGATGGAGTTGTAGCCGCGGAGGATGGCGTTGTGGATGTGCGCCATGTGTGTGGCGCCGACGGTGAAGATATCGGTCTGAGAATTGAATAAATCAGTACAACCCTGTATCAAAGTAGGGTTTTTGATTTTCAAAATAGACTACCTTTCCTGTCGCATGCTGTGGTGTAGTGATTAGTTCACATGGAGTATCCGCCCATGGACTGCTGACGGATGCCATGTTTGTTTTGGGAGAAGGGAGAAAATATTGAATCGATATGGCAAAAACTAAGAGTAAGTAGAAGGAGGTGGTAGTGACGCTGGGCATCGCGAAGGCTTGGAAACGCTCAGATTTTAGAGACAAATGATTATATATGAACTTTTGTGATTGGAGTATGCACGAAGCAGCATTAGTGTGCGTTGCGAAAGTGGTCCGTGGTGGCGTGAGTATGAGGCGACTTTGAGCACTCTCAAATCAGTTTTCAATGATTCCATATTTGCAATACGTCTCTGGCTGCATTCATCTCCTTCAGAGTTTTCATGAATTGCGACACTAGAGGACATTCACAAAGGTAGTATGAGTGCTCACATAATATCAAAGTAACATTAATTCAACCACCTCGTTACAGGAGGTGCGTTGGTTACGTGCTAAAATTGTAAAAAAAAATAAAACTACGCGAATCGAGACGCTCCGGGTCTCTTCTGGTATCTCAAGTCCACAGTGAATGTCCAACGCTTACTTTACATTACCCATTCCTCCAGAATCGCGGTATTAAACGGTTGCTAGTCTAGTCTTCAACAGCAAAATCATCACCGTCTCCGTCGCTCTTGACGTGCTTCTCTCCTGGAGCAAACAGGTCTGGATTGCGATTTTTCAATGCAGCAATTTGACTTTCCTTGAAGATCTTGAAATGGGTTGGGTCTTCTCTCTCCAAGTTCTTCAACTCCTCGGCGTTCTTCACTACGCCATCGAAAGCTTCTTCCCATCCTTTGCCCTCAATCATATGCCTTAACTCATCATCACCACTGTGGTTCATGAAGTATTCGCGCAACGATTCAATGTGCTCAGGGAATCCTTGATCGTCTTCCGTGCTCAAAAGGAAGGAAGACTGGTTCTTAGAATCATCAGGCGTGCTTGGGCGGGAGTTGAGAAGACCAGTGCGCACGCGGTGACCAAAGCGATGCAGACGACCTTCTTCAAGGGACATGTTACGGGACGCGAGAGAGACATCGGAGTTGTGGCGTGAGCGAAGTGTAGTAGGAGGTTCGTCCTCATCGGATTCAGGGGCTGTCATGTCTGTTAAGACGCTATTTTCGAGGGCAGGGGCTGTAGAAGCGGTCGGTGAAGCGCTTGGTAAGGAGCTAGTGGTAGAGGCAGCTTCTGAAGGCTGGAGGCGGGTTTCTGGATATTCGTCTTCAAAGCGCTGGATCATACCCTGGAGGGTTTGGTCCAAGAATAGTAAACGGCCTTTGTATGTTAGCTGTATTTTAGAAATACTGAGATTATATGACATACGGTAGTTGATATCGTTCTCGCTCTTCGCTTCTCGAATTAATGCCGGTTGGATCCTTGATCGTGTGGTACGCGCCGTATCAAGCAAGTCTTTAGACATTGCTCTTGCCTTGCTTGGCCCCTCCAGTACTGGAACTAAGCTTCTACTCCTTGGAGTCGATGTGCCGCTTGGAACTGACACTCTACTGAGATCCGACTCCTTGTGAGATAAGCAATAGCTCATGGCTTTAGCAATACCCGTGCCCCCGACAATGTAGTCATCATCAGCTGATGATGCATTGTCATTCTCTTTATCATCTGCGTCATCTGGGCCCACAAGACGCATCAAGATGCGCGGTACTTCGACTTGTTTTGGTGCAGCACGAAGTTCAGGCACTTCGTTGATGGATTCGATATTACGCAAACAGTACGCCACAACTTGTTTCGCGAGTGCCTTGACGACTTCGCTCTGCTCGGGAGCTGGTATGTCGACGTCGACGCATATAAGGGATTTTGACAGTTTGGCCGCAAGTGTGAGAGATGCGTACAGCGCAGCAGCATCTTCTTGGGTTTCCTCGTCTGTTGAAGTTGCCACGCGTGTGATTTCGGGATTTTCAAGAATGTTGATGTGCGCAATTTGCGGACAGTCGGGAAGAATTTCAGCGATGGCTATCGCATCTTCAAGCTTCATGTCCACGTTGACAAGATGTATCCGTTTCAGTTCTTTGAACTGGGGCATGTATTTCCTCAGCAGACATAGCGAAGTCTGGCCCATGAAGAGGCCCCTGTTATGCGAAAGATCTAAGAATTTGAAGGAAGGTAAAGATACAAGGACTGGAAATAGTGTCTTGAGCGATTCAGGAGTAAGACCGGTGTCCTGTAAGCACAAAGCCCAAAGTGGACTGTTTTCGCAGTGCCTTATGCTTTCACCAAGCTGGCCTATCCAAGATCTGAGATCATTGCCTCCGATATCGAGACCTTGACAGACCCCGGAACGCAAGTATCGTAACACATGTTCAAGCCCTTCGCTATCTATGTCGTTCGTTGCAAGACTGAGACGCTGGATACCACTAATGACACAACCATCGATGATTTTGCGAATGCTTGCAGAATTCAGGTTACACTCGGCCATGACTAATTCTTGTAGCTCGGAACCACCCAAGCGTTCGGAAATGGCTTTCGAGAAGATATCCGCAATATCTGCTGACTTGGTGTCTTTGGTAGGTGACAGAACTGGTGTGCTGTCTGTAGATGGGGAGGCCACTTGTGGTTGAGAGTTTGGAAATGGAATCATTGAGACGTCGACTGCCATGATGGATTTGCACATGTATAGGAAGAGCGCAATGTGCTTCCAACCCTCGGATGTGATTTTGGGGTTGTTCTTTAGAACCAGCTTTTTCACTGCCGAAGAACCTGGCTGACAAAGCCCATCCTGCGCACCATCGCTGGACTGACTACGACGTTTTGGTGGTTCTGGAACTTTGGCAGCGAGCAAGCCGGCGAGAACAAGGCGTATCTTTTCGTCAGTCAGATCTGCGTCCTCCAAGAATAACTTCTTTACAGGCACGATAGCCAGCCAATCGGATAGAGTCAGAAAATCTGCTAGCTGTAACCGCGATCCAGTTAAATCCAGACAGGTGATGACGCCGGGTTGAACAACAGTGCATGCGCGCGGGGCTGCCAATTGGTCACTGATACGTTTGAGGATAGGAGATTCGCGCAGTTGGCAGCATCGTCTGTAGATGCGCAGCGGGTCAATCGTTGGTCGATCCTGGGCACGAGGAGCTGCCGTTGTCCTTGATGCAGCAGGTACACCTTCAGCACTACCGCTGTCGTCGTCTCTGGTCAACTCTAGAGGTATTGTGCCGTTCTCTTCGGCTTTTCTGCGCTTCTTCTCTTTCCTTTCCTTTCGTTCCGCTTCTGATCTCTTTTTCTTTTCTTTCTTCTTGCTCGTCTCCTGCTTGTCTTCTATAACTGTGCCTTCAGGGTTGGGCTCGTTCTCGTTTCCAACTGCCTCTTGCGCGACAGCGACAACGCCTACTTTGTCCTTTTGCTCGGCCACTGTATCCGGGTTTTTGAGTGCCTCGCCTTCACCGCGCTCCTTCATCTTCTTTTCTTTTTGCTTTGGTTGCTTCTCATCTGTAGCCGCTTCGTCCTTGTACTTGGGCCCTCCAGCAATCTCAACGTCGACACAGAATGCAACTTTGCGCAGTTTGTGCTGGTCGAGCTCGGGCACTAAGCATCGTTCTCGGTTTGGGTCAACGTTCATCACTTTCCGCGGACACACGCCTCCGTTGGGGTAGACCTTGCCAACAGCACTGACTTGCGACCCCGAAGACAGGCGCCGAAGGACATTGCCGACGAATGAAGTCTTGGGTTGTTGCGGAACATAGGGGTCAAGGGCGCCATTGTGGCCTGTCGAAGCTGCCTGTATGCCATTCAGGGCACCGTTGGCAGAGGGAGAGGCGTTGTTGGCGCCATAGGGGGATGCGTGCGATCCCTGTGCTTGGGCGTGGGTAGTTTGCGCCGGCGAGTTCTGCGAGGAGAATTTGGAACTGATGGTGTTCATCCATGAGTTGCGCCGCGACGTAAGTCTCGAGTCTGGTGGTGTGGTTCCGTTGACATTCTTTTCAGAACTGCCTCGGCTGAGTAGTGTCGGTCGCTTCGGCGGTGCTTTGATGGGAGGAGTCGGGGTCACAGGAGACGCAGGTGCAGGTGCAGCTGCGACAGGAGATGGTCGTGGGGGAGATGCGGGTCTGTTGGTCGCCGGTGTCGGCTTCTGGGTTTGCTGCTCGTCGTGGCGGGGCTGAACAGGTATTCCGCCATGAGATGAGGTTTTAGGCGGCGCATCTCTACTCAGGCCTGGCGACGACGGGGCCTGTTGGCGATGGTGATGGTCTATGGTAAAGGGTGTAACGTTAGCAGTGCTCTCTCACACACGAGACAAAGACAGTAATCCAGGGTCGCGCCGCAAGGCCGAGCGGTCTCCACCCAGGGTAAGCGGGCCTTACCTCTAGTCGAGTGATGCAGCCACGATACATCTACACCATGGATGTCCTCCATGGCGGACGCAGCATCAGTCGATGTTTGGATGGTTGTCATTGTGTATTATCCAGGGGCGCCATGCGTCAGGGCTGCAAATACCCTCGGTGAGGGAGTCGGGAGTCTGCGGGGTCTGGCTGAGCTGAGTTCGGCGTAATCAACCCACGCCACGCGCTGATTGGAAATGCTGAGGAGATGCTCCCGGATGCTGTCCTGCCAGGAGCCAAAGACAATAACAGTCGACCCGTGGTGCTCACGTCAGAACTTGCGTCCAAATTCAAAAAGCTGCCCTGTGCGATCTTCGGCCGATGGCGAGCAGCGAGGTGATGGCGAACGTGCGCGACGGTGCTTAGCACGTATGTATATTGGGGCCGGGGCGATGACGAAAGACGCCCTCGGGTGCTTGCTTCGGCTCCTCCTCAGCTCTCTCTCCGCCAGCACCGTAGTAAGTATACGGCCTACTAGTACGTATGTAAGTACTACTACATATAACTACAGTACATACATACATGTTGGCGTCCCGCCCGTCGTAGCTAGTCGCGAACCTGATGCAATCATTGCCGGGCCCTCGCATCATCCGTACCCGGGGTCATGTGCGCCCTCGTGGACCCAAACACCTGACCCTCGCAAGCCAATACTTACACACGCACACACATAGCCAAGACTATCTAGAACCAAACCGCCAGGGGCAAACTCAAAGCCAGTATTGTCTACTTACATACCACTTACTGCCATCAACGCGCAAATCAGATGGGCCATGTCGTGCCATTTCACCACATTTCACATATGGAGAGCGAGTGGGCACACTTGTATGAAAAGGGGGTATCTTGTTTGCGACAGCCAACTGCGTGGCCCGTCGTCTTATCTTCTCATTGAGGTCGTGAAAGGCTAAGTACAGAACATGTATCCTGTCATGGAAAGCATCCTTCCCATGTCATCCCCAGACGCCAGAGCCGTACTTTTTTCATGATAGAACAGAGTATGAAGAAGAAAAGGCTACCGCTTAAGCAGAAGTAAGCTCTGCGATCTTGGCCTTGACGCGCTCCTCCTTCTCGGCCTTGGTGAGCTTCTTGGTCCTGTACTTCTTCGACTCTGCAGCCCACTCCTCCTTGGTCTTCTTGGGTCCAGCACCCTCCTCCTTCTTCCAGGGGTCCTCGCGGATCTGCTTGTGGGCATCCTGGTAGAGCTCCTCAAGGCCATCAGCCTCGATGTCGTCGTCAATGTAGCCGCTGAACTGAGACTTGTAGCGCTCCTCATCGTCGTCGGCGAGGGTCTCCATGTACTCAGCAACGTGACCACCGAAGATGTACTTGCGGAGGGTCTCAGCGTCGAGTTCCTTGCCTTCGATGTCGTATCCAGGGAAACGGTTCTCGGAGTGGGGAACGAAGACACCACCGTCAGAGCAACCCTTCATGGCACCGAAGACACGGGCACCAGTGGAGGTGCGGGTGAGACCGACATCAAGGAAGACCTTGAATGGGCGGCGCTCCTCACCGTCAACCTCGGCGGCCTCGGTAAGGGTGAACTCACCATCAGCCTCCTCAACACCGACGAAGTCCTCGTCAATCTTGAGCTTCTTGAGAACACGGCGGGCAAGGAGGAGACCGGTGGCATAGGCAGCGGCCCAGTTGGTAAGACCGTGGGTGATGCCGTAGGCCTTCAGCTCGTGAGCGCTGTGCATTTGTTAGCCACAATTCATGTTCAGTCCAAGTCGCGTGCAACATACTAAGCAGCCATGAAGACCTTGTCTCCGCCAATCTCGGAGTGGACAATTTGGCAGATGATGTCCTTGTTGGTGAAGCGAACGACGAGGCGGTACTTGGGCGCATTGTACTTGTTCTTGGCCTGGGTGATCAACCTCTTACGGGCATAGTAGTCGGCTGCCAACTGTTAGATGCAGTCGTACATAAGACAATTCATCTAGTACGTACTCTTTCCCTGTCGGCGGCGCTTGTACTTGACTTGGTACCGCGAGAAGTAGGCGTCGTTCTTCTGGAGCTTGGACTTTTCCCAGAGTCAGCGATTTGCGCTTCAAACCCGCATTCGAAGCATCTCGCAAAGACTCCACTCGACAAACTGTCGAAGCGGGGTTGCCATGATGGCGGTAGGATGGAGGGGGTTCTCGTTGCGAGAGCAACTCAAGGTGTACTTACGAAAGGCATCTTGACCGGCTGCTGTTAGTAGATTCGGCTGAGGAGAGAAAGTTCGAAGGTGGTGCAAGACGCCCGAATATTGGAGTGGGCGCTCGGACCATGTCGCTTAGCGATGTGCAAGTCGCAACTTTCAAGGTGGGTGACCACGCAAGCAAGATCGCGATGGGTGACCACGAGTATCGGGAACGAGACTTGACTATTACATGTACAATTGGTATGAAGCATATAGGTAGATTATATCACTTGAATTGGGCTCTTTCTGGCATTGATTGCACACACAAGATGATCCTTGGGCAGCACGCAAGCAGTCTCTCTTGGGTGCCCAACTGGAAGAAATCCGTTCTGGGACCAAATAATGCAACACATTGCATTCTTCTAACAGTTCTCAGCCTGTAATTACAATGCAGGTTTTGGTATAATCAAAAGTAGCTGGCGCATTTCAAGTTCTAGCTCGACCATCTGCTTTGCCTGTTTGAGTGCTCACGGACCCCCGGCCAGCCATCAGCGCCCCGCCGCCAACGTCGTCAACCTCAAGGCACGTAGGCACCGAGCTACAGCCAGCTCTCAACATCCACCTCCCTCACCCCACCAACTCTCCAGGGCTTTTTACAAGATGGCTGAAGCTCCTATTGGTAAGCAATGCACCTTTGGTAATTCTGAAGGCTCTGCTTACCATACCAATTAGTTCTCGATGGCGGTACTGGTTTCCTCAAGGCGGGTTATGCCGGACAGGTGAGTGTCGATTGGAGCACAACACGAAACCTGCAAAGCTGACCATAGCTACTACAGAACTTCCCGGATCACCAGTACCCTTCGATAGTCGGCCGACCCATTCTGCGAACCGAAGAGCAAAACACGGGTGATATTCAGCTCAAGGACATCATGTGTGGTGACGAGGCTGCAGAGGCGCGCTCAATGCTTCAGATTACCTATCCCGTATGTGGGCATGCAAAGGAATGATTGCACAGAATTGGGTACTGACCACTTGGCATACAGATGGAGAACGGTATCGTGAAGCGCTGGGACGACATGCAACAACTGTGGGACTACACTTTCTACGAGAAGATGAAGATCGACCCAACTGGCCGCAAGATCCTGCTCACTGAGCCGCCCATGAACCCTCTCAAGAACCGCGAGACCATGTGCGAAGTCATGTTTGAGCGTTACAATTTTGGTGGTGTCTACGTGGCTATCCAGGCTGTGCTGGCTCTATACGCACAGGGTCTCTCATCTGGTGTAGTCGTCGATTCAGGAGATGGTGTTACACATATTGTTCCCGTCTACGAGAGCACCGTGCTCAACCACCTCACTCGACGTCTCGATGTCGCCGGACGTGATGTGACCCGCAATCTCATTGCACTCCTTCTACGAAGGGGATACGCCCTGAACCGAACCGCCGATTTCGAAACGGTGCGACAAATCAAAGAGAAGCTCTGCTACGTATCATACGATCTCGAGTTGGACCAGCGCCTCAGCGAAGACACAACAGTGCTGGTAGAGTCATACACTCTTCCGGACGGTCGAGTGATCCGGGTGGGCAGTGAGCGCTTTGAGGCCCCCGAATGTCTGTTCCAGCCTCACCTTGTGGATGTGGAACAGCCCGGTATCGCCGAGTTCCTGTTCAACACGATCCAGTCGGCCGATGTGGATGTGCGAAGCAGTCTGTACAAGGCCATTGTGCTGAGTGGTGGAAGCAGCATGTACCCGGGTCTGCCCAGTCGGTTGGAGAAGGAGCTGAAGCAGCTGTGGCTCACCAAGGTTCTAGGCGGAAACCCAGAGCGACTCAACGTGAGTAAGCAATTGCCTGTCGTGGTCACTGGCACTAACATTTTTTGTAGAAATTCAAGGTGCGCATCGAAGACCCGCCTCGGCGAAGGCACATGGTCTTCCTGGGTGGTGCTGTGCTGGCAAACATTATGGCAGACAAGGAGAACATGTGGATAACAAAGGCAGAGTGGGAAGAGCAGGGCGTTCGTGCTCTGGAGAAGCTTGGAGCGAGAGGATAGTGAAGACGCAGTTGTACACGAATAAATCCAACAAATTCACGGCACAATAGCTGACACGTACGATGGATGGGAAACCTTTGTTGCTTTTTTTCTTCTTGCATGCAGTGAGAGGGTCATGTGTCTTGCCAAAACTGGCGTGTCTTGTCCCGCACCCTGCAGCCGTCATTGTTGTTGTGTAGGTAGTTTGGAAACGTGGGGTAATTAGCTCTTCCAACGTCACCGGAGGCGTCATGCCACAGTAGTTTTGGCTAGTAGAGGCAGTGGACGGACTTTGTAGGGTGGTTCGGGTCGCCAGGCGCATTGCGGGAAGTGAGCACAAGCAGGTAGCGGAACGTTAGCCGTTGCTGGATACAGTGGTACAGGTGAGCGGATTCTGAGCTAGATTGCTTGTCCCTGCATGGAATGTCGGTGTCTTGCACGTGTGCAGGTACATGGAAGGAGTGCATGCTGTGAGTGTGAGTGAAGTTGATGACGGCATCTGGGGACGGACCGAAAAGCCGCGATGTTTCTGTGGGTGGTGATCCAACTACACAGCATGGGGAATTTTGGTTCATCGTCATAGCGAGTAACTAGGGACAGTGCTAGAAGGTCCATGGAGTTTTGTCTAGAAGCAACTACCCGTCGAGGCGCGTCTAGATGCTGGATATGAAGACGGATGGCTTGCCACTCGGTGAAGTACGGGATGAAGTTCGGGGGCTCGAGGAGAACGACGCGTCTTGGATCTCGATCGATGGTTGCCGCGAATTGGGTCGAAGATGCGTGGCGTCGCTGGCACACGGCACTACACGACACTACACTGCACTACGCCTACAGCACCTACACCGACGCGTATGCCTAGGGTCACGATGGTAGACTGGCGTTGGTGTGGTGTAATAGTGTGGTGTGGTGGTATGTCTTGCGGGCGTTTTCTCCGTCTACTATGTACATCGTACATATGTATGTCTGTACACTACACCACCACGCCCCCGATATGCGCCACGACACGGCACGGCAGAGCAGAACATAACAGAACAGAACAGCGCACAGCAGAGTGCGCAATGCAGCCCCGACGGGCAGGTCTGCAACGGGCTCGCACACGCAGGGCCCCCCGCGCTGCAGGGCAAATTGGAATTCAGGTTTGGCCATGGCGTCTTCGCACAACGCGCTTAGCGCCGGGGCTGGCATTGGGGTTGGAGAGGGCAACCGGTATTCTTGTTGCACTGCGTCATCAAAGCCCATGGTGTACAAGGCAAGGAACATTCACCACCACCGACGGAAAAAACGCCCCGCCCTCCACCATGGCCTTGCACATCGGCAAACCAGGGCCACCCATTCTGCATGACGAGATAGTCATGCCCACGTAGCCGTAGCCATAGCCGTAGCTGTCCACGCACCGCCAGCACGCCGGGTCCTGTTCCCTTCCCACTCGCTGAGATTGGCCGTCCCCAGCAGCCCCAGCACCACCTCCCTTGGCGGGTGCGAGCCACCATTATTGAAACGGGCTCCACACGGCGGCCCTGTACCCTGCTACCCTCTCAGGCACGATTACCGCACGACGGCGCCTCCAAGCGGAAGATCACCGCCCTACTATGCCATTAACATCGGCTACCATCCCCGACGCCTGCTGGACCCTCCCACTACCAAATACATCCATATGCCTACATATATTGGTCGCCGCCGCTACCTGTGCCTCGTTTCCCCTCGGCACTGCGCTACTTTCCTCCACCACCACCACTACCATTTAGGAAGACCGTTGGTATATCAATCCAGCCAACCCGTCTCCTTTGCCCAAAAAGGTCAGACGAGGTCCTCTCGCCACCCCATCATATGAGATCGCCGCCAGCGTCGCCCTCTTTTTCGCGAGTCATCTTCAGATCCGACACCACCTCTCACCACTCCCATCACCACCACCAGAATATGCAACGATCCTCTGACCGCAACATGCCTGCCATCAGTTCTCCTCTGTCCCCCAGGTCCCAGCCTCTCGACATCCCTTCCCAGGCTCGACGTCGGCCAGCTCTGAACCCACGTCAGTCTAGCAACCATGGCCCTGCTGCCCACCTGAGGCTTCCTTCGCTGCCTCGCTTCCACCCTGCCAACTATGCCTCTTCCCAAAGCTCCAGCCACTCCAGCCAAGCAAATACACCAATCACTGGTCCCGACAGCCCGCACTCGCCTGCCTCTCCTCGATCAACCAACAGGCAATTCGAGGTCCAGAGACAAATGTACCTCTACCAGCAGCAGCTTCTCGCCAACACTAGCCGTCAGCACAAGGGTTTTGGTCCCAGGCCAACCAGCCCTCGTCTTGAGCCTCTAGCTAGCCCTGGAGCCGTTACACCTCTTGAGCTCGAGGACGAGGTTGGCGGCTACCTCACAGCCGGTGTAAGCCGAGCCGAGGCCGACCAGCACGTTGAAAAGTTCATTCGTGAGGAGGCTCGTCGTCGAGGCGAGTACCCTCCTGGCAGGACTACCTCCGTTGGCGGCAGATGATTTTACAATCACCAACCTGCACTTTCGATACAAAGACTGCCTAGGCATCAACACGAAATAAGCCATTACCCTACACACCTTTCCTTTGGTCACACACCTGGAGTTTTTGCTATTCTCACACGGCCATAGCAAGGAGCATTCACGGCGTTCATCACCCACACTCACCCACTAAAATAAGACAAAAATAACAAGGAATCACGTCAGATACAACAACACCATAGAAGGCATGTTGTGGAAACGGTCTCATTCTTTTAGAGCATGGGCGCGCGCAGAAATTCTCCTTGTCTCATCACCTCCAAGTGCTGGAGCGTGGCATCGGTCGCTTTTCCTTTTGTCGAATACCCAAACCAGTGTTACTATTATTTTACCCCAAAGCATGTACGACATCTCGCCTGTCCTTAGCTTCACTCCGCAAGCGCTCCACTACCATCAGTGTCGAGCTGGACAGATGACGGGTCTTTTTTTATTCCTTCTCTATACATAGCTAGTGAATTCAAGACTTGCACACTCCAAAACAAGACTCCATTATTGAAATGCTGTTTCCTGATGTGTTGCCTCCACGTCCCAAACTAATCTATCCACAGTGAAACATACATGTCTAGTCACGCTCAATAAACATGATTCGCCACACATCACACTCCCGCTCACAACCCAAGTGTCTTGAAACCTTGTCTCAACACCCATGCACACCACCCAACACCCACCTCAAAAAAAATCCCACCCACGTGAATCGCCTTGCCGCGCTACCCGTTTCCGGGCCCCATCTTCCCCCCCCCCCTTGCGACTCCCCTCCCCACACCTCAAGCCCATGTCTCTCTGCTCTTGTATCCACTACTTAGGCCCATCACCTCCCAGCACCAAGCACCAGCAACGCGCAGCAACGAGTAAGTAGGAGTAGCCCCAAAGAGCAAAGAAAAAAATACCCACACTAAACTCTGAATCAACCGCCGCACGCACGCACGCACGCACATACTTGCGTCCGCACACCCGCACCGTCATACAAACATCCCTACCCTTTTATCCCGATCAGCAGGTTAAGGTATCCACTCAAGCTTGTCTACTAGTCCTTTTTCTTTGCTAGACTTCCTTAGCTCTCCTCTTCCTCTTTCACGCCTCTCTTGTCTCTCCACTTTAAAGGAGTATCACGCTTTCCACCATGCCTTGCACTCCACACTGCCTTTTTCGTAGACGTACATTACACACGTGTAGAGTAGTTAGACTAGGAAGTAAGAAGAAGAGGAGGAGGAGGAGGGTTGTTTGCTCAGCTGGGCGCAAAACACACCAAATCCGCAATTGCAGGTGATAACCTGGGCTCGTGCTGAAAATCCTACGGGGATCCTTGGGAGCCGAAGTAGGTGTGTGTGTGCCGCCGTCGCGGGTGGTGCTTGGCCGAAATGAAATGTGTGTGGGTAATTTAAGGTGGGTTGGTAAATCATGATTTCGTTTGGTTGGTATGTATTCTACGTATAGGTGTTGTGGATTTATTACCGCTTTGCCTTGTTTGAAAGGACTAGTAGTTTGATGATAGTTTGTGGCACGTGTGTGTGTTTGCCTTTCTGTTCTACGATCTCCGTGCGTGTGTTTTATAAAGCGTGAATGTTACGAGCTAGATACGTACGTAAGTTCAACTTTGTGATGAGGGGGCGGGTAACGCGTTAACGTTTCAATGTTTTCTTTCATTCCCCTTCTCCCCCGGTTCGTATAGAGCGCAATCGAGGAAAGAAAAGGGAAATGAAATGAATGAAGTGCACGAGCAGGAGGACAGAAAAGAATGGGGATTAGAGCGGACCCTGAAGGGGTTTTTTCCCTTTGTTGCGCTTCACGATCGCGTACAGTAGGGGGATGCAGGTATGCACGGTGCGCACTCTAGTCTCGCGTATAGCGGTAATACGTGCAGTGCTTGTGTTACTCCCCTCTGATTTGATTTGCTCACCTCTGCTCACATCGCCTCTGTTTATCTTATTGGCAAAGTCTTGTTGCGTTTATTTAGTGTGGATTGGTTTTTTTGCAAACAGACAAGTCACAGAGCGAGCTGGACAGTCACCAATCGTGTGCCAATTCCACTGCTTAAGCGGAATATCAAAGATCAAACTGGGGAAAAAGGGCCGTTGACCGAATTTCACGCAATTTCACTCTTTAACCCCCGTTCCATATCACGGCTGGGATATAGCCTGCTATGCAAGAGATATTCATGCCGTATTCACTGCTTTTGGACATGACAGGGAGAAGTCGTACGTGTGGGGGCTTCGAACGGTACGTGGTATGTACGTATTCGCCCGATATGAAAACAAACTACAAATGGCGCCGGATGGGATTCAAACTGCAAAAGATACGTGTGGTATGGATACGCTTGCTTGATTCGCCCGGTGAAAGGGGAGCGGTAGGCGGAATGCACAACGATGTCGTTGTGCATGATGTCTTCTTGTCCAAGAACGCTAGGACGGTTCCGAGCATTCGCAAACATTGGCATAGAACGGCGCGGACATGTGTCCTCTGCATCCTCGTACGATCAAGGGACCAAACCATTGCTCCGATTTCCCTTTTTGAGTCATACAGGTACAGTTGGTCTGTCTTTGCACAGGCGATGCACAGGCAATTTCGAGAACCAACGACAAAGAACTAACGGACGCGTTCCTTTTCTGGCGAGATATGGCAACCGCCCGTCCCTGCATCTCTTGATGGTGTGTACCTTGATAACAGCATAGCCCGATTGGTTAGCCGTGCTGTCGTTGTTGGTACCAGCGTTGCCCTGGTGTGTTGTTCGCCCCCTCCCTTCCGCTACGGAACAGGGGTGCCGAAGAATGCCATGGATGTGGGGAGGTTGGCTTGTGCGCCACAGTTGAAATGCAGGGTGAGATGGATTCCGGTGTCGTAGCGCTTGATAGGCAGGATAGGACCGTCTACCAAGACACTTGGATGGAATTGAGGCAATTTCGTCGTGGTGGACGAGGAATGCGCTGCATCACATGTTCCATCAACGAGTCGCAACCCAAGCATCCCAAGATCAACATGTCTGGTGGTCGTGTCCGTGAGATGCCGAGCCGGATTTCAATGACTAAGTTGAAGATCAGGGTCATGGAGATCTTATCGCGGTTCCCTTTGGTGTGCTCATCGCTCATTCGCCACATGTGTTGAGGATTTAGTCGACGGGAGAATTGCTCACTATGCCCCTGTTGTGCGTACGGGGCTTACTGAGTCGTAAACGCTGCGGTCTGGTGTTGCGATTGCTTCGTGGCTAGATACGGCAAGCTTGCTAGCTTCGCTCGAATGGATTAGAGCATAGTACTCCGGCACTGGCCTTGTAAGCACCCTGGGTAGGTGTACATGCCGCTCAGTAACCGGCCGCCTGTCGCCGACTACTCGTCTCAACCTTCCGTCCCATCTCTTCCGCAGTTCGACGCCTAGTTTAGCATACGCTAGTGACTTGAGCCGCGTGCTGCATGTTGCTAAATTGCTACACCATGCATGGAGCCGTTCATTTGCCGTCTCTGCCCTCTCACCGCTCGTGCTTGAAAGATCCTACCGCTCAGCATGCTCTGTCACAACGGCTCATGGCGCCACTGCAGTGCAATGCTGGCAATGTCTGCTGCCGGACTCCTTGCAATCAAGGAAATGAGTGCGTGTTCCACACATTGGCGTTCGCCGATGGCTTGTCTCCAGTAGCATGTCTTTTTTCTCCTCTAGGCACTCAGTAGGCTGTTTCAAAAGCGACAATCTCTCCCCACATGTCGCGTGTGTAGTAAATGTGTAAGCATCGGGATGCTGAGATCGAAAAGTCAAGATGACGACTTTGGAGGGAACGACATACGTCAGAAGGCGTTGTCCATCGATCGCAAGGGTGTGCGGGGGAGTCTGTGCGTCACTAAACTGTTTTGGTCTAGCCGTTCCGAAATGCTCTGCTGGTTCTGGTGAAGGATACGGCATGAATCAGAAAAAAGACATGGTAAACTTGTCTATCTGCACTCGTGCCAAGCGCAACCTCTCTACTGCACACGACCCCGCCATGCCGCTCACTAATGCTCAACTCACCCATACATGTTCGACAGCTTTCCCGTGATCACTGTGGACCAGCAATAGCCTCGTGGTCGTCCTGGGATATTTTTCTCCACACTAGACGGCCGCGGACGCGTATCGAAGACTGACTTTCGCATCTCCACATTTGCACCACCTGGCACCCCGCGATTGATGCGCATATCATGACTGGAGGTGTAGGGATTAGTCTGTCCTCACCGACATGGTGTCCCACCCAACGCTCTACATCCCTGATCAATGCACAGCGGTGCTCTCCATTACAGGATCTGCAAGACATTGTGGTACACCTACACCTAGTTGTCTTCAGAAACCGCTTGCGTACACAGCGTGGCATGGATACGCTCTCGGTATCTGCCGGGGCGTCGATTAGTTGCATAGCGGCTCATCTACATTTTATCGACACACAGTGCACCCTTGCGTGGTTGGTCCGGTCACAACCCCCGCGACGCTCATCACCTCTCACTACCAGGACTCGAGTAGATTGTCCTTTGCAATGAACACTGCGACTTGGCGCAGCTCGTGGCATGTTCTGTACAGATGAATATCAACAAGTCGAGCCATTGAGGTGAGATTCTTGCAATTGCCGAACCTCTTGCTCACGCTATTGCGCAGAAAAACTAGAGAAAGTGTGAACACGCGTTTTCGCATAAGCTTACCCCGGCTGCGGAGTGCACAGCCTCTCTGTTCGACTTCATGCTCAAGAAATCAAGATCGAAATCAATAAAATCGTGAACAAGACCTGATCTCTGGCAACATGGTATGATACCTAGGTACCTGCCAGAAATAGCAAATCAAGTGGACCGGAACGCCAGCCACCCCAGCCCCATGCTCCGGATATATTCCTTGAAAAGTCAACAACAACCTGCTAGAACTTATCATGGGACAGGCCATCTTCGATCTCTTGCACATTCCCCCATACCATCTGACGTCAAACGCGACATGCCAGAGCCAAATTTCAAGACGGGACGGGTCATTGTGGTCGGCCCTTTGCAATCGGACCGCTTAGACGAGAAAAAAAGGGCCGTCTAATCATTATAGCAAGTTGATCTTAACCACACACCTCATCTATGTCGCAAAGTTTTCTTGTTCATTTCTTGTTAATTGTGGGGAATGAGTATGCGTTTGATGATGATGAGATGCGGTGATGCTGACAATTGGACTTTGTTGGGCTCCAAGGATGTTATAAGACGAGCAAGGAAGACGCATGGGGATAGGCATGTATTGCACTGGCTCTGCTTCCTCCGATCGACAAATGCACAGCGCCAGATTCAACGACCATGTCATTTGGTTGCGCTCATCATCATGCGGTCTTATTCCCCTTTCGATATTACATACCGCAGTAGACGACGCAGTAGCATTTTCTTCCCAGTCATCATCTGACGGTTGTACCCGATTATGCCTGTCGGTCTATTTCGAGATTGATCATTTTGCCTGTCTAGGAAGTGTTTGGCGGAGCAACATTTGCGAGGTTTCAGAGTATCCGGCTAGGAACACTGCACCACTCTGCGCAGTCCTCGCCCCGAAAGGGCTGTAAAATATTCATCGAGTATATCTCGTGTATGGCTGCATATCTTCATTTGCTGCAGCTTTTGTCAATCGTGTGTTTCCTGTATGCAAAACTGCGAGATGCTTAGCACATACCTCAACACAAGTAGTACTACATAATAGTTCTGTATTATTGGCAGATTATGCCTCTCTCACACGCTCATTCTACTAAATTAGACATCAGCAACAGAATCACAAACACCTAAAGATTCACCAATAATATCTGCGACTTTTGGCTACTTTGCATCACACTCAATATATCATCCAAGATTAACATCTGGGATGAAAGAGACAAAAGTAATAGAATATGCCCACTGTTGATTTAATCTGCACTCAATAGACCTGCTTTACATAGATTTGTGCCAACTCATTCTTGATGGATTATCTCCTGTCAACAAGGTACCGAACACTAGGTTACTCACAAAGTGCTCCTGCCTGAATGGCACATGTGATTGTATAAAATGCAAGTTCGCAAGGAGGTAAGTAATTGTCAATTTTGCGTGTATTCCTTGCATGCGCCAGGCCCATCTAGTTTTGATGCTGCACACGACCTCTCCCTCTCTCGACACACAGCCGCTTCAACAACCAAACACGTCCATTAACCTCACCCAGGTCCTCAATTTAAATCCCACTTTGACCCAAATCTCACGCCCTCTTTGTCCACTTGCTTCCATTAAACGAACATCACACAATCAAAGAAGGCAAAGATTTTTAAACCAGACTCACTATTCATTCATCTATATACAATTGCTTCTCTCTTATTAAAAATGTGTTTGCGGCCAGGGGCAGCCCAGAGAAACCCAAGCCAGCCACCCCCTTCATATAACTTTCCTTCTCCCATCCATCCCTCCAATTAGATCCAAACAAAGAAACAAAGGAAAAGAGTTTTAAAAAAGAGAGATTATAAAAAAACAATCAACTCAAGTAAAAAATGAGCGTATGATAGGTCAGTTATACACATCAAGACCAGGAGAATCTCGATGTAAATAAAAGGGGAAAATCATGCACCACACCAATTACCTGATCATCTTGATCGTGAAGATTGCCCAGCAAAATTCACAGCCGAAGGTTGACCATTCCATCTCTTTTTTTCATCTCTTCTTCTGTTCCCCGTTCTCTCCCCATTCTCTCCCCATTATATTAACATCTCTCTCTCTCTTTCTCGCACATACACCACCTCTTATTCAATGAGTTGAATAATTGAAGAGCTTACTCAGGTTTTCCGAGGATACCACGGGCCATGTGGCGCTTGCGGAGGTTGTACTCAACAGCCCTCTTCTTGGCCGCAGCGCTCTGGGTGAAGGCAGCGGAGCCACCAAAGGGACCAGCGAGAGCTGCGTTTTGCATGCGGACGACGCAGACGTTGGTGGCGCCACCGGCGGTACCCTGGCAGGTCATACCAGCGGGCATCTGGACCTTGACGGGGAAGTCGGTTGTGGAGGCGGCGGACAGACCTCCAATACCGATACCGGGAACGTTCTGGGTGACCTGGGCGTCCTGGAAGGCAGCAGGGTCGGTACCGCCAGAGGTGGCATCGATTTGGGCAGTGAGGGGACCGGCACCGTCCTGGTTGACTTGGTGGAAGGTCATGGTGACTGTGCCGTCGTCGGCGGTGGTGGGAAGACCAGTGGACGCACCGGTGCCAGCGGCGGCAGCGACGCCCTGTTCGGCAGTGCCCTTGGGTGTCTTGGTGCCTGCACCTGCACCGCCAGCGCCACCAGCTCCGCCGGTGAGGGCATCGAGAAGACCACGCTTGTTGCCGCCGAGGCCACCAAGGAGAGCACCGAGACCTCCAGCAGCGCCACCGGCACCGCCAGCAGCAGCACCGCCGGCACCAGCACCAGCAGCTTTTGCGGCACCAGCACCAGCAGCACCAGCACCAGCACCAGCACCAGCAGCACCAGCACCAGCAGCACCAGCGCCAGCAGCACCAGCAGCACCGGCACCGGCACCAGCACCCATGAACTTAGCAATAGCCGCACCAGCATCTACAGGACCACTGGCGGTACGTCCAAGAGCAGACGCCTTGCCACCCATCTCCTTAGCACGGATGATGGAAGTATCAGCCTCAGAGCCGGAAAGCGGGTTACCAGAGTCACGAGGGGTACCATCCGCGACAGAGAGACCGGGCATGTTGACACCGTTGGCACCCTGGACCTGGGTGATAACACCGTGGGCCTGGACGGAGGCTGCGAGGGCAGCAGTGAAGACGATGGAGTAACGCATGTTGATGGTGGTGATATGTAAGGTTGGTTAGGGGGTATTTACAAGAGTAAATTGGTAAGAGAGATGTAATAGAATGATTTGTTGAACGTAATAAGAGGATGAATAGAGCAAGCGGCCGGCGCAAGTAGAAATTAGAAGGATGGAATGGATAAGAGAGAATTAATAAAGAAGAAGAAAGCGAGTCTGGTTGGTTTAATGGTTTGAATGATGATTTTGGCTTGGGGGGCAGGAACACAGTGTCTTATATACACTTTGATTCTCTACTTCTCTTGCCCTTCTGCTGTGTAAAACACTAATGAGGTCAATGCCCAGAAGCTTAGCTGCACACAAGCACTTCGGGAGGCCCCATCCTAGTTTCCGGTGTGCTCAGGCGCCTGTTTGTTGGACGGGAAAGTCGAATCTACCCTTGGTGCCGTGCCTCAAAACGGTAATGGAATCGGACTGAGGTCGTGATACCCGGGGCACAGACGCTGGACCGCGAACTGAGACGGTGTAGGTCGAACGATGGGCGCGGGTTACTCCACTACAGCCAAGCGTCCGAAGAGATACTCCACTGCGGGACGATCTTCTTTAGAAGATCGGGGCAAGCATATCCCGTATCCAGGCAGGCGATCAGAGGTAGTCGTGTTGCCTCGGTACCGAATGCATTGATGTTTGACATCTGAGAAGAATGATCCGCATATTCGTATCACCAGGCATGTTTTGTGCCAAACTTGGCGATTCAAACACACATGCTGGAACGAAGTTTCGATGTAAACAGTCTTCCTGCGGTCCAGTTACTGTATCGTAAGAATTCCAGTCGTCCAAGGCTCATTCAAAGGCCCTAAGAGTATACACCGACAAAACAAAGATGATAATATCCCGCAAGAAGGAACACCTACTCAGAGTCTTCCGGTGCTGAACGGTTGGCCGCGAAGCCGGCGCTGCAATAAAGTTAATGGTTGTTTCAGTGATTGAGGGTTGAAACTCTAAAGTTTGGACTCGGTCGTGTACTAGCGTAGTTTGCTTTTTCGCGGAACAGTGACTGCCAACCCCGATTATTTCCGAAACATCCAAAGCCACCCCCCGAATACGGCAACAACACGGTTTCAACGTGTCACTCATACTCCGGGAAGCATGCTTCCATCTAAGCAAGGCTGGCGATGGCAGCTTCGACAAGTACGGCAGTGAGATATCATGCAGCAAGCCACAGTTTCTGGATTCTGTAATGCCGTGTCATGGTCTTTTCCGGTGTTTCGCTGTCCGCGTCAATGATGACAGAAGATATGCGGATTGACTCTTCGTTTTCTGGAAGAGCACTGCAATTTCCATAGACGTTTGCGAGACTCTCGTGCTCCCGTAGTAGCCTCACCACGCAGCAAACGTTGTGATACACTGTTTCAACACACCGCCTTCTTAACATGATTACCCACAATACTAGCGATGCACCAAGTCGTAGCTCTAGTTCGTCCTGTTTCTATCTTCTTGTTGACCAATTTCGTATTACACATCTTTCAATCATCCCAAGGTCCCTGCTCTATCCAAGCCCGGAACTCGCGAACTTCCTTCATCCACAAGTACCTGATGCATATCTCCTGAATCTCAAAAATAAGCATTCCAGCGTCCAACTTGCCCTTGCTCATAGAATTCTTGATAAATAACAGCAGGATGCTGATAGCACGGGTCTGCGCTTCCTTTCCGTATTCGACAATCGGTGTACCGTTTGTAGTCAGCTCCAAAGTTGGCGGAGGCGCCTCCATGGCCTCTACGAGCCGTAATGCGTGCTGGATGAACCGGAGGATGATGTTCGAACCGTCGACATCGAACTCCTTGAAGGTATCATCGACAAGGAGTCTGGTAAGAAAATCGAGCGACAAAATCTCAAGAGGGAGATGCGCGAGTTCGTCGGCAGCTACTTCGGGTGCGTCTCTGAGCTTTCGCAGCATATCCTCTTCCCAAGACCCTGAGCCATTGACTCCCTGTGTCTTGCCCTTGCGCAATCCATTCTTTTCCGTCCCGTTCTGTGCATGTTTCTCCACGGTCTGTGCCTGCGCCTCCGGTAACCTGTCCCAGATTTGTGTCTCAACAAGCATCTGCATATACGGTACGATGTCGAAGTCTGGAAGCGCAGCCTCATTCTCGAGCATCCGCTGGTATGCGCGCCAAGTTGGCTCTTTTGGAGATAGTGGCTTGTCCACCAGCAAACCCTTAATACATCTTGCTCTGATCCGCAAAATCTCGTCTGTCGTGACCGTATTCTTCATATGGATACCCGTGACTGTGTCCAGCCGCAGCGCAGCGAGCTCCCCGTCAATGACCATAAGCGATTCAATCCAATGCGATAAGAAAGGTTTGAATCGCACTGGTATATCCTCATTCATCTTCCAGAGTTTGTACTCGCAGTTCAAAATAGCCGCGAGCGCTTCCAGACTCGGCTCGACGGCAGCTCTACGTGCGAATGCATCGAGCGTATTCTTGATCCTCAGCGATTCTTCAAACTGGTCTGCATTGCTGCGTATCGATTGAGAAGCTATCTCTAAGTCGCGAATCGTATCGTAGCTTGGTCTGTTTGGATTGCTGATAAGATTGATTTCTGCGTGGGTAAGGGTAGCAGTGAGATAGCTCATATCGGGCAGCATTTATATCGCGGCTTGCGCTTCGAGGGATAAGAATGTTGCGAGTGAGACGTTGGTCGCTGAAAGGAATACATAGGTTCGAGATGGGCAAGGTGTCATGGCCGTGGGTGGTGGTAGTGGTATTGGTGATGCTGCACACAACACGTAACCTTGGAAAGAACGAGTGGCACGTGCCAAGGATCGTGCTCCGCCCGCAAGACTAGCCATACGCAGAGGAGTGAATTTGTACGCGTGACATTTGGGCAACAATCATTGAAAGATAGTCATCAGGATGTAAAAAGCAATGTGTTGGACGAGAATGATTATTTCGCATTACACAAACATCTATTGTCACGATGCTTGCCTAGTTCTAGGTATGGGCAATACTTTAATTGCAACGTTAAATACTGCAATCAACAATTCAGTCACGATTCACAAACACAATCAGGATAAAGCTTGTAGAGTGCCCAATTAAATTCCTATTATGCTACGCTCCTCGGAATGCTCCAGGATGCACCAAAAGCAAACCAAAAAGTAACCCAGGAAATAAAGGACGCCGTGATACAAAGCAGGTCATTATCGTATGCTCAAAGCCCAACCGGTGCTGCCATCTTGGTCTGCATCATCCGACTAACTCCATGCCGAGTAGGTGGACCCTGTATGGATACATCGAGAGATATTTACAAGCCGAGCGGAGGCAGATGAGACTTTAGTGGTAGTGGTGGTGGTGTTAAACAAAAGAGAAAAAGATGGGTATCGTGATGATTTGACAACAAAGTCATAACCGTTAACGCGGCATGGTAAACATTCGTCCGCGGCCCGGCTAGAATTTGAATATAATGTAGAGGGCGTGAATGATACCCTGGGATGAATCGGTTAGCTGTATTGTAATCGGCTAATGTATTGGATAAGCGGAACTCACCGGAATGTAACCCAGGATGGTCAACAGGATGTTGATGAGGAAGTCGGCGCCGCAGCCGCGCTCGAGGAAGACACCAACAGGTGGGAGGATGATGGCAAGAAGGATCTTGCAAATGTCGCTGATGTCTAGTTAGTATCGTGTCGCCAACAGAAGCAGAGAAAGCGCGCATTGGCTAAGGCTGAACATACCTAGCGGTGAAAGGCATGGTAGTGGTTGTTGATGGGTGTAAGAAAAAGTGGTTGTTTGGTGGTGTTCAAGGGCTTTATAAGTAACTTGAATGTAACTTGAGGGTGTGGTGGAGTGCTCAAGCAACAGTGGCATGCAGCGGAGTATTTATGGAAGACTGATGGGAGTAGGCCCATGACCACACAAGCATGACGTAACAGATGAGGGTTGGCAGGGATGCGACTGATGCCGCGCACCCGCTGCCGGTTTTTGGCGCCACAACCAACACACGCGCCAACCACTGTGGCTGGCGTCATACGTCCGACACATCCGATTCCAGACCAAGGTTCCAAGCCATCCCAAGGATGGCCCACCACAGCGCTTCCACGCTCTCAAGACTCACTTGGACGCCGCTCTCTCCAAAGTGACGCATGCCACGCTGAGAACGGAGACCACGGCAAACAGTAGGCGCACTTCTACTTACTTGCACAAACTCCCAGCAATTTGGGTATGCATGTAAGCACAAAAAGCCGCATGCATGGAAACCCTCACCACGGACGAATCCAGAATCCGCGTATCCGCATGTAACAAACATATCCCCGGCGTCACCCCGAAGCCCTCTTCCATTGTCATACGCATCAAAAAAAACTTACTAACTTGGCGGCTAAGCCACAATTATGCGAACGCGCAAGCCACAATTATACACACGCCACAATTATACACACGCCACAATTGTGCACACGCCACAGCAGATACGCAAGCGCCTATGACAACGTTTGCTCGTCGATCTCTTTTCGCATCGCCGGCAACTAATCGTCATGTTCAACGCCTCACCCTGTGGCAGTGTCGTTCTATGTAATCCTAGTGGGTCTGTGGCTAAAAAAACTCTGGGGAAATCTCGGGCTACTCGGCAAATGGCTTGGGAGTCGCCGCCAGGTTTTAAAATTCCAAGGCATAACGTGGCTGTGGCTGGTTTTTTCTCATGCCTTGAATGATCACCTTGTTCGTCATATACACTACATACTAACTACACGTACTGATGCAAGCATGCTGCATGAGAAAAAGAAATCACAACCTGACGGTCTTGGCGCATTGCCAATCTTCTCCTAAAGTTTGTTGGTAATTGAGCCTGACCTGCAACTTATCATTGAGACGACGACCTACTGGGAAAGGCCGAACGATAAGATCAAACGCGTAACATGTATTCTTCCAGCTGTATAACCAGCTACAATGCGACCGAGATATGAAAGCTCCGCCCCATTTGCAGAATTCACACCCACCACGGGCTGGTAGGAAAGAGCTGCACGATCAGACTAATAATAAGCATGGCACGTATTTCCCAACCGTATAGTCAAACCTACAATGCGATCAAACTACGAGAACTCCGCCTCATCTACAGACTTCACATGACGATCCGCCGAGAAAGGGCTACACGATAAAATCGGTAAATATCATAGTACTTGTTTTCCAACCATATAGCCAAATACAATGCGACCGAAATGCGAAAAGCTCCGTCCGATTTGCAGACTTTACACACGTACATACACACGAGAAAGCCTTGCATAGCGCCAAATCACCACCACCACCTCACACCACGCCTCAAGAAGCCGCGCAAAACAACAGAAATCAATCAGGGTATATTCAATATCTCTCCGGGTATAATCTCATAACTCATAACCGCACCCTCCTCTCTCAAAAACCACTCACGCCTTCTCAGTCTCAGCCTGCTTCTGGAGATCGACTTCCACGCCCCGCTGCCTCGCCTTCCCCTCATCATGCTGCCGCCTCGCCTCCTCCTTCTGCGCCTCATTCCCCGTGAGCCCGGCGACCGCAGCCCCAATATTGCCTCCAACACGATCCCCAATTCCCTTTCCGAGATCATTCACCTGGCCGGCTGCTTCCTGGCCTTTGCCCTCTTTGTTCTGGCGGATACCTTCTTGCTTGAGGCCTTCTGCGCCGAGGAAGCCGCCGAGCGCTTCTTTGGCGGCGCCCATGTTTTGGTTCCACGCACCGCTGGTGCGGTCGGGCGAGTCTTTTGCGACGCCACCTTCGGCGGTGACCGAGAAGGGACCGGCTTTGGCGGCTGTGTGCGAGAGGTCGTGCTTGGAGTCTGCGACGTCTTTGCGGGCTTCGCCTTGGGTCTGCGAGGGATACTATGTTAGGATAAAGTGTGTCTTGCAAGGTAATAGTTTTTTTGTTGATTGGATGTGAATGACTTACCTTGTCGGCAGTGTTACCAGTCAGAGAGCCGATACCACTCTGAATAGCGCCTGTGGCCTTGTCCAGGTAGGACTGACCGGTAGAAGTCTCGTTGGTGGACATGATTACTTGATGTCGATCAGGTGATAGTAGGTTTGATATAAGAGTTGCTTTGCGCGTCAAGGCTTGAAGAGCTTTCAAGAGATGTTTTTTGTTTGCAAATTAGATATGTATCGTGGAGTCTTGAAGATGGAAGGGGTTTATATCCTCTTTCTATTTGTTTGAGACGACGCGACGAGGGCATGTGAAGTATGACGTCACAGCCCCACTGCATATGATCGTAATCGCAACCACGCCCTGCAAACACCCTGCAACAAGGCAGCCGCAGCAGCTCTGACGACAGTGGCACTTCCCGACGGAGTGGGAGCGAGAGACGCGTGGCATTCATGAGAAATATTCGTAACATCATTCGTGTTGCCACGAATAGGTGATGCAATAGTCGCTGCCGTGTCAGCTTCCAGGCTGTACCGCAGTCTCTTACCATCTGGCACGCCATCACGATAGGAGTTGGATGTCCGCCGCGCAGTTATTCAAAGTTAGGCAGAGTGTATTTTTCAGAACAATGTTTTATAGTTGACGAGTACAGCAAAAAGTATGCACTAAGATATATATTTATTATTGCTCTTCTCGCAATACTATGAAGTAAAATGGATATCAATATCCCAAGGCTATATTCCACAAGCCCCAAGACCCAAACACCAGAAAAATGCTTTTTTTGACATGATCATCATCTTGTCCCATCATTCACCAGTGGCAGATACCCCCTTCACTATCGTCAACACTCCAGGTACCAGCAAGACCCACAACCTCGACCTCTCCACCAAACCCCTCTGCCACCTTGCCCAGTCGTACAACGCCATCGAAAGCACCAGATGGTGTGCCAAACTCGGCTGGTCCATTGTTTAGCAGACGCTTGGCCCAGGCATCGATTGCCGGCTCGCCAGTCTCGTCTCTTGCTTGCTTGAGAAACGGAATTAGAGCCGTACCACCGGTTCCTCGAAGCTTCTTGCTGCCAGTACGAGCCATGGTATTGGCAAGATTGACACGCTGAGTAGTCGCTTGTTTGGGCGATAGAGACCGGGAATGTGATCGCGACTCGCGAGACTTGATAATGATGTAGCGAGAGACGAGCTGGATGTGCTTGTCCCGTAAGGTCCGCAGCATAGCCAAGCACGCATCGTACGCCGTCGTCAAAGCGCGGTTTCTTCGGTTCAATGTAACGTATTCCCGGATGTTAGCGACACTCTCCATGTGCTCGAGGAACCTGCGATGGGGGCCGGGCATGTAGTTGCGCATGTCTTGGATGAATCCATGAGACGGCCCGACTGGGGCTGGGCTCCCTGGCTCTGTTCGCTTCTCGCCAGTGGGCCGGTGCTCGACGCCGAGGACTACATCGAAGAACTGGATGATGGAGCTTTGCGCATTACTGCCACCACTAAACTGTACATAAGGCTGTTGACCAGTGCCATCGTCGAACATGACTCCGTTTGGAAGTCCAGCATCTCCCATATTCTTGCTTCCCGCGAGGAACGGTCGGATTCGGTGATAGAATACGTGAGGATCGCAACTCTCATACATGCGCTCAAGGAGTGAGCCAATCTCATCTAGCCTCTCTGAGAATGATCTCAGACACTGTACCACAGTGTCGCTGTCGTTGCGCCTAGCTGCTGCAATAGCTTCAATCATCATCGGAATGATTGGGCCGGCTCTGGCTTCGATTGCCACTGAGACGAGGTAGAACCATGATTCGTCCAGCGAACCCGTAAAGGTCATCTGTGTTGCAAGATTGTCTAGAGTATCTGTAGGCTCACCATCGAACAGCGGTCGCCAGTTCCACAAACAGACGGCTGCAAAAGTAGCGACTGGTGGCAGCTCTAGATGCTTGCATGTTCGTAGAAATGGTATCGAAATGGATGGAGGTACAATCTATGCATTCCTGTTAGTTGTGCGCAACTTTGTAACATGGAAACTGCCAAAACTCACATCTGCCGGCTTATCACCTCCCCAGATGTACCCATGCGCAATGAAGCTAAGAATAGAATATGCTCGCCGCCATTCTGCCTCAGTGAGAAGAAGGTCAGTCTCGAGAACAGGCAACGCATCCACTATCTGGCGGAGCCGCTTGGCGAGTATTAAGCTCTGAAAGTTGCGCACGACGGTCTCCCAAGGTTGGTAGTAGCGATCGGGCAAGACGTCGAGCGGTACCTCATCAGGCAAGAAGCCGTTTCGAGCCGAGACATCGTAGTCACTCAACTTTGGTAGCTGTGGAAGCATTGCGTCGGTATTATGGGTGGAGGAGTCTCGAGTTGCACTTTGGAAGTTGGTTGTCAAAGGCAGGTCCTAGATTCGGAGTCGACGTCGGAGGCTCTAACAAGGCTGGACGAAGTAGACCCCTAAAACGATTATTGCCACGAAAGCGTTTACCCCAGATACAAGCCAAAAAAGAAGCCTATACCGGATTCATAACAAGAGAAGAATCTGGAGAACAGAGGCTGAGGGGAAAAGAGAAATGGCGCGATTAATAGGTCGCGTGTGGACGAAAGGAAATCCAGCCGGCTTCGGTGGAGGTTTCGGAAGTAGGGGACCTAAGGCTTCCAGACTGGTATTTTTGAGTTCAAGGGAAGAACCCTGTACCGACTAGGACGTTCAAACTAACGAGGTCAGTCAGGCGCCACAGCTATAAGACACAATATGTAGCAGAAAGTGGTGCAAAGGGCGAATGTGGCGTGAGAGCAAACGAGCATTATATTTGCCCTTTCGGCCGCGGGCTGCGAGCGAGCACCTAATGGGTGAATGGAGGGCTGGGAGGGGCCATCTAGAACTAGACAGAAGCACGCGATGCTCAGTAATTGCTCATCAAGAGAATTTCTCGCTCCGAATACTCCCCGCAATCTCCTTGCGTGGGTGCCACCTTGGGGGAGACATTAGCAATCAATTCACACATGGATTCAGTAGTTCTACTACAAGTGGAGGTAGCGCGGCTGGCCGACGGCCGCCTACTAGTTGTTAAGTCCACCACGCTAGGCCGTGTGAGCCCTGCATACCCGTTCTCCACGGAAATCGGCGATTGCGCCGTTCCAGGAGGGGTGGGAGCACGGCTAAATCCATGAGGTGAGCGAAGAGTGACATGCAGCATGCGTATTCGATGACAGCCCTTCTTTGCCTCTTTCGATGAGCACACAATACAGACTGTAAATCTTATCGTAGATCCTTGGCGTGGCTATTGTTTTGTCTCCGTCTATTCGCCGACGCTAGTGCAGCTGCTGCAGCTACTGTTGCTGTTGCAGTAGGCTAAGGTTGCAGATCAGGAACCGCATACACAGCACCATGGCCAAGTACATACATATGCACTACTATGGACACCGCAAAGACAAGTCATCACCAGGAAATCGCGCAGACCAACGCACATGGACCTAAGTCTGGAAAATCGATCGTGCGATTGCCTAAACACTACTGCAAGTTGATAATCAAGAGCCACAGCCACTTGCTGGGCGTGCAGCTATGCTCACCGGAAAAAAAGTATTCATGCCCCTAGTGACTATCGAAAGCAGTTTGGCTATGCGCGTCCGACTTTGAAGCTGAGGATCTACCTCATGTCAGTACACCACCACAGGGATACCTAGCGAGAAAGGAATTCAAGAAACTCACATCGTTCTTCCCGACAGCGACAATATCGTCCTCTGCAACTCTCCTCCCGCCTTCAGTTTCTACGTAGGCCATGGGTGCATCGCCCATGACCTTCCTGTACACATCGCCCACCGTGCTTCCCTTCTTGACTAACACACAGTCACGGAATACTGCCGTTGAACTTGCTGAGCCACTCGTATACGTGTGGATGTTCCTGACGGGAAAAACGGGAACCAATCCAAGCAACTCTGCTGCTCTCGATAGCACTTGCACAACTCCCGTGCTGCCAAAGCGATATAGAACCATGTCTTTGAGATTTTCAATCCGGGTCTTGAGTTTCTCGTCCAGTTCCTTCAATCCGCCACCGTCTGGATCACCTTGCTCAATCAAGTCTTCCCTTGTGTCCACAAACTCACTACCCTCTGTATACTTGACAAAGCCCTGTTTCGCCAACTTCCTTAAAAAGACCTCTGATATTGCGCTACAAAGGACTATACTTTTCGGGTCTTGCACCTTTGCGATTTTTGCAATGTTCTTATCGGCATCCGGGTGGTCGATTTTGTTGAGGGCGATGACCGTGGGGAACTTTTCGTCAGTAAAGGCATTTACCACGCGCTCAATAGTTTCGTCAGACCAGTCCTGAAGGGGCTCTTTCAGAGCAAGTCGGTCGAGACAGCGCGCCACCACACTAGATGTCGACCCGTAACCTGAAAACTGGTTTTGCAATGTTTCTACAGCCGTCGCCTTGACAGCCACATGTCTCCTCTTGATACTGCCCCACTTCTCCATCAGATTGCCTTGAATCCATCGCACGATCTCGCTTCTTAGCCATACAATATCCTGACTTGGGTCGTATCCTCTTGTTGCCTTACCCTCGGCATCTGTCGTCCCACTGACATCGACCACATGCACCAGCGCATCGGCATGTCGCAGGTCGTCCAAGAACCTGTTTCCCAGACCTTTGCCCATATGCGCACCAGGAACAAGTCCGGCGACGTCAAGTAGTTCTATGGGCACTGATCGCCTTCCCTCGTCACAAGAGCCATAGTTGGGTTTGCATCGGTCAGAGACGTTGAGACGGGCGCATGGGCATGGTATTTGGAGATATCCGATCGCGCGTTGAGGATCGATTGTGGTGAATCTAAAGGACGTCTGTCAGGGTATCATGCTACGAGAGCGTCCGTGTAGCATGAAAAAAGACTTACGGAAAGTTGCCTACTTCTTATCAGCCTAACAAGTCTCCCACATTGACATTTTGCGATTACCGACCGACTTTGGAGGTAGCATCTGTCAAGCTGCCGTGAAATAAATCTTAGAAAAGGTCCCATGAAGGAGGAGGGGGCGTGGAGGGGCATTTGCGCACCTGTTTAGGGTAGTCGACTTTCCAGACGAAGGCTTGCCTACAAGACCTATGAGCGGATCGCGTGGCATGATGTATAGTACACCCAGAGAAAACAAAGGGTGGGGGGTATTAACGAGGGGTGGCTGCCGAGCAGAACTCGTGGTGCAATCGTCGGCCGATTATCAAATTCGCGACAGGGCTTATCGATAATGCGCTGACATCACCAGATGATCTACGTCTCCACGACAATCTAGTCTGTCCATGTGTTACCTATGGCAGCAATGAGCCCCTGAATGCATTGTAATCTCACGCAAATTAATGTTCGTAACAACCACGATGACGAGTAATGAGTCAGTTCCTTCTCGCGTAAATGAGTGTGCAGGACAAGAAATTAACTAATCTTGACTGTTGGCGAGTAATCAACCACCAATTCCCGTACTATTAGAAGTCCTAGCTAAATACGTCTACCTTGTGAAACGCCTTAAGATGCTCGTCATATCAGGGATCTGTCGTGACTATCCCTATCCAAAATGCCCATCATACACCGGGGAAAACATGCTCAAGGCTGAGACTTTTTCGGGGGGTATAAACGTCGCTGAATGGGAAAAACATGAATGTTGGCAACCACATCTGCACACAACTGTCACACAAAAACCTCTTTTTTTGGTAGCAACAGTGGGCGATTACCCCTAAAAAATAATAGAGAAGCGCCTTGAGAACACCGAGACAGTCATTGATCTATAAGGAGAGTATTTCCCAGTTTCGTAAGGCTGTTAACGCGATTTCTGCAAACACTGTTAGCCACTGTAAAGCCCCTGCCGATAGTAAGATTTGCTTACGAGACTTGCAATTGCCGCCGCCGAGGCGAGATCAGGCTTGCCCGATACACTTCGCTGCGCTGCCCGCGGCAGACCACTTGTAGTGTTGGTATTGAGTGGAGCGCCATTTGCAGCACGCTTAGTGCCAGAGCCGCCAGGCGCAAGTCCTTGATTAGTGGAGTGACGTCGTTGTGGAGCAGATGCTTTCACTGGAGACTGGCTGTTTGATATATCGCGCTGTGCACTGGCAGCGGTTCCGTTCCGGAAGCTAGGAGCTGGCGGTTCAGGAAGTGGTCGAGCGCGTGCATTGGCCGCCAGCGGGGCTTGCGCGCGCTTTGCGGGAGAGGAGACGCTTGTAGGAGCGTTGTAAGCTCGACGTTGCTGAGGAGCTTTGCGAACCCCTGTGATAAACTCGTGATGCAACGCTTCATCGGGCTTCATCCGTCGCTCAGGATCCCACCGCAAGCACCTGGAGATGAAATCCAAGAAGGCTTCATCGTCACACTTGAGGGCTTGCTGCAGGGTCTTGGAGCTTGGTCTGCGCCTGCGGCCCTTGGAAGATACCGTGACTCTCGGCTTGCCAAGCGAGTCAAAGAATAACTTCTTCCTGCTGCTCTTCTCGATCAAATGCTTCTCGGGAGGACCGAAGATTTCCATGATGCAAGCAAGCTGCTCTTGCTCATTTTCTCCTGGGAATATAGGGTAGCCCGTGTAGAGTTCGGCAAGAATGCAGCCCAAACTCCACATGTCAATGGATAAACCATAGCTCATGCCCAGAATGACCTCAGGGGACCGGTAGAAGCGAGATTGGATGTAGGTGTAAACCTTCTCCGATTCAAAGCAGCTGGATCCAAAATCGATGACTTTAATCTCCGAATGCAGAGGGTGTGCCAACAAAATATTCTCGGGTTTCAAGTCGCAGTGGATGACCTTTTTGGCTTTCAAAAGAACAAGAGAGGACAACATCTGTTTGCAGAAACGGCGGATCAGGCGTAGTGAGAAGCCCTTGAACTCATGTGCTTTGATGAACTCGTACAAGTTCATACCCAGAAGTTCCGTAGAGATGCAAAGATGGCCGCGGAAGTAGAAGCTTTGCGTGAAGTTGATCATGCTGTGCTTGTTATCAGGATCCTAGAAGATTGTTAGTAACTCTCAGTGTGCCCAGGTAGTGCTCACTTACCCATTCGCGTAGCTTTTGAAGAATGTTGACCTCGACCAATGCTTGTTGGTGGAACCGCTTCTTGTTACGAATGATCTTGATGGCTTCTAGGCCCCCCGTCTTGTGGTCTACGCAACGCACAACCTGGCCGAAACTGCCCTTGCCCAGAACATCGACTACTTCATACCGGTAAGCCAGATGATCTCCTAGGACGATGTTGTAATCGCCACGGTCATCATCATAACCAAAGTTGGCTGTTTGGGCGTTCAAGTCGCCAACATGTTTCTTAGCATTCTTAGTGCCACAGAAATATACCTCTTTGTAGTCGATAATCTCGCCTCTTTCGAAGATATTCAAGTTAGCCATACGCACGGCATCGGCTGGCGTGACGCGTTCTTTGGCCGTAGCACGCTTACGGAGCTCATCCACATCGCGTGCAGCATGCTCAAAGTCCTTGCGCTTAGAAGCAAGCTTCTTCATCTCTTCATCGGCTAGCAGGTCATCTCGATCAAGGTTAGGGTCCAAATTACGCGCTTTGAGCATATTTGAGGAGCTCTTTGTGCCCAGCATTCGATGCATTGGAGTCAAGATGGATGAAGACTTCTGTGTCGGCTGAGCAGCAGCTTGATCGGTGTTTCCAGAGACAGCACGGCTTGCAGCATTACCCGCAGCCTTGCGAGCGGCGGCCTTTTCAGCCTCAGTGTCGCTCGCAATGGCTGCATTGGAGGCTTTGCGACGTCCAAAGTCAAGAGATGGTCGAGTGCGAGCGTGGGCAGGTGATGGACTTGGAGGGGCGGCGCCGTTCCAGTTGGCAGACGCAGGCATCTTGGGTGGAGGCATACCACTGTGTTTTGGCGGTTGCGGCTGCTGTCTCGCGTCTTCGGTCTTGGGCCCTGGCTTTCGGAGTTGCGCGGATTGAGATGGGTGATTTGCGGCTTTGGACGATGCCCGTCTCCAACCGCTCAAGCTCAATTTGCGCCGCAGAGAGGAAGCAGATGATGGCGTTTCAGGCTCTGTTGACGTAGATGTCTGTACTGACTCTGAGGTATTTTTCTTCTGGAGAGGTCGTGGACCTGCAACCATGCTCTGCATCTCCACATCCTTGATTGGAGACTTGTATTCACCGCTTTTGCGTGGCTGCAAACGAGTGAATTCGCCACTTCCTTTTGGTAACGGGTTGGATGAAAACGGAGTGGTAGAAGCTTGTCTTGTTGGATTCAGGGTCGGAACAGGCATCATGTTGATGTTTGCTTGTGAATCAAGCGGTGACTCGGTCGCGCGCAAGTTGAATGCAGAGCTACTGCTACGCAGGTGTCTGTGGTATTCATCTTGGTAGTTGTGTCTTGAAAAGAAACTGGCCTTGGATGCTGTCATGGGCGTACTAGGTGTCTTGGTGACTTGACGCTTTGGCGGCGGCGTGACATTGCCCTGATCCGTATCATCTGCGGACGTAGGAAGAGACGACATACGATTGTTCAACGGGGTGCCGAGGGGTAGCAAGTTGAGGGGTGGGAGCCTGATTGGCTGCAGATTCTTCTTGCTGGATTGCTGTACCGTGGCCGCCTTGTCAGGTTCCGGGGTGTTCCCGACGGTCAATCCTCTCCTGTGCCTGAGAGACCCTGTGCTTGACTTCAAGAAGGGCGACTCTAGCGCGTCGTTCTGGCCAGAACTAGTTGACTGCGCCTCTGGTGTTGAGACAGATTCATGAGACATCGATTGAGGTGCACCCGACTTTGACGGCTGTGCTGAAAAGCCAAAGGTGCTTTGTTCGGGATCTTTGGGGGATTCGAAAGCTTTCGGGATGGCTGGCACAGGCGGAACCTCTTCTTGTTCTCCACCACCTGTATTTTGCTGGTTTCGCGGCTTTGGTGCAGGCAGGCGGAGACTAGACGGAGCGGGATTGGAGCGCAGGGGTATTGAAGAAGGAGGGCCGACCTTGAGCGAATTCAAGCTCGAATTAGACGAGAGTGAAACGCCAGAGGCATAAGACTTGCGTTTTTGCTCAGGTGTTGCGCGCGCCGACGAAGGTGTCATGCTGCCTCCTAACCTCATACCCGGAGATTGACTAAAAGCACGCTCGTCAAACGTTGCGTCACCCTGGGGGGTAGGGGGTCCAACCGGCCCTCCTGGAGGTTGATTAGGGTTTATCGACAATCTTCTCAGCCTCCGGGCATCGGTGGGGCTGATAGTCCTGGCCCCCAAACCAGATATGTGGGGTGCAGTGGATTGTCGCTTGTTGGCAGATGAGGAAGGCGTATGCGACCGTTGCGCAGCAGCACTTCTACCTGGTGAGCGAGTGGTGACCTGAGGCATGGCGCTTGGGTCTGGGGTCATGGACGAGACAGTTAGATGGCCCGACTGCTGTCTTGAAGGAGGCTGCAGAGACTTTGCTTTTGCGTTCCGCGTAGTGCTTGCAAGCTTTGGTACTCCCGAAGTGGTGTTATTTAGGGTTGGCATACCGGCCAGGTCATCGCGGTCGAAGTTGCTCGTTGGCATCATTCCAGGGCCAACACTCTTTCGCGGTGGCCGTGCAGCCGGATTGGGTGGCGCTTGTGAAGAGAACTGGCTCTGACGGCGTGTGCGAATCGTCATGTTGCTAGGGGGATGGGGCACCGCGGGCGTGTTGGAGCTAGAGGTAGACATGCCAGCGCTGACTTTTCTAGCGGCAGATTGGCTGAAGCGGCGGGCAAAGGAGCTGCTGCGTGCAGGGCGTGTTTCGGTGGGGATGCCAGTGAATGTGGGGATAGTGTTTGTATTATTGGTGTTGTTGCTAGGGGTGTTGTTGTTATTGTTATTGTGGTGGTGAGAGGTGGAAGCGGAGTTGTCAGCAGGTCCGCCGGTGGTCGTGAAGGAGCCGGGGGCAGGGAAGTCGCTCAGCGTGGGCTCGTAGGATAAGCTGTTTGCAAAATCGTCAAAGTTGACCGAGGGCAGAAAGTCGTAGGAAACGGGGCCATCGCGGGCCTCGTCCTTTGCAGAGTCGGGCTGCAGCTGCTTAGAGAAGCTGAAGCGTGGGTTCGAGGGGGGACCGCGCGTGGTAGGCTCGCAGCCAAGGGAGGGCACAAAGGAGGAGGAGCGTGCTTGGGCAGAAGCAGCAGCAGAGGGGGTAGAGGTAGTAGTAGCTGCACTCGTCATCCTGCATCGATTCACGCGTCAGTTAGCCGGCTACACAGATACAAGATACCACTACTATGGCATGGCGGTGGATGCCATGCCAACCGTGCGTCGAGTGCCTACCTTTGTTTGGAGAAGTCCTGAGGACGCTCGCGGGGGCCCAGCGGCACTCTAGCCCGCCCGCGCCCGGCAGCGGTGGTCATGTTGGGATTGGGGAGAGGGCGTGAGGAGGAGGAGCCGAGTGCATTGGAGGCGCTCGTCTTGCGCAGTCGGCTGCCCTGCTCACCCGTTTTTTGGAACTTGCGTACGCGGTCTTCTAGGGGGAGAGACGATAGGTGTTAGCATCATCGACGGACACACCTGGGGCTGAGTCTGGCTATGCTTTTTCTTACCTGACGAGCCACTAGAGTCATCCGACACGGTGGACCCTGAGCGTTCGGGCACGTCGGCGGAGGCGGAGGCCATGGTTCTAGTCGTGGTTCGCGGCTGCATCGACATGGTCCGCACCCCCAGCCCGATGGTGGGAGCTCGAGCAGTATGTGAGCTACTAGATGTGGGATGGGTTCAAAAAAAAGAAATTCAAAGACGAGGCTCTGTCTTGGAAATGCGCCGAAGTCGTCTCCAAGCGTCAAGCTTGGGCACCCAGGTCGACTATGCCGACATGTCTAAGAGACCGGCTACAGCGGTGAGGACGATGGGCGGGCCGGTAATGAGGGCTCAAGGCGGGCGTGGGAGGTCTCAGGGGAGCAATGGGCTTGGGCGCAGCAGAGACACCGCGCTGCAGAGACGGCAAGGAAAAAGGTCGTCGCAGCAGCGATGGTTGACAGTCGTCAAAGTCACAAAGAGGGTCGGCAGCCCACAAAGCCACACTAGGCCCAAGGGTTGTCTAGTTGACGAGGCCCCTGTCGGCCTGTCTATGGCGGGACGAGCAGCGAGTGGCACACTATCATCAAAACAACGCCCCTCTCCCAGGAAACCAACGCTCCGGCCAACGGCAGCCCGAGCTGGCCATGTCCCATGTGCGCGCACACAGACACAGACACACACACACATACATGGTACATGGCACATACATACATACATACCATACATTTGTGTATGAATATACTCACATGGAGTATATTAGACGGGAAATCTACTGCACGCCCAGCCAACCCCCTCGGCTCTACATGCCCTACCCACCGCACCCCCATGGCTGACCTGTCGTCTTGAATCAGGCGCCCGATTCCTGTGCGAGGTGCAAGACCCTTTTATGAGCCGCAAGGTTCCCCTCGAGGCTCCGCAGCGTTGTGTATCCCTGGCGGTCAGGAAATGCGACCGCCAACGTGCACGGGGCCCATGGGTGTGGGGAAGCCACCAGAACGAGTAAAGGTGACACGGCACACGCCCAGCCCAGAACACCGCCACCACGCCTCACATGCCATGTGCGTCATCTCCCACTGCAGTGCCACCAAACACCACACCCCACACTCTCCCCACTCCACGCTCTTGGGAACCACTGTGCACACCCGACGACGACAGCCTGGAGACTGGCACACAGTCGACGAGCGCGGGGAGAATGATGACACCCTGATGGCTTTGGTGCAACTGCAGAGCATCCATAATCCCGAGCAAACACTTGCACTTGCGCCCCAGCCCTGTCGCATGTGACACATACTCACCACCAAGCATCGTCCGCACCATCTCAACCGCCCAACATGGCGCACGGAAACGCAGAATCCCTCGCAAACCGCGACGCGCCCATTCCCGTGGTCCAAGTCCAGCATGCATCAAACAGCAGCACTCCCACGACCGACAAGCCCCCGTCGCACCGACTCTCCGCCAGCAAGCTCATGAACAAGCTCGAGTCCCTGGGCGACAACACGGCCCGCGATTCGGCGGGTAGGATGGGTGACAAGATGATGAACCTGTACGTACCCTCGATAGACAACGTCAGCATAAAGCGTATCCCGACAACAAGACTGACTCTGACCCGTCCAGACTGCTCTCACAGGTGCTCCCGTCCGAGGACCTCTCCGACAGCCCGCCCTCAGATTCACACTCGGCTCCGAACAGAAACACGCCTCAGGTCAAAGATCGCCGCTCCCGATCCTATGTCGCCCGGCCCAGCTTCAGCATCCCCACCATGTCGTCCAACTTCCGTCGCTTCAACTCGCGCATCGGTGTCGCCTTTGTCGCCCAAAACAGAGCCATACGTCTCTTTACCTGGGTAAAGCCTACTCAGACGCTATCCTTCCTCTTCGTCTGGACCTTCGTATGCGTAAATCCCTACCTACTGCCTGTCCTCCCGCTGGCATGTGGCATGTTCTTCGTCATGGTCCCCGCCTACCTCACTCGACACCCGGAGCCTACAAGCAACGCCATGGACGTGGACGGCAACTTGTGGAGGGGAAGCCTAGGGGGACCGCCGCTCGCAGATGCCACAACTATCAAGCCTGCACCCGAGTTCAGCAAGGACTTCTTCCGCAACTTGCGTGACTTGCAGAATTGCATGGACGATTTCAGCAACGTACACGACGCCGTACTGAGTTTCTTCACACCACTTACCAACTTTAGCAACGAAAACCTTTCTTCCATGATATACCTCATCTTACTCGTCGTCTCGGTCCTCTTATTCATCAGCGCGCACCTCCTTCCCTGGCGCGCCATCTTCCTCGTGCTTGGATACGCAGTCACAGCCCTCGGCCACCCAACCGTCCAAGACCTGCTCGCAACCCCTGAAACAGAAAAATTCGTAGCCGAAGTGGAAAACGAAAGTCGCTCCTTCCTGCTTTCCATTTCCCGCGCAGATATTGAGCTCGAAACCTCGCATGAGACGCGCGAGGTGGAAATTTTCGAGCTACAACATCGTGCGCTGCATGATGAGCATGGCGAATATGAAAGCTTCATGTTCTCCCCCTCGCCATATGCGCCATTATCGCCATCAAGGATAAGCGGCGACAGACCGCGCGGCACCCCCTTTTTCGAAGACGTGCTTCCGCCCCGGGGCTGGCGCTGGAGCGACAAGAAATGGTCGCTTGACCTACTCTCACGCGAATGGGTCGAAGACCGCTGTGTTACGGGCGTAGAAGTCGAAATCGAGGGTGAGCGCTGGGTTACGGATTTGCACTACGAGCTCCTCGAGACGGAGGAAGATAGAGCAGGCAGTGCACGGCTGAAGCTGAAGAAGAGGGAAGGGTCAAAGGGGGGAAGCATCGATTTTACAGAGCAAGAAAAGGAAATCCTGAGACGGACGTGGGAGGAGAATAAACCGAGTCGAAAGGGCGAGTGGAGACGACGGAGGTGGGTGAGGGGTGTGGAGAGGATTCCGTGGAAGCAAGGGTAGTAAGTAAGGTAACTGATGTAAAATAATCGAAACCACATATACTCTCTCCCTCATTCACACAGATAATCATTCCGTAAACGAAAAAAGAACAAACATTTTGACGCTCCAGAAAATGCAGTCTCGAAGAAGAAAAAAAGGTGTGTGTGTGGAGAATGGGAATCGATTCCAACCCCCCTTGATTTGCATTTCCCGCCAACGCCCGCCGCCGTTGAAACTCCCCCCTTCCAAGCAAGAGGGTAACCGAAGAAGAAAGACTCCAACTATACAGTATACATATCCACCCAGCAAATGACGCCGACGCCCTAGATTCCCATCACGCTCCCAAGCCGACTGCTAGCCCGCTCTCCTGTCCTCTGCCTCGTCCGTTGGCGCAGTCTCCTTGGTTAGGTAATCCGCATCCTCAGCCTCTTCGTACTCTGCAATTAGACCCTGTACCACTTCCTTTGCCTCGTCGAATTCGCCCAGGCCATCTTTGAAAGGTACTTCACGCTTGTAGCTTTCGAGGAAGGCATTGCGCTTGCGGAGGGTAGAGTACTGAGCTACGATGCGCTTGAAGAGTGTTGCGATGCCCGTGTGGTTTGCTAGCATGAGGCCAGAAACGCGGTGTGAAGACGTTACGTAGGGTGATTTTTTGGTTAGTGCGACTTGGATTGATGCTGGGCCCCATGGGATGAATGTTGCCAGGCGGCGTTCGCGGATACGCATGAGGGATTTGTGTACCTTGTTTTGCTGTTAGTGGGATTTTGTTCTCCAGGAAGCAAATAGCAGTTATCGACAACGTACATCTGAGGGATCGGCTTCGCCTTGGATAATGTTCAGAATGGACATGTAGCAGCTCTTCTTGGTGGGGTTGGTCGAGACCATGCGGTTCTTGGGTTGTAGCAGGCGCCTCATGACGTCCAAGACAGTCGTCTTACGAACGGTCTTCGCCTGCTCTACGTTCTCGCCCGAGAAGGGTGTGTAAGACGTCATCAAAAAGTGGCAGCGGGGGGTGGGGATGAGCGATGCGACGATACCGACCAGATCGTTGTGCATGTATCCAGGGTAACGAAGGGTGGTGGTGCTGGCAGACATGACGGTGGATACGAGCTGGTTTGTCTGTTCGAAAGAAGGGTTCATGACATGTAACCGGTCGGCAGCAATCCTGGTGAGGGCTCCATTGTCGAGGACAACCTGTGCAGTTAGCATACTGGTGCGCTGTGGTTGCTGGCTGCTCAATCTGCACTTACCACCGAGTCTGCATTCTGCGTCAGGCGCCTCATACTCAGCAAGCTGTTGTACGGCTGTACCACAATGTCGCCATCTTGAGTGTTTGGAAAGACACTGTACGTTTGTATGAGCTTCTTGGGGAACCGGTCATTCAGTCGTTCGAGCATGTATGATCCGAGACCAGAGCCAGTTCCGCCAGCGATTGAGTGCAGCATCATGAAGCCCTCGAGCGAGTCCGAGCCGTCGGCCTCGCGATCAATCATATCCAAAATATCCTCGTGGACCTGCTCGCCCATGCTGTATCCCATGCCCCAGTTGTTTCCCGCGCCAGTGCCATCTTTGTGGATATAAAAGTTCTCAGGGTTGTAGATGTTCTTGTACGGACTCGCCTGAATGGAATGCAGCACTCTGGGCTCGAGATCTAGCAAGATGGCGCGTGGAATATAACGCGTGTCGTCTGATTGGTAGAAGAAGACGTCTTTGCGGTCGCCGCCCTCTGTCGCAAAGTCCTCGAGGTTTCCGTCTTTATTGATGCCGTGTTCCTGGCAGAGCTGCTGCCAGAACTGCTGTCCGACGCTGTTGCCGCACTGGCCAGCCTGTAATGTTATGATTTCCCTGGTCCAAGTCAGCCACAGCTTGCGCGGTTTCTCCTGGTGCGTCTGCGGGCGTACCTGGGCATGGTTATGTTGGTCAACAGTGTCGTGGCTTGCAAACGCGCCCTCGGCGGGGTCCACGCGTCGGGTCGCTAAATGTTTGGACCCTACCGTCATGGCCCCAGAGTACATGGAGCATGTCACTCGCTTCACCATCATCACTGCGACCACAGACCCACAAGGAATGATAACAATAATAATTGCAGCACGTTTTTATTACTAGATGTTGACTCATCATCTTCATTGCTCTTCTTCCTCCTTCATCTTGACCGGCGACTTCTCTTGAAATCCAAACCTCAACTGGAATAAGAGGGTATAGATCAGACAAAAGAAATTGACCCGCAGCACATCTAACCATGTTATCACCGACACGCCATCCTTCACACCCTCATGCCATGAGTCCCGGACTTGTACAAACAACTTCGGGTCATCTGTCACCACACCGTCCAATCCATGTCGGATGTTCCATCGCATCTGGCTCTCCTCGTTCACCGTCCACGCATACACTGGCCGGCCGTCGCTTTGTGCTTTTCGTATGAACAGCCTGCCCCACGGCGTCATGAGGACAGCCTGTGCCATGTTGAAAGAGACATTTGGCACTGTGAAGAAATATGACGCAATAAGCGTCGAGAAGCCAATATGGGAGATTGGGAAGCCGGGAAGATATCGCGAACACAGCGGAAGGTACTTTGCTGCCCAGCATCCCAGAACGATGCGGCTCTGCCATGGTCGCGATGGCAAGGGTGGCACACTCCGGATTGTGTCACCAATCAGGCGCATTACATCGTCTGCATCGTTATCCAACTGCCTTTTGTTAGCTCTCGACTATGCAAAGTAGCACCGACTACAAACCTTAATGTCAAGTAATACCCAGATATTCTCCAACCCGGGTTGTGCGAGATACTCGAGTAGATCTGAAAGGCGAGGCATTGGCTCGTGTGGCTCTTTCAATGTTCTCAGTTTACTTATAAACTCATAGTCACAGTCTATGATCTTCTCATCCCTGCCAAAACATCTCTTGAGATCTTTGTCCTGTCGAGTATCAGTCCACGATCAAATATGGCTAGATCTAGAAACTCACATGGGATAATACAACGACACCATCTCTAGTCAAGTGTAAGTCGGTTTCTAAGCCATCGGCTCCAACTTCAACTGCACCCTTGAAGGCGCCCAAGGTATTCTCGGCGAACTTGGCCTTGTATCCTCGATGTGCAATGGCCTGTGGCTTTCGCCTTCCAGATACATCCTTACGTGCAAAACCAAAAGTAGCTAGATAAAAGGTCATTACATGTCTCAAGCGCTATGGGTACAGAGAGGCCTTTTACCTGGGGGAAACTTAGCCTTGGGTCCAAGTAGTGGCTGCTCGACAATCTTGCCCAGCTCTCGTGTGAGCCCCTCAAATACTGGTGGTACTCCGACAACCATGTTGTCGGGATGTGATGATGGTGGTACGTCGAGCGAGTTGCCGACGTCGGCCTCTTCCCCAGACATGACGAAGTCGCTCCCTTAGCCTATCCAATAGCCTGACGGTACCGCAAGCGCGCGAAGCGGAGATTTCGGCGTTAAGGCAGCAAGGTGATGGTACCTATGGTCAGATACAAACTGGATGAAGTTGCGCCCGCGTAGAATAACAAAGCAATCTATGTTCCAAAAAATTAGACAAAACTCCTATCTCACTCTCAAAAACCGGACTTCAAACTAAGAATCCGACGGCGCGGGCAACGTTAGAGAGAGAGAAGGAAAAGAAGGAAAAAACAAAAGATCCCTTAGCATCATACCGCCGAGCAGCAAGTACGCTACGCAAAAAAGCCCACACCCAGCCATGCGGGTCACTTTCTCTCTTTCCCTTCTAAACCCTCCTTCTCCCCGGGACGTGTTCCCAAAGTGTATTAAAACCACGGGCCCCATCCTACCGCAACAGGTATGGATTGGCTGGATAAGGCCCCAAGGCTAGCGCTCGTTTCCAAAGATTGATCGTTGCGGTGGAATGGGGTAGGTTGGCGCTCGGATGTATCAGGTCCCGGCGGCGGCACAACAGTTGTCGTTGCAGGAGTAGCACGCCGTCACGGCACGAGACGTGTCAGATGCTGCAACATGCGCGATGCTCTGAGTCATTTCGCTCTTCTAAGATACGAATTTCCTGTTCTCCTGAGTGCAGCGATGGGTGTGCTGTGGAAAAGTTCCATTCCTTCGCGTTGTGGCAGCAAAGCGTTTCTACACGCAGTACCAGCAACACTAAGTAGACCCTCTCCCCTCTTTCCCACGTGCATTACACAAAAATCCACCCTCCCCCCTTCCACACCTCACAAAATCCGGTGCGCTGGATACGATCTATCGCTTAAACCCGTGTGGCGCGTCGATCAGATTTATCCTGGCGCGCTTGGACTCCCTGTCATCAAACACCCACACACACTTTACCCACCCTTCCATCTTTCCCGTGAAGAAGCGCCGCCACCACTGTCGCCCGCCCCCTTCAAATGACAGCAAAGACGCATGTCATCCGGCGTCACGCCAGCTGACCGCCCCAACTTGGGAGTTGTGCATTCCCGCCCCAGTCTGTGCAGCTTGGGGGTGTCCAACGGGAAGGTGGCGCCTAGGGTCTCTGGTTCGGATGCGGTAACATGCGGTGCGGGCTGTGTGCTTTGTGACGTCCGGAAAGACAGGTTGCCGGGGAGGGCGGGGAATAGGGATTGGGAAAACTCTGGAAAAATAAAGGTGATGATCGAAATGCATCTCCGAATGCTTTGCCATACGAGGTAGCGTGCTTGTAGGTATAAAGCCGGTGTATCAAAGATGAGGTCGTTTTGAGTTGTAGAGGGCACGAGGTCTACGCCATAGGAACCTCCGCTGGCCATGTATGTCACCGGCTCAATACCCTGTGCCCCACATACATGCCTATCCATACACTAGATAGATTCTTCATTCGTAGTAACCCGGCCAATGTTTACTAGTTTACATTGCCAGCTTATCATCTATTGGATATCTCCCTACAGGTTGTTCATCAATCAATCGTAAGCTATCGCTCTCGTTTCTACTCCTCCATCCCGCTTCTACGAAACAGGTTCAAACTGCGGAGTGTACTTGGCAGCCGCCTTGGCAAACTCATCCTTCTTGCTAGCCCAGTCTGCTATGGCTCGGTGTTGTGGGGCTACGGATTGAAGTTGTGTCTTCATCTTTTCTGTTTCATCCTTCTTGCCTAGAAGTGTGTTGAGGACAATGAGGTTGGCGATTGTGTCGGCAGAGGTACCGTCAATGGAAATGGCTTGTTGTAAAGCGGCTTCAGCTTCGGGCAGGCGGCCAAGATGTAGTTCTGACACTGCTTGCGCGACGAGAGAGTGAGGAGAGGTTGATTGCGCGGTTGTAGCTAGTTCTTCGAAGACGTAGAACGCCGACTGGTATTTCTCACCACCCTAAACTAATATTAGTGTCTTGTCCAAAAGCGATTGGTTACGTAGTGGGGTGGGAATGAGTGGATTACGAACCTCGCGCATGCCAACCCAACTCTCAGCAATGTTGACCAGCAGGCTATCCTGCGCCCATTTCCGTGCGCGCTGTGCTTCCTTGGCGGCAAGATCGGTGCGGTTCTGTTGGAGGTGGATTTGGACAATGAGCGCTACCCTATTCAAACGTCAGCCATTCTGCTTCAATTCTTGCGCCAGGTCTGGCGTATTCGGGCTGCCGTACGCATCCAAGCTGCCTTGGTGCTTGCTCAAGAGTTCCAGTGCAGCCTCCGTCTCTCCTGCCCTCTCCAGGATTATGCCCACACAAAGCTGCACAGCCAGGTTCTCCTGTCCACTCTGCTCCGCCAACTTCTTTGCCTGACTGAGAACATCTTTGCCTTGTTCGTAGTCTGCTAGCAACTTTACTGCGACGAGATCGGGTGTCTTCTCGGATGCGAGTTCGCTAGAAACGGATTCTGCCTGGCCGAGAGCAATTTGGCTGCGAAGCTTTAGGACACGGACGGGAAGCGCATTGGAGGCCGAAAAGGATGAGGTGTCGAAATCGAGAACTTGTTGGTAGGCCCCGGCGTGGAAGGCCGAGTGGATGTTGATGAGCTCTGAGGTGCGTTAGTGGGGTTATATGATAATATGGTACGAGGCGCAAGATAACACCCACCTCCTTCTGGGGAATAGGGGTCCATGATTGCGGTGTGCAGAGGTATGCTGTAGCAATGGACCCACGATTGAAGATGCAATCGTGGTGTTGAAGCCAGATTGAGTTTGGGCTGTTTGCTCGGACCATACGAGCCGCTCATTGGCTGGCCCAGCCAACACACCTTGACTTTGTAGAACTGGTCTACAGTAAGGTTGTTTGGGTGAAGGTAGCAGAGCAATAATAAGTCAAAAGCTATACTCGCTTGTTCGAATATATATTTGAGCACTTAACATTCATGAGCTTCAAAGAATTCGTCGGAAATCAAGCCTTGTTACCATTCTCATGTGTAAATGCAAAGCCTCACAGAAACAGACCCCACATCCTTCCGATATATATTTGTGAGAAGTTAATGCCATCCCTACGTACCCATGTAGTACTCTTGCTCTTGTACGTGATTGATCGATTTGAGTATGTGGTGTGAGAAGTCGCAGTGGCAGCCGCGACTTGGTCTTGGCGGGGCCTGTCCCACGCATCTCAACTTACCGAGGGTATTTTCTTCAGGAATGTTCTATGTTTTGAGATTATAGTATACATATTTTCACTAATATGGTACATACGACCAGAGGAAACTGAGAATTAGGCATCCCGTCCGATCTGCCCTATACAAGCAGTTTACCGGCGGATTAGTAGTTAGGTGGGTGACCACTAGCGAATCCCCGCTGTCGTATGTTTTTGTTTTGCATCTCTATTTTTTGCTCAATCTGCGGTCACGTGGCGCGTTGATTTGGATTGCTATCATAAAACCATTTCTTTAGGTATGTATCTGTCTTAGACTCTTCGAACGGTAAATGTCATGAATCTTGTCCCAGCAGGCACAAGCCTGGTCTTCATCCTCTTAGACAAATCTTCTTCGCCAAGTACAGCATCAACTTTCCATTTAGTCCCAGTCTGCTCGCCAACGTGCTTCCACATATCCTTCCATGACTCGGTGTTGTGCCAGAAAGCAGTCTGATCCTTCATGACATGTGAGAAGGTGCCCGCTTTGGGCTGACCTCCTTGCCGCCCAACGATCAGAGCGTTGGGCACTGGTTTCAATAGCTGAACAACGCGTTTTGCTGCCTTGAACTGGTCGTCCCAGTCAAAAAGATGGAAGAAAGCAGCCGCGTTGATGATGTCAATCTTGCCATCCAGCTGCTTCAGTTGAGAGTCGGCGTCAAAGATGTCGGCTTCAAGAAACTGCGTCTTTAGAGTCGATTTGTCGAGGAACATGTCGTAGCCAAGGTCCCAAAAGGTCTTCTTGAGATCCGACGCATATGTGTTTGTTGACGGGACACCATCATGAACCAGTTTGCGAATGTCCTGGCCCATGCAGCATCCGAGGTCGAGAAGTTGCTCTCCATCCTTGATACGCCTGACGACTTCCTGGTAAGCCGGTCCTACTCCGATTGAGAAGTTGAGGAAGCCCCAATTGCCTAAACATGGGTAAGGAAACTACATGACAATGTTAGCGAGGCTATACTACTATACGTAGTAAGACCAGCTCACTATCTTGAAAGCTTCATCCCTAACATGCTTAATATGCGCTACGACGCCAGTCGAGGGTACCTTGCTATAGTTCTCAAACAGGTCCCTGACGGCAGGTTTGGGCTCTTCGATATCTTTCGTATACCACGGTAGTAGTTCGGGATTATCGACATAAGCTTTGGTCGCAATAATCTGCTCGACCGCACTGCGCTCCTCCTGAGTGGCGTTTCTGCCTGAGGCTTGCTCAGACATTTTCTATTTGGTCAATTTGTTTGCGCAGATGACAGCCCGATTAATGTATTCTGTTCAATGCCCGGTATCCCTCTCTTTATGTATATGTCGATTGCAACTGTCTACGCCACCCTGATTATCAGACATTCGCGCTTGCGGCGCCCTCTACATCACGTCGGCTCCGTGATCAATCCGATGGTCCGCAACATTGCTGCCTGCTCATAAACATACTCTCAAACTGCATTGTGACGCACAGTCGATCGCTTAGTATCAAGTAAACATACATGGAAAAAGATGACCGGGGAAATAGGGCTTTGGGCGGCTGGACCTACCCAGTAGCAAGGTGGGGGATGGCGGGGCAATTCCGCCCGCAACCAGTGACGTGCATCGATCTAGAAAATTGTGCCCAACCAACACAAACACTGGGAAAACTCAAAACTCGGCCAAACTGAAGCTCCCCATATATACCCGTTGGTGGCTCCGTCAATCCTCTATCTCTTTCCGCATTCGCTACTCCAGGTCCATCCCACCTCTCATACACATCCGTCTCGCCTCTACGCATACTCTTCTTAACAAAATGCCTTCCATCGAGCACCCCACCATCAAGGGTAAGACGGCATACTTTTTCTTTTGCGGGATAGAAGCCAGCTGCTCGCTGCGCGCGTTATTAGTATAGAGAAGCAGTAGCTAACTCACGACCCTAGATGGCTGGTTCCGTGAGATTTCCGGCATGTGGCCCGGTCAGGCCATGACGCTCCAGGTCAAGGAAGTTCTTCACCACGAGAAGAGCCAGTACCAGGACGTTCTCATCTTCGAATCGACCGACTACGGCACCGTTCTCGTCCTCGACAACGTCATTCAGTGCACCGAGCGCGATGAATTCTCGTATGTTGCATCGTACACGATGGCATGCATGCACATTGGCTGATGGCACCATAGCTACCAGGAGATGATCACCCACCTCGCCATGAACTCCCACCCCAACCCCGAGAAGGTTTTGGTTATTGGCGGTGGTGATGGTGGTGTGCTCCGTGAGGTTGTCAAGCACGACTGCGTTAAGGAGGCTGTCCTCTGTGACATTGACGAAGCTGTCATCCGCCTCTCTAAGCAGTACCTGCCTGGCATGTCCGTCGGTTTCGAGCACCCCAAGACCACCACCATCGTTGGCGATGGCTTCAAGTTCCTCGAGGACAAGAAGGGCGAATTCGACGTCATCATCACCGACTCCAGTGACCCAGAGGGTCCCGCTGAGGCTCTGTTCCAGAAGGCATACTTTGAACTCCTCAACGGAGCGCTCCGCGAAGGCGGTGTCATTACCACGCAAGGTTGTAAGCCCTCTCTCAACCCATTAATCTATTCCCACCTTTTTTCAGCGACTTCAATGTGCCGAACAGGTGTTTTTTATGGCCGGCGGCTAATGTTGTGACAATGCAGCTGAGAACCAATGGCTCCACATGCCCCTTATCGTCAACCTCAAGAAGGCTTGCAAGGAAGTCTTCCCCAACGTCGAGTATGCGTACACTACCATCCCCACCTACCCATCCGGCCAGATTGGCTTCATGGTCTGCAGCAAGGACGCCAACCTCAACCTCAAGAAGCCTCTCCGCAGCTGGTCTGCTGAAGAGGAGGAGTCGCTGTGCAGGTACTACAGCAAGGAGATTCACGAGGCGGCCTTTGTTCTGCCTACCTTTGCTCGCAAGGCTCTCCGATAGGCGCCTCACCTGCATTTTTTCCTTTAGTTACGACTTCACTAGATACCACGACATGTCAATGGCTATAAGAAGACTGCAAGGTCATGCACATCTGTACACACAAAAAGTCTTCAGAATTTCAGCAACTTTTTCGCATTACGCACAGGCTAGACTCTAGAACAACCGTCGAGGTTGATCAAGAGGCCAAAATATACAATATTTAGCTGCAGCGCCATGCTTTGATATCCCTTACTACCTCCTGAATTTGACCCTATGACTATGGTTCACTTGCCAATATCATCTGACACGCAAGGGATGTACCGTCAGCAATATATTGACTGTATGTATTACAAGCGCTTCACAAGGCTACTGTCGTCTGCCAGTGTGTAGTGGTAATCTTATCTTCTCTCCCCAGAAGCGCTGGGAAAAAATGACAGGACGTAAAGGTGCGCGCATTCAGGTCGACGTTCAGCCAGTAAGATGCATGTGTTTCAGCACGCAGCGTCAGGTAGAGAGCCGGCAACTAGAGGCAAATGCCGCGGGCGGGCGCTGCAACACCACGGGCTGCAAACATGAGCCCATTGTGCTCTCTACTATACGCGACATGTACCACGACTGGCCATATGAGGTGTATGAAGTGTGTGGGCCGTCGGTCTTGACGGCAAGCAGGTTCATGCCGTATCCTTCCGCTTGATCAAGTTGTTGCGAAACTCGGCTTATAGTAAGGAGTGAGCAGTCTGGCCCAAACTGTCCCTGTACCAGAAGTCGATCTGCATCAAGGTGGTCCATTATAGATAGGAGTAAGCTAGTCTACATCTGGGACACTGCGTCCATGGAGAAACTCCTTTGTTGTGCGGCAGCGCAACCTGGCATGTTTGCCTGAAAGCGTTTGCTCTGAACAATACGATGGGAATGACCCGAAGCATGGCGGTCAAGTGTGGATCAAACCCAGAGGGTGTCGCTATGAGCCGATAACCGGGACAACCATGTATATGCGCGAGGCCTCGCTCACCAAATGATTTTTCTCAGTGCTCTCGAAGGATTCTTGACAGTTGAGAGGCATGGCCGTCTGGTGGAGCGTGCCTAATGAGACAGGTTCACAGCTGATTCTGGGCCGCCTGAGGCACGAAGGGTTGTGTGTCAAAGTTGTGGTTGGAATATGGTCTTGTTCTATGTTTGGTAGAATGTCCGAAGGGGCCCCACGAGTTTTGTGACGCGCGAAGTGTCACAACGACCCGGCGGGTTAGCCGCAACATAGTGACGGTAACTTTGTTTGAGGCTGGCGTGTGGGACCGTAGTGTGGCTTTGCTTCAGAATGGCGATGGCAGCGATGTTGTGCAGACGTCAAATCAATATAGAACGTCTTGCATCGTGCCTAATAGCTGCCTCAACCTGCACTACAGCTTTTTTTCTGTATTGCGCGCTCGCTTTTCTGCCACGCGGCTTCTCGTCTTGTCGCGTGCCCTTCTCCCACTCTCTTCTTTTCCCCTCTTCTTTTTTCGCTTCTTACTTTTATTGGTCGAGCCGGACTCTTCCTTCACCATTGTCAATATCTCCATCTCTTGCAACCAAGCAGCCAGGACCAACACAATTCACGCCCATGCAGTAGCACATTTCACTACCTCCTTTGCTCTTTCTATTATATATTCGCCCACATACTTCAATTTCCCTCGACCGAACCGTCTGGCTACGTTTCTCCTTCGTTGTATATATACATTCCCGCGGCAGCCGAAATCACACGCCGAATTTAATATCTCATTTGCCAAGTTCTGCGACCAGCCACTTAAGGACACGGGGGCGGTTAGACAAATCCCACCGGCGCCGATTCAGCAAAAACAAGGCAAACTACTCAGTTGAGCAACAATGTTATCGGCCACTTCCAAAAATGGGGAGCCGTACAGCCCGGCGAGGGTGCACCCACTCCTGTCGCCACGGACCAACTCGAATTCCTCCGACCTTAAACCCGTCGATTCCGACGCACCATTAAATAATCTCAAACGCCCAGAATCGCCCCAACCTCCGCAAACCAGTGTCCACTGCCCGTTGGACGCACCGTATAATGCATCCGTCACAACCGCTGAGATCGGCGGCCCCTCCGCTGTAACACAACAACCAGCCAGTCTGACATCAGACGAGTATACTCGAAACCGATCTTCAACTGCCATCAGCACCTCTTCTTCCATCGAAAACCTCTCGGTCTTGCCGCGCTTACCTTCCTTTGGCGAGAACCGCACCCGAAAACATCGCAAGAACGCCTGTTCCATCGACTCGGCCATTCCCCGCCAGACTATTCTCAAAGCACTCCAATCCCGACCCCCACTTCTGGCAGAACCCATGGATCCAGCTACGACGGACGGTGCTGGCGGCGCGCGCAAGAGCGCTCGCTCAAAGAGCATCACTCAAGCGCAGCTTGCCAAGGCCATCTCCGAACTCGAGCTGAACGGAGGAGACATCTCTGCTAGTAAGATGGCGGCGCTTGCATCGCCTTGCTTTTTCCACAAGAAGTTTGACAAAGCAGTCAATCTGGGCAAGGTGCTCGAGGAGATGTCCGAAGACGAGACAATATCGCACTCCAGGCTCATGCAGACCGCATGCAGTGTCCGCGAGGTCTCCAAGCAGCTCCAACGCCGTCCCATCAAGATGACAGTGCGCAATGTTATGATCGTCACCAAGGCCCGCGACAACAACCTAGTATATCTTACACGCGAACTGGCCGAGTGGCTCATGACCACCTCCCGCTACGGATCGGACGTGGGGGTTAATGTCTACGTTGACCACAAGTTGCGCAAGTCGAAGCGCTTCGATGCCGCCTCCTTGTTGGCAAAGGACCCCCGCTACGAGAACATGCTTCGCTGGTGGACTCCAGATCTCTGCTGGGAAACCCCGGAGATCTTCGACCTTGTTCTTACGCTCGGTGGAGACGGTACCGTCCTCTTCACTTCGTGGCTCTTCCAGCGCATTGTGCCCCCGATCCTGTCCTTCTCGCTCGGCAGTCTTGGTTTCCTTACCAACTTCGAGTTTGCACAGTACCGCCCTGCGCTAGATAAGATCATGTGCGAAACAGGTATGCGCGTAAATCTGCGCATGCGCTTCACTTGTACTGTATACCGTTACCAGAAGAATGCTGCCCAAGGATCGCCTCAACACATCGAGGCCGAGCAGTTCGAGGTCCTCAACGAGCTTGTCATCGACCGCGGCCCATCGCCCTACGTCTCTAACTTGGAGCTGTACGGCGACAACAATCTGCTCACTGTCGTGCAAGCAGATGGTTGCATCTTCTCCACGCCCACTGGTTCCACCGCATACTCGCTCTCAGCAGGCGGCTCCCTTGTTCATCCCGACATCCCTGCCATTCTCCTGACCCCCATCTGCCCTCACACTCTGTCTTTCCGTCCCATGCTTCTCAACGACAGCATGCTTCTCAGGATCGCAGTACCTCTCAAGTCGCGCGCCACCGCTCACTGTGCCTTTGACGGCAAGGGCCGCGTTGAGCTTCGCCAGGGCGACCACGTCACCATCGCAGCCTCTCAGTACCCCTTCCCCACTGTGCTCTCGCAACCCACCGAGTGGTTCGACAGCATCAGCCGCACCCTGCGCTGGAACTCGCGCGGCGCGACGCAAAAAGCGTGGGACGGCGACGAGGAGGATGGTGAAGAGGATGAGGACAAGGAACCAGACTTCGACATCGACTTTGACAATGACGACGTCGATCGCGATTCCGGGTACAGTGCCGAAGGCAGTACCGTGGACGGCAGGGGAAGCCCAATAAGAAAGGGAGTAGTACTACCTTTCTTGTAAACCAAAAAAGGGGTCTGGTCATCTCCATACTACGTTCCCCTTCTTTTGCTCCTGCTGCTAGGGCCGGTTCCCGGGTGGGTATTTTTCGGCTATTTCTTCAAATAGGGGTCTTTGAATCCCGTGTTTGTCACATAGAGCATCTTCAGCACTCTTTATTTTTTTCGATTTTTATAATTCTTGTCCTTCGTTTGCATAAAGAAGCTTAAGTAAATATGTGAGTGGAGGCAAAGGGGGAGAGGGGAATGTGTTTGAACTTAAGATATCCTTAGAAAGCACACAGATGCTCAAAGTACATAGAAAACAAACGAGGCAACTTCGAATTGTGTATGAAACAGTTGCTGCTTGAGCTACTACTTCTTTTTCACCCATTGGCGCGTTTCTTTTGCCATGATGATTCAGTTTGGTGCTTTTAATCAGACCTTTTGTGCATGTAACTTCTCAGACACTAACCTTCCTGACATCCGTCTTCCCGACAGCTTAGTCACAATTGGAGTGTTGGATTAGACTTGAATCATCTCGGCAACCAAATCGACAAAGGCACGTACACATGATAGCTAAGGATCATATACTATATACACAAATACCACAACCCCCAAAGGCCTTTTCCTCCTCCCCAATATATCCTTCTTAAGCAAGGGAAAGAAAAAGCGCTGCTATTCATCTTTCCTTTCCCGCATCACCGACCCAATACGACGCAATAAGAGCTTCAGCCAGAATCGACTGCACACTACTCACGCCCCATTCTTATACCCCAATCCCCCAGCCTTGACATCAAAATCAATCAGCTCATCCATCCCACACAACCTAAACAACTCCTGGGGCCCATATCTCCTTTCATCCTCCTCAACACTCTTCACATTGCCCAGTTCCTTCATCTGCTGCACCGCCTTGCGCACAGCCGGGTATACGACCTCGCAAGCCAATAGCGGGAAGATGGCAAGCTTGTATCCCATCTCGCGACACTGCTTGACGCTAAAATCTGGCGAGACGCCGCCAGGTACGTTGTTGAAGAGGCAAGGGGTCGGCGCCATATCAACGCAGATACGTCTTGCATCTTCAGCTGTCGTTACGCCCTCTAGGAACGCTACTTCGGCGCCCTGAGCGACGGCAGCACGCAGCCGTTTGAGCGCTTCGCCGTAACCAAACGACTGCAGCGCATCGGTCCGCGCAATAATGACGATATCGCCGCCGGACTCGTCACGCGCGAGGCGCGCAGCGCGAATCCGGGCTTCGAATTCCTCGACACTGACGAGTTGCTTGCCGCTGAGGTGGCCGCACCGCTTGTTGACGATTTGGTCTTCGAGATGCAGGCCTGCGACGCCGGCGCGGATGTATGCGGATACTGTGCGCCCGACCATTACGGGCCCACCGTAGCCGGTGTCTGCGTCGGCGATGAGGGGGGTTCGTGGTGAGAGCGAGGCTAGCATCGAGGCGTTTGCGAGCATGTCGTTGAAGGTTGCGATGCCCATGTCTGCGACTCCCAGACGCGACATTGTTGTTCCTGCGCCTGTCTGTTGGCCGCAAGATGTGTGGTTAGTCGTCATGTAGCATGATTACATGGTGACATGCAGGGACGGTTCAGGGGAAAGTAGGGTAGTAGGATAGTAGGGTACAGTGCATTGGACGTGGGTGGCATGGCGTACCATGTACAGACAGTCTACGCCTTCTTGAAGTGCTATACGTGCTGTGAGGCCATCGTATACACCGGGACATGCGATGAACTTTTCTGGATCTGCGAGCATTGCTCGGAGTTTCTCGACGGCTGTCATTTTGATATTCTTCCGTTTGTACGGTATCCCTCAAGTATCACCTAAGCCCTTCTTTCTTTCTTTTTTCTTTTCTTAGTTTATGTATTTGCCTAGCTCTTTCGTATATCTTCTGTTTTCATATGAATGTACGTTGGTTTCGAATGGAAGAAGAAAGCGACTAGTGGTTGGAGAAACTTTGTGCACAACGACGCAGGGTAATCTTATTAGAGATGGTTGTACTATTACTAAGAGGAAGTCTGTTCATCAATGGTAAGCAACAAGTCTATGAGTGATGTTAATCAACCAAGGCACGACAGCCCTGAGTTCGCCCTCCACTGGCCAGATCTCGCTGAGTCTCGGCGTATTGCGTAATGTGGTTCTTTGTCAACCAAAGACGTTGAGAAGGAGTCGTCGTTTTCTTATTCCTTTGCAGCCCGATGAAAAAATGTAAAGACCCACAACCAAGTGAAAATGATCCAAAAAGGGAAGCGATAGCTACATGAAGTCTTAAAACTAGGTATACATCCGTCCAATATTGCGGGAATCTGCGAGACAAGAGGTTTTTGGTTCGATCGAGACTTCGATCGTAAACCAACCGGAGAAAACTCCTTACGGGTTGCTTTGGCCTAGTTTGGTATGTATCGCGCTGGCATCGAAATCCTGCGGACCTAGTACAACCATGGGGACAAATAATGGTGGGAGTCCAAGTTGCTCATCCTAGTAAATCTTTGTGTGTGGCTTGCACCGATCGCTTTTCCGGTCGTGCTTTCAAGGATATTTGACCGACAGAACCAAGAGATAGGGCGCAAAGCGGAAACAAGTCAAGTAAAAACAACTTTTTAATTGTAACCTTTATGATTGACCATACAGCTGGGGAAAACAATTCAGCTAGGCCCCACAAACGGCAGCGAACACTCCATCCGCACGTGAGAAATCCATGTGATGGTCACCCCGCAATGCATCCTTCTCGCTGACGTAGCGTTGCTTGCCGAACTTCGCCGGTAGTCTGACCGATACGGGCGCCTCACGCGGGACCTCTCACTGGCTGGGTACAAGAAGCGCACAGGAAACAGTTCGGCTCCGCCGATGTCTGGCGCAATTCCCTGTATGCAAATGGTAACATCGTTTGAGAGCGAGGCATGGAATTGCCCCGATTGGTATGCTGACCGACGCCGACATATGTACATGTGCATAGTCCGTAAGATTCCGTGAGCCGAGAAGCTAGGTTTGATTTAAGTGAGCCGCTGGCCAGCAGAACGGCAAGCATTCCACTTTCGATTCATACTCGACCTCTCATCTGTCAACTCTTCCGGATCATTGGTGCTGTGATGGCCAGGATGTCCGGTTTCAATCGAAGTAGGTCAGGCGGATCTGTTGTAGTTCGATGGGTGCCGTCTACTCTTTACTGTCCTCCACCTCCCTTTCACTCTTGACTGAACAACCCTTACCAACCAGAAAAATAACTCTTCGAATGTACGGACACATGTCCAATACAAGACGACACTCCAATCGAGTGGCCTTTTCTGACCCGGACCACGATCTACACCATATCAGTGGTAGAAAAGTCCCCTGCTGCAACTGTTTCTTGTTTCAGCGCATCCGGGTTTGCCAACATCATCGTTCCAGTCTCTTCAGTCTACGCCTTCTTGTTTAGTCGTGCTCCAAGAATTGTGGTCAGGTAGGCAAACCGGTCCTTCTTTTTATCAACGACTGTCTTGGACTTACAGTCATGCTCATTCAAGCATATGGCATCTGCCTGTTTCTAACACCGATGCAGTCCAGGATCTGCAGTTGTAAATTTTGATGGCTCCCAACTCCCTCTGCCCGCCTAACCATCACAGGAGGACATTTGAGGCCATAAAATCTAACCATAAGTGTACCCCATGTTCGGTGCACCGCCATTTACAGGCATCATGGGGTTCATGGATCCAACCGGAACATTCGGCACTTCAGCATTGGAGAACTCAAACCCAGCAGCCCAATCATAATCCGGAAATTGTTCCAGGACAGGTGGAATTGCGTAGTCTTGACTATCCCAGGAGTCAAAACCACCACCCATTACCGATGGGTCGGGCTGCAGTTGAGGGTTGACTAAGCTCGGATCGAATTTGGTTACTGGAAGCTGGGACCTCAGCGAAGGATCCGTCAGCTGTTGCTGTTGTTTCTGCAATTGTTGTTGGATTTGTTGCTGTTGCTGCTGTTGCTGTTGCTGGTGCTGTTGTTGTTGTTGTTGTTGTTGTTGTTGTTGTTGTTGTTGTTGTTGTTGTTGTTGTTGTTGTTGTTGTTGTTGTCGTTGTTGCTGTTGCTGCTGCTGTTGGTGTTGGTGTGACATATATTCTTGACCTATTTGTCAGTTACTGATGAACCAAAAAGAGGTGGCCAGATACTTACGAGCTGCATTCTGTTGAGCAGCATCATTAGCGACGAGTGATGACTCTTCGCCATTGTAAGGATTTTGCATGTTGCCGAACTCTTCTCGCCAGTACCAGAACATGTCATAGCTAACACTCATGCTCAAACGGGTGCGTAACCTCAGGTATAGCGACTCCACGCGTCCGTCCTTCTTTCGGAACACTTTATCACTGCCCCACAGGTCTTTCATGATATGCGCAGTCCGGAAATGAACATCTCCAGGTTGTAAAGACACATTCTTCAGGAATTCGTACGCTTGACTAAAGGCTCTCTCGCCTGCGACCAAGTCCAGATGTTGCGCGAGTGGACTGCGAACGAGCCTGAGGATCGTAAAACCAGCCAGTGTAATGGATCGGTCAATGAAAGATTGCGATACGGAGGACAAAAGTGTTTTTGTGGCCGTTTGCATTGTCGCTGCCGACTGGATAACCGATATGCACAGTGCATAAAATCGAGATAGGCCCTCAGCATCGGGTCCAGGATTGGTTGGGTGAGCAAAGAAATGGAAAGCCATGACATGGATACGAGCACAACTGAGTTGCAAGGTGTCTATTCGGTCAGTAAACAATGATTGAATGCAGGAGGAAACTACTCACCAAGGTCGCTTGGCGATGATGGGGCTAAACTGAGAAGCTGTGAATCGAATATGCTAATCAGCGACCGTAGTACGCGGACATCGCAGTGGATGGATTGCAAATTGATTTTACCCATTGCAACCATCGCGCGCATGAGGATAATGTAGACTTTGTGGAGATACTGCAAATCAGCTGGGAGGTAAGGAACCATGTCCTCGCGCTCTTGTTCGTCTCCATCGAAGAAAGACTCAGCAAGGGGCGGTATGCCTTCAACGCAACTCGTTCTACCAGTCATTAGCCAAAAGAAACTCCGGGAAACGCATATAATCCGAAACCTACCTTATGGAGACGATGACACAGCACAACCAGAGTCTGGCGCGCTGTACCTTGAGGGATTGGTCCTTCTCGAGGGGCGTTCTAGCAAAATCTTGACCCACGCCTGCAATATGGAGACCAATTTGTGTCGCAAGATGTACTGCTGAGCCACACATGAGGTGTGATGTATCCTTGTACATTGAGTTTGTGGGTAGTCTCCATGTGCAGAGAATCAACAAGCCTTGGATGATGGGAACCTGTGAGGTGCGTAATGCCATTGAGGAAAAGGCAAGCTGAGTGACAGGTTGAGCAATTCTCTCAAGCACCTCGGGATAGTCAGAATACCGCCGGGATCCTGTGACAACGATGACCCAGAACAGGAACGGCGACTGATCGTAGTAATCATTAGGGGCAGTGCTGGGATCAAGAATTGGAAACAGCAGGTGATATTGGGTGAAGTAACTATTACCCACGTCAGCGGAAGAGAAGATGGACATGGCGTTCAACCTACAGTGCGAAACAGTCGTCAATTCGTTTGGAATCGAGGAGAAATCCATCTAGGACACGCGGGATGGTACCCTGGCTGTCGGAACTTTTCCTTGTGGGAGGCCTTGAATCGAAAGCTGGGGACATGGAATCCGACGCGTCGGTTCTCCCTGACGGATCGGAATATGTACCGGAAGCATGTTCAAGCGGGGTATAATTCTGCATGTCGACATTTGGCGAGGCGGTCGAATGGGGATAGCTTTGGTCGCCAGGGGCCTGGCCTTGCCTCATGTTCCATCGCAACTCCTCCAACTCTCGGCGCATCTCAGCCTTTGTCTGGCGCAAATTCCTGGTTGATGTGGGAAGAATGCGACATTCCAGACCCATCTTTTTGCAGCGGCCGCATGGGTCATGCGGGACCTTATGCTGCTCAACATCGCAGCGAATCTGTAAAGTCAGTATGTTGTCTGTTTGGCGATTGAGGGTGTCGCGCGTCGAAGCGAGGTGGAGGAAAAGTACCTTTTGCTGGCGACACTCAACACATGCTTTGCGTCGTGGAGTAGCCATGGGGGGCTGATTCATCTAGTTTGTATCCACACGTTTCTGGCGAGTCGCAGCCCTAGGCTACCGTTGATATTCCGCGTCTCAATCGGCGAAAAAAGGCACATAAGAAGGGTATAAGGGTAAAGAACTTCGCCATGAGCTGAAGAACCGCATCCGCAATTAGCACCTTACGTCGTCATCGGGGCGTGTGTGCAGTGGTGCGAGTCGGATGGCGGGGGAATGGGACCGAGTATCTGACCGACGGAGATCTTTTTCTCTTGCTTGCAGGACTCGAAGTTTTTTTTTCAGCAGCCTCCCCTAGGCTGCCTCGCCCTGTGCTAAATGTTTTTTGTTAATAAGCCGCCATGGAAGACCACGGTCGTGCGTAGCGAAGCTAACAGGCCTTGATGTCTGTGTGGAAGGGCACGCATGCATAGCGACGACACGCGATTTTACAGACTCCACCCACGCTAGCCATTGTTTGACTAGGGCATTTTTGCGTAATCCGCCTCAACTCCGTATCCCACTCGCGGCCCACGTCGATGCATCTGTAGAGTGAACGCATCGCCCACGGCAGCCAGCCAGACACGGCGCCTCCTGACCAGTCAAGCTTTTGGCGATCTGCAGCTGAAGCGCCGTTTTGCCACACCTTGTCGCAGCGTGAGCGTGTCTTGCCACCACCCCTTCTGTCCGCCCCTCTCACCTACCACTTGCTCTCGACCGTATGGTGCAACTGCCAGCGCCACTGCCACCTCGCTGAGCCTGCCTTCAAACGTGTTTGGTGGGCCGGGTCAATGCAGGCGTACCTGATCCTCATCTTGCACGAGGTCTCTTGCCCCTTTGCAGCCTAGGCCCTTGTCGGTAGCTTCATTTGATGGGCGGGCACTATCCATCCGGTGTGTCCATGGACGGGCTGGGCAAACTGACTTCGTACGACGCCCTACTATGACCGAAGCAATCGAGGGCCTGCGCCACACGTTCACCAATGACTATCTAGGGGCGACATTGAAGCTGAACTCAACACCGCAGTATCGGATACTGTAGTGACACGGTAGTCCAAGTCTGCCCCAGCTCCAAGGATCATCCGACCCATGGCTGCTATGCGCTAGTTACCTTGCTTGACACGGCTGCACACGGCAAAGCCACATCTCTAGCATTGCAAAACCACTCACATCAAGCCGTCTTACTCAAACAGCTCATTTCATCCTGACCGACTCTAGCCGTCTCTACCGTCTCCACACTGTACACAAATGTTCCGTGATGGCTTCCATACCTTCTAGCCCAGGGTCCTCTGCAAGCCACACCGCCGTCCAACGGAAAGTTTGGCGTCCACACCTTCCCTTCTTCCCTTCCCTTCCCCCGCAAAGTTCCGCGGACTCTGCCTAGGTGTAGTGTACACATGCAGTGCAGATCGCAGCGGACTTGCAGATCAACCACACCATCTTGAATGTTATCAAATAGACAGCCAATGAATGCCCTCTCCTGGCCGTCGCTCTGCCATTGTAGATCCAAACGTACGCTGATTGTGCGGAAGGTGTATTCACGGAGATGCTGGGGGGGTTTCTCGGAGCAGGAAGTATCCTTCCTGCTTACACCAGCTCAGTGCACAGTGTGTTTGAAGGCACTCAGGCGCGGACACTAACATTGCTTTTATCTCAGCCCACAATCTGTGGCCTGTCCCTTTCCCTAGAGACACGATTCGGAGGAATCTATCCCATGGGCCTGGGAAACGGTACTCTTTACTTTTTTGGCTTCTTGGGCGTCATCATATCCCAAATATCTCGCCTTTCTCCGAGCTACTATGTGTATGTGCGTACATGGTTTTACCGTAGAGTACTTACACCAAGGTGTAGACCTAGACGGAAGAGGATGCAGGTAGTTCAATTGAAAGCCAATGAGAACTTCCACACCATCATGGGAGTTCCTTGATTTTGTAAAAAGGGGCAACCGGCTTGTCTCTTCCCGATATCGCTGGCATATGCATCTACTCTCCATTAAGTAGGTATATGGGCAGCATCAACATGTCAAATCGCGGTCGGTGCAGTAGCTTACACTTGGCCTTTCTGCAACACACCAACGTAACACTGTGACCATGTGGGTCCACATTCGCGACCATGGTCATGGTAAGCTCCGGTCTCACGCCTTTCTCTCTCTGGTTTTATTTTGCGCCCCCCCCTGAGGCGCTCCACACAAGCTACTGCAGACTTACTAGCCTCGCATCGAACTTATTGTCTAGACCACGTGGAATGGCTTGGTGCACGTTGATGTAACATGACCAACTAACCGGATCCATCGTTCCGTGCGTTGGCCACTGGATTCTATCCGCGTGTCCGAATTGCAAATCACTAAGAAACTAATCGTTCTCTCCTCGGAGCCTCGACGACATAAAGGTTTTCAGGTGTACTTCGAAACGGTTTACCCCATGCAGCTTCTTAATCACTGCCTCCCTCCTTTCACCCAATCCCCCCTTTTTTCTCCACGTTTTCTTGGACGCCTTGGTGTGATTCCGCGCACCACGCTACTTAGCATACACATAGTTACAGGGAACTCCCCGATGGCCCACTCTTTCAACAGCACAATCACCTCATACAAACACCACACCTCAACAGATTTCCCCAATGCCCCCTCCCCCTCCAATAACGAATCCATCGCTCAACCTTCTTCTATCCTCTTGTCTCATCTCATGCCATCCCAATCAACCTCAAAAATAAATCTAATCACCCCCCCCCCCCCCGCACTTGTCATGACGTACCTCGTACCAGTCTTTCCCGCTACATGGATAGCCATGCCAACACAAAGACGATAAAACACAACCAAAAGAGCAGCAGCAGCATCCTTGACAAGAAACTTGGCACGATCGATGCAGATGTTGTTCTTGCCGGCTGCTTCCTTAGTGCTTTCGCTATTTCTCCGTCTTCGTAAAAGTATAGTAATGACAACATTATAGACAGTTTATAAGTGTGACGTAGGAACTTTCTTTTGGAGCTTGCAGAGTAGGTTGTTGGGAGTATGAGATGTGTGGTGTATTCGGTAGAGAGGCACAGAAGAGACTATCGATATTGGGTTACTGACATGCTTCTTTTTTCTCCTTTGGAGGGTTGAAATGATTGGTGTTTTGAATGGATTCTCCATGGTTCTCGTTGTACTTTACAGAATTGTGCGAGACAGCATCACTTGGTATCAAAGTCAAAAGTCACAAGCTGTTGGCGCACGCCTTTTAATCCATCAACTAAGGACATGTCTGATGAGACCTGCTCATGCTACTATCCATGAAGTGATATGCATAGCTCTCAAACCTTCTGTCCATCTCTCCCTTCTCTCATGCAGCATCGTCGAGTCTGGTGTACATTGCCACTTCACGTAGCAACGGTAGCCAGAAGAGTCTCATACTTGTTCTTCCAGTAGGTGGTGTCACCGTTGTTCTGCGAAGCCTTGGCTGTAATGAGTTCCTTTTGCAAACCCTTAATGGTTTTTTCCCTGTCGAGAGCATCCTTGCGATACTGCTCGGCCTGCTTGTACGTCGGAAGCATGTCCTTGTATTCCTTATACGAGCGCTTGGCTAGGTCAGTCCACTCTTCCAGCGTGTTTTCGAGAACGGCGATTTTCTCGGCCTGTTTGCGAATGAGATCGGCGGTATCGGAATCCGTAGGCTCGACTGCCTTGCTCAATGACTCCACCTTCTTGGAAAGCGCCTCCTTCTCAAACCTGGTATTGCTCACTTCATCTTGGGCCGCTTTCAACTGACTAGTAAGACTGCTAACAAGCCCCGACAACTCCAAGTTTTCATGATCGAGTTTGATGACTTGGTGGTCGATATCAGTAAGCTTAGCCAGGCGCTGCTGCAACTCAGTGTTTTCCTTCTGTAAGCGTCCAATGCCATTTTTCAGACCGTCGATCTCTTTGGATTGCTCTTTAAGTTTCTGTACATGTATTAGCTTCATCTGCACTTGAATAGTCCAATCGAATGTGCATACCACAAACGCCTTTGCATGCTCTGCTGCCTGGTTGCTGTACTTCTCGCTTAGAGTTTTGTGCTCTTTTTTGGCTTTGTCGGCATCAAGTCTGGCGATATGTTCACTCTCTCCTAAATTAGTGATTTTTGCCATGAGGGCTGCGGTGGTCTTCCTTTCTTCAGCGAGTTGACCAGTGATCAACTTCAACTTTTCGGTAGACTGTTGATCTGTATTGGTCTTGCCCTGATGTTCTTCGAGTTTCTGTCGCAGCGCATCGACTTCTACAAGGAGCTGTTTATTAGAAGCTGCGATAGTCTCTAGCTCCTTCTGCATAGCATCAGCCTTACGTAGGTCTTCAGCCTCGGTGGCGTGTTCCTTCTCGAGAAGCTGCATGTACTTGTCCACTTCAGTGCGGAGATTGCCTTTTTCAAGCGTGAGACGCGAAACACGTTCCTGAAGGGCCTCAATGTCTTTGATTTTGGCGGCAGTCTGCGCTTTGTATGCATGGAATGCTTCGTGGTGTTCGAGGATCAGATCATGTTGAATGTTAACCTGTGATTATTTCAAGTCAGCAAGTGTCATGAACGTGCGAAACCTTGTAAGGGTGAACTGACCTTCTTGTGCTGAATGTTTAGCTCGTGCTGTGTGTCTTGGATCATTTGATTCATCATGGCAGTGTGGTACAAGCTGATGTTGTTGCGCTGCTTATCCAGAAATGTGGGCAGTGCCGCCTTTGCATCATTCATTGCAGTATAGAGCTTTTCCAACTCACTCCACAGGGCCTCGACGGTGGCATTGCTCGTGTCAGGAGATGCCTCTCGAATGAGGTTGAGTAAACGGTGAGTGTTTGCAATCGTGCCCGAAATGACGGCGGACAATTTCGCAGCATGCTGATTCACCTCATCATAGAGACGGTTCCCATGGGCAATAGCGAGTTGAACGTCAGAGTTGTGCTGCTCTATATCTCGTGTATTAGAATGATTTGGTCATGAAAGTGCAATGTGCTCACCAATTGCGGTGGTGCTGCCGCTTTTCGGAGTGGCGACAGGCGACAGGAAAGGCGTGGAAGTGACCGAAGATGGTTTCTTGTGTAACGGACTGGCATACTTTGAGTTTTCGAGAGCTATTGGGCCACCGTATGAATTTGCAGATGCCATGCCTACGAAGTGGAGTTGGTTACAATGTACAGTTGGTATGACTTGAGAGTGGACTGTTGTTCAGAGATGGTAAGGTTTGTTGGTGAGGCTCGTGCAGTGTTTATCATAGTGAGTATTAGCAGGAGCGCCTCTCACCCACAGGTGAGGATATCAAAGTGAATACAGCAGAACAAAGTCTTTCACAGTCAATGGGTATATGAACAGAGAATATACAAGGTGTCTCATGATTAGCAAAGTGGAAAGTGTGTGTTGACCTGGGCTTTCAATAGCTGCAGAGCGTGCCAAAAGTAAGATCACGAGACGGCCGGCACGTAGATGGTGTAGACCCAAAGCATGGCTAAAGAGTGTGTTACTTGTAATATCTCTAGGTATAAGAGGGTCAATGCACTACATAAGATATATCAAGGCACGAAATGGTAAAGCAGAAGGCATGACATGTCAAGATATGTGGTATGAGATGTGAGGGCACAACAGACCCTGGAGCTACTAGGAGAAGCCCAAGAACTGGAGTTGAACTAGAGCCATGTGTGTATATGCCAGTGCACAGTAAGTTCAGTGAGCATTGTTATTGCTGTATTAGTCATGCCAGGGACTGGCAGTCGTGCCGACCTTGAACCAGGACACGAGAGGTAATAATACATAATATACGGATACACACATGTAAGTTGGTATGCACATGGCAAATGCAGATTCACACGGGGCCTAATCTCCACATGGGTGCCCAGCAGTGCAGATGGATCCAGCCAGAGGGGGAAAAAGCAACGGGTCTGAGTCAAGTTAATATTGAGGGTTTGAATGTCCTTTCCGGAAACAAACATGGTGGTTGTGACGGGTGGGGAAGCGAAGGAGAGGCGCGGAGAAAAAGCAAACGAGTACGGAGGTGCCTTTCAAAAGTATTGTCTGACGCTAATCTCGGCGATTCGGCGCAACTCTTCTTGGCGCAACTCCCACCTTCGAGCTGAGGAGCTGTTTGATCAGCCTACCTGCCACTACGTAGTTATCTTCTTACTATGGCTCCTTATACTGATATATATACCCGTACCTTAATAATCGCGCTAAAGTCACCTCCTATTGGCAAGAATACGTCACAAGTTGCTGTGCTAACTGGTGTTAATCCTCGTACTGTCGATCGTATCTATAGTAGAGCTATTGCTGCAGGCTTTGAGCCAAACGAACTTCCTATTAAGATCCTTCCACACCACGTTCAGGATGCTCCAAAGACTGGTAGACCTACTAAGCAGGCAGAGGAGGTGAAGGAGCAGATATTCCAACAAGTACGACACGATAGATATGGACGAGAGAAGAGCTGTGCTGACCTTGCTGGTGGGCTCAGTCTCCAAGGAGTCGAGATCTCTGCCTCTACCGTCTGGAGGGTATTAAGAGCAGCAGGATACAGGAAGACCAAGCCAACGAGGAAGCCTAGGTTAACACAGAAGATGAGGAGTGCTCGTCTTAAGTAGGCATTAGAGCATAAGGACTAGACGTTGGAGGACTGGAAGAATATCATCTGGACAGACGAGACGTCCGTAGTAATTAACCACCGACGTAGGGGCTATAGAGTCTGGAGAAAGGCAGATAAGAGAGTAGTTAAGAGCTGTATCCGTAAGAGGTGGAAGGGATACTCTAAGTTCATGTTCTAGGGCTGCTTCTCGTACGATAAGAAGGGTCTATACCATATCTACTAGCTAGAGACAAAGGCAGAGAAAGAGGATACTGCTCGTCGGATTGAGCAGCTGAACGCTGAGCTTAAGCCTCTACAGAGAGAGGAATAGGAGCTGTTAGAGTCCATAAGGAGAACAGGGCTACGTAATAAGCGTGGCAGGAAGCCTCAATAGAGATAGATAGAGAAGACAGGCAAGCTGGTACGCACGTCTGGAGGTGGCATAGACTAGTGGAGATATTAGACCTGCGTTCTAATCCCAAAGCTAATTCCTTTCGCTAAAAAATGCCTCTAAGATAGACCTCAGACTGTTGTAATGGAGGATAAGGCACCTAGCCACGCCCACCACTATCAAAGTGTGATCTATCGCCTGCACGATATCGAGAGACTACTCTAGTGTGGTAACTCGCTAGACTGTAACTGTATTGAGCCATGCTGGTTCTATATGAAGAGAGAGACTACGAAGAAAGGAGCTCCACAGTCAAGGGCTGAGGCAGTTAGAATCTGGCAGAACTGCTGGAGAGATCTCTCGCAACTCAAGATCCAAGCCTGGATTGAGCGAATTCTTGTACATATTCAAAAGATAATTGAGCTACAAGGTGGTAATGAGTACATAGAGGGGAGAGACAAGCCTCGGCTAAGGCGGCCGTACTTCGGATAGATTATTCTTGGCAGACAATACTTTTGAAAGGCACCTCCGTAAGTAGGCAGTAGATGATATGGGCGCCGTGCGTCAAACGAGCAAGACGGGTGGGACTCCCATTCGGCAGTGTTAAATTGTGTCGCTGTAATCTCGGCATATCAGTGGTGACAGGACACTTGTGTCTCAACAGGGAGCGTGCCGAGGTGGTACTTAGTCGTGCACCATGCAGGCTCCCGATCGTGGCAGGACAAAGCCGGTGGTCCCAAGCGGACGACGGCTCAGCGCAGCGCGCCGTGTGACGTTTGGCAGAGCGAACTGCGAGTTGACTGTGCGGGCTGATGTGGAGGGGGCGGGCGGGCGAGTGGTAGTGGGAAGAGTGACAATGGCAGTGGCAGCGGGCTATTTGCAGGCATGTACACTAGTATGTAAGGGGGGTGCGGGCACGGGAGAACCTGTCCATGTTACCCGCAGCATGGGGCGGATGCAAGAGGGGGAAGGACCCTCGATGACATGCTGGGTGGCTGTAAGTACACAAGTACATATGTAGGTGAGTAAAGAAAGCAAGTTAGTATATAGGCATGGACGCATGTAGGCAAGAGGAGATGGAAAGCAGTATAGCGGGTGGGGACTGGAGAGAGCAGCCCTTGTGCTCGGGTCGGCTCAGGAGAGACATGTTCCCATTGCTCTAAAAGCAGGCAAAAAGGTGGGCATGGGAATGCAGCGGCGGAGAGGTGGACAAGCATTTGGTTGCCGTGGGTCCACTTTCGGAGAGTAGGGTTGCGGATAGGGCCGTCGTGTGTTTCTGCCTTTTCTGTAGCTGGATGCGCCACCCACCAGCCAGCCAGCTAGCCAGCCAGCCAGTGAGTTGATCTTAGCACGCCTTCCTTGTCCATAGCACAGTATACAACATATACTACATGCGTGGCACACATGTAGTCGACTGCAGCGCTCGAAGCAAAGCGCGCACTGCCCGGGACACGCGGCTTGGTTAGCAGGCCATGTTGTGTGTGTGCCAACATGGGCGGGCATTGGGCTGGCGGGCTTCAGCATTGGAGCGGCGGCTTCGCTGGTGGGACTGCTACTGGCAGTGAAACGTCGAGGCGGCCGCATCCTCTTCCCCAACCACACCCACGAGCTCTAGGCGGGCACTGATTCGTCCGCTTGGCTTGGCCTGCATCCCCGACGCCGAGGCTTGAGACCTTTTTTTTTTTCCCTTCACTTCTTTTCCAGGCCAAGGCTTAATGCGATGCAAATACACTTCACACTGGCCGTGGCCGACACAGATGAGCTGCGAGGGCGAGGGCGAGGGCGAGGACGCGAGTCCGCCACGCTGGGCCTGCACTGCTGGGCGCCGCAACCGAAATCGATCGCCGCGCCAGCTTCCCGTGTCTTGCGCGAACAGGTCCATGATTGCATGCTCGCAGTTCCCATTGCTGCTACCGCTGCCGATCGCTCCCCCAAGCAGCATCGACGTGCACGCACACGCCTGACCTGCCCTTGACTGCCCGCGTCACAAAAGAACATGTGCGGGCGAACATAGTACTTAGCACTGCCCGTCCTGTCCCCCGGCCCACCGTCGCCGCTGCAAGACGAGCAAGGACCGTCAACACGAACGGCGAAGATCAGGGATTCTTCGGCAACACGTTCGTTATTTCTCAGACAGCCCAGGCCTATCTCGCGCCAGTCTGCCCAGCTCCTCTCCCTAGTGCCTCGATGGCAAATTGCATGCCGCTTCTTTTGTAATTCGTCCTGTGTCCACCGGCACTGCCTCGTTGCTTCTTCGTCTGTTTCTTCATCATCACCATCATCATCATCGCCGCCGCCGCCGCCGTCGTCGCCGCACCCCGTCGTCGTTTGGTCCGTCCCTCGTTGTGCACTGCCCTCTTCTTGCTCGCTAGCCCTTTTTACCATTTCACCTTGGGTCCCCCAGTGCACCCCTCCCCCAACGGTAGCGCCGGCACTCTGTCATTGTATCATGCTAGTCACGGCCATCCAAGGCCTCAACTGACGCCCTAGTAGAGTAGGCATCTGCCTGTCAGCCCACTGCCGTGTGCTTGCCTGTGCATCATCTGTTACGTCTTTATCCCGCTCCATCGCGACTGCCCCCAACAACACAACTTCACCTCCCCCCCGTCCACATTACATGGCACCAGCAATCATGTGCTTTGGACGGAAACCCTCGACTGCGGACCCGGAGTCTACCAAGAAAAATGCAGAAATAGAAAAATCGCTCCGCACCGACAAGAAGCGGGCGGAGCGCGAGGTCAAGCTGTTGCTGCTCGGTATGCATGTCCCCACCAACCACAAGTCCACTTCGATTGAGATCAGCGTGCAGGTGCCGGTGAGAGCGGCAAGTCAACCGTCCTCAAGCAGATGCGAATCATCAATGCTGGCGGTTTCCAGGGCATGGAGCGCAAGACCTGGCGCGCCACCATCTTCAACAACCTCGTTTCCGCCTTCCAGACAATCTTCCAGGCCATGCAAGAGGACAACACCGACTTTGAGGATGAAGACAACATTGTACGTGTCCGCACGCGCACGCGCACCCTTCACCTACGTGTCTCCTAACCAGCTATAGCGCTACTCTGAAATGGTCAACGCTGCGCCCGACATTGGCACCGAAGAGCCCATGCCGGAGGAATTTCTTACGGCTTTCAACTGCCTATGGGCAGACAAGGGTGTGCAGCTCACCATACTCAAGGGCAACCAGTATGCGCTGCACGACAACTTGAACTAGTAGGCCATCTGCACCACTTGCGGCGTCCACCACTGACAACCCATTAGCTTCTTCCAGGACATCGACCGCCTGTTTCAAAAAGATTTCCTCCCCACAGACCAAGACATTCTGCGCACGCGCTTACGAACCACCGGTATCTCCGAAACCATCTTTGAACTCGGAAATCTCACATACAAAATGGTCGATGTTGGTGGTCAACGGTCAGAGCGCAAAAAGTGGATTCACGTCTTCGACAACGTCCAGGTGGTGCTCTTCCTGGTCGCCATCAGTGGTTACGACCACGTGCTAGTAGAAGACAGAAATGGGGTAAGTCATAATAACTCCTCCACTAATGGACTCTACTAACATATGCTAGAACCAAATGCACGAGGCTCTAATGCTCTTCGAGTCCATATCAAACTCCAAATATTTTGAAAAGACTGCTCTCATCCTCTTCCTTAACAAGATCGATTTGTTCGCTGAAAAAATAGCTGGAGGCATGAGCCCAATCAACAAGACGTTCCCCGACTACACCGGCGGGCCCACGGACTTCGAGGCCGGCAAAGAATTCTTCGCCAACAAATTCCGCAATCTCGTTCGCCAGCCAAAGAAGGAAGTCTACGTCCACTACACAAACGCGACCGACACCAACTTGCTCAAGATCACAATGGCATCGGTACAGGACATGATTGTCCAGCGCAATCTCAATGCCCTGATACTATAATAATTACAATTGGTCGCCACGCGCAGGGCGGCCTGGACAGCCGTTTACACTACCCCTGCAGACTGTACACGCGCTGGAGCGAGAGCTCCAATGCATGTACGTCCGCCACTAATAGACCCGCCCTACCTAGGAGGGTCGCAAAGAGCAGGACCGGACCACAGACAGGCTGTTTAGTGGGTTCTAAGAGAACGACATCCACTGCTCCTTTCTTTTTATACCCCTATATCTTGTCTTATTTTCTATTCGTCTTCCACCAGTGTACGACACTTTTACGATATAATCGCTTGGGTATTGTTAGTTAGCGAGCAAGTGGATCAGCATCTGTAGCCTTGTACAGCATGCAGATTCCGGGTATAAAGCGTATACCCCACCGGTCCGTGAGCGGATAATTGGAGGAGCGCCACACAGAAATCATTTCCTTTTGTCCCAGATTGAACTCTCCGGCACACAATCTTTCTTGCATGCATCGGCGTCTACTTAGGTGGTTTTGTGCTGCTTTTTCTGGTTTGCCAGAGCGTAGCAAAAGGCTTCCCAAAAGCGCGAATCTATACAGATTGACACAAGGATTAGATTGGGGGGCCTGAGAGACAGTTGCTAACCTCGCTTTGGTCTGCAGCCAAAGACGAGCTAGCCTGTTTTGCTGTCACAGCTGCATTTCTGAGCATTACCTACTCACTTGCCTACATATGCACCTTCAGACACTAGTATAAATGCACTCTATGAACACATTGCTCAGCTTCTCTATCAGGAATGTGCAAAATAACCGACCCCCACCAGCTCCCCAGCCTCTCCCAATACAACACCACACTGGAACAATCAGTCCCAATTCGTACAGGATCTAACTACTAGTGTCTCACTGCTTTGTTCTTCATTAACAAAGTCCGTGCATGTTGTATTTACCCGTCAAAGTCCCCTTGTAGGTATGTTGAATTAAAGCTGGGTCCGCGGAGGTCCTCCAATGTCTGCCCGCCTCTACGGCGTGGTCCGGTAAGCTAGTTACAACCTACGTGCAAGCGGTAAAGCGGCATGACACGAGCACCAACTACATAGTTCAAAGCGTTGGCGTGAGGCTGGAGCTAGAGTGGTTGGATACCGATGGGTCGTAGGAACGTATGCGACGTTTCTGGCGCCTGTCAAGTTTTGACGGGGTTGGCGGCTATACAGGGCTATGATATGGTTGGAACAACGTAAAGTGGAGTTGCTAGGAGGATCAAACGAGTTGCATAGCTGAGACTGTGGAGAAAGAGCTATTATCCCCAGGTATATCAACAATGTGTTGTATGGAAAGTGGAGTAGTTCATGTCCAAACGGTGATTCTACTCTATAGGTTTTATTGTGATATTGTGCCGCTCATCCTTACCTGGTCTCCACTATGGTGTCTCGGAAGAGTGCGCAGCGGGGCAAACCGAGCCATTCGTAGTGAAAATTCGGGGAAACACTATTAAGGAAACAAGGTGATATCTCGTATAGTCACGTTGAATAGGGAGTGCGCGCATGCGTCTTGATCATATGTGCAATGTCCGCCTGTTCCGAGTCGGTATCGCAGTTCCGATGATATGCCCTCGTGACATGTGCTAATGCTAGTGCCATTCGGGGAAACATCGGAGCGGTGCAGCCTGCAGCAAGTCCTGATAGCCGGCCGCCGCCTTGAGCCTCATCAACAACACCGTCATACCTGCCCCCTCTACCTGACTGGCCATGTTCTCGCCAGCCGTTGGCAGAGTCGCTCGCTCTGCAAACACTCTCTCTGCTGCGCCTTTTGCCGCGCTAAATGCATGCACCCGCTCTGCGCTGAGCACAAGCAGTGCACCGCAACAACCTTTTCGGCCGAGTCACCAGCGCCGCTACTCGTCATCCAAGCCCTCGACCCCCGCGAACAACAAGAAGAAGCCCGCCGAGTTAGATCAGAATGCTACAGCAGAACTTCAGGGTGCAGAACAGAAGACTAAGGGGCAGAAGAAGTTGAAACAGCCATCGACTGCGACCTTGGGCAACAACGTGCCTTTTGTGCCACCGACCAACCACCTCCGGGAAGATGGTGAGATGCAGAAAATATCAATACCCCCCATGTATATACTAATTTGGTGTAGATGTCAAGTTATCGGCCTTCTTTGGTCTCCACCGCCCCATTTCTATTTCGCGCGCGTTCCCCAACTCGACCTCAACCGCCGAATTTGACGCCTTCTTCGACGTAAACCGAGCTAGTCAGGTCGAGAGGATAGAAGCAACCAAGAACGTACTCAGCGGATTCCTCGAGCGTATGCATGCCGAGCTTGATGCGCAGGAGGAGCAACGAGCCGATGCGACACAGTCGGAGCAGCAGGTATATCACCTTGATGTTCAGCCGACACAACACAGTGTAGAGAGTTGGGCAGCTCGTCTCGTTCCCTTTCAACCGCCGGCGCCACCCGAGCCGTACGACCCCTTGGCGACGGAACCTGAGACTGATTCATACTCGGCTGAGGGTCTCTCAGCTAGCATTAATCAGCGTATAACTGAAGTCACGTTACCTTCAGAAGAGAGTAAACTAAGAAGCTTCCGGCAACACGTTGCAAAACGAAGATATGGAATGTATCTGATTAGTGTAAAGAGGCAAAGGAAGCTCAAGATGAAGAAGCACAAGTATAAGAAGCTCATGAAGAGGACGAGGCTGTTGCGGAGGAAGTTGGATAGGACATAGTGAATGCTTGGTGATGACGTTGTAGACACTGCAACCTCGGGCCGTAGAGCCGAATGATACGGACTTTGTATACTACAGCCAGGTTGCTAATATCGACCGTCGAACGCGCAAGCGTACACCGGCACAGTGCAGTCTGAGGCCATGCGCCCAGCTTACTCACTACCCCTGGCCCCCTTGGGATTCGCTTAACATCAGGTACCATGAAGATAGTATGTACTCGACTCACGTCTTGACTCCTGGGCATGTTTTCAGTACTATTGGGTATGACAGTAATGTTTTGATCGCATTCAGTGCCCCTGCAGGGCCGCGTCTTCTTTCCAAGTACCAGCATCTTGACATCATTGCCGCCCACTCCCCTTGCATTGTGTTTGTATACATGCATTCGGAAACCGTTTTGTTGTGCATTGCGAAATCTGTTTTTTCCATGGTTCACAGTCAAGCTCCAAAGTGTCATGCACTGGTGATCGCCGCTGTCAGAGGGTGCTTTTGCCGGTGGCCATTGGTACAGCGCGGTGTCGCAACGTCACATGAAACCCTACCGCGACTGAGGCCGTCACAACCCTACTTCAGGCATCCGGCAACGTCGACGCTTCGAGACGTTGACCCCGCGCCGAAGCCTTAAGGAGACGGACACCAAGGCCTACCAAGAGTCGCAGCCCGGCAATCATACGTCCCATCATGCCCAAAGAATGCATGACGCCTTGGCAGGAACACCCCTAGATCATTCTTTCATCACGTTTTCGCACGCTCCGTTCTGTTCTAGGTGATGATGGTAGCTGCCACATGGATCTAGGCGCATGGATGAGACGTGTGTACGATCCTAGAGGCATCACTTGTCATGGCGGCTAAAGAACAATGTCTTGGGTGAAGGGTGGAGAAAAAACGGTGCGCACATATGGTTAACGGACGTAGTATATAAGTTGTTGTAACGTTCGCCTCGTATTGAAGGTCAGCAACTTCGACATCATCAAGTCAACAGTAGCATCCAGCAATCTTTCCCTTCGCTTTCTCAGCACCTTTTTTTACATTCATTCGCCCAGGTTGGCAGTTATTTTTAACTTTTTAACAACACCCAATCAAGAGCTAGTTCTCTCGTTGTTTGTCCTTCCTACCCCCCAGTTCATACCGTATTACGACCGATAAAATTTAACTTTGTACCCTTACACGATTACCCTTTTTGGAATATACACCTGCAAATCATCCAACATGGTCTCCAAGGTTTTCATCATCGCGGCTGTCATTGCCTACGTCGAGGCTCGCTTCGGACAGGAGCAAGTTCCTATTGCAGCCATCAGCGACGTTCAAGGTGGTGCAGGCGGCGCTGCTGCTACCATTGCGGGAGCTGCCATTTCTGACTTGCTGGGTGGAGCCAACTCTTGCGACAAGGTGCGTACTTGACTGTCTTTGAGTAGTTTCTTTTTTACAGCATTGTACTAACAACCAGCCAGCTCGTCCGCGCTGACCAAATCTTCACTGAGCTCGGTGGTGGTGCTGATGCCCTCGCTGCCGCTATTGGCATGGTAACAGCAGAGAAGAACACCAACCCCTTCGCCAACGGCAACGTTCAGAATGTCTGTGGTGATGCCTCACTTCCTGTTACCCCCGAGCTCCGTGGTATCACTCCCCTCATTGATCCTGCTGTGGATGTCAATGGCGATGCCGCCACTCTTAGCCAGAGTTCTGCTGCTAATCCCCTTGCCGCTGACGGGCTGAGTGTGTTTGATCTCATGGATCAGGCTGGACTTGGCGACTTGGTCGTGAGCCAGGCTTCTGCTGGTGGTGCGGGTGGTGCCGCTGCAGGAGGTGCTGCAGCTGCTGGTAACGGAAACGCAGCTGCTGGTAACGGAAACGCCGCCAACAACAATGCCAATAACAATGCCAATAACAATAACAATGGCGCTGCCGGAAACCAAGCTGCTGCTGGCAACAACGCTGCTGCTTGCGACAGCAATGCTGCTACTGGTAACGGAAACGCTGCTGCTGGTAACGGAAACGCTGCCAACAACAACAATGCCGGCAACCAGAACAACAACAACAACGCCAACGAGGATGCTGCTGAAGAAGACGACGACAACAACAACCAGCAGAACAACGCCAATGCTGGCAACCAGAACAACGCCAATGCTGGCAACCAGAACAACGCCAATGCTGGCAACCAGAACAACGCCAACGCCGGTAACCAGAACCAGAACAACAACGCCAACGCCGGTAACCAGAACAACAACAACGCCGATGCTGGTGCTGGTGCTGGTGCTGGTGCCGGCGCGGGAGCCGCAGCCGGCGGCGCAGACTTCGGTCTCTGCACCCCAACCATCACCTTCCAAGGCGGGGAGAACGGACGCCCCGCCGACGAATTCACCTTCCAAATCGCGGACCCCGTTGCACGCGGCGGCCAAGGCGAAGCCCTCAACCCGGACATCATCACCAACGCCCTCTGCAATCAGCTCACCAACGTCTGCGAGGCCAACGACGCCGCCGTCGCCCAGTGCGAGAGCGCTGCCGCTGCTGTCCAGGGCGGAACCCGCAACAAGGCTCTTGCTGATGAGTTCAACACGCTTATTGGATTCCCTGGTGCGGTTACCAACCCTGATGGTGGGCCTGAGGATGTTGCTGCTGCCAAGCGTTCCATGCGTAGGGGGTTGAGGTTGTAAGGAATACGGGGAAGCTCGTTACGAGATGGCTGAAACCATAGGGGGGAAGGAAAGAGCAGGGGTCAGGGGGTTGGGGGTTGAGGATTTTTGTTGAGGAGCGGAGACTGGATGCTACTGCTACTGCTGGACTTGATGAAGTTACTCATCATCTAAAAATTTGTTTTCTTTATACGTTTTCGATTCTTAACTCTTTCAGTGCATACGGATAGTGTGTGCTGCGCTTTATATCCCCCTATACAAATATACCTTTTGTCTTGCAATTATTTCTTCTGTGTGCTTGTGTGGTGTGAGTGAAAAGTGGATTGGTAAAATCAAATTAGTACGCTGTGTTATTTACCTGCCAGATACAATGTTCCTAATGTATTACGAAACCCCCTTCTTCCCTTCTTTCTTTTTTTTTTAAAAAAAATATCCACCATCAGGGATATACGGTCACCCAAGCGAACATCAAACAACACATATTCGCCTCACAGTTTCCCTTTTTCCCCTAAATGTCACATAGTAACTTTTCCGTGCTACAATGTCTTTTGAATTCCTTCCTGGCAGATTCCCACGAAGAAGAAGGAAAAAAAACGGACTTTTACAAATACCAGTGACAATAACGCTACACAGTTCCTCTTAGCTCTCTATGTTCCTATACAACAATGTCCAAAGTAAACTATGCACTGATATTATATACCCTTGGATGATGTTCAGTTCCATCCCGATTCTCTGGAAGAAGAGTGTTGTCAAAAGGAATATCGTACAAGTCTACATACGGACTTGATAACCCAATATGTACCAAGAAAGATGGGATGATACACTGACTGATTGAGCAGAATTGAGTTGTGTGTGATGTAGATAAATCTAGGTTGGCGGCGTGTGAGGGACTTGTGGCTGACTGGGGTGACTTTTGGGGAATTAGGGGGTTGGGTGGTGTAAGGGTTGAGTGATGGGATGTTAATGTTTATTGGGCATTCTTTGGTAATCAAGTGTATCATGGTAAGAGATGAAATCTCATTTCATCTATTTGATCGTTGCTATGCAGGTAGTCTTCTTTCTCGGTTTTTGGCTGCTGGTTCGTGGTTCAATGGGATAAGTCATGTGTTTATGAGTTTGCCTAGACGTTGTTGTGCTCTTTTGTGGATGATATGTTATGTTCTGGAGCAAGTTCCAATGACTCGTTTTGAAGATATATATATATATATATATATATACGTGGTTCTGTATATTCCAATGGCTAACTGTACAAATGATGATATGCTGATTTGTCACTAGTCGTTCTGTTGTTTGTACTAAACATATGCTTTTGAGACAGTGAGTGGACACTGAAAATATGTGTAGAAAACATTGTGAGAACATGGAAATAAACAATGTCAGCTTCTGTCATTCGTGGATTATTCCGTGCACTTGCGTTCGTGGTATTGACTTTTGCGAGAAGCTTACTTTGCATTGTCATTTTTTGGACTTTGTTCCCGTCACTACTAGTAACTGAGTGCGTGGTATCCCAGATACGATGTAAGTTGATACACGGAGGGATTGGGTGGTATGCTGGAATAATATCTAAATACATCATGTCACATTTTCGTGGAGTTCGCTTCGAGTGCCTTGCTGAGCAGTGATGGTTCACGGGACACGTGGGTGAGTTCTCAGCACTTTCGGCGATTTGTTCAGTGTGGAACACGATGTGGATGCACCGCAGTGGTACCGAAAAGGAGAGAGATAACAGAAAGTGTTTTCGTGATGCAAATGGCTGGACGATGCAGCCCTTTAAAGGGACTTGAGCGCTTGATTATTAAGAACAGTCGCTATTCCGATGTTGAAATTGGTGATAAGGCTACTGCGCTGGCCACAAGACTTTGAGATTACTTTCGTGCGCTCAAGCCTTGGGGTTGCGGGATCGAAATGATGCATGTTATGAATACGAGGCAAAATGCCATACCGTGGTCGAATAGGGAAACTATGTGTAGCTTATGATTTGGTGTACACACGTATTGTGAACCATCAACCCTTGATACTAATAAATACACTTGCATAAACATAGATAGTAGGTCTATGCGCAAAAGGGTCTCTTGTTTGTTTCCCCTAGGCTAGCCTAGTGAATGCACTTTCAGCTGAGCCCAAATGGCCCGCAGCCCGAGGGGAACTTTGGAGATCCGATTGAGTGCAATCTATCGCCGTTTATTAATTAAGATCGTCATCTGCCTCTCCCACGTGGCATTTTGTCGTCCTGTGCTTCTGGACCCCACGGCAACAAGTCATGACCCTTTGCCCTCGTGAGAACCTTTGTACGCGGTTCCAACGTGGTATTATGAGCGAAATCAAAGGTTCTATTTTGAGTAAAAGTGTGTGGGCTAGTAGGGCACTAACCCGGTCACTGCGCCAATCATAATCATACTTGCCTTGGAAGATATAAGCATAATACTCGGAAAGACACGAGGTAAATACAGACAGGCGATGTTATGCAAGACTGTTCATTGGAGATACATACGGACGTAGCGTCCATTGTACATACCCTTTCTTGCGTGCTTGCCCTAACGAACTTGCATCATCCCAGTAAGACGCAGATCTCCAAGCAGGGATATCGCTACCAGATATGAACATGCTTCACTTACTGGAAACTGTAGCGGTCTATCAATGCGATAGGAAAGAATGTTGACCAGAACTTGCGCCGCCAAAACAGTATCACAACTTTCAATACCTTTTTACCAATACTTTACCCTTGACAGTGTTGAGTAACATGTAATCACGAATACCAATATTTTCTACTTGAAACGATGTCGTATACAATTTGTGGCACTATTATTTATAGCGATTTGGAAGTAGTGTTCTCAGCTATTGTTACAACCCCATATTTTGGCCGACTTTCTCGCCGCGTACTGAGGGGTACGTAGTGCGACTCTCTCGAGCTTTGAGCATGTCATCCGCACCAGCCAAACTTTCAAATCAGTCATTCAGTCAAAGAAAAGGCGTGTTTGGACTTTTTTAGAGTTTGTACAGATGAACGTGGAGTTTCCACGCGAGTGGACCGTGTCTTGCTTTGATCTCCATCTGGATTTGCGTAGGCGCTAGGCATTTGTTTTGCCTCACAAAGTCGCTTGCGGGTCGCACCATGTGTGAGGCTACTCTTATACGAGCGAGCTGTTTACTTATCTAATTGTCAGATTAGTCCATGTTGTCGAAGACGAATATACTAGTTGTTACACACAAGAATGATTAGCCTATTTACTCTGATCGTGTTTCCACGCTGTCACGCAGCTGAGACGGCTACATGTCAAGAGACCGAGGTATCAGCAGCGTGCTGAGGCGCTTTTGTCATAGGGAGCAGATAATATATTACAATCCAAGTCTGGCCGACTAGCGTCGAGGAAGGTGTGGCGGCGCTCTGGTTCACTGGTGCGCGCGTTTATTCTTTCGAGAAAAATCTCTCAATTAGCATAGCGACACGCCATTCAATACTCTAAGACTGTACATCAATCTATCTACCCCATGTTTGGAAGTGCATGTGAGTGTGTTGCGGGTAGCGCCAAGTGCCGAGCTGAAACTCGTGTTCTACACAGTAAGGACGATACCCGAGAGGATGACGTGCAAGCTCAGACCGGACCCGGCTTTCCCTTTTGTTGGATTTTGAGCCATGTCATGTTTGCTTGGCACGTGATGGCTTGAAACAAAGCTCCCTATTCCGTCGTTCGTGGTTTGTCGAATCCGTAGTCATCGCCGTCAGAGACTCCCGACAGCAGGGTCTGCCCGCTGGGTACGCCTGTCTTTATCACACGGCATAACTGCGGGGTTTTCCTTTGGGTATTTCCCCCCTCCCGCTGCACTAACCTGGCTACTGACAAGTTGCGTCAATCAAACTCGATTGTACCCGTGCAGCCGCCTTACAGGGATACGAGAAGAAAGAAATTCTCCGCCAGTCATTATAAGCTTACCATACCAATATGGCGCCCTGCAGGAGTTCTATTTAGATCGAGCACTGCACACTTGTGGTAAACCGAGCGACGGTTTGCCCTCGAGCGTTCCGAAACTGTCCAAGGCCTGGGAGAGGCGCGTGGCATCTGTCTCAGATTCCATCGTGCTCGGAGATTCATGAATGGACCCACCGCTTAAACAAACACGGCATGGATCGGCCTGTTCCCTCCTCGGTTCGACTTGACAGTGGGCTTTCCGCGTCAGTCCACGCCTCTAGAAGCCGGGTAGGAATAAGCCAGACTTGCTTTTGGCTAGCAAGCCATATGAGGTTCCCCAGGATCTAACGGAAACAAGACCGTTATTGTGCAACGGCCCCGGTGACTTGGCCATTACTGGACTGGTGGTTCCACCAATCGTCCTGTGGGTCGGGACCTCATTTCACCTTTTCTGGGTCTGGAATCCCCGGCATATTGGTGAGCCATGCGAGGGAGACAGCCTGAAGATAACTAGAGCATCACAGGTCCTCGCGCCAGACCGAGCGGGGGGGTTTGAATCATCTCGAGCCTGGTCCAGCTCCAATCCTGCGCGACGATTCTGTCGATTCCTTTGTCCACCAACCACCCCGGTCCTATCTATTCTACCTGCAGCGCACCGGAAGATTTCGTTCGCTCGTCCGCTCGTTCATATTCTCTTTTAAACTTTCTTGGTCTACAGTTACCTTTACACTCTTTTCGATTCCAGGCGCCTCGTGTAGTACGTCGGTTGCTGTTCCGACCGACATGACAATATGATCTCCAGTAGAAAACACGATGGCGCGCAACACGGTTATGTGGATCCTGCAGTCCAACTGAATGTCGGGCTTTGGACGCTCTTTGCCGGTGCAACTGCTTTCTTGGCTATGAGGATATGGATCAAAGTTACTCGTCGACATGGTTTGTGGTGGGATGACCACATTCTCCTCATTTCATGGGTGAGTAACCATGTGCGCGTTAAGGAGTGACTGCTCAGTGCTGACTGTGTCGTAGGTGATACTAGCTGCCAACAACTCCATCATTACTCTTGAATACGCAACTGGTTATGTCCAAGCTACCTGGGATGATCGCATGCACATACTCATCAATATCACTTCATGCGGCACTCTTATCAACCAATCGCTTACCAAGACGGCATTTGCAGTCACTCTGCTGAAGCTTACCAAGAACTGGGGAAGATGGATCCTCTGGTTCTGTATCATTTCTATGAACTCGTACATGATCGCAAAAGTTATCCTGCAATGGGCAAAGGTCTGCGGAAAGTCATCCTACGACGTCTGGTATCGTCTCGACTTCTGTCTCGAGCCAAAGTTCAGGGAGGATTTCAAAGAGGGTGGCAACGTCTACAACATTATTATGGATTTCGTCCTGGCAGTCTTTCCATGGGTCATTACCTGGAACCTCGATATGCGAAGGGTTGAGAAAATTGGTCTTTGTGTTGCCATGAGCCTGGTACGATATACGCGCTTTTTGAACCTTGATTCATCTTTATATCAACATTGCTAACAACAATCAGGGTATGGTTGTCGCCGTTATATCAGCCATCCGCACAGGCTGGAAGGACGAGGGTAACCAGAAAGACGAATGGTACTTTTGGCGCAACGCCCACTCCAACATCTGGTACTCATCGGAGATCGTCGGCACCATCATCGTCCAGTGTATTCCCGTCTTACGACCTCTTATCCGCGATATCAAAACCTCTCTCACTTCGAAGAAACTCGCATCTGGCGATGAGTTGACCAGGCGCAGCAGGTACGTTGAAACAAAGGTGGCGTGATGACCCAGGTCATCAACGGAACCCATGGAACTGTTCGCCCCACTTTAACTCTATCTTCATCTATATCATCGACCCATTGCTGACATTATTACCGCAGAGGCCCATCCGTTTTCGGCTTCGGATTCGGTCCAGGCCCGACCATTGGCACAAAATCATCCCACAAGGCACACATCTACTCCGACGCACGCACTACCTTCAACGACACAAAGAGTGATCCCAACCCCGATTCGTGGGACAACCAAGGCATCTTTCAGAAAAGGGAATTCGAGCTCACCACCATGGAAGTCAAAGCCCAAAAGGGAGCAGAATTGGTGTGAAAGCTTGTTTTTCTTTTTTATTTCTGGGCGTAGTTGTTAGGATTTTGGGGAAAAACACGGTCAGAGTAGAATACAATGCTTCGCGGCAAAGGAAAAAAAATGATGTTCGCATGCTTACAAGTTCCAAATGAGCATGGCGGGAGACCAATACAGCCTTGGCACATGCAGCATAGGCTAGGACGAGTCGCGAGCAGGGAGGCAGATGATTGAGGGATGGAGAGAAACCAAGGGAGGGGTATAACGAGGAAGAGAGATACATGGAGCGACCAGCCTTTTTTCTATCGCTCTATCGCGATGAGTTCATGGTCGCTGCCCATGCAGTACAGTTGGACGAACCTGGGGTTCAGTCCTGCGGTGCCCTCCGCGTCCTCAGCACAGGCTGGCTGTAGCAAGACACTAGATTGTCTTGTAGACGGAGATATTTTCTCACTCAAGCGAAAGCATAGATACACGCTGTATATACGAGAACGGCCTTTAGCAGATAAATAGATTCATCTTAATACATATAAAATCGGATTTAGCTAGAGAACACTTTGCAACCTTTCCCCTTCTCTTCCTCTCACACTCCCTCCCTAACCCATTCGAACTGCGCTGGACTGGACTGGACTGGACTGGACTGGACTGGACTGGACTTGTTTACCGTATACTCCTCACTAGCTCCCTTAAATCCCCACCTTCAACCCACTTCTCCTCGCCGCCACCCCCGACACCCAGCCCGCCGCCTCCGCCACCGCTAACACCCCATCCCTCGCCTACATCGCCGACGACTCGCGCTGGCCGGCCTCCGATTACAGATCCAGATGCAATGACCATGTTTGCAGGTATAACTGTATGGGGCAGTATCTTTACATTCTCCTTGATGATAACAAACGGTCCGATAGTGCAATTATTGCCAATATGCACATGAGACGAGATAGATATGGCTTGGATAGTCGAATTAGGACCTGCTATATCGTCAGATTTCAAACCTTCGTATTCCATATTTATGAGATAGAATCCATGACATGATCTCTTTCCCCCTCCCTCCCTCCCAAAACCGCTCATATAACTATGAATAGTAAAACGAAACAAAAGGAAGGCAAGTGTAAAGTCAAACGTACCAACAAATACATTATCCCCAATCTTCATCGGATAATAATGCACCTGGCCCCGACTAATCCTGCTCGGCGGCTTAATCACGCTGCCCTGGCTAATCACCGTACACCGCCCGATGCTGATGCTCGTCGGGGTGACGTCCTTGCCGGACTGCGAGGGCGCACTGCGCGTCGGGTGCAGGTCGCCGCGGAGCTGCACGTCGGCCATGATGACAGTGCGGCCGCCCAGCGTGATGTTGGCCGTGCCTGTGATGGCGCTGCGGCGCGAGACTTTGTTGCCTGAGTCCTGGTGGGGGGCAGGGAGGGTTAGAGATGGTGGTTGTGGTGGATTAGTGACATGGTGGGGTTTTGGTGAGTGGAGAGCGATGGGGCAAGTTGGAATAGCTTATGGAAAGGCAATGGGGTTGATTGTTTCTCTGGGAGAATAAAATGTGCGATATAGTGATGTTGTGCTGGTTTGGACGCACCGTCTCAATGTACTCGCCCTTGGGTGCCGCTTTCCGCGCCGCTGGCCTTGACATGTTGCTTTTTGTGCAAGATACTACCGGACTAATGTACTATATCTCTTCCCAATGGAGCCGGTAATCAATGTTGGCTTTTGTGTTTGTGTGTCGCTGCTCGAGTTGTGTCGTGGTTTTTAGATCAACAATGATTGTACGCGGAAGGTGCACGCGATCCAAGCTTTGATGCTCAGCCAATCAGCGCGTTGAGCACCATCTGAGGTAAGTTTGTTTAAACAGTAGAACTCAAACATTATATGGTTCTTTAGGTAGACATGAGTTCCTGGGCATATAGAATACCCCAGAGTGTATAAAAAAACCCTAAGACCGCAAAATCTATGGCGAATTTGTGTTGATTTCTGACCAAAGCAACATGACTTCATCTACTCTCTAATTACGATTAAGACAACATCTACCACAAGTTCAGCTTTTTCAACTAGTGTAGCTAACCAAAGAAGAGTCAGGTTGCGGTCTCCAACCGAAAGATAGTATTATGTAACGTTCGTGAAAATTTACAACCGTGATTTAGCAAGAGGATGTCAAAGTCATTGACGAACGACTATTTGCTCAGATAGCTCATATTCCAAAGAGGCAGCAATGCTGTGAGAGAGAAGAGAAAAAGTTTCATTCAATTCGTGCATCAAGTCACTAGACTGCGTACATCCATAACACTTTTTTTCGGACCATGAGTTCCCCATTTGCGCCAACCCACTCCGATAGCCCGGTTTCCTTACATAAATATAGTGAGTGAAGGAATATGTCGTAACATCGTCCCTTCTTTCGAATATGCGCAGTAAATTGCCAATCTCATAAGAGATAGGTCTGCGGACCTAGCCAAGATTGCCTCATGCATGGAAACCTTTATACAAAAAGAACCCTAATACATAACCCGTGAGATGTAAAAACGGAACGCTCTTGCATTCCTTCCAAACGCCTGCTGATTAAAAAAAAAAAAAAAGGAGAACAGTGCTTTTGATGGTCGGGTATGACATCGAAAATAGGTTGCCTTGACCTAGCTCGTCTGTACATCCGAGAAAATCCATGTCAAAGCCACGTCTTGAAGTTTGGTGTTTTGTTTTGGTTGGTGAAGCTTCGGAAGCGCTGCTGCCGAGCGCAAAGGATTAAAAATGTCGTAGAAGAAGACTTCGAGGACAAATGCTGGGGTCGCAAAATAGTCCTCTGGTAGTTGATACACGTTGTGCAGCAGAAATGCGAAGACGGTTAACAAGAATAGTCACCGAAGAGATTCCGTGTCTTATGGTAGTGTACAGGTTCGGTGACAACTGGTATTTACTGAATGGTAGAGTTTTCAGCACGCTGGCTGATATGGTGAGCGTGTGCTTCGAGAGCACGTGCTTGGATATGAGTGACTGCGACAACATTAGTGCTGATATACACGGGTTCTGATATTTACTCACCAGGCCAGACAACTGACTTGGACAGCATATAGGCCGTCACCATCAGTAGCTTGGTACCATAGCCGCAATGTCCCAGGTTTGAAAGACCACCTAGCATCGGCATATTGTTTGAGGAGATATCGTAGGCCAGCTTCATATCTGCGTGATGAAGAATGTCTGCAATTTTCTGCAACAGCTTCACATCTTCCTCTTCGAGTAGCAAGATGGCTGGTACTTCTGAGAAATTGACTTCATCTCTGCCCAATACTCCAAGATAGCGTCCGACACGGTCTTGAAGGGTTGCAACCCATTCGGCCAGGACCTGTGCGCAGTCGAATGTGCATAATGCAGAAGAGTTGGGCAATTCTCTTGCTGTAAAATCGGCGAATGAGGAGTTCAGCTTATGCGCCATGGAAAGAGAATCGGCGGCATAGAAGGCAGCCTTGCGGAGATGCCTCTCGCGTTTCGAAGAAGCACTGTTCGGAAGACCATTGCCACTGTTTCCAGGGCTAATTTGGTCCTGCGAGTTCATTTGACCCGGAGAAGCCGTCTGATTTAGGTCCATAGAAGAGGCCCGTTCAGGTGAATCTTCCGTTTGACCTACAACATCGACACCTCTGGCCAGTTCATTTGCCATGCCGTCAAAGTCACGTTGCCACAAAAGCTCCTTTGCTCGACCAAGATTTACGAAAAGCCTTACATAGGCAAGGTCCAGCAGCGGTATGCAGTCAGCAGACAGAGGCCCAAAGGGACTCGGTCGCTCGATGCTGTGGTTTGGATTGGCTCTCCAAGCAACTTGCCAAGCCTTGAGAGCAGGCTCGACTTGCGCATGCATAGCTTCTGTCTCATGGGCCTTCCACAAGCGACCATTGTGTCTATTCCTCGTCTCCCAAATATAGACGTGCATCGCGTTTATAAGCACGTAGCAACCGAAAGTGCTCGGCCGAATATCGCTCTCAGAAAGGTTGTTGACAGTTTGGCCTCCTGAAAAGGCATTTGGGTAGGCATTGCGCATCCTTGAGGTTGATTGTCGTGTACTAGCTTCAAGGAGGTATGTCATTGCGGTAATGAAGGACAAGCCCCGAGTTTGCGCAAGCATCGGTCCTCCCATTGCTGCCCATGCTTGAGGGTTGTCGACGGACCAGAGATCCTCTTCACAAGGGAGATCCAGATGGATCTCCGAGTTCAGAATCCGAGGTGAGTGTGCGTATGCCGAAACAAGCAAGCTCGACATTGAGAAGATGGCGAAGTAGGTTCGCTTGCGCTCTTCAGCCTTCTTCCATTGTATCCATTGTGTGTGCTCATCTACGGTATCCTTTTGCTGATCAAGAGACAACTTGGAATCATCTGACATGTTGAAATCCCCATTGGTATTGCTTGGGGGGCTGGGCATAGTTTGCTCTGGAGGAGTGGGCTTGTCTAAGCCTGCAGCTTTTGCTAGGCTCACGAGGGCGGCACAATGTGTGCTTGCGACCTCTGCAGCCTGCCGGTCGCCACAGTTGAGTCCAAAGATGAGATTGAGTAGCATGGCCTGGACCAGCCACAAGGGTGGTTTGTTGATGTTATCATTGGCAGCACTAGGTCCATTGACAGCGGATAGACCGGCTTTGCGGCGCTCGTCAAGATAGAAGAGGATCAGCTTTTTTGCTGCCTCGAACAAGTCTTTGGCTACGTTTTGGTCAAATTCGTATAGGGCCCCAATTGCAGCCATTGCAAGAATCAAACAACCACCTCCTCCAACCATGGTATCTTGGTTGAATGTGCCAGCAGTGCGGAGCTGATATGTATACGCTGGGGTATCGAAAGAAAGTGTTGGAATATGTAGGAAAGGCATATGGGGATGGAAGTATTGTATGTAGGCGTTCACGTAGCGTTGAATGTCGAAAGTACTGGGCAGTAGGCCAGCCAGATTTGAATGCTTGTTAGTCCCGTTCGAGGACAGAGGAGAGCTGATGGCTGGCTGGGAGAACCTTCGTTGAGGTGTTTGGCCGTAACCCATGGCTTGACTCAAGTTGTGCATCAAAGCTTGCCTTGTAGACTCTGTGATTGTTTCAGTGGAAAATGAGGAAACGGAGCTGTGCCCTGCGCTGCCATTGATAGAGGATGATGATATGCTGTTGGCATCAGAAGCGAATGTCATGGGCGTCTGAAAATACTGGTTCGGCATACCGGGTATTCCAGCTGAAGGGCTCATGGCCGCTAAAGGAGGTGGTGTAGAGGTGTAGAAATCATTCTGAACACCCTGATCGCCAAGTTCCTGTGAGGTGCCAGTGTTCATCATGAGCTCAGGAAAGACTGGAGCCATGGCGTCGAGAGAGAAGGCTGTAGTGTCAATGCTAGTATGCGTCACCAGAGGGTTGTGCCACATGGCTGCCGAGTTTGGCTGGCTGGAGCCATCTAGCATCATGTCATGGAAGGCACCTTGGCTGGCAGTACTTATCGCTGATGGTGATGAGCCATCCAGTGCCGACTCGTTTGCCCCCGAAAACATCATGGAATTGTCCATACCCATGCCCCAGCCAAAATCGTCCTCCTCGATCGGGTTGTTCCCAGCGAACGGGTTTGCAAATCGTTTAAAGGGTGACGCGGGGATTCCGACGCTGGCATTGAAATGATGCAACTGGTTGGGGTTAATGGTAGAGGAGGTCGATGTTCCAAAGAATTTTTCGAGTTCACGGTCATCAGGTCCAGCCATGCCCGGGATTGGAGCTGTGCGAAGGCCTCCGCCCATGCCAAATCCAACATGGGTGTCCAGTCTCGGCAGAGGCTGAGCTTGTCCGTGGTTGCCCATAGACGTGGACATGCCCCGGTAGTCAAACTGACTGATACCAGAAAGACTTGAGTGATGTGAGTGACCAGGAACACCTCCCCTGTTTGCTGACACCGAAGATGCGAGGAAGCTGCTGAACGAGTTGGGATCGATGTGACTGATGGTATTGGCGCGCGGCCTCATGGTCTTGGCGACGGCGCCACCAGCGTTGCTCGATACTGAGTTTTTGCGTACTCGGGCAGTGGGGTTGGTTGGGAGGCCTGTCGTACTTTCCCTACGTCCAGTGCGGGGGCGGGCAGAAGTCGCGCCCTGCTGGTGGAGCTTTTGTTGATGGCGCAGGAGCAGGTCGCGCCGTGCAAAGCATCTTGTGCATTGCGGGCACTCGAATGGCTTTTCTTTTGTATGTGATCGCTCGTGTCTCTTCAAATGTTCTAGTCGCGCAAAGGAACGCGTGCATGTTGTGCAGATGTGAGGCCGGGGCTTGTCGTTCTTGGGTGGAGGAAACGAGTGGACGGTGGGTGGGGAGGCTTCGGGCTTCACGGTGGATGTGGAAGCTGTAATTAGCAGTTGCGGTTAGCTCTCCGCGGTGTAAAATTTGTATACGTCTTGTACTAACAATTACTGCTGTTGCCAGAGCTATTGGAGTCATCGCTCGGCGTGTTCGTGGGGCCCGACAGGCTCGTGCTCTCGACGTTGGTCATGGTCGTTCCGTGTATGGGGCTGGTACGACCGAGCAACACAATGGCTCACCACAGCACAGTTGTTTCGGCAAGCTTGAGGGCAGGCAGTTAGTACGCTGAGTAGGCCAGTCCCAACCCAACGTGTCTCAAAGCCAGGTTTGAGAGCTAATACAACGGTGACCGAAGTTGAGTGGAGCTCGTGGAGCTCGTGTGGGCGGCACGGTCGCCGACTAACTAGGCTGACAGCTTGCAAACGCGGCGGCTGCAAGGAGACAGGAAGATCAGCAGACAGTACAGAAAGGCAATGGAGCAGATCCAAGGTACCTCGACAGGCTTCCGGCAAGACACGGAATGTGGACGAGCTGTTTGGAGCTCTGATACACAAAGGAGAAGAAGACGAGTGATGGCACGAAGCCAGTTGCAAAGTTGAGTTATGCGGCGATAGAATTGGACCTTGGGAATAGCAATATTCGCGGACAGCCAAGGCCAATTGCGAGAAGAGGAGAGAGAGATAGAGAGAAAGAAGACCGTCGGCGATGGTGGGGGAAGAGTGGTTGGAGTAACGGGGCGCAAGCAGAGCAAGGCTAAGTTGGCCGAAAAGAAGATGCAAGGAGGCGATGGGTTGGCTGGAGCTTGACCGGTCCGTACATAGGTCGGCTGTACAGGAATAACGCCGCTGGACGTGGTGGTGTGAGTTGAGGGTGGTGCAAAGAAGGGCGGCGCTGGCAAGGGACAGTAGGCGAGTGGTAGCAGGCAGTGGACGAGGGTCCAGCGTTGATGTAAGGGTGCGTGAGTGAGTGAGTGAGTGAGTGAGAGGGCTCGCAGAGGACAGAGGGTTGGAGGGCGCGCAGGCGGGTTTGTGCTGGTAGGGCCCAAAAGGCTAGATTACAACGCAGACACAAGCTTGGGACCCGACGAGAGCAATTGGGCGAGCTGGGGGCGATTGGCCGGGCGCGGGCGACAGGTATAGGTGCCGAGTCTGGGGAATTGAGCACAGGCCAGCGTTCGTGGGACGGGGGCAAGGGTGGAGGAGGGGTTTATTGACGAGGGAGAAACGAAGGCGAGGGTGACGGCGAGGAGCAAGAAGGGACAACAGGCGGTGCAATGTCACTCGCACTTGGGAGGGCTGGAAGCTATGGGCGGCGGCAGCAACGAGGCAGGCGGCATTATAGTACAGTAGGCCATGGTAAGCAGAAGCGCAGAGGGTACGGCGCGCGCAGGCTAAGCGGGCAGCGTGTTATGCCACTGGCCAGCGGCGCCAGGAGGTCGTTGGACGGGCCCTGCAAGCATCAGGGCTCCTACATACAGTACAGTACATATGCAGTGGATCCCCCAGCAAACGGCGTTTCTGCCGCAGGGGCCTAGTCCGGAGTGCCTCCGCCGCCCACTCGTACAGCCTCCTGCTGTCTCCTGCCGGCCTCGATGGGCAGTGATGTGCGGATGCGATCAGCAGCACGGCCTCGACAAGTCGCCTTTTTGTCCTGCCGCTTGGCACCACCACCATGCATGGCCTGCGCCGCGGGTCGTCCACTGCTGCGGGCTCGGTTCGGATGTATGTATTCGATATATAACTACTGTAGTTAACTATGTATGTATGTATGCATCTCGCTGGAAGCATGTCTATATGTATGTACTGTAAGTAGTGCAAGTACATGCTGTATGTAGTATGTATGTATGTATGTATGTATCGCGGTGGAGTGGTGCCCTCGCTCGGATTCATCTCGCCTGCGACGACAATAAATTGGCCGCGTCCTGCCAGAGGCCGGCGGCATATTGCCCATGTCCTGTCCTGTACATGTGTAGCAGCATCGGTCTCTGACGCCAGCCAGACCATACTTTTGCTGGGAGTTGCCTGCTGGCAAAAAAAACCGATGCTGAGATGCGAGTTTCAAGAGCCTGTCAGCGACCCAGGCGGGCGACGGGTCTTGCATATACGCGACCCACGTCTCTGCTGCCGTCAAGCGGCTAGCCATGGCGACGGCCAGCGACCTGACAGCACGCTACGCTGGGTCACGCCAGCGCTCGGGACTTGGGTGTGTGCAATACGGACAGCAGCCGCGTAGGCTGACATCGGTGAGACGTGGCTGCGACTGCGACTGCGATTGCGACTGCGACTACGACTCCCGCGCTCTTCCCCAGGAATTCGAGGTCAAGCCTGCAGCGCTCGGACGACGGCAGCGATTTGCGCTAGCCACTTGCGGCAACATCTGGGGTAAAGTGACCGTTAGCGTCGTCACTAGTTTATCGCATGAGTCCCATGGGCCGCCTGAACCTCCAGCCACTCATGGCGCCGCATGACCACGGCCTGCACGCGCGCCCATAGCCTGAGGGCTTCTCACTCGCTGCCGCTCGCTCTCTCTCTACCACGCCCTACCCCCATTACGTGGGCATGCGGGCGACGGTGGACATGCCTCTGCACCTGACCTTGGACTGGCCCGGACCCTGACGTCCTGCGCCTGTCCTTGGCCGCTATGCCCCATCGCGACCGGGTCCTGTCTAGGCCAATGTACTGACGCTTCCGACCTACCTACATCCATACTGTACATGTGCACATGGTACATGTCTGCTCTCTCCTACGCTGGGCCCTCCCTCCACAGCCCGTTACGCATGACGGCATCCTGCGCCTGCCCTCGCCTGCCCTCGCCTGCCCCCTAAACTCCCTTTGGTCTAATTCCGAAGCTACAGCCCCGGGTAGCCATGTCGCCGTTGCAATTCACTCTTGTCGATGCTGCAGAGCCCTACCCAGCCTACCCAGCCTCGGCCTCTGACGTTGCATCGCACCCAGTGGCAATCGACTCGGCCTCGCTCGTGGCAGATCTGCGCCCGACAGCGCGCTGGTGGAGTAGCCCGACAACTGTGGCGAAGCCATCTACGTCAATCGAAGCATTGTAGAAGAAACAAGCCTGACGGAGCGTGAACTGCTGCATGCGCAAGCAATGCCAGCCTTGTCCAGCGTCGGATGGCTGATCGTCGCTAGCCGTCCAAGACCACGTGATCTTCTGCCTCTGGCTCCACATGCTACTCGATCCGCACACACATCCTTTACTAACTCCTTACTTATGTAGTGTAGTAGTATGCGTCCCTGCGCCTCCTTGCACGCCCCCAGCCTCCATCCATGATTTTCTTCTCTAACCATATCCTGAGCGAGCTTGCAGGACGCAAAGTCCACTGGCCCATACAACACCCTGGCAGCAACAATGCAACTTGGTTCGCCTAAGCAGAGTGATACCATTGCAGCCACAATAACGAACGCGCTACCATTGGTCCGGCAACAGCTTGTCTATCACGTGACACATCCTCCCCATACTGGTCTCGATGTGTATCGCATCGCCCTGCCATGTTTGCATCCACCAATCCAATAGCGCCTCCCCACTATTCTTGTCATTTTCGCTGCTGTTGCATTGCGACCATACCGTGTTCCACTGCACGCATACATATGACGTGCCTTTCTTGTGAAACACTCGGGACCTCTACAGCACCGCTCGCAGACATGATGCCGACCGGCATGCCAGTACGTGCAGCGACTTGATGACGAACGCCTGCTTCCTTCAGCCTGCTGTCCAGCGGCTGCCCGGGTAGCTCTATGGAGCAATCCCGATGCACTTCCCCAGACACTTTGCCGCTCGCGCTGCATCTCGAGGTATGCGAACCGCCACGACTTGCGCCATCCAGCTCCACCTATCATGCTGTTGAACGCAGGGAAGTGTGAGGCGTTACGTGCAGGTGCAGCAAGGCGCAGGTTGCTGTTCGGACCAACAGGCGCGAAATCCGGCTTTCTACGACAACAAGCACAACCCGTTCGACAACGTACATACACGTTAGCACCAATACCAAGTTTGTCACTGTACACACTGTCGACACATTGCTCTTGCTTTCTCTCTCTCTCTCTCTGCACCCGCTGCATGGAGTGCATTCACCTCGTAGTGGCACCATTTCATCTGGCTATGTCTAAGTAGAGGACAATGGCCCGCAATGGCAGCAAACTGGAAACTGGAGCCGCCAGTCCACCTCCACAACAGCCATCTGGACCTCAGTGTTAAGAACCCAAATATAACGCAAAAGATGCTGACGCCGAGCACCCAACACGCTGCACAAGCACCAGGATAGCTAGATCTGGTGGATATTGACGCGCCACTGAAGCTAAGCTAAGGTGCAGTAGTCTGCGTCTCACGTGCATGCTAGGTGCGTACCTCACTGCCTCCAATGACGACCCACTACTGCTACGTAACTGGAGCTCCGCAACCCTTTGAAGCTGTTGGAGCATGTTTGACAAGTCATTCCCATTTCTTCCTGCCGTGCTTGCCACATTGCAACGAGTCAGCACCATCACCACATTGCGCCACGCAAACCGCTGTGGATAGCAAATCATCTTCAGCCCGTTGGCGGCACTTTTTAGCCCTCCAGCAAAAGCCTAGACAATAGAGCACTACCGCTTACCCTATGGTTGCTATTCTCCGATAGGTTGGAACCGCTCCTTATCTTCCGCGAGAGCCGGTTCATGTAACTTGTCTTAAGTCCGGAAGGCTGCGGTACTTGTCACATTTCTTGTTTTGGATTAGCTGCCGGACTTGCAATCATCCGGGTCCGAGATAGGGTTCACGGTACCAAACATTGAGTGAGAGAATCATCACTTAGCATGTTTCCTTGGCTCGTCATCTCCATCGGAGCTTTTGCTTAGAATCCAGGCACATCGGTAATTACCTCTTTTTGATACACGACCCCCGGCTCGGTAATGAAGACAAGGTCCCCGGGTTTCACAACAGTGTGACTAGTTGTTATGAGTACAGCAATTGACTTTGTGAAAGGGAAAAGAAGATAGAAGAAGAAAACAAAAAAACACTACTACTGGTACTTGAACCGTCTCCGCGGCTTAGCTAACCTGCAGAAAAAGCCCTTTTCTTTTGTTTTTCCCTTCGATACGCTATTGGTCATACTAGTATACTATAGCCACTTCCAGTTCGCGGACCCCCATTCAGCATAACATTCTTACAACCGTTGAATTCCACCCTTGGAGCCCCCCCCCCCCCCGCCCCGTTCTCGGAGGCCCACACACCATCCTTACAATAATTCTTTACCTTTCACGAAAGGTGGCGGCGTACGGGAACATCGGTGCTAACCTGCAGACCCAACAAAGCAATGCTACCGTTGTCGGCAGAAGCCCCGTTTGCTCCTACGCGCGCCGCCTCCCTCCACCATGGGAGATCTCCACTACAAGGTACCCACTCAATCTATACTAGGAAGAGACCAAGACAAAACCACGGCTCAACAGCGGCAGATGCCCACTTACTAACTGTTTCTCAAGGATCCCTAGCCATGTGGGTCTGTTTCTAATGTGTGGGTTTTTTTTCTCGTTGCGTTTATGCTCAGCCCTTCTTGTTTTGGCTTTGCTACTGCTGGATGACCGTCCTACACCCGGCGCCCAACGTGCCACGGCTCTATTTTTTTCCCCAATCACCTCGTCTCGCCACGCCTTTTTCGTACATCTGCCCCGTATCTCTATAGCAGACAAGAAGTGGCAATAATCACACTTTTTTATTTTTTTAGATTAGTAACAAGAGACGAGAAAAAACTTCGAATGCGAATGACGTCTTTTAACCAAGCTCGCTCAACAACCGCAGTCCCCTTGCCACTATCCCATACACAAAACGCTTTCTTGGCGAACCGCCGCGAGGTTACGTATGTCCGCTGACGTAAACACCAGACTACTTTCGGGCTCGTGGCACACCTTTTTTGCCTTCGCGGTCGTTCTTCCTTCGGCAACGGCCCGGGGGGGAAGCTAACGAAAGCAAAATAGAGAGTCAAGACATTTGCATGGCAAGAAAGTACACGCGGTTGCAAGTAACCATTTTGTGTTTTTATTATCATTCGGAACCACCAGGCCTGTCCTTGTATCGAGATGATGCTAGTTAGTTACTGTAAAGTCAGCGGTGCAAATTACTACTTACGTACGGGGTGTTGGTGGCGAGTGGCGCGCACCAAATTTCTCCATCATTATCATTATGCCTCAGTGTTGTGTGACATCGGGTTGGGGGACGTAACAAGGTTCCAGGTAAAACTCGGCTTCTCCCCTAGCAGCAGCATAAAAGAAATCAGATAACAAATCAACTGTTCATCTTCCAATCAACAAGAGGATACTTTCATCGGTCGCGGCCCCATTTCACACGTGTGATGGGCAGGGAGTAGGTGGTCAGACGGAAGTGAGACTGCGGTGGTACTTTTTGCTTGAGGGGGAGGACGAGAGCACGAAGAAGGGAGATCAGGGAAGGGGAGATATCTTCCGGACGTGGCTTGTCCAGCTCCACCTTGGAAAAATGCTTATACGGGGGGGGGGGAATATTCCGTTGAGCGAATTTGAGATGAGTGATGGAGTAGCTTGTTGGTTCAGAATCTGGGGCCCTGTGGATGTATTTACAGTGTCTTCGTGGTTGTTCTCGGATGAGATAGAGTAGTTGTTCATAATTGACATTACACATGTAGATTCTTGGTCGTAGGCTTCTAACTCTTAAGTTGTTTTCAGATAAAGTATTGCAGGCTTCTATCGTAATGCTCTACACATAGGCATGGTATAATGGCAATAAGCATGGTGGAAATAGAAACAATTGAAACCCCTGTAAAAAACCACATATTTGTCCATAGAAAAATCCAGTATATTGATATCGAGAAGCCGTTCTTCAGATACACAATAGGACTCCTGAAGGTCGGCACGCTTGGTCACATTTTTTTTCCCTCGAAAAAAAAGCCGGATTTCTTGATCACGAGAAGATGGCGTGAGCCAAGTCTTATTTTCATCGTCACAGAGAAATAACATCAGAAGAAACAGGGAAGAAAGGATGTGATTCGGGTTTACACAAGGAAAACGATAGTCACACGATGAATTGTAGAAGAAAATCCAACAAACAATACTGGAGATTAGATGGTGGATGTGAGCATCGTGCATTCTAATCCATAGCTGTGGTGAGACATAAGCGTCTCTCCATTTTTCGGTCGAATATTGAGAACGTATGACGGCAAGAAAATGGCAGTTGTTTCGAGCATAAACCTTGATGCACCAGGAGACGTTGGGCTGGGGATTCAAGTATCCAAGCAAATGCATGCTACATCTTTGTATCAGCGGAAAACATTGTACAATTAACATCACACCAATGACTTGAAAGTGGCAATAATAGTATCAGTATCACGTTTCCGTATAACTATATAAACTAAACAAAGACACCATTTCCCTTACACGCCGTCATCCCAGTCATATCCATCGTCACACATAAATATCCCCCCCCCTCCATTCCATCCACCCTAAATCCCCCATCCATTACGCAGAAACCCATTGCGCACAACCAAACACTGAGAAAAAGAAAAGAAAAGCAACAGTTACATGCAAAAGCAGGAAGAAAAAGAAGAAAAGACAAACAAAAAAGGGAATGGGGTATCTCAAGGCTCAGACGAATTATGTAGACTGGAAGAAAAAAGGCATTTGAAACGCGTCGCTCGCACCGAGCGTAAAAGCCCTTGTTGTCAGTTCTCATGGGTTCGTCTTCTCACGAGCCGGTGAAGAGATGGGGAAAAACGCAAAGGAGACGAGAAAACGAACAAACAGAAAACATTGAAAACTTTACTCTTTGAGTAAAGACTCCAACAGTGCTTGGAGAGAAAAAGGAGGTCAAAGGAGATAGTGAGCTACTCCGACATGTTGAGTGCCGGTTAGTCACCTCTACTTAACCTTCTCGAGCTGGTAAACGTGGTGGAGTAGATAATGGACATATCAGAGCTCCATCCTCTCCACAACGCCCTCACTCATTGTCCGTACTTTGCTCACGGTTCTCTCCCTGCCAACGAGTGATTCGACATCGCTGTCTCCCTCACTCTCATAGTAGTAGTCGGCATCCATGCTCATTTCTCTCGCAGGGATGTATTGCTCCTCTTCCGCATCGACGACCTCACCCGGGTGATCAATCACCATGTTGTCGAGCTCATCGCTATCGCCATACGCCTCAAGTCCCTTTTTAGCACGAGCTCCCAGCCAGTACTCGGCGCGCTTCCTGCTGCCCGCATTGGCTGAAGATTCGTATTTGGATGCTTTGAACTTGGACATGAGCGACATGGCGACGCTAGGCGAGTTGGAGAGTGCCGATATACCACGCAGGTAAAAGTAGGCGACTCGCTTGCGCTCCTTGTTGTATAGGAAGAAGTGGTGACTCCAGATTGCACCGTCATCGGAAAAGGGATCGTCGGACGGCTCCCAGGCATAGTATTCGCAACTCGACATATCCATCTCGCTGTCAACGAGCTGCCACGAGCGGGGGCTCCATATCGGCGAGCCGAGCGGGGTGACGGCGCCTGCGGGGAGACCGGCCGAATACACCTGGGGCCGCAGGTAGTACATGGTCGTATCGATTTTGTGCATGAAACTGTGCATGGTTTCGCGACGGAACTCATCGGGGTTCAGTGTGTTTGCAAAGTCGTAGTCAATGTGTGTCGCATTGAGCGTTGCAATAAGGTAGGCAAAGGTGTGACGGTTCGCGGCCTCGCTGAATGTGCCAAACGGGCTATCTCTGGAAATGTCGAGTTGGTCAGCGAATTGCGCGGCGGATTGCTCCGACAGCCCCGCAACCGCCGATAGCAGGTCCTTGTGTCGCTCTTCCAGTGTCTTCTCAATGCGCTTGTATAATTTCTTGTCACTTCCAGCTGCCTTTACAGTCCATAGATCGCATCCACCAATGATGGCGGTATCTTGGGTGTCGAAGTTGAGGGCGAGGTTGACCTCGTGGAGGGCGCACAGGTCGAGGTACTGCGTCACCGGATCAGCTACATCACCACCACCACCACCATCACCGGGGCCTTGTCGCATCAACTACCCACCTTCATCGTGCCAATTCTGGGCTGTTTTCAATCGAAATGTATGTAAATTTAATGTCCAAGTTGGTTTTTGATGTCGTAAGGAGGATAGGGGTTCAGAGCGCAGTGGCTGCTGGCTGCGGGCGGTGGTGTGTTCGGGAGGGATGGCCTGCGCGAACCGATACAACGAGTAGACACGACTCTAGGCTGGCTGCAGAGAGGAGAGAGTACTGTTGTTCGGCCAGACAGTCGTCTAGCAGGCGGTTGACATGTGTATAGCGTGAGCGGAATTGTGGTGTGAGGTGTCGCTGTTACGACGTGGTCGCGATTGCGGAGACAGCGGTGATCAGCTTGGCGGTGTCGCCGAGCTAACAAGGGCATGTGTGCCGGGTTAGCATTCCTGATTGGTTCATACAAGCCCAGGTCCTCAACCAACAACAGCGGCTGATAAGACCAGATGGGTAACTTGTGAGAGGCGACTGGTGTTGAGCGCCGATGTCAGTTGGGTGCCGGCAATGCGCAATGTTGCGCGAGTACGTAATGTGTCATCTGAAGTCGAACGAGCATGTGAACTAGGACAGGTCAATTGCCTGGCAAAGAACCCCACTGGATTCGGCAATGTGTCATTTCATATGTTCCTGGCAAGGCTCTGGGTAGAAGGACCAAGAATTGATCCGAACCGACTGCTGTCACAAGGTGCAGATGCGCAATTGCTAGCCAGGTATGGACAATGTCTGTTGCTAGGTGATTAGGTTTAGTGAAGCAACAAGAAAACGATAACAGAAGAGAACGAGCGACAATGTCAAGGGCAGAAGTCTCGATGGCATGATGTATGATCACGTTCGAGCTCAGTAAACCACTTGTGTAAGACCTAGCTGTGTCGAGCAAAGCCCGCCAGTCGGACGTGTTTGATTGTAGTAGATAGAGTACAGCCACCGCCATCCGCTCTACAAGGCAGGATGGCAGGTGGTGCGTTCTCCAATAACCCGACTCCCCGCGCCGTGTGGTATCGTATCGCCGTAACGCCTGTCCTTGAAGTGTGTCTATGGCATGAACCGTGTCGTTGCCGTATTCCCAAACAAAGCCCCACCATTTTCCCGATGATTGACGCCGTGAATCAAGGTCCTGTACGCGAATTTGGATCTGGCTTCTCACATGATGCCTTGCTCGCGGAGCCGGGTTTTGAAGAGTTCGGCACTGCCACCATCATCCTGGAGGCCGAAGGCACGGTCAGTGAGGGCTAATGGGACGAGGCAGGAACAGCAGCCAGGCCGAGTGTATGTGATTCAATGCTCCGTAGACGGCTTTACATGATCTTGGTAACAATGTCGTCCTCAGTCTGGACGACAGGCGCGTCAGCCAGGCGGCGCTCTGGGCGTAGCGAAGCGGACCGGAGACGCATCACACTTCACTCACCTCCATGTCCTCGAGGCTGTCTTGCTGTCCTATACACCGCAGTACGTTTTTCTTGCTGCTCTCCTGCATCTCTCCGGCAAGCAGGAGCTCGTCGAGAATGAAGTAAGCCTTTTGGAAGTTGAAGATGATGTCGAGCTCGCAGACGTTGCCGTAGTACTTGTCCATCTGCTCGACATAGCGATGGACGATTTCGAGCGTAATCAGCTCATTGTCGGTGGCGTCGCATCCGGCGATGAAGAAGAGCGAGGCGTAGCGGCGGTAGACGACCTTTGTATCTGCATGCTTGTGAGTCGAGCAAAGGCACTGTCTTCCAGGGGCATACTGACCCTTGTATTCAAGGAAGTTGCACATGCGGGTGCGTCGGGCAAGGACAAGCTGTGAGACGTCCTTGACTATCTTTGCCTTTTCCTTGGGCGCCAGCGTGGTGAACCATTTGGCTAGACGCTACGTGGGAGCATCAGCAGGGGGAGCTTTGCATTCTGAGGTGGGGGACCAACCACTTTGCCCTGCCGCGAGAGCAGAATAAGATATCTAAATGAATCGTCAGTGAGTACACTGGGTATAATAAGAGTGTGCAGGCGCTATCATACTTGATTGTCATGATGTCGTGTGAGGTGGAGAGGAGTGGCTACTGTAGTAGTGCCGTGGAAAGGTGCAACTTGGGCGATCGGCGGTCACAGGCCAGCCCCGCGACTCTTGAGACGTCAATGCGTCCTCGACCATGTTCCCCGCCGTTGCCTTTGCCTCGAAACTGATATGCAAACACATATATTGTGAACTTGATGCGCTAACAGTCTTGCCGCATACACAAAATCACTCTCTTCATATCTTCTTCGTCTTCGCTGTTCTATTCAGCCGCGCTATAGCGACCTCGGCGCAACCTTTTTTTGAAACTCGCCCCACTGGCTGACAAACATAGAGTGCATTGCAACCTTCCTTTCAAGGCCCTTCTAACCCTATACCACCACAAAATCCGGGGGGAAAGACTTAAATATACCATCTTCTTCACCGAGCGACCTGCACCATACAAACCGCAGCCATGAAGCTCATACTCTCGACCTCGTACGACCACCCCATGCTTGTCTACTATCAAATCTAACGACACCAGGAATATCATGTCTGGCGGACCCTCGGTCATACGACGTCCGCTATTCGAAAAGTCAAACACTGAACTCACATCCTCGCTGCGCGCAAACTTCTCCGCCCACCAGCCCTCCCCACCGCCCTCAAAACCAAACCACCGCACATGGACGACCGCGACCGACTCCGCGCTATATGTACCCACACATACCCCCTCGCCGCTGACCGAGCCCCGAGAGTCCTACGATATCACAGTCAAACTATTCTACCTCCCAAACATACCTGCCGACCGTCGCTGCGCCCAAACAAGGGAAGCCATAGAACTAGTCCTCAAAGAGCTAGGAACATCCTCAATAGACCTCTTAATCGTCAGCTTCCCAGGTATATCCTTTGACGCCGACGACGAAGAATCCGACTTTGAGGACGACGACCCGCCCTCTCCCCCTTCAGCAACCCAATCCACATCTGAAAACACCGCTGGTGACTGTCTAGACGCCGGTGTGCCCCCAGAAGACCTCGAGACCATGATAAAAACATGGCACGCGCTCGAGAAACTGCAATCAGAGGGCCTCGTCTCAAAACTCGGCATCGCGGAATTTGGTGTCGCACGCCTGACGCGCTTCCTCGAGCGCACGAACATAAAACCGAGTGTTAATCAGATCAATGTGAGGGATTGCTGTGTTGTGCCCAAGCCGCTTATCTTGTATGCGAAACAACAGCAGATTGAGTTGCTGACACATAATGACTGCACGAATATCCTGCCAAGGGGAACGCTCAGGCAAATATTAGGTGCTGGTGAAAACGGTTCTGGTGTCTTGGCTGGTGAGGGAAATGAGGAAGGGTTGAAAGGGGATGTGGAACCGCAGTGGGTGGTCAAGTATACGGCCGTGGTGAAGGATAGAGGTGTGGTCGAGAATAAGGGATACTTTGCTGTTGCGGAGTTACGGGATGCATAAACTTGGTGTGATATGTAAATATCAAGTATGTATATGATTTGACGCATTTATTGAAAGTTCATGATATACAGATATCGTCTATCCAGGGTTTCATTTACAGTCTTTCCTCTTGACATTCAGCTACCTCCTTCTTCTAAGTCCCACAGAAAACCCCGCAACTCTTGCAATTCAATCCCTTTCCTACGTTACCCAGGTTCGAGGAGACTAGACGTCCTCAGCGTACACTACAATTTGGTCCATTGCTTTTGTCCTTTTGGTCCTTGGACATGCTGGAAAATATTTGCTTGGCTTCTGGAGGTATGCTGAGTGCGACTTTATGGATATGGTTGAAGTGGATGTGATTAAGTGACAGAAATGATGATACTAGGAGTAAGAACGGTGAGTGGCGAGGAGAAGAAAGGAGGGAGATGGGGGCTTCTTATGTGGTTGTGATATTCAATGCGGAATCAGTATGGGATTTCAATCGGTGTTTCTGAGTGTGTACTATGAGTAGTGAAGAATTAGAATACGTTGATTTTATTGCTACTCTAAAATTCACAGCTCCAGGGGATCGTGCAGTCGGTGATGGACTCAGTACGCCCTCTCTTTACTTTTCACAACCAGGAGGTGGTTTCATGGCCATATAGCACTACAACATGGGAATATGTGAAGTTGGGTATACCAATACGTGTATTCAGATATCCCCTCACAGTATTTTTCACGTCAATCGCCGTTTACTGAAGCGATAATTGGAGGACAGTCGCAGATACTGGCATTGATGGTGCTATCCACGCCCTACTCATCAGCACCATTTCCAGTCCATTTCTTGCATCCTGTAGTGTCTGGCTAACAGTAAAAGGTATTACTTGCGAATGCAATGGTTATTTTAACCAGTAATCATATAAAAAATGTTACTTAAGTAGTCAAGTGAAATATTTTACATATCAACGCTGCATACGGGCTGAAATTATGGTATCTGGTATCACTGGCGGGCGACAGACGCCGACTGGTTTCACCTGCCAAAGGAGCAATCTGATCATCTCCCATAAGCGAAAACATCTCAACTACTAAGATAACATTTTCAAATACGCACCAGAGACCAATATCTACATCCTGAGCTACGGTCACATCTCTCCCATCTCCGCATACTCAGAACACATCAGTTTCTGTACAATAACCACCTCTCCCACAATCAATAACTTGACTACATGGCTTACGGGAAGGCAGTGATTCAACATTCTATGTTGATGGCAAATGCTAGTAGCTCCTCCTCCAAGCGTATATATCTCCATGTAGGCAACAGCTGACGATGGTTACGACAAGGGTTCTGAACATGACATGAGTCCGCGCACAGCAGGATATCGCACTGAAATTTTAAGGAAGGTACAAATGGAGTATATCGTAGCGGCGTATGTAAATCGTATAGAGTCCGTCTAGCTCCTCCGTATCTACTATTTCATCTGAGCCGTGTCGTTCAAGCCAATTCGTCCGAGCCGTCCCTATGAACTACCTCGTACGAGCTGTTCCCTACAAGCCATCTAGGCCATGCCAACAAACCAAGGGATGCCTATCTCAGCCGTCACAGTCAATACTCTAGATATTCACACCGTGGAAATACGCTATTGTACATGAAATGTGAGAACATGGTTTCTTCAGAGAGTAAACTGATTACATAGAAATGGTAACTCACTTACGTCTATCAGGATTGCGTATCTAGATCTTACCAGAACTACTGCGCACAGTTGGTTATTGGTTGGAACACTCACCTTGCCGTACATGGTGCTTATACTTTCTCACTATCAAAATCAGAAACCACATGACACAAGGTATGCTCCCTGGTGTTTGTCAAAACTGAGCATCATTTTGGTATCTGGGTCTTCATCTAAGCGACATGGAAGTGCCGTATCTGCCAATCTTACTGACTGCTGATCTTCGGACTGTAAGTACGGTAGCAATGTCGGCCTTGTCACTGGCACTCAATGCAGTAAAACGATCACCGTCTTTGGCTACTATATACGTCACTAACTCCGAGATGCTCAAGATAACAAAGCTTTCTTAGTAAATTCTGATCTAAACCATACAATTGTCGTTGCGGATAGACTAGACTACGCAAGCGAATATTTTGTATTAACTCCACGTACGGGATTACGTGAGATACGAAAGAAGATTAATCACATACACCAAGGCCCAAAAGTCAATGCCCTGAAACTCAACCCTCAAAAATAGCGGCAAGGTAAAAATAATCACGGCAAAGCAAACACTATTTGCTTTTCCCATTGCTTAGCCTCATCGTGATGCTTACACACATATCCTTCCCTCCACGTGCATAAGCTTAAAACTCTAATGCTACAACCTAGTTATGATTACACGTACATCGGCCCCGAGGAGCGCATGTTTTGCACCGATCTATGATGCAAATCCGCCCACGCACCACCTACTTCGTCATCGCCGTCGTCGTCTCAGCCCAACCCGTACGTAAGCGAGATCAACGGCTCGTAGTTACCGACAACTTACAGCATCAGCCCAAAGTCACGCACGCACATACACACACGTAAGGAATAGTATGTAAGCCTCAGCCTCAATCCGCACACACCTCCTTCCCGAAACACACAACCACGTTCCCTTCGAGCCACACCCACACCCTCAATACAGTAAGACCCTACCTGTGACTCTGGGCGCGGAAGCCCGCGGTACGAAGGAACACGCATACGACTAGTTTCGAACTTTCTTTTCTTTTCTCCCTTCTATCGTAAAACGCCGCTGACATACGGGACATTCGGCATCGTGAATCCGTCGTAAGTACATCCTCCTTACCCCCGTCTTCCCAGCAAACGGCGCAAACGCACGTAAGAAAAAAAAACCGAAAACGAAGAGGGATGGGAAATTTGACTTTGAATTCGCAAAAAAACTACTTGGAATAATCTTCTCTATGGCAGGTTGTGCGCGCGCACTACTTCCTTACCTTGCGTAATATTCCAATGAAACCCAAATACAGTAAGGGGGGAGTGGGGACGACGGCGCACACGTTTATTATTTCCCCCATCTCAAATCAACTATATAACCTATATCATCCATATGCTATAAGGAGTTTTACCGACACGATAGTCAAGTATTGTAACGTTGCGCCGAAAACAGGTTCATCGGCGCTATTGGGTGGGCTCAAAAGGGGTAATCCCTGTATGTCGACGAAGCCGGTTCGGGCTTGGTTTTGTTGGAATTGAATTTGGGAACCCACCCATCCCTTCCTTTGGCGGGAACCTTCGAGGGTGTAGGTGGGCCAGGGTGGGTGGGGATTCAAGCATAAATCGCTTTTTGTGTTATTGACCGATTGACCGAACGGCCGGACCGAGCGGCGCGTCAGAAACGGGAAGGAAAGAGAATGTAACATTGAATAACTATGCGGTTTGTGTCTGTTCGCGATTCTAAGAGGTAGTAGTGTGGCTTTTTCCTTGCCCTTGATCCCCGAATTCCCGCTCAGAGTGCGGTAGTAAACAAGTGTCATATGGAACGAAGCGGCCACGCTAATATCTCTCGCTATTTCATTAAAAACTCACCAATTTGTCGAGCTGAGCATTAAAGAAAAAAAAAAGACATGGTGTCATGTGGGTAACTAGTAGATAGCAAGGAAAGAAAAAACATGAGGGATAACAGGAAAAAAACCTCCATTGTTTACTTCTCCCCATATCTCCAATCTCACACCTTCTCTCTCTCTCTCATACTATGCGTATCAGCCAAGAAAATAGAGCAAGTTTAGGAACGGCCAGAAACGAAATTACCTACTACCCCCAATCTTGCCAAAGGTAGTGATGATCAAGTTTTTCGAACAACGAACTATAATAGTTGTGACTTTTTTTAATCTACCTGAGAACAATTAACCCGCTTCGCAACAATCTTATCTTCCACAGGCGTTCAAACTATTCACAACCTTGTCATCGCAACATAACCTACACAGACCCGGCGCGCACGCACGGGAAGGATGTCAATAGGCGGGTTGCATATAGAAACCCACTCACACAACCATGTGCAACCATGCAAAACCGGCGGCGGCGTTCGGTCTCGGCGGCGGCTCGCTCGGACTACTACGCATGCAGGACCCATGTCGCACAAATTGGAAACACTGGCCAACGGCTCGTGGGGGATTGGGGGTTCGGGTGTGGTGCGCGATTTCGCGGCATCTCTGTCTCTCTTTCTTTCTCTCTCTCTCTCTCTCTCTCTCTCTGGGAAAAGGCAAATGGGAAATGGTGAGATTGGGACGAATTCAGCCGCGTACATACCTAGTAGTAGTAACGCGAAGAAAAGGCGGACAAAAAAAAGCATGCTAAAATGGAACAAATAAGAACAAAACAATACTTTTCATCCATCCATCCATCCCATTTCCCAAAGAAATCCCTTTTGAAATTCTGTGTGACACGAGGTCCCTTTTCCGCTAGAAATGAGAAAAAGTAACGTAGACTACGTGATCTCCGATTAGCTCTACTTACATGCTTATTGACGATAATATCCCGGGGCTGGCTGGTTATCGCTCTTCCCCCCCCCCCAAAGGTGAGACTTGCGTTCGGTATTCAAGGGATAGGGTAAAATGGGTAGCGTGCGGGCGGGTGGACGGCAAATGAAAGAAAAAAAAACGGTCGCGGTAAAAGAGAGCGGCAAAGGAAGTTTATCCAGGTTACCGGGAGAAGGATATGTAGAAGATGTGAAACACTCCAAGTACCGTGTATACAATGGATATCCCGGGATGGGGCGGAGGAGAAAGAAGAAGAGAGACGCAAGTTTAATTTGAGCCAAGGAATTTTTTACTGTTCGAATTCTTGATTTGATTCTTTTTTCTCTCTTTCATTCAGCTGCTAATCTCCTCGGGTTACAAAAAAATTTCGTCTAAACTAGATTTGGCCCTATTTTCTCTTCTGGTCTTCCGTGTCAAAAGTACACTACCTTCAAAGTTCCCCCCACGCAACTAATATGCCACCCTCTGCATATTACTTGCTAGTTCATCAAAACGATTGTAGAGAGAGTGAAGAAGAAAAACTCCGTTCGTGCCGTTTGTCTGCCAAAAACCGCTGCAGCATGTTTGATATCCAAATGAGCATTTTGTTGTTGTTGTGGTGGTGGTAAAGGGAATCCGCAATGAAGCGGTATAGCCAAACCAATGCCCATTTGATACATTTTGTTGGTTGGTTAGATATTGTTAAGGAAAGTCGAGGGGCGGTAAACATAAGCCGCCACAAAGGAAATAAAAAACAAAGGACCAGTCAAAGTATCCATAGATTGTGTCTCAGTTCCATGCTCCAAATGCGAACCACAAGATCCTTAGATACCGTTCCCCTCCAATGTTCGTACAAAGAAAATATGCCGCAGTCAAGGAAAGTAGAGAAAAGAAACGAAAAAGTCCAGTTCGCGTACGCATGCATCACAGTTGTGTTATGCGCCATTAAATAGTCATTCGCTGGTTTAAACTCCGAGGTCATGCGAGAGGGAAAGGTGGTGTGTCGAGCTCATTCGAGCGAGGCCATAAAATCGTGGTATCAGGTGACGGTTGCAGTGAAGCAGCCGCACGTTGTTGGTTGGGTGGAGGGCGAAGACACATAGTTTCAGGATTTGGATGGAGAAGGTTCCCTGGTGTACTGGAAGAACTTTCTCAGTCTGCTGCCGATGTTCTTCTTCTTCTTTTCGCGAGAAGGCTCGCGATGTTCTGATTGCGGGCGTTGCTCAATCGAAAGCTTACTGCGTTCGCTGTTCGAGGATGAAGTGCCCATCAAACGAGACAGACTCGCAATGCTGGAACGCTTGCGACGCCGAGACTCCATCTCACTGGGATCAGAAGATAGAGACGACGTGCGCTCACCGAATCGATGCGGGCTAACAAGTGGGAAACCGCCCTGCATCGCACTAGTCATCGTTGACCGCGAAGATGTCAAAGACGGCACTTCTGTAGAAATGCGGACTTCTGGACCAGGTTCGCCAAAGCGAGGAGATGGCATGACAGGGTAATCGGTCATTGAAGAGGTTGCAGTGCCTCTACGCTCAGTATCGAAAATTTGGCTGGACCGATAGTCTGGCGATGAAAAGGACGATGCGATCGTGTCGGGGGTCATCATACTCTGCTGGTGAAGAGGAAGTGTCAAGTTCATGACAGGCTGACGTTGCTTGGGTGTATCTTCGGTTGTTTGAGCGGTAACAGTGGAATCGGAAGAATGTGTGAGGGATGATGTTCGGGGCTCCTCGTAGTCTTCTACGACTTGGACAGGTTCAGATTCCTGCGGTGATGGGTCATTGTCCTCGGTGCGGTCATCAGCAGGTGATGTTGCCCGAGGAGACAATGGCTCCGAGGAGTCAACCTTGTGCGCTTTTGGCCTCCTGTTAAGACCAAGTCCATCCTTGAAGGTCCAGTTGATTCCAGGCCCTTCTTGTTTCGAATCGGCTTCCACCACCGAAATCTTGAGCTCTGAAGGGTCTGCAGTAGCTGGCCTTGTCTTGGTCGCCTTTGCGGGAATGGTCAATTCGTCTTCAGGCTCCTCTTCTTCAAAGACATCAGCCATGGGCGAAGTATTCGCAATGACAGACGATCGGTTCTCGAAAGGCACCAATTCCGGCGCGCTTTCTGTCCTTCGATGCGAAGGCGCAATGCCATTAGCACTGTGCATGGCTCGTCGATGCGCTGAAAATCCACGCTGGTTCATGCGGGGGCTAGAGCCGTTGGGAGTGTTGAAGGGTCCAAGCGCGGCATCCAGGTCGATAACCGGGCTCATAATGTCAGAGTCGACGCGTTGCAGTGGGCGAGGTTGCCAGGACGCATAGCTGGTATCTACCGTTACTTGAGCCGCAGGGGTTTCACTGGGGGATACGATTGTAACAGTCGTATCCTCATCAAAGTTGGGCTCAAAGTCAATTTCCTCTGACTCATCCGACTCGTCATCATCAACAACAGCATTGGGTGGTGGCGTCGGGGAGCGTGCTTTCGACTTCTTGCCGTGCTTTCCCTTGCGAGTGATGATTGAATTTGCCCAAGACTTGACTTTACGGGGTTTGTGGCTGCCCTTGCGGGAGGCGGATTTGGGTTTTCCAGAGTCTTTTGTAGACTCGTCGTTCTCAGACATGGGTGAGGGCAAGGTTGCATCGAAAGACTTGGAGAGGGCAGGGTCAGATGCGCTAGTAGGAAGAGTCGGAAACGAGTTATCAACTTTTTGCGTATCCTTGTGGTGGAAAAGACTTCGTCGTTTGGCCTGTGCTTTGAGAGTGGGAGTGGGAGTGGGCGCAGCAGATGGAGTTAGTGAGACTGCTGAGACGGGTCGTTTGCGCTCAAGGACCTCGCCGTTCAGTTTGCCGCTGATAAACTTGTCCAGTACCATGCCCGCCGTGCTGGGTCGATCTTCGTCTTGAACTGTGTTCAGCGAGGGGCGTGCTGCTCGAGGAGGCGCCGGAGCGTTGCCGCTAACAATTGACGAAAGACTGTTTGCTGCAGAATGACCGCGGAGAGTAGACAGAGATGTCTCTGTCTCGGAAGAAATGGTCGAGAGCGGACGGATGGTCTCGATTCTATCAGAGAACGTCACTCGTGCTCTGGACGGTGGCCGCGCCGGATCGTCGTCAGACCTGTGGTCGCGTAGCGAGGGTTGAGAAATAGACCTGTTGAATTTGTGACCGGGTGCAAACGGGTTGCCCTCAGAGGGTGTGTTGGGTGCGCTGCCAGCTGGTGCTACAGGAGGGCTCATAATCGAGGTCAAGTCATGAGAGGAAACAGCGCCTGAACGACGGTGAGCGTGTCCACGTCGGCCTGGTGGAGGACCTGGGCGTAGTGTCGAGCTTGGTGCAGGAAGAACGTCCTCGCCCTTGGTAGGGCTGCTGCTTTTCAATGCGGTGCCTCCAGGCCGGATGTCACCACCAATGAATTCGCTTCCTCCGCGTTTGTGTCCGTGAGACGGCTTCGAGGGCGATATTGGCACACCCAGCGTATTGGGTGATACTGGTGGTGAGGGCTCTTTGGCGGGCTTTGGTGTTCCGGCAGGATTGAAGGAAAAGTCTGGCAGGGCATTGATTGATTTTTGCCTGTAGTGTGGCATCGACCCTCTACGGCCGGACGGATAGGCTTGTAGTGACATTGGTCGCGAGTTTGCTGGCGCAGGAGCTGAGGAGACGGTGTCTGGGTCTCGCATGGGAAACGAGAACTCTGGGTTAGGAATAAGCTCAATGGGCCCGGCATTTGATTGATGTCGACGCTGGTACAGGGGCGCACCAATGCCAGACTGCGACTGTGTAGCGCGGTGTCGTGGCATCGCTGTTTGAGCCATGACTAGGCGATTAGCTGGCCTTGGTGGCGCAGAGAGGTGTGGTAATGAGGCTGGACAAAACCAGAGCCGGTGTCGCCAACGGACGCGCAGGATGGTAGTTGGTCTGCAGGTAAGACTGGGGGGCGCGGAAAGCGGAGACAAGTCGGAAGATGCAGCAGGGCGCAGCGTGGTTGGGCGACGAGAGAGACCAGAGGTGCTACAGGCGCGGACACAATGGGCGTAAGACGAAACAAGCGCTCTCGAGGTACAAGAGCGGGCGCGATTACTACTGACTGACGCGAGAGGATCAGCACAGGCAGCGAGCAGATTGCAGGGCGATGTGCAACGTGACGCGAGAACGATGGGTGCGAGGGCGAGTGCGTACAAGACGGCGTATGGTGTGGTTGGTGTTGAGAGCGAGTCTGGTTGGTGGACCGAGTGAAGCCAGTACACCCAAGAAGAAGAATTAAGGAACGACGAGCAAGGGAAAAGGAGCGGACAGATGCCTAGAGTCGCCTCGGGGAGAGTGAGTAGCGACAATGGGCTCCAGAGGGGGAGAGAGTTCGGGGGGTGCGGCGAGGATGGCGGGGGAGGAGAGGTGTTGACGGTGAATAGGCGGAGTGGGCGAAAGACGGGCACCTGGGCAACCCATCTCTTTTGTCGGTGGTTCCTGCCTAGTGCAGCGCAGGCAGGACAGGCAGGCAGGCGTCTGTGCGCAGAGTGACAGGGATCAGGGATCAGGGATCCCATGCCACCTGCTCGTCTCTCGTCTCCGTCTCCTCCTCATTTCGCGCTGGCCTGCGTGCCTGTCCGGCCTGCCTGTCCTGCCTCTTCCTGTCTGCCAGCCAGCCAGCCAGCCCGCCCGCTGCCCACCACGCCCGCTTGCTTTTTCTCCCTTGCACACCACCCACTTGCATCCACCAATGCACGCACTTGCCCTTGCCCTTGCACCCTAGTCGCTCACTACTCGATGCGGCGCGGGGTGCTGGTGCTGGTGGTTGCGGTGGTAATACCTGGTGGTGCTCCATCATACCATCATCCCATCATCCCACGCATCCATAACTGTCTGTACTTGGTATTATATAGTACCGTACATATGTATGTATCTAGTGAGTACTAGATGTAGAAACATCGCCCTCTTTGTGCACATCTCTCCGCCCGCCTGTGTCTGTGCCTGAACATCCCATGCCTCCCCATGCTCGTCACAGGCCCCCCTCTGGCGCACATCATGGCCAGCAAGCCAGGCAAGCCGTCGAGGGAGCAGTTCGTCTCGGCGAGCCAATGCCAGGCCACAGCTGGCTAGAGCGGCTTTGGGGCTGGCTTAGCTTCGTCGTGGTGGTTTGGCTGCTGCGTCACTTGACTGGATAGCCGGCTGGCCTGCTATACCGCCAGGAACGGGCATTAATTGGCATTGGCACTGGCTCGCCTGCCGAACCACTCCTCTTGTCGTTGCAGTCGCTGCAGTTGCATGCGGCTCCCTCAACGTCTGACCGCTGCTCCGGTGCGTGCGAAACATGGTCCTGTCTCTGCCTGGCCATCATCTCCTTCACCGTCTTGGCTGCATGTCGCAAGCCTGAAGCCTTGCCACCTCTCTCTTCATGGCCCCGCTACTAGCAGTCGGACAGCGCGGCTACCTGCCAAATCACAACCAAGCTATGCCCGTTTTACCGCTGTCACCTCCACGTCCAACGTTGTGACGCTCCGCCCTGCCCTGCCCTGCCATCCAGACGCCAGCCTGGCCCTTCCCGGTTTCGCGAGCAATGCCCTCCTTCGCTGCCCGCCTCGAGACATGAAGATGGACACGGCCTGTTTCATCCTACCCGTTCGCAGTGGGGGGCTGCTCGCTGCCCGGGATGGACAGCCAAGCACGGATTCGATATGCAGCTCGGACAGACTACGCTCGTTTGATGTCCGCACTAGCCAGGGGCACTGACGCCTCGCCATCTCGCTATCCCCCTTGCATCCACGACCTGAGCCTGTGCTCGCCACCCATAAATAGTCGTAGACGAAATGCGGAGAAGTGGGATGAGATGACAGCACCAAGAAGCAAGCATTGTTTTGTTTATCATCTCACCTCACCCACCGCCTTGCCTCCGCGAGGCTGGTTGCTGGCCCGTCATCCCACATAAGATCCAACCTCCCCGAACACCACGACACACTGCACTGCACTGCCCTTCTCTCCATGCCGAGGATGCATCCTGACTCAGTCCTGTTGCGGTCCCGTTTTGGACCAATCTGGTGGTGTGCGTATGCAAAGATAAAGGAGCACACACGCAGTACATAGAGTACACCCTCGATGCGACAATGCTATGCACATTGATCCTCACTACATTACTGATATCCCCCACGATGCATCTTGGCAACGTGTCAAGCCGGACAAGCACCCGTGTCTTGAGCGGTCTCAATGGACGGCCACCGTAGCCTGGCGTTCGTGAAATGCCACCTACTAGTTTCCGCCTCTACCATCTTATTTTTTTGATTCTCCAATGGCTGCAAAATTTGCTCGGCCGTCTAGGAAGTCAGGGTCAGGGCAAGGCTAGCATGACCCTGCATGCGCAATTGCAGCTCGCATTTCGTCGCACACACACCTGCATATACACATACGCACACACAACACACAACCCAATTCCAGTCCTGGCTACTTCTGTTCATATATATACTCTTTGCACGCCAACGCCTATGCGCTGCCATGCGCGCGCTCCAGGTTTGTGTGCTCGCAGGACGGGTTCGGTCTCGCACCAGGACCATGCTCCTATTTGGTTTATTGGCTCCGACGTCATGAACATGGACTACCATGTCTCCCGCTCTCTGCATCATCTGAATGATCTCCAGGGTCTATCTATTCTCGACATGCCTATACACCTGTCATGGGCTGAAAAACAGGTTCCGCAAAATTTGTCCATCTTCATTTCTCACGATCCACCTGTCGTTGGTGTCATCGTCATCTTGGAGAAAACAAGTCTTGCCAAGCATGCTCGGAGTGAGCGGCTTTTCGTGCTGGCCCGAAAAGGCTGGCGCTCAAATGAGCCTCGCAGCCAAACCTATACGCACTGTTCCGTCTGGCGCTGGCAATACGATCTGTGGAGCAGAATGCCCGCAACGGCGTCCCTTGTAGCTTCCATTGCCTCCATGGATCTGCGCCAGCAAAATCTACGTAGCGTCAGTGTTTTTTTTTCTGCTATGACCAGCGGTGAAGAGAGCAGAAAAAATTGTGCGCGGCAAATACCAAGACTATTCATCTAATTGCGAATGAGGCTGCCAAGCAGTATGTCGCTGCGGGACAGGCTATAGACACCTTCAGGACTTACCGTGTCCTTTTGCAAAGCTCAGACATACGCATTCGCATGCGAGTACATAGTACTTATTGGTGCTGCACCGCCACTGTGCTTCTCCACATGTCGCAAATCCCTCCGCGGCAACTGTTTGGTCTACATCTGCCGACCTCCCGTCCACCTGCATCTCAAATCTTCCGCTGATGCCCATCAATATTGCGCATCTGTACCTGAGCAGTCTATGTACGTATATACGTATACAAATGTTATGACCTTTACGATGTACATTCGCCAACCCTCGCTCAGGGGCGAAACGTCGCCCCTCCTGAATAACCGACCAAGGAACGAGACGTTGGCATGTAGACGGCCCTGTCGGCGAAAGCTGGTAATACCTGACGTATCATGTATTATCAGCAAGGTCCTAAGGTACACGATTGCACAAATTACGAATCTCGTTTCATCTGTGTTTTGATGCTGGATGAACGACGAGATTGCCAATTTCCGGCTTCTATTTTTCCCTATTACCGAATAGGGGATGCGCCACGAACAATTCGATAACTCTGGCCAATGGCAGGCACGTAGCCACCGGCTGCGCCTTACTTACTTGCACCCAGACCACCTGACCATGGTTTACCCACATCACGGACAAGCACTGGATCCGAGCACGGCGGTTTTTGTTTTTGTTGCCTTGTTTTCTTCTTTACCACCATCATCGTCATTGTTGTTCGGGTCGTCGTCGTTGTCGTCTTCTTCGTTGTCATGGCTCCAGGACTCGGCGCCGGCTTGACGTGGCAACAGCGTGGGTGTTATGAGCGAATTTTGGGAGATTGCGCTGCTAGGTGGGCCTGGTAATTTGCTCTACCAATCCGCGCTGTGAACACACCAATACGTACACTCATTCACTCTCCAACCATTCACCACCTAGGAAGTGTGCTGTTGAGACCCGCAGAGCCGCATACCCAAGTTGCGGACAGCCAACCACGCTTCATCCCAACAAAACCTACCTCTCCAAGTTCGGAGCCAGTGAGATATGCTGCCAGCGCATTATCGACCATAGTTCGTCGTCATGTGCTTGCTGCTCACCTACTCCAAGGTCTAGGCCACCTTTTCTCCGGACGAACCAGAGGCGCCTACCCCACACCCAGGCACCGCTCCTGAAACTATGGCTGTATGCGTCTTGTCTCGCCAGCTCCAGACTCGCCAAGCAAAAAAAAAAAGAACAGCTTCGGTACCTGGACTTGTGGATCGACGATAGTGCCTGACTGTTTTTTGCTGATGGCTTATTCCTAGACCAAAGGCACGAGCAGCTGTTTCTACAAAATTTCGATCAAATATGCCAAGCATAATGTTGGCACTTGTGTTGAGATATCTGCTGATTTACTCGCTCCAACACGGCAAATATAGAGAGTACCGTGATAACTCGAGTTCTTGGTGTTGGTGACGCGGCTCGCGAAACCATCACCAGACGTGCTCTTACTCTGGGATTCCACGTTATCCGAGTTACGGGCTGCCAGTTAACTAGGTGACGCCACGGGGCGCCATCACACACCGGAGCGTCCGTCGCATCCTGCTACTTCTCCTTTGAATTACTCGATTGGTTGAATCTAATTCCAGACGCGGCTGAGCCGACGCCTAATGCTCACACCTTGGCGACGACCTGGAACATGAAGCCCACGACGCTCTAGCCATCACTCAGCTTTCATGACTAGACCTCATGCATCGTGCCGGGAGACACTTGCCAGATCTGTCCATGAACTCTGCTTATTTAACATCATATGTCGAGGAATACCATAGTGTTTCCATTGCTTCAATCTTTATTGATGGGCGATGTGCAAACCGCAGTCCGCACGTCACAAAGCGACGCGGTCGCGGTTGGTTATCGGGTCCTTTCCACCAATCCTTGATTCAAGGCCAATGATCGACACACCCAAGGGGAGACCAAGCATTTGATAGACAAAGGTATCCAGCTGTGAGGACCATAGGCGCTCTAAGGTGCGCAAAAAATTCCTGACTTGGAGTAGTCAAACAGACGCTACGAACGCGTGATGGAGGCCGACTTACACCTAATACGTTTCCCCGGTGAAAGTGCAGTCGTGCTAAACTTGCGTAGGATAGAAATAAGCTGATTCGATGCAGAAATCGCTGACAACCTACATGAATCGCCGGGTCAGTACGTAAAAGCCTACGTGCGTATGGAGACTTGTCACGCCATGGCACTCGTCAAGTGTTTCCAATGGCGATCAAACCGTCTGGCACCCATCAAGCCATCTCATCACCGTCGCTACTGAAGATCAGCGATCAGTCAGCAGTCCTGTGACCCAGCAAAACTCTATTGCTATCGATAAGAATCAGCTCATAGCCAGACTCTACGTAAATTTCCACTATGGGCGCTGGTTCAAAGGCAGTGCGTGCTCGCGCGCCGCGGTTCTCGGCTCCAAGCGGAAACGCCACCAACCGCTGTAGTAAAGATAATAACTACCGTGGCAAGCTGATGCATCCAACTAAGCGAGGAAAGTAGTGGCGTTTTGCGCATGTAGCGGCGTCTATAGCTTGGTGGTGGAAGGCGCTAATGCAACTATGTAACAACCGACTGTTCTGTCTCAGCTGGCACTCGCGGGGTCATTGTAAGCCCAGTTGGTCAGCAACACGTGTGTATTACATGTAGGTGGGGTGACTTGTGTTGGCCATGAGACTAAAACCAAAAGATATACAATGGCTCTTACTGTGAACGAGAGTTTTTTTTACAAACTGATCTTTGGGACGGATTAATCAAACAATGGTAGGTTTGATAACGTTGCTGGATACAAGGCTCTGGGATACCAGTGCTTCGGTTGCATTCACACGTGAAAGAAAAAAACATTGCATGAATTAGACAAAGATACGAGGAGACTAGGTGGTGAAGAACTATACATGGCCTCTATTACCTGACTACTTACATGCAAATCCATGGAAATGATGTTATGTCTAGTATTTTTGGTATACCCCCTTGTCTAAAGTTTCAAGTCTTATACCCATAAGACGACACCACTATTGAAACTGGGTCTCGCTTGGTATCCTTGGTCATCTCTTTCTCGCTAAATGCGTGACTTCCAGTGTCACATAGACACACGAGAGTGTCGTTTGTAAAAAGCATGATTTCCAGACCAGAGCTTCATCACTAGCATGGCAACAGATGTAATTATATAACGAGCATGCCAGATGACTACGAAAATTGTTGATTATTGATGTACTAAGTTTTCATGAGAAGAACGAAGGTTAAGCTCGCATTCGATGGGGATTGAGTAACGTCACTCAGTATACACTATTTATTGCTCGTTGACATAGGACTACACAAGAATATCCCCTGAGAGCAAATTCTGAACTTACCCTTTACGTATGGGCAACAAACTATTCGACCACAGTCATTTGAAAGAACTCAGATGAATAGCGTGCAATATATGCTACGATTGCGAATACAAATAGCAACTTGTCGTTCGACAACAGCTACCAAATATCATGTTGAGATTTCCAAAGTGTAACTGACACTAAGCCTTCCAATGTCACAGAGTATCTTGAATTAGTATTCATTGAATGTACGTGTCCACGCAGACGGTGTAGTGTTCACTATCCAGGATAGTGTAGACGATTTAGCTATTCTATATACGGACTAGCGTAATCTTGCGGCGCAAGTTGGCATCATCGGGGTCCTGGATACACAAGCTCCCCCACATTCAGTTATCGAGCTTCGCGACCACTTACCGACCGCTCTACCAAAATATTATAGCCTCTACACAAAATGGCGGACGAAGAAAAGGAAAAGGCCGAGAAGATGGCGGCGGCGAAGAAGCGCGTAGGTATTTCTCTTGTGTGAATTTGGTGCTTTTGAGAGGTAGTGCTTGGCTATATAGTCACTAAGCGCGATGTTACCCATACAGTAGATACAATAATACTGCTACTATGTTAAATGCCAGACACTAACCATTCACTGTTAGTATGAACAATTAAAGAAGCAGAAAGCGAAGAAAGGCGGAAAGAAGAAGGAGGATAAGACTGAAACTCCCGCCGAAGCCGAAGCCGAAGCGTCGACCGAAGCCGCGAACACTGAAGAGAGGCCCGAAGAGAAGACTGAGCAAGTCGCACCAGAACCTGTAGAGGCTACCAGCGTACCTCCGCCTCCAGCCGAGGACGAGGAAGAAGACGAGGAGCCCTCAGAATTACCCAAGCAGCCGCACGGTCGCAAGCCTTCAGTCGCTATCGAGTCGCGACAACGGTCAGAGTCGTTCTATCGCTCAGGAGCTGCTGGGCCTTTGTCGCCTGGGGTTGGGGTAACAAGTGAGGTTTACCGGGAACAAGCGCAGAAGATTGAAGAGCTGGAGAAGGAAAACAAAAGACTAGCGAGTGAAGTTGAGGAAAATGAGAGAAGGTGGAAGAAAGGCGAAGAGGAGTTAGAGGAACTTCGAGAGAGCAGAGGCGATGCTGCTCTTGCAGTTGAGAAGGGCAAGGAGGCTGACGCACTGGTAGGTGCTCATGCTGTCTACAATTTTTTAAGGGCAATCCTGACCTATCATACAGAGAACGGAAGTCGAATCGCTCAAGAGACAGCTTTCTCAAGCACAATCACAAAGCAACAAATCCACACGCCGTACAGCGACAGCATCGCCAAGCCAAAGCGCATCGATTGACGACCTGAATGCACAGGTTGCATCCAAGTCTGCAACTATCGAGTCACTTGAACTTGAGATTTCAAATCTCAACAGGCAATTGTCAGAACAAACAAATAAGAACAACGAGCTCCAATCGAAGATTTCAAGTCTTGAAAGCGCAGTGGAGAAGGCAGAGCAGGAGGCTAGTTCGACAAAGACGGAACTACAGGAGTTGAAGGCGAGCTTGGATAAGGCTGGTGATCAGGCAGAAAAGGATGGATCGGATCGCGACTCCGCGCAGACCCGTATCGCGCAGCTAGAGGCTGAGCTGGGCACTGCTAACCGCAAGGCATCAGACTCGGTCTCACGCGCTGAGTTGTTAGAGAAGAAGATTGAGACTCTGACACAGCTACATCGTGACAACGACACACGAAACCAGGCACGTCTACAAGAACACAAGAAAGTTGAGCGCGAAGCCGCCGAGTTAAGAACCCGCATAACGGGTCTCAGCAACGAGAACGCGCGTCTCCGAGAAGCAGAGCAGCGCCGCAGAAAAGCAGATCTTGGCTCCATCGAAGACTCTAGCGTCCAAGAGCTCTTGGACGAGGAACGTGACCGCCTCCTTGCCAAAGTCCGTGAACTCGAGGAAGAAAACTTTGAGCTCCGCCGCGGCGTATGGCGCGACCGTCGCCGCGACATGCAACCCTCAATCGACGACCAAGCGGATCCCAACAACTTCGACGACATCGACCTCTCTGGAGCACCCTCCCGCCAACCCCCACCCAACCGTACCCATTCATCTTTCCAAGATGTTATCCAGTCCGGCATCTCAGCCTTCACTGGCCAAACCCCCGCACTCCACCGCCGAAGCGACGCAGCTAACAAGCCCAAGCCGCGACAAGAGAGTCTGGGCAGCCTCGACGAGTTTGAAATCGACGAAGACGCTTTCAGACGCGCGCAGGAGGAGGAAGCGAAGAACCGCCTCGAGCGCGTGCGCGAAGTCAAGAGGGGACTTGTGCAGTTCAAGGGCTGGCGACCTGATCTCGTTGATGTACGAGTGGGTATGGGTGGTGTTTTTGAGATCTAGAAAATAGATGACACACACACACACACACACACACACACACACACAAATGCCATAAACAATACTCTAACCATTTACTAGCCTACTCATGCTTATACATACTGGCGTATAGAGTGTTGGGCTTGTTGAACATAGCCATGTGAATTATCAGGGTCACATGTGTTTTCTAAAGTCGTAACAGTGGACTCCACTGTCAGACGTCTCAAGTTGGACATTAATGGCAAGGATATACCCAAGAAAGTGACACTCTTTCCCTGACCAGGCTAGAGTCTCAGCCTTCCTTCCTTCCTTCTTCCTTCCTTCTCCTTTCTACAGCATGAATATGTCCGGCTGACAGACCGTGTAATGCACTACTTTTTGAAACCACGGGGTGCTTCTTTTTTTGTATAGGCTAAACATGTGTTACGACTTTTAAAGAAAAAGTCACTTTATTTCTTACTGTCAAGGTCCACCGCATATACGTATCTTGTATAACTATATATAGTTATATATATTTAGTGTAGTTATTCTGTTTTGTTTTGGAATTCTATAAACTTGGATGTTCCTTGCCGTAATGTGAATGCAAAAAGGGACTATAACAAGCTTTGATATCGATGAGAAGCAAGACCGGAAGGGAAGGACATAGTGTGTGTGTGAACTGGCATAACATGATGTTGAACAAAGAATATAAAATTCTCACGTCTAAAATTCCCCAGATAGCTGAAAACTAAAAACTCTAAAAAAAAAACGTTGCCCGCACTGGGTCGTTGCACTACATTGATCCGCGAGCCATTTCTTTATAAGAAACGGGTCTAGACGATGAAATAATCTATGGGAGCGCGCGCCCAAAAAAGGTGTAGTAGTAGAAAACTTGAGTTTTGATATAATAACTCGGCTCGAGAAAAGGCCGGCAAAGTGTTGTAAAATAGCTTACAAAACAAGTGCGCCACCGAAAAGCGAAGAGGCAAGCACAACCGCACCGCAGACAATGGGCGCAAGACCAAAGCTCATAGGACGCACATTAGCAGCCGCGCCAGGAGAGTTGGCGGGGGAGCCCGAAGAAGTAGGCGTCTTGCCTCCAGAGGTAACAGCACCGGCGCCCGCATCACCAATATCCGGGGTGGAAGAACCCGCATCCTGCGAACCGTCACCCTTGAGACCAGGACCATCACCAGCGCCCTTGTTAAAGAAATCCTTGGCACCATCAGGCAGGCTGGGCAACTCGTTGCTCTTGAGCGTAACATCCCAGGTCTTGGACTGAGAGGGGCACTGCGATGCCTGGCCGTTGGCGAGGTAGCCGCCGTCACCGGTGGGGTTGGGGGTACCCGCGAAGGCGGACTTGAGGGCGGTGAAGTCGGGGAGTTCCTTGACCGAGCCGCCGTTGATCTCGACGAGGCCGTATTTGGACTCTTCTTGCGAGTACTCGTAGACGAGACCGCCGCTGTAGGACTTGGTCATCTTGGGATCGTAGAGAGCCTTTACTTCTTCGAATTTGCGCGTGTTGGTGTTGCAGCCGTACTCGGAGAGGCTTTTCGTAATGTTAGAAAATGCTGGTGCTTGTTTTATGTGTAAAGGGGAACTCACAAAATGGGGATGCTGTAGTTGGCGAACTTTTGTACCTTGATGTTCCAGCCAGACGTCTGGTACGAAGAGGGATCGCACCAGGAGTAGTCGTTGAAACCGAAAAAGTCGCTGCGGACAGAGTCGTCGCCGCAGTTCATGTAATCGGCCATCTCGTAGCGGTTGGACTCAACGTCGGCGGCGGAGTAGCCGACGGGGACCTTGCGGAGACCACGGGCGTTCATGTACGACTTGAGGTCACGAGTGACGGCCTTAACGTAAGGAGCGCAGTCAGTCGTCTTGTCATCGTTGATGACTTCGTTGCCAGAGAAGAACAACAGAGTGTTGTCGTACTTGGAGAACATCTCGACGGTAGCGAACAAGCTCTGGAGGTAGACCTTGTTGTACGACTTCTGAGGGTTCGCACGGTTGATCGAGTACTTGGGCGTGTTGACATCGAGAGCCAGGTAGATGCCAGCGTCGGCGAGGAGACCCATGCAGGTGTCGTGGTTAGCACTGTTGTCAACAGTGTAGACACGGACGGTGTTGATGCCGAGCTCCTTGAACTTGGAGATGTCACGCTTGCAGCCCTCCTCATCAGCAATGGGGTCCTTTGCGTCGGATGCACCACCGGGCTGGTAGTCAACACCACGGATGTAGAAGCGCTCGTTGCCGGCCCAGAAAGCTAGCTTCAGTCAGCAATCGCAGCGATGGCTCAATCCCCAAAGAATGACATACCGTTTCCCTTGACGGTCACTGGGGTGATCTTGGAAGCACGCTTCTGCTCTGTCGGCTTGGCAGCAGCAGTAGCCGCTAGAGCGACTGCGAAGATGTAGGTCTTCATGATGCTAAATTTGTGGCGGATGATGCGGATTACGAATGGTCTTTCAGTTCAATAGAGAAAGCAAGCGAGTGCAGAGGAGGAAAGCGTAGTCGGGGATACAGCGAGCAAAAGCAACTCCCGTATAAAACGAGTGTACGAAGTTGCAATGGAAATTAGGTGAAAGTGAAAAGGGAAGAAACAAAGGTGGTTGTAGCTAGAGAGAAAGCGACAGACACAATGAAGGGTTATCAATGAACAAGGACGGGGGGAGGAAAGTCCACAAACAAGATTAATACCACTGGCGCCAGCCCCAGACAGTGACAGACGCAGAAGGCGACGCGTCCAATTTTAGTGGGACATACGTCTGGCCCCGCTGATTGGCCATATGAGCCCGTTACAGAAAACGCCAACCCCTGACTAAGGCGCCAAGATTCACTCAAGCGCAGACTAGGGCCCCCAGTAAGCTCTTCCAAGCCGTGGCAACGATGCTTGGATCGACTGCCCGTCATCCTTCTCCCTATGACCAAAAAAAAAGAGTGGGAACGAGACACGCGTTTGTACGTCAATCACTTCTCTGTTGTCGACTACATATCTCCTCCCCACCTTTTTTGTTGTTGCAACGGCCGATCGGAATACACTATGCAGGCATTACCCTCCCCCTTGTATTGTCGTCACCCTACCTGGCGCCATTTTCCCTCGGGCCCGAGATTAGCTTTCCTGGGAAAAAACACCGGAGGGCTTGTTAGTAGCATTTTTCTGCACGAATGCATCGGGAAATGATGACATGTTCCCGATGTCAATGAAAATTACCTGCATGTAATCATGCAACTTGCAAACTGGGTCGTGGAACACTTATTTTTTGCCTGCTGTGGGAAGGTGCCAAAACACCGATATGCTTGGTTTCAGCTTCCATACGTCGAGATCCACTTTTGTTGCTGATCGAATGATGCTCAGTGGTTCTTGCGATGCGGTGCCTTTCGTCATCGTGTTTTATTTGAAGCCGCATTGAGCGTCCCTGACTATCCGTATTTTAAACTATAGGGTTGGGGGGGGGGGTGTTACGAGCTGTGATGAGAAATGCGGCACTTCTGCACATGGCAAGGTAAGTAGTGTACACGTGCATACGACCCTTCGCATTTGGACAGGGCTATCAAATACCTCCATAAACTAGATGCATATCTCTACGTCGAGCTTTTGCGCTAGAAAAGACCCGTTGTCGAATATTTTGGCATGGTCATCTATAACCTCACTGCACGCACAAGGACCACTCCCGTACCAAACACCCCCCGAATCCATCGTCACATGCGATAGCACCATTAATGATCCCACATCGTATCCTCAATCCCACCAAAAACACACAGCCACACGACCCTACCCAAAAAAAACCACCGCTTCCACACGCGACCTCGCCACCGCCGCTTCCCCAAGCGACCCAAAAATAGCCACTCGTTCCCCGCCACTAACTAGACTGCTACTAAAATACGACAAGCGCCACCTCGTGTCTTCCACCACACTATCGGTGCAACTATTGCCATGCAACTATCGCCATGCGCCTCCCTCGTTTTAATAATCTCGTAACCGTGTTTTCGCCTTAATCGTCTACACCTAGTGTTATTGCAAGAGAGAGATAGAGAGAGCATGTGGTCATCGGATCCTATATATGTCCATACTACAATTTCTGGAACCCCACCTACAGCGCTTCCATCGACAAACGAACGAGTACTAGATTTATGTTAGTCTTCACATTCCCTATCACGAGTAGTTATTCAACTTGTTACCGGATACCCACGATTCGCATCTCTTCGCTCTACACAGCACCCAGCACAGACGTGACATCGTATTGTCGTCATCTCAGAATTAATTACTTTATTATTATAGTTAATATAAGAAATAAAAAAAGGGTTAAAAAAGGAACCATATAAGCCCCTCAGCATTTATCCCATAGCCATAGCCATACCCATTCATACCTCATTCCCTCATATCCCCCATTCCCATTCCCATAAGCCCGTTATGTACATACGTTATCACCGCCATCACCAATATACCCCCTAGTACACCTGCTATCCTACCTAATTCTTTTTCACTTCTTCAGTCCAAAGTAAAGTCCCAGCACGAGCGCGATAACGCACAGAATGGCAATGACAGTAAGAAGAATGTACCATTTGAGTTTCCGCGCGCGCCTCGCAGACTTGATACCCTCTTCTAGCTGCTTGTTTGCGTTTTCCGTGTCGTCTTTGACCTGAACGGTTTGCTGCTCGGCTTGCTGGATTTGCGGTTCTTGGTACATGACTTGCTCGTTGAGTTGGGTGAAGAGGAGGGCGAGCTCGCTCATTGTCTTTTCGATGCGCTGGATGTCGTTGTGGCGGGCGCGGACGGCGCCGAGGACGCTTGCTGCTTGGCCGCTGCGGTTTGATTTGAGCTGTTGATATGTTAATTGGGGCATATCTTGCTATGCGGCTTTTGGTTTGCACTTACAGCTTGGGTGAAGATACCCTCGTCGCCCAAGTCGGCATTGGCTACCTCTTCGACTTCGGCATCCGTAGCATCTGGGTTGATGATGCGGTACTGCCTTCCAATAGCCTCCCGGTACCTCTTGGAATAATCAGCCTCCTCCTTCTGAAAGTCCTCGAGCTGGCTCTTGAAGGTCCTTTTGAGCGCCTCGACCTGAGACCTCTTTGTCCTATCATTGGGGTCGCGCAAGGCGTCCTTCTCCAGAAACTTGATCTCGTCCTTGATTTGTGTGTTCCTGATCTGCGTGTTGGTTACAATGGCCTCGAGTTCGGCACTGGAGCGGTTGTCGGGCGAGGAGAGCATGCGCTGGTGAATATTGGCAATAGCTTGGATGTCCGAAGTAAGCTGACCGATGCGCTGCTTTGCGCCTTCAATGCGCGTGAAGAAATCATCTCGGCTCAAAGGCTGGGACCCGGGCGCCTCGATGGTGTTGCCTTGGCCAGGCAAGCCGTTGAGGGGCACGTCTGTATGAGGGACGTTTTGCCCATTCGTTTGCGCTGGGCTCAAGGCACCAGCCTGCGAATATTGCGACGGCTGCGAGTAATTGGACTCGCCATGGCGCTGGAGAGGTGCTGGAGGGTTTAGCTGCTGTTGCGGCTCGTCATACTATGCTGTCGTATTAGTCTTGTCTTGTCGTGTTATGGGATGCGACTACTTACACCTCCGCTGTATGGGTTGGACGAGCCATAGCCGCCGCTCCCGCCGTATGGATTCGAATGCGCACCGTATTCTTCGGCCTGGCCGTAGGGATTCCCACCGTATTGCTGGTAATTCTGCGACATGTCGGAGATTGCTGGGGTAGCTTGGTAGCGAGGAGAAGCGATGGTTTCGGGATGCCGCGGTGGAGCTGAAAGAACAACCGCGGAAGCTACGGAAGAGAAGTGCCGTTGGGGTGCAGGCTTGGCTGCCTTGCGATGCTTGTATAAGCCGAAGCTGACAGCTTAAGAATCAAGATGTAATCGACTCGAGGGCTTAACAACAATTATCTCGAGCCTGTCGCGAGCTTGTTTTGTTGTGGGGAGGCCAGGAAGTTAAATGACTGCGAGACCCTGTTGAACCCGCCCAGCCTTCTGAGCCGCGCATAGTCACGTCACCAATGTGACGGGAACAGGCAAACTCCCGAGGCATGCTCTCTTTCCAACATTCCCCCAGTGACATCTGCACGTTGCGACCGCAATGCGAATGCACACACATATGCCTTTGGCAGATTTAGCGTGCTACTATGCTTCTGAGACAACGCACACATTGAGGCCACAGTCTTACGATCATTGTTCTTGGACCTATCTTGAGAGTCTGACATGTGACGTAACGCTGATCACCCAATCCATCTCTGTTAGGTAATCTACAAGGCGATTCAGTATCTCGAACCTTATTACCGAAAGCTCTTGTCCATGTGCAACATCCTCAATTGTTCAGCTTCGAAGCGATATGCAAAGAATCCTAGAGTTATGCGCCTGCTTTTTTGGTACCTGACCTTGCGCAAAAGGGAAAAGCACGAACCCTCCAAAAAGTAAAGGAAAACCACCATCATTTCTTTTCTATCAAAAAGAACAGAAAGTGCATAGGCCCACATTTTCCCATATCCTACGGTAGTCAAAAGGAAAAACATTACAAAACCACTTTAGCAAGTCCCTTCTACTTCCTTGTACTGTCCCCATTACTGCCCCCACTACCGTTCGCGCCCCCAACCATACATGTCCTCGCATCCTCGAGCTCAGCTACGACTCTCTCCTCCAACTCACTCGGCGCATCCTCTCCCTTGCCCTTGGCGCGATTCAACATGTCCAACTCCTTCTCATCAACCGCAACAAGACGTTCTCTAAGCGCGCTCTTACGCGATAACCAACTCTCAACATCTTCTTTGACGGCATCCTTTTCCCATTCCAAAAGCGCCACTTCGTTGGCCTGAATACCTAGCTTAGGCCCTTGTTTGCGCACGTTTTCTAGGATCGCGGCGATAAGGGCCAAACTGTGTATTTCAGACGCTACAGAAAGCGTGACCTTGTTGCTGTTGGCTGCGAGACGAGACGATGAATTCGACGAGTTGATGCTTGATGCCGAGCGGGCCAACTGTTCAGGAAATTGGTTGAGGAATGAGGAAATCTCACCAGCAATGGGGGGCCCGACGGATAAGAGGAGGTTGAGGCAGAGGGGAAGGATTCCCTTGGTCCAGACAGAGTACATGCGAACCGGGCTGTCAAAGGGACCAGTACCGTTTACTCGACGGTAGTAGTTCATAATGTTTGCAGTGTTGAGTTGGCTGAGGATACCTTCAACAGCCATGGTCTCAGCTAGAGCTTGAATACTGGATAGCGAGAGCAAGAAGAGGATGCTTAGCTCGCCGTAGATAGGATCGTCTATGCCGTTGTGTGATATTGCTAGGCGATCGGCCCAGGAAAAAAGGCTGGTGGCGTAGCGTACTGTGTTGTTGTTTGCAAAGAGAAGCGCTGCTTGTTGCTGCCACTTGGACATTTCTGGTATCGCGATGATGCGCTGTAGCAGCGCGGTAAGAAGAGCAAAGTCTGATGGCAAGACGGACAAGGGTTCCGCGTGTAGCTGTGTGGCCAAGCTACGGAACCCCTTGGCTACTGTATCGGTCAGAATTTCGAGAAGCTGTGTGGAAATGGGTTCAGTGTAGCTGTTGTGACTGCTCGGCATAGTGCCACGGAAGCTTGAGCGGAACGAGGCATCGCTAGACTGGTCGGTATCCTCAATCAGATGGAAGTGAAGAGCGAGGTAGAGGATCCGTAGCAAGGACCGGTAGTAATGGACCGAGTCGCTGGAGAAGACACTATCGAAGTCCGGAGTAGAGGCGCGAATGGCGCTCCATATTGGGCTGAGCAATTGACGCGCTTCTGTAGTTCGGACCTTAGCCTCTACGAGTTTCTTCAGTAAAGCAAATGCCAGATCCGCTCGCACAACCATGAGCTGACCAAACAATGCTTCCGGGAGGTTTGACTGGGTATTGGCAGCCATGCACTTTTGAACAACACCGATGAGGACCTTGACGATTCGCTCGTCCTTTGCTACCACCTGGCTAAGCTCCAGAGCCAACAGTTTCCAGCCGTGAAGTAACAAGACTTGGGATTCTACGAGTCCTAGGTTGTAGTTTGCCTTCTCGACTTCAGATGCGAAACCCGTGCCCTCCCTAGGGCCAGCCCACTTGCTGTTGAAACCCAGGAGTTGCTGAGCAAGATCAATGTCATAGAAGAATGCCCGTCCAAAGGTCTCAGGGTACAAAGTGGTCCGCTTGAGGTTTGCTAGAGAGACACCAGGGTACTGTTGCTCCAGGTTCTGCTTCAAATATCCGTGCAGCGACGTACTGTAAGATGGCAGATCCAAAGCGGTATCTTCCAAGTACGTCAAGCTGGGAACGATATCTTTCAGTACGGTAATGTCACCGACCTGGCGCGAGCTATGAAGGTACATGGCAATGACCTCACAGGCGAGAGATGCGAACTTGTTTTGGAACGATCGCTCCAGTGTCTCTTCATTGCTGCTCATTCGCGGTTGTTTAGACTGCTTTGCCATCCATTTGAGGAATGTGAGCAACTTCTGAATCAAGTCCTTACGCTGCCGTAAGTCGCCCATTGCCCATGACCAGTTGTTTTGCGCTGAAGAAACGAACTCGAGCATGGCTGTAAATAGCGGCCATGAAACGCCAGCAGGTTCCTTTTCTGGGAGAGTCATATTAGACAATGCATCGAAAGCTCGTGTGAGCAGGGCTTTGTTCCTTGAATCCTGGGCCACGTTTCTTTTGCTTCGAATGGTTTCTCGTGGAGTGCTTCCGGTAAGCAAATACAGAGAGAACCACTGCTGCTTGCACGTTACTACAGCTGAAAGTAAGTTCCACACGTTCCGTTGGATGTCCACGATCTTTAGTGGCTCATCTAGTCGAGAAAGCACACTGAGGAAGTTCTTCGCAGTTCGTGGCCCCAAATGGCCTAGTAGCGAAGGCGGTTCTCGCTGCTCAGTCTTCTTGTCGGCCGTTTCTGAATCTTCTTGGGTGGTAACACGGACCGCGCCACGGACCAGAGCTTCCAACAACAGCACAACCTGGGACTTCCACTTGTCACTCGTGGCGTACAGTCGGGCGAGTAATGGTGTTGCTTTAAAGAGCTGTTGCTCCATATGGGTCCAGGGCTTGTTAAGTAGCATAGCAATTCGGACAAGTAGGTCGGCGAATGCCAAGGTGCTTTGGGTCTGTTGAGTCCATAGTGCACCTGAAGTTGTGAGCAAGGTGTTGTCGTTGGGGCTGACCCCGATGATCAAAGATGTCATGAGCGGGTTTGTAGGCAGGTTGGTGTCGGAGCCAGCAAGATAGAGTTGAGTGAGATATTCAGCGATAGGTGCAATCGATTTCGTGAGCTTGGTAGACAGCTTTGGCGCATCGTCTACGCTGTATGCAAGACTCAAGATTGTGGTAAAGACTTCGCAAATGGCAGTGTTGATTTCGGGACGGTGGTCCAGCTGCGAGTACTTCCAGTTGAGCGAGTTCTCGTATATACTGGCAAGAGTGCGACCAAAAGTGAACAGAATGGTGCTCATAATCTTGTCCGAAGTACCGCTGTCGGCGGGAGCCGATGCATTGAACCGACTGAGCGCCTTTGTGGGAACTTTGCGGGACACCGATCGATCGACAGCATCTTTGACAAGACCCTTGTAGAGTCGAATACATCCAAGAAGGAAGTCGTATCGTCCAAGAACCATCTCAGTGCTGATTAGGATGGTTGCCAAGCTTCCGTTGCCATCGCCCTCCAATAACCTGCTCCTGGCGAGCCATGGCCATACTCTTTGAGGGGAAACAATGACCAAAGCTTCTAAGAAATGAGTGCAGTTGACCAATAGCTCCAAAGATACCTCGTTGCTGGGTTCCTGACAGAGATATAAGAGTTCTTCTTCGAAAATAGCGAGCACAATGTTAATAGTGTCTACACTACCCTCAGCTCCGATACCAATTGCCTCTAGAAGCTCAGGTGAGCAGATACCCTCGGACGAGTGCAAGGATGAGTGTATCAGGTCAGCAAAAAGGCCAATGATTTCTACGACACTCTCACGAGACGCGGGTTGCTGGGTAGCAGTCTCCACTTTGCTGCTTCCGACGGGATATGTCGAGAGAAGTTCGACAAGATATGACAAGGTAGAGTGCTGGTGATGCCAGACAGCTACATATGGCTGTGAATTGTCGTCAACTATAATGCCTTCTGTGCCAGCCGGAATAGTGGAGAAGCCGTGTGCGTTTCTGAAAGTGCCCGAGGCCATCAAGCGACGCTGGGCACCAAAAGTGGATGAGCCTGCAGAAGAAAACAAGGGGAGATCAGCGGTAAGTTCTACCCAATTGGCATTCTCCTCTTCACGCGTTAGCTGGTAGTCACGGAATCCATCTGGAAGGCGTTGCATCAAGCGGTTGTGGTTCGCAAGCTTATCAACAAACGAAGGCATGCCGTTCTGCATCGTCTTATCTCCACGAGTCAATGCGCTGCAGAATTTCAGAAATGGTGTCATCTCATAGGGATATCGCAAACGGGCTTCGTTGAGCAACATCGGCCTGAGGATGTATTCGTCCTCAAGGAAGTATGCCACAATCGGATCGGCATGTCGGGAGAATTGACCATTGTCCCACCGGCGAAACGTGCTATCGCCAGCCAGAATAGTGTACGTTGTGACAATGAGATCTGGACTATATGCAACAATCTCGCTCCCAACAGCAGCGCGAACTACGTGAAGGAACAGCAATCGAACTCTGTCCTGAGATATCCGATCAATGGACGTGCCGAACGCAGGGAGACTGGCTTCGACAAGCTGGTTGATGATGGCTAGGACACCTGCTGCTGAGCTGACGGTAGCAAGGTCTTCGTATGGCATCTTGCCGTCGAACAGCTCGTGGTTCTCGAGTTTTGTAATTACCAAAGCAGCCTCCTCAAGGGATGAGGGCTCGGATTCGGTGTTTCCGATGCCATTTGATGATTCGAGGAGACGGTCGCGCTCTTGTTCCTCGTAGCTCGCACGGCTCGTAAGTTTCCACGTTACGAGGGCCCAGGCAAACATGGGTGGTGTGGCAGGACTGGCACCCAATACCTTGGCCTCTCCGAATATGGTCGTGATGGTCTCCACAACATTGGTGTTTAAGATGTACGACGAAGAATGCCAGGTGTTGCAATCGCCAGATTCGAGATCGTCCATAATCTTGTCGACCTTCAAGATAGTCAGGGACATGAGTGAAGTCAAGAGTTGAATGACGGGGATAAGAGGCTCCTGGCGAGCGGTGACTGCGGGGAATTCACGAAAGAAGCCGCGGAAACTAAAGGCCTTGAGCCAGTCTTCAATCGTGGCGGCCGGAAGGAAGTCTTTTGCAACCAAATCGGCATGTACTAGTGCCAAGTGGAGAATGTGTAGCAACTCGGTGGTTTGGGCAACGACCCACTTCTCGGATGCTGCTTCGAGTATTGAATCATCCACATTCCACGCATAGCCGGTATCCAAGGACTCGCATCTCTTTGAAAATGCCTTGAGGCATTCGTCTAGCGCCTTTCCCCCCGAGGATCCGTCCTGTACTGCCGCGATAGTCTGGCCGAGCTCTTCAATCCATCCGGCGCCAATGCTGAGGTATTCGGTGCCATATATGGTCTGATTGCGCAGATTGGATGCGCAGCCCCACGAGACCAGAAGCTGGCTTATGCGAATGATGGAGGCACAGGTCGAGTGGTAGATGTCGAGGATGTGCAGACGGCGCTGGTTCTTCGTATCGAGGTGGGCGGTCTTGGAAGCGAGCGGTGTTGCGAGGAGGGACGAGTTTGGGACAAAAGTCGAGGCGCCTAGGTTGGCGATTCCGGCCGCGTCTTGCACACTGAGCGCCTCCTCTTCCGTCAGGCCACTCAGCAGCTGGGCGGCAGGGCGACCCTGCCATTCCTGCACAACAAGCTGCAAGGCTGCGTATTCTGAGATTTGCGCTTCCTTGGCCAGCCACAGGCTGTCTTCTTTGATCTCCTCTACATCATAGTGGTCGCTTTGCGCGGGAGTGACGCTGATGGGCGCTGTCTTGGATTCAAACTTTGACTTTTCCTGCGACGACGGGTCTGGGAAGGGCCGCCATGGGTGGGTGAGGGTGTCGATGTTTTCCTTGGTGGAGAGGAAGGCGCGTAGGGCGTCGCTTTTGGACGCGGTTGCAGGGTCACAGAGGGCGCGGTATGCGACGTCCCAGGTGCTGGAAGAGTGTGTTAGAAGGGTGGTGGGTGGTGGAGAGAAAGAGTGCGAGGCGGTAAACATACACCAGCTGCTGCTCGCCGTTGAGGCACTTTGCCAGGTCGAAGTCGGGCGATTGAAGGGGGGCCATGTTTGCGCTGGGGTGCGCGACGTGTAGGCCAGCTAGCCAAAGGCCATGAAGGGGGTGTTGGGGCGCGGGTGGGCAATGGCCGTCTGTTTGGCGTCGACGTGAATGTCTGTATGGAATGTCTGCAGTCGCCAAACCTAAAGCTCACGCGAAAGTCGGGCTAGCACGTGCAGGGATCAGGACCACCCAACTTTGCCCTCTACGTACATTACACATGGCCATGGCATGCTTTCGTCTCAACACGCCGGCACAATGTAGTGAAGTGTAGTGCAGTGTCATGCAGTATAGTCGCATTCCGTTGCCTGTGTATTGTACATGTGTGCAGCACACCCTGCCCAACTGCCGTGATTTTCTTGCCCTGCAATGGCACCCAGGACTAATGCGTGTCACCTCCGTGTTAACTCCGCAGCCTCAATATACATCTCATTGACACATCCTTGACTCACCTCACCCCACCGCACTGCCCGCCCATACACTCTTTTCCACCGAGCCTCCGGCAACTGCGTAATACCCTCCTCCACCACCTGCATCCCACCTCAACCCCCCGCCAAATACAACGTGTATCGCCGGCAAAGCACCGAAATCTTGTGCCGTTGCCCAAGTGCCGGAGGCGGCCCCGATAAAAAAGCTATATACCACCTTTCCTGGCCCGTTGTCGGAACAGTCTTACTGCCTCCCCCTAAAATGTCATCCCTCAACTTGATTGACCACTCACCTCGCAATCCCAACCCCTCTCCGCCGATACCCACCGCCTCCAATGTGATCCTTATAGACAACTACGACTCTTTCACTTGGAACGTCTATCAGTACCTTGTCTTTGAAGGCGCATTCGTAACTGTCTTTCGCAATGACGAGATCACCCTTGATGAGCTTATCGCGAAGAAGCCCACTCAACTTGTCATCAGCCCAGGTCCCGGGCACCCAGAAAAGGACGCTGGCATTAGCAATGCAGCCATTAAGCACTTCAGTGGCAAAATTCCGATTTTGGGCGTGTGCATGGGAGAGTGAGTTCCTGCCCTTTTCTTTTCCATCGGTTGAATCTTGTGTTTGGCATTCGTTGTATAGTTTCGTTGAACAATACCACTGCATACTATCACGAAGCCTTGTATGGCGTGAATGGCACGTTATTAACACACTATAGACAGTGCATCTTCTACAGCTATGGCGGCACCGTAGACGTTACTGGTCAGATTCTCCACGGAAAAACATCTCCTCTCAAGCACGATGCCAAGGGTGTGTTCTCAGGCGTGCCCCAAGATGTGCCAGTTACTAGGTATCATTCTCTTGCTGGCACTCACGGCACGCTTCCAGACTGCCTTGAGATTACTGCAACCATCCCCGCAAATGCAGACGCTGAGATCAAGGAGGTCATCATGGGTGTTCGCCACAAGGAGTATGTGATTGAAGGCGTGCAGTTTCATCCAGAGAGCATTTTGACCGAGCATGGGCGTCTCATGATGAGAAACTTTCTCAAGATGCAAGGAGGCACGTGGGTCGAGAATGACCGACTGCAGAAAGAGGCACACGCCCAAGCAATTGGAGCTGCTTCTAACGATACAGCTAACGGCGCAAAGAAGGACAAGCAGACCTCCATCTTGGAAAAGATTTACGATCACCGCAGGGCAGCCGTTGCTGAGCAGAAGAAGATCCCTTCTCAAAGACCTGTTGATTTGCAGGCTGCATATGACCTCAATTTAGCCCCGCCGCAAATCAACTTTCCGGAGCGTCTTAGACAGTCTCCTTTCAGACTCTCGCTCATGTCCGAAATCAAGCGTGCGTCGCCTTCCAAAGGCATTATTTCGCTGTCGACGTGTGCACCTGCTCAAGCCAGATTATATGCCAAGGCTGGTGCTAGCACCATTTCTGTGCTCACAGAACCCGAATGGTTCAAGGGTAGCATCGAGGACCTCAAGGCCGTTCGACAAAGCATCGAAGGCATGCCCAATCGGCCTGCCGTGCTGCGCAAGGAATTCATCTTCGACGAGTACCAGATCCTCGAGGCTAGACTTGCGGGTGCCGATACCGTGTTGCTAATTGTCAAGATGCTAGAAGAGCCAGTCTTGAAGAAGCTCTACGACTACTCCAGGTCACTTGGAATGGAGCCCCTGGTTGAGGTGCAGAATGCTGACGAGACTGAGATTGCGGTCAAGTTGGGCGCCCAAGTCATCGGCGTGAACAACCGGAACCTAGTAAACTTCGAGGTCGACATGGAAACAACGAACCGCTTGATCAATATGGTCCCGAAAGAGACGATCTTGTGCGCGCTAAGTGGCATCGCTGGCCCCAAGGATGTAGAGCCGTACATCAAGAGTGGAGTTGGTGCAGTCTTAGTTGGAGAAGCGCTCATGCGGGCGTCAAACACTGCGCAATTCATTTCAGAGCTTCTAGGTGGAACCACTACTAAGGGAGTTCGGGCATCTTCTGGTCTAATGGTCAAAATATGTGGGACACAAAGTGCAGAGGCTGCCGTAGCTGCGGTCGAAGCGGGAGCTGATCTTATCGGCATTATTCTTGCTCCTGGACTTAAACGAACAGTAACAGCAGAGACGGCCCTTGCGATATCTGAAGCAGTTCATAAAACCAAGAAGCCGAATGTCTCAAAATCAGGACTCCTGGCCGACTCAAAGACCGCGTCCGACTTTTTTGATCATGGCGCATCACGGCTTGTTGGAAACAATAGTCGTGCGCTGCTCGTAGGAGTCTTCCGTAATCAGTCGCTAGAGTATGTGCTTGAGCAGCAGCAATTGCTGAATCTGGATGTTGTGCAATTGCACGGCCAAGAGCCAGTCGAGTGGGCGAAGCTTGTCCCTGTTCCTGTTCTGAAGGCATTTAACCCGCGAGACCATGGCATCGGCACAAGAGGTTATCACGCTCTTCCCTTGCTAGATGCTGGTTCGGGAGGCTCTGGCCAGCAACTGGGATTGTCAGACGTCAAGGCAGTATTTGCCAAGGATGATGGCATCAAGGTCATACTAGCAGGAGGCTTGAACCCAGACAATGTGCAGACGACGCTCGCTGGGCTTGATGAGTACCGAGACCGGGTCTATGCAGTTGATGTCAGCAGTGGTGTTGAGGAGGATGGTCAGCAGAGCTTGGACAAGATCCGTTCATTTGTGAAGGCGGCTAAGAGTTTGTAGACAAGTCTCATGAAGACGCATTGTTGACAAGGTATCTAGATCGAGGCTTTTCACTTAAATAAAACGTATTTAACAACACCTTGCTTCTGGATTTTGAATGATGTGATGCAATTTTGGTGTTTCAACTTGGCCTCGATGCTATCTTGTATTGGTGTATGGGACAGTTTGTCGTGAAAAATGCGGTCTGAGGAGGGTTGATCGTGTGAGTGCGCAATGGTGTTCTACCTTGTAGCCGCAGCGTCATCGCATAGACAGACCCAGTATCACCCTGAGCACTGTAAACCACCACAAGGTAAAATAACTCCCAGAGATGATGCAATCAACTCTGAGACACGTAGGCGGTGACCTCGTCCATATCGATACTATTACCATCTCTTCGACACCACTGTCCAGAGTACTCCTCCTCCACCCCAATATCCACAATGGGTATCCTAAAGAACCTCATCATCGCCACAACAGGCACCCATATCTACCTGCCCAAACAAATCCAAGGCTGGATCGAACGCAATGGCGGCCGCTACTCACCCACCGTCCACGAAGGAGTCACCCACCTCCTCGCTAGCGAAGTAGCGTACAAATCCAAACAACGCACTGAAGCAGTGCACCAAGCACTCTCACTCGGTATCCAAATCCTCAGCTACGACTGGCTCGACGACTCTTTGAACGCTCGCAAGAAACTCCCTGTCAAGAGTTATGTGCGGGAAGTTCTGAGCGACAAGCGGCGCATGGCTAAGAAACTGAAGAGACTTGGGGCTGAGGCTGATGGTAAGAAGTTTCGGGAGGGATGTGAGGAGATTATGAAGTTGACGGGTTCAGGTACGTGTAAGACTTCTACTGGTACTAGACGTAAGCCGAGGAAGAGTAGGAGTTTTTTCTTTTCTTCGCCTTCTTCTTCTTCGGCGCCTACTTTTGTACCCGTACCTCCTACACCCTTTGTCTCCGCAAAAGAGGATCTCCTGCGTAGAAGAACGGAGCGAGCAACAGCGCTGCAAGACGCTGAAGTGAAGGATACTTCAAATCCCCCAACGTTGAGCACAATACCCACATCTACCACTCTTTCTTCCGCACCGAATGATTCGAGAACACAAGCTAAATCCCACCGGAAAGCCGAATACCACTACTACCAAGACACCACGGGTTTCGATTACAAAATCACTCTAATCCAAAGTGACATTTCCAACAACATCACCGCAAAATACCACATCGGCCTGCTGGAAAGCCACACGAAACCGCATACGTACTGGGGCCTGGCACAGTATCAACCCGTCGAAGTCACACCGACTTCACCCTTACCCACCACCATCAGCTCAACCTCCCCCACGACCGACCATAAGAACCCAGACATAACCCGCGTAGAATCAGAAAAATCCTGCCTCCTCTCCCTCATCTCTCCCCCACCCCCTAACCCCACCACGTCCTTCACAAACCCCCTCTGCCCCCGCAACGCTTCCTTCGCGATAGCCTGGCGCTCCTTCCGCCACGCCTTCCACGACCTAACCCTCATACCCTGGGAATCCCGCTTCGACGCCCACGCCACCTCTCTGCAAAAGCGCGAAGCCGCAAGGTTGGATGTCGAGCCGTATAGGTATGTGAGGCCGAGGTTGGGTATGCCGGTTGGGGTGTTTCCGCAGGCTGGGGATTTATTTACGTGTGGGGAGAAGTATGTAAGGGGTACAGTTGGGATTGCGTTGTTTGAGGGGGAACTGGATGAGAATGGGGCTTTTGGGGCGGTGGTGGTGAGGGAGAGGGAGAGGGAGAGGGTTGAGGAGGAGAGGAGGAGGATAGGAGGGGTCGAGGTACAGGAGGGAGAGAAGAAGAGGAAGAGAGAGGGTAGGCTAGGGGATGGGGTAGACGGGAGGGGCTTTGTTGCGCCGGAGTTTGCGCATTTGTTGAGGGGGGTTGGGGGGAGGAAGTGAGGGGGATGTATGGGGAGGGGAAATTGAGAGTTGGGAGGGAAGGAGATGAAGTTTGGCTTTTGTACTGGTGATTCTTCTATCTCGTCTTTTTATGTGGTTAGGTCAGGGAGTTTTTGAGAGTTTGCTTTTAGTACGGAGTTGGGCTGTCTTCGGGGGTTTGCTGGGAAGATCCCTTTTCATGATATGGCTCATTTAAAACCTACGGAGATATTCTCTAATCATATTCTGCATCTATGACATTCTCACTCTTATGTTACGGCCAGATGCCATCTCACTCGATGAAGAAATAAACCCAGAACAGATGGTAGAGACGGAACACCATGCATGCTCGTCTAATTTTCCCAAGGTAACGCCCCCTCCTATCCCAAACAAACCCAAAAACGCCGATACGCCCCCGTCATTATCTATTCCTGACTCGTACGACTCAACCCATGAAATCACTACCATGCCGGCTCATCAGAGATACTAACTTGATTCGTTGCGTCAATAGCGATATGGACGAATGCATCGTTTTTGGACTCCGTGTCAGTATCGAAACCCCCATCTCCCTCAGTACGCTCGTTGGCTATTTGCTGTTCTGTACGTTCTTGGCGGAGCGATTCGCGAGAGCGTCTAATATCTTCTTGAACAGTTGTTGTTGGGTCGGCAAAGCGGTGGTGGGGTTTTAGTGGCGAGCTAGGGATTGGCGAAGCGGCGATTGCTTTGTTTTCTCGCGAGTCATTTTCTCTTGAGGAAGATTCAGTTTTTGGGTTGTCATCTTTGGTGCCCTCGTTTCCCTCGTCATCAACTTGGGGAGTGTACTCCTCGCCTGGGATTTTGCGGTTTCTGAGGATCAAGTAGAGATCGTGCAGTGACTGGCGGATGTTGTAGATAGTCTCTAGTTGCGATCCGGAGAGGAGCAATTTCAAGACCATGTTTAAGCCGAGGGTTGTAATGATGAAGGCGAAGACTAGAGCGGATCGTATGTTGGGAAAGATTCCGGGATACTTGTCGAGCGTGAAGGCTGCTGCGGCAGAAAGATGTTCTATCATCATGGATTTGATCAGATACGTCGCTTCCGTTCCGAGGTGAGAATACGACGAATCACTCTTGATGATTAGACTGTAGATGAACATAATGACGGAGAGACTCAGAAAGAATATCTCAAAATAGACCACTACACGTAGTGCTTGAGAAATGATCGATCCCATTTGATCGAGGGTATTGTTGAAGGTAAACAGTTCTGCTGTCCGTTGCTCAAATTTATTGATAGTCTCTGGCGAAACGTGCAACTCTTGAGAATCCGCGGTCGAATCAGTTGGGTAGTAGAGACGGCAAGGCAGGTCTGGTTGGCACTGTAGAGCAAATCCAAATGGAATTTTGGGTAGAACGCGCTCGGAAGTGACAGAATCATCGGTATGCATGTCCTCATCGTCGGCTGCGTGGTCAATACGAGGAGAAGCGTCTTCATGCTGATCAGAGTCCAGAAGTCGGCCGAGAACCCAACCAAGCTTCTGCTTGACAAGTTCGAGAGTTTCCTTAGCAATTCGGCGAGCATGATAGCTCAAACTTGCCCAATACGTCAAGACAGCTTCTTGTGGAGTCGGCTCTTCATTCACAACCTGTGGTGCGTGCTGCAATCTACCACAATTCTCCATAGTCCACTCCATGATCTTCTCACGGACATCAGGATACCGGAACCCAAGGCCGATGAGTTCGTGATTCGCTCTCTCGAGCCCACGAACAAGGCAATCTTCGTGAGTCTCCATGAAACCGCGGTTCAGCTCACTAGACAGAACATTATCTAGACGGCTGTAGACGATCTGCTCCTTACGCAAGGCACTCGAATACGCTAGAAGCTGGTCATTGAATCGCTCATACTCTGGTGAAATCAAGTTGAGGATGCTGGTAACACTGATCTGGAAGGCGAAGAGGGTGGTAGTGAGATAGACGAAGCAGGCCGTGAGAAGCATGACACGTGGACGTGCGCGATCAAGCTTGGTCCCGGGCGATGTGGTCAACTTTCGTGACTTGGTTGTGACAGCTTCTCCAGGGTGCGATGGACTGTGGCGAAAGGTACTGTTCTGCTCTTTGGTTGACATGTTGGCGTTCGCAGTAGACCCTGCGCAGCACTTGTAGGTACCAGCTCTGATCTCCCAATATCGCCACTTTCCTTGTAATAACTAGAGGCGACCGACTTCTGCGATCTTCCAAAACGATGGGCAAGCTGTGTAAGTTGGTTGTATTTTGTCGAATCAGTACATGTTCACGTGAAGAACAGTAGGAGCTGGGTTAGCGCGTGAACTACCAGTAGTTTGCGCTCGACAAGCGCGCGATGAGCCGTTTGCAGTTTAGTAAGAAGAAACGATGAAAGTGGTATTGCGAGTGCATGGGCGTTACAAGCCTGGACTGTCTCATCATCAATGCGACGATGTACTTTGGATTTCCTGGGGTTGGTGATGGTGCGGTAGGTGCAGGGCAACCCTGGAACCTGTGGGTCGCGCAAATGAAGCGCGCATAGCAAGTCAGCTCCACCGTGGCTCTTTGCTTATTTGTAGCGCGACAATGGCGCTGAAAACGTGACGCGCTATACTTGGTCTTCTATTGGGGCAACAAACAGCTGGTCGCACGTCGGATATCCTCGTTGAGGCGAAAAGTGTGTTCCTGATACGGGTGTCTACTGCTTCCTTCGCGTTCTTTTGCGTGGCTCTCTCCCAATGTCCTCGATATCCGGTATCACATTTTCCACATCTTCAGCTTTGATCTCATCCACGTGCTCAACAATCTCCTTCTTTACTATCGCGTCGCCTTCAGGTGCCTCGACTTTCACGACAGCTTCCTCCCTCTTAACCTTTGTACGCTTTGCCACTACGGCTGATGGGCACAAGCCTCTATCTGCCAGCTTACAGTCGCCACATTTCCTGCCTACTGGGAGGCATATTGTCTGACCAAAGCCTACAAGCAGATTGTTGATGTCATGCCATTTCTCTTTGGGTAGCCATGATTCCAACGCTGCGCGTGTCTGCTCCGGCTGTTGTGTCTTGTGCCAGCCCCATAGGTTGGTGATGCGATGGACATGCACATCAACGCCTATACCCTCAGTCCGACCCCAAGCTGCGCTCATTGTGAGATGTGCCATCTTCGGACCTACTCCTGGCAGTGAGACTAGTCCTTCAATCGTGTCGGGTATATCCGAGTTCCACTTGTCTCTCAGTATTTCTGCAGTCTGCTTGATGTACTTGGTCTTGAGGTTGTGAAAGCCTACTTTGTTAATGAAGCCATTAAGCTCCGTAGGCTCGAGCGCGAGAACGGATTCGAGATTGAAGCCCTAGTACCTGTTAGCTGGAGCTGGATTGAATGGATCATATGCAACGAACTCCTGGCATTCTTTCCTGCATTCCCCATATTACAGGAGCCGTGACGGTATCCTTGGTTTGGCTGCTCAGCATTAATGCTATAAGCGTCTGGAATCGCTGATCTCGCGGTGTTCTGCTCCTGTCTGCCAAGCTCTCACAGCCCATTGTGTCTACGGGCGCTGCGTTCTCGTTCCGCATCTCCCTCGTCAGTGCGTATATCTCCTCCCAGTTTGCAGGCGGCTCGATCTTGACGGTGCCATCACTGGCTGTTGTCTTCTTTGCCGGTGCACGGCGTGCTTTCTTGACTTTGGCATTTTTGACTGGCGATGGAATTGTGCTGATTGATGTCTCTTCGACTTCCTGCTTCACAGCAATGGACGCATCTTGCCCCTTTTTCCTTCTTTTGGGCGCTGGTTGCACCTCGTCATCTGAATACGAGTCTGCTGGGGCTGAACTTGTCTCCGGACCGGATGGAGAAGCCAGATCAGTTTGGGCTTCCTGCTTGACGTGACTGGCGTCAACAGTGGACGCTGATGCATTGATGGCGGATCGGGTTTGCCGTTGGGCGCGCTGAGCGCGACTCGCGGCCAAGATTCGGGAAGTATCACGGGAGATGCGCGAGGTTCGCATTGCGCGCAAGCATATAATTTACCGCAGCGATTCAAAGATAATAGCGACTGGTTGCTTGCAATTGCTAATGTTGAGAGGATGAAGGAAACATGGCGCGCAGTGATGACGCACACGCGGTCCCCTGAAGCAAGTACAAGCCAATGAGCGCAGTGCTGACTACACGCGACCTCGCGACAGCACGTGTGCGGGTTGCACGTGGCTGCAGACGATATGAAGCCAAGACATTGTCGGCGTCTTGTAAACTCCAAACTGTAACATGCGGTGCAATTGCTATCGTGAAGACCTTGTCTAGACCTTTGTCTCAACCCGAGAAACTTAACGAGCCGGCATGGCGAGACGCGGAGCCGAAATGTTTGCCCAGTTGTTTTTCGGTTGCTATATGATTGGGGGAAATTGCAACATGCAACAGGTGCACAGGCCTGGTAGAGAGAGGTCTGAGTGCGAGCGGTTGAATTGGACGCTGTTGGCTAGCGCTTCATAGTAGACCCTGAAGGTTTGCAAGCAAGAAGCGATAGGGCCGAAAGCTGCGGGGGCGCCTAACTTGAGGTGTAGTGTGAAGGCGTACTATGGCACATGCCTCACGTTGGTCTTTGGGCTCTGTCAGAGCCATGGTTGGTTTCACAATGCAATAATTTCACTCTGAAGTTGACGGGCGCACTGTCAAGCACAAGTTGCGACGTCGTACGACTATGGTGATTGACGTGTGGCGCTGGCGTCGACAAGGTGGCGTTGTGTGGCGGCTCGTGGGGGCAATTGAGGCTGGTGCGCTCACTAGTGCTAGACGGACTGGGCAAGACGGGACGACTACTTGGTAAGACGGATGCAGCTTAACGTCATAGTACAGTACGGGGTCAAGGGCTCAGATCAGATCCACGTTAGTGCCACAACTGATATGCGCTGCATGTACAACTGCTCGTGTGCATTCAACAAAGGCGCATATGTTCAGTAGTGCTTTGTAGGCTGCGTCGCAACAATGAATGCAAAACAGCGGTCATGGACAAAGACAAGGGCTTCAAAGGAAGACAGAGCGACTGCCACTGCACCTACACAGATATACGTGTACAAGCCCTACTTTGTATCCTTGGTTTGTTCGGTATGCATATAGATTGGGCCCAGCGCCTGTTTGGCTCAAACGGCGGCGGCTAGCCAGAGTTCATGGACGCCAGTGACGCCGCCAAGCCCCCGTCCAACCGCGCATCAAGGAATGCAAGGCTTGAAACACGTCGGCTACCCCAGTCACCCATGAATCCTTAACACCCTTCCAATACCGCCCTCGGTGCTTCTCTGATTCACTATCCTTTTTGCTTGTCTGTAGCCCCGCCATAGCTACATATCCCCAACGGCCTGTAACCGCACCCAACAGCGGCTGCTCTCCTTTTAAACTCGGTCCATGGCCACCAGCACCTAAACCAACGACAGGGGCCACCGTTTTACAACCACCCACCTTCGGCGGCCTTGGCCACTCACAGCGCACAACATCATGTCCAGCACTACTGGCCCAGAGCCGACAGGCACGACCGGCCCTGGCTCTGCGCAGCGAAAAGAAAACCAGAGCATTGAGAATTTCGCCGCCTCCCTCTCGACAGCCGCAGTTATTTTCGGCGTGCAGATTGCCTTTTTCCTGATTCTGAGCGGCAACTGGAAACTGCACAAGAGAAGATCCAAGAAACTTCCAGAGGACAAAAACAAGGACGGGGTATCGCGACAGAGCCTCTTCCACAAGATCTAGTATGTAGTAACACACACTTGCTTTGCCACACATTTACTAACGATGACTAGCTACTACAAGACTGCCTTCGTCCCTGTCGCAAAACGCATCGCCCCTCCAGTAACCGCAATCGAGTCTTTCAAGAATGTCTTTACGATCAGCGATTCCGAGCTCATTCGCATTGCCGGTGTCGATGGCTATCTCTTTCTCCAATACCTCCAGCTTTTGCTACGCATCTTCATCCCAATGGCTCTCGTCATCCTCCCAATTCTCTTGCCTCTAAACCGACTTGGCGATGTACCCGATGTAGCTGGCTTGGATTCGTTCGCCTGGCCAAATGTTGGCGTACCAGGAAAACATGGCCGATTGGTGGTGCATTTGGTTCTCGCCGTCTGCGTCATCTGTTGGGTCTGTTTCAACTTCTACATGGCGCTCAGACAGTTTGTTCGCCTGAGACAGACTGTTCTCACCCGACCAGATCACCGTATTCGAGCTTCTGCTACTACAATTCTGGTTCAAAGCATTCCTCAAAAGTGGCTCACTGTTGCTGCTCTCGATGCACTTTACGACGTATTCCCAGGCGGTATCAAGGATATCTGGATTAATCGCGATTACGACGCCTTGATGGAAAAGGTGGATGAGCGAATCAAAGTTGCGCGAGCCCTCGAAGCCGCCGAGACGAACCTCATCATCGAATGTACCAAGAAACATAAGAAGATGCAAGAAAAGGCAGCAAAACAAGCAGGCGAGAAAAAGTCCAGAAAGGAAAAAAAGGAGGAAGAAGCTATGCAGAACCTTGCTATCAACCAGGAGACGCATGACAACGGTGTGGATGCTGGCAACCCCCATGAAATCGAGCAGCAACTTCAGAGTGTTCTTGCCGAGCCCGGTTCGTCTTCGTCTTCGTCGTCTTCATCCAGGTCCTCTTCTCCAAGTCGCAAGCGCGGTATAATTCCTATTCCTTTGTTTGGCGAAGGCATACATGCAGTTGGTGAAGGATTTCGCGGGGTAGACCGGTTTAACAAAAAGATGTACGGCAATATGCGAGACGTCTTTGGTTCGAAACGTCATCGCAGCAAACCCTCAAATTCTGAGCGAGAGCAAGTTGCTGTTGATGGGCCCAACGACATTGCCCAAACTTCACCAACTTCGGCCGAGTATAATCTGAGAGGCGCAAGCAGCGACACTCAAACTCCCCTAGCAAACAAAGAAAACTACTTCTCTGACGACCATGCATCTGAGGTAAACTCTCCGGCCCAGGATCTCAAAGCGCCTGCAGTCGAGGCTGAGGGAGAAGAGAAACCCCCTGTCAAGGTCGGGTGGAGCCAGCCTCTCAAGAAGATCAAATCTATATACGTTGGCCAAGGCGATTTCATAAGTCCTAAGCCGTTCAAAAACAATGAAGCACTACCAATGGAAGTCAAAGATGCCAGCAAGATCAAGTACGATACGACCGGGTTGTGGGATGAGAATTTCAAAGAGGACGATGAGAACGCTCTGTGGCGAAAGTATGTCAAACCAAAGGATCGAGAGACGATGCGCCTACCGCTGTTCAATGTTTCATGGTGGCCTTCTTTACCACTGATTGGGAAAAAGGTAGATACGATTTACCACTGCCGCAAGGAACTTGCTCGCCTCAACGCCGAAATCGCAGATGATCAAGCCCATCCGGAACGGTTCCCCTTGATGAACTCTGCTTTCATTCAGTTCAACCACCAGGTTGCGGCCCATATGGCATGTCAATCTTTGAGCCACCACATTCCCAGGCAGATGAACCCGCGAACTGTCGAAGTCAACCCTAACTATGTACTTTGGGAAAATCTCACAATGAAGTGGTGGGAGCGCTATCTACGCTTTTTTGGCGTCATTATTTTAATTGTCGGACTTGTCATCTTCTGGGGTGTGCCTGTTACATTTACGGGAGCTTTGTCTCAGATCGATACCCTCACCTCGTTGCTCCCATGGCTCGGCTTCATCAACCGTCTTCCCGACTGGGTAGTCAGCTTCGTACAGGGTGTGTTGCCACCTGCGTTTTTGGCCATTCTCTTCGCTGTACTGCCTCTTGTTCTACGATTCCTGGCAGGTGTCACTGGTACCACGACATCTGGTGAGCGCGAGTTGCTTGTCCAAAACTTCTATTTCGCTTTCGTCTTCGTCCAATTGTTCCTTGTGGTATCCATTTCCACGGGTATCACGACGGCCATTGACGACCTCGTCAATGACCCCCTCAGTGTTCCGCAAACACTAGCCAGAAGTCTACCCAAAGCCGCCAATTACTTCTTCTCTTACATGATTCTACAATCACTCAGTATTAGTTCTGGTACTCTGCTGCAGATTGGTGCCGTTGTCGTCATCATCTTCCTCCGCTTCATGGACACGACGCCTCGACAGAAGGTTTCAAGAGTGTTGCAAAGACCTGGAATCAACTGGGGTACTATGATACCCGTCTACACCAATTTTGGTGCAATTGGTAAGTGTGCATCTGTGCCTACTACATGCGTCTCTAACAGTCAATAGGTCTTATCTACTCTGTCGTGGCACCCCTGATTCTCATTATGATGTTGATCACCTTCTGCCTCTTCTGGTTCACGTATCGCTACCAGATGATCTATGTTAGTTACGCTAAAGCCGAAACTAACGGTCTCATCTTCCCCAAGGCAGTCAACCAGCTATTCACTGGGCTTTACTTCTTGGAACTTTGCCTTGTTGGTTTGTTCTTCCTGCAAGAAGACGAAGCCGGCAACCAATCCTGTTTCCCTCACGCCATTGTCATGATCATCATGCTCATCTTCACTGCCCTTTTCCAGATTGTGCTCAACAGGGCGTTTGGACCACTGTTCACATATCTTCCGATTACATTCGAAGACGAGGCGGTGCAGAGAGATGAGGAGTGGCAGCGAGCCCAAGCCAGTCGGTGGAAGCAAGCGGACGAGCACACGGCTCTCACCGCTCAAGAAGATGCTCAGTCGACTTCCGGAGAACATGAAGAAACCCGTCTCGGAGAAAGAAAACGTCGCGAATCCCATGGCCAAGAGGCCTATGAGTTGGATAATTTGGACAATAACATGTCGAGTGCGATCGGTCGATCGCCAAAGCCAAGTGGTGGCCGCGATGCAAGCTGGACCGGTCGTTCCCGCCGCAGTTCCAACTCGCGCTCACAGTCACGACACGCCCGTTCGCAGCATAAGCAGAAGGAAAAACACGACCCATTCGACGTGATTACCAATACCCTCAAGAAGGGTCTCGACGACGTCGCCAAACCCATACGCGATGCTGAAGCACAAGTTCTTCCTGCCGGCAACCTATTTGACGAGGTCGACGACGAACTTGCAGACATTGAACCCGAAGCCCGTCAGAAGTTGATTAAGCGATCTTTCCAACATCCCGCTACGCGCGCCATTCAACCTGCAGTCTGGATCCCACACGATGAGCTCGGTGTCGCTAAGGATGAGATTGAGCGTACGAGTGCCTTCACGAAGAGAGTATGGATCACCAGTGTGAATGCGCGACTGGATGCCAGTGGCAATGTTATCTACAAGGGATTGCCGCCTGATCGGGACCCTTTCGAAAACATTGAGGTCTAAGGTGGTATTTCCTTTTTTTTTCACTTGCATAGCGTAGCGGTCGTTTCTATGTCATATCATAGCCTTCTTTTGCATTCTCTAAAGGGAACCCCTATTAATTGGGTCGTTTATACATCCATATAGACTTTTACTTCGCCTGTGTGATATACCCAGACTAGTACAATATTAAGTATAAACATTTTAAACTGTTCTTTTATCCAGTCACTTTTGCTCTCATGTCTTGTGAAGATGAAGTGGCACAGCCACTATTGGGAAATGCACTACACGCTATGTATTACTCAAACAAGTCCGTTACATCTCCAAACCAAGAATCCTTATCATCGTCGTCGTTGGCGCCAGCGCCAGCTTCTCCTCCCGCAGCATCCAGTGCCAATTCGGTCACTGCTCCACCTCCCTCTTCACAATCACCCCCAAACAATAAATCCTCTCTATCCTCAGGCACCTCTGGTGCCACTTCGGCGGCCTGCGCCTCTTCCCCTTCCTCATCCCCCTCAGCCGCGAAAGCAGCAAGTATCGCGTTCTCAAACGCATCTACTCCACCGACCTCCTCATCCTCCCCAGATGGCACCAGTGTCACCTCAGCGCCCAGCGCCTCTTTCTCATCCCCCTGCGCCCACAACCCATCCAACAACGCCCTCTCAAACGCACCTACCTCCTCCACCTCATCCTCCTCCTTCTCCTCCTCGACCACCACCCCCGCTTCCACCGAAGCCACTTCCACCCCCAGCTTTCCTTCCCCTTCCCCTTCCCCTTCCCTACCCTCGTCTCCCGCTAAACCATCGCCAACCACCCCCCTGAACACTTCCTCCTCCAACGCAGCCATCTGCGCTCTGACCCCCGCATCAACCTCACTCTCCAATGCCGCCATCACCGCCACAGGCTCTGGAACAAATCCCGTGACAGCGGGAAGAAACCCCGGATAGTACGACACTGCCTGCGGTGCGGGATCCGGCGTGCAAAGGGGTTGGGCTTGGTTTTGCTCAGTCGTGGTAGTAGTTATGGTGGTGGTAGATTTGTTTTTGGGCTTCCTAGGCGCCCGCTTTGTAGGGAGGCCTTTGGAGGCATTTGTCGGGCGACCTGGGCCGCGCTTTGCGGGGGTGACGGTAGAGGGAGAGGAGAGACGGGGTCTCTTTGGAGCAGGGGGTTGCTCCTCGTGGGATTTTGAGGGGGAGAAGTGGTTCCTCTTCGCCCCCGAGAGGATTTGTTGCTGTTGTTGTTGTTGTTGTTGCTGTTGCTGCTGTTGCTGCTGTTGTTGCTGTTGCTGCAGCTGCGGAACGTACTGCTGGTGTTGCAGTTGTTGATACGGCACTATAGGTGCAATAAAGGGCTGTGGCATGCCCATTTGCGGTTGGAAGGGAAGTAGTGACCGCTGTGGAGGCCGGAGGCCACTGATGTCGAGCCACTGCCGCGCATCGTGGGAGTAGATGCGGCTGACGGCGATTGGTGTTGCTTGGAGGTGCTGCATTGTGGTGGTGGACGGGAGAGTGTTGGTGAAGAAAATATGAGTGATGTGGAAGTATTGGCTTCAAGTAGTGATGTTATGAGAGATGAAGAGAAACTCCGAGTGGGAAGAGAATCCAGCTCTATATATGGGAAGGGAACCTGTCTTTATCTATGGGAAGGAAATCTGGCTTTTCATATCGAAAGGGGATCTATCTTTTTATATGGAACGGGCATGTCTACGCAACCACAAGATATTATTTACTCTACTTTTGATAGGTGACAGACAAGCTATCAGCTTTCATCTAATTTCTTAACATGTCTATCGCCTACATGTTAAGCCAGTGAGGCATTTATCGCTACTCTCCAATACGTCATCAGATATGACTCTATGCCAGACGTCTATGGCGAGGCAACAGCCCGTGATAGGCCCAGAAGCGTCTTGAATCCAGCTTCCGTCCCAACGAGCTCACGTCCCTTGGTAGTGCACGAATATCCTCCTCCTGCATAAGTTCGCCGACCCACTTCGCATACTGCTGCTGCGTCTCTTTCTCTTCCTGTGACATGGATGATTCAGTCATAGAGCTGAAGCTCATGATGAGGTCGTACCAATCGTAGACGCGTAGATCGGAAACAATCCAGCGTTTGCCAGGCGAGAATTTCTGGTGCGTCGCAATTATGGCTTGTGCGACGTCTTCGCCGTGGATGAAGTGCACAGCGCCCCGTTTTTTGATATCGTCCTTGGATTTGACGATACGTGGCAACCACCTCGCGGGAACACGCTCCCCTCCATAAAGACCCGCAAGACACAACACACAGCCATGGAGTGAGCGCAGTTCGTCCTCTGCAACAGCTCGCTTGTCTTCCTTGTTGTAATGCGCATCTTCATCACTCCAATCGTCAGGTACCTTGTTGTAGATTCCAGTTGAGCCGAGTTGAATCCAGTTGTTCCTCGCGCCGTGAACGGAGCGGTAGAGTCCGACGAGGCTCTTTGATTGACCGTGACCCACTAACGGAAAGGTAATGACGACCGTTTTGGCAGCTGGAAGTCGCTTATACGGCTCTGCATCTCCAGATTCGGGTTCGAATTTGAAAGGTATCGTAGCATCTCTTCCCGAGGTGGTGGTGGCCGCGTACGTAATGTCGGTATCGCTCAATTGCGGAATCAAGAACGTCGAAGTCCACCCAGCCCCCAGTATCAAAAGGTCTACCTCGTTCATTTGCTGGCGTAGCATTATATCTATCTTTTTGTAGTTATTGCGCGTTTTAAACAGAGCTTTGCGGTCGGCCTGTTATCAAAAAGTGTACCAAGTTTCGGTCTTGTCACGTTGCTGTGGTTGACACAACGCGGAACACAGAAAGTCGTGACGTTCTCCCCCCGCACGCACCCATACCCATAGTAGCTGCAACTAAATTATGCACAGGCCACCTGTTTGAACTCGTTGTCAGATACTCCTGTAGCCGTGTTCAGGGAGATTAAGTGATTACGAAGGGTTCAAGAGGAAAATTATACGTATATACTATGTGTTTAAGAAGAAGAAGAAGTCACATGCTAATTTGTGCCTAAGGCTGCTTGGGTCAAGCAACTTACCAGTAATGTATCTATTGCTATTGCCTGACTTCGCAGTGTAGCGGCAGATGATGTACTTTGTAGGCTTTATATCTCAGACTCCCAACTTGAACGTGTCGAGATAAATTCCATGTATCTGGTTGCAACCACAGTTATATTTCTGAATTTCTCATCTGTTGTAGAATGCACATTCTATACTAGTCCTAATTAGGTAAAGCCTGATTTTAACGCGTCGCGCTCTCAGTGCCTCCCCGCAATCGATGCACCCATTCCAATCCCTCGATAGTACACCGTCCTTTGCATTTATAATGAGTCAACGTGTTCCGATACCTGGCTCAAAACAAGCTACCATTGTTGAGCAGAAGCAACATTTCCTCCAGACTAGGAAACACATCTTGTCGCGTGGAATACCGCCATCGGAACGACTGCGAACACTTGCGCAAGATGGCGGTATCGAGCTGAGTGTGATGAAAGGAGTGCTTGATAAAGGTAATTTCCAATTCCATACCCGGGGCTAATGATCAAAACTAAACCAGTACCCAGTCAACCGTGACCTAAAGAGACACTCGCGGACAGTTTACAGTCGCCAAATGATCGAGCATGTCGTTGAGCAAATAGACACGTTGTATTGGGACTCGGGCGCGCAGCCTGTTGACGAAGACCAAGAGGACGATCAAACGGCTTCTGATCTTCACGAAGATGATGCAAACACACTGTACCAAAATGCTGATCTCACTCTTGACGAAAATATTGCGAAACTGCCTGCGACATGGCATGCCCGTGACAGCAACGACCAAGTAACGCAAGACGAATACCTTTCTTCTGTCTCACGCTTGCAGGAGCTATCTGCTCAACGTCAGACACTACAAAACAAGCTCAACACATATCGCACACTGCTGTCGTTGCTAGAACCCTATCGTAAGCCGAAGGAAAACATACAGCCGAATCTGGCATGGAAGGAAGCACCGCTGGCCCCTGAGCTGGCAAAAACAAGGACATTGGCCATACGTGTTGCAGCAAGAGTCGAAGAGAAGTTTGGAAACGTACAGGTGCCTTCAACTGCGGAAGATGACGAGGATGTCGATATGGAGGAACTCGGCAATCACGGTCAAGCAAAGGTGGACAAGGTTTTGGCAAGTTGGTAGAACCCTCAAGTCTTCGTGGGAAGTATATAGATACTGGCGTTTGGATATGATACCCCATTTGCATCAAATAGAATGCTTACAGTATTTTCCTTTGCATTCACACCCAAGCTTAGTAAGATGTGTCCATGAACTGATGTTTGGCGATATGAATGCTCGATAGCCCATTGAATACCTTAAAAGATGCTTGAAGGTAACAGCATTGCAGTTCCCGGGACATGTCAACTGGCATCTAGTGAATATAAACCCTTGTAAATGATGATTGAAGCTGCAATTGGTTTAGGCGGTGGCAGCCAATCCCAGCACGAGACCAGCAGTTAGCTTGCGCTAGGGTCAACTCCGAGTTTAACACCACAACTACACCTCATTCGATCTCCTACAACACTAGCCATGCTTCTCCTCATCGCCGTGGGGGCAATAGTCCTCCCGGCCCTGACATATTACCTCACTACTGCATTCTTCTTCCAAAGTGCAAAGAATGATGCAACGGAAAAAAGGCCGCCCACAATCCCGTACTTGGTCCCTGGCGTGTTCCATACTTTTAGCATAGCCGCGGAAGGGCCACAGAAGTTCTTTGCTAGATTATTGTAAGATATCCCCTTGAATTTTGGGCAACGGTCACTGATGTGAAATAGCAAGGAGTTTGGTAGCTTCGCCCCATTCACTGTTAAGGCAGGCTTGCAGACTTTTGTGGTCCTCCGGGACCCTAAGCATATCAAAGTAGTCATAGAAGCATCAAAGCCATCAGAGCAAATTTTCGTCGTAAGACACGAATTAGAGGGTGTCTTCAAGGTGCCCAAACGTCAAGCCAGCATCCCAGCAGAGTTTTCCGATCCTGCAAAGTACAATGAAAAAGTCAACAATGCATTCACGACACCAATTCGAAAACACTTGACTGGCGAATCAATGGCTACTATAGGCGAGCGTTATGCTTCAAAGCTCTCAAGCAATATGGACGACAAAATGTTCCAGGTCGGCACGTGGACACAGATAGAAGACTTTTGGTCCTTCTTTCACCAAGTCATCACAAGATGCTTGGTAGAGACATTGTTTGGACCGACGATCTTCCGGCTATATCCAAAATTTGTGAAAGACTATTGGACGTTTGAACAGGCACTGGAAAGCTATATACCTGGAATGACATGGTTATTGGGAGCGACTGCATATGAACAGCCTCGCGATGCGTTACTCGAAGGCATTGAGAAATGGCTCAGGGCAAACCAAAGCGGCAGCAACACTGCAAATGCTGGTACCGAAAATTCAGATTGGAATGATCATAGAGGATCACCATTTATTCAAGAACTCACCAGTCTTTTGTCAGAGTTTACATCGGAAGAATCGCGAGCAGTGGAATTGCTAAAGATCATCCATTGGTGCGTATGCATTAGGGGATGACCGTGCTTGTGAGGAACGAGAATATATATGCTGACCTACCATGCAGTGCAAACGGGAAACTCGTTCCATCAACAATCTGGTCCTTGATCGAAGTGTTGCGCAATCCGCAACTGGCCAATCAAATGAACGACATTGTTTCCAAGAATCCTTCACAAAAGCCTAGAACTTATGGTGTTACGGAAATCGCAGCCTCACCTCTTGTCAAGTCTCTGTATCATGAGACTAGCCGTTTACGAATGGCACAGTATATGATATATCCCGCCAAAGCCCATGATATTCTCTTGGACAGAGAGTATATACTCCCCAAAGGAAGGTCACCAATTGCGTTTTCACACGACATTGCACTGGATAACAAATCATGGGCCAAAGCGCGACCGCGTACCGTCGAGAGACCACTGGAAGAGTTCTGGGGAGGCAGATTTCTCATCCCTGATAAGCCAAAGAAAAGGGGCGGTTTCGAATCGGGCGAGTTCAGCTTGGAGGGTCTTGATTTACTAGCTCCCGCTTTTAGAGGCCACCAAAACGTCGGACTGGGCAGTGAATACGCACAAACCATTCAGACAGCGACTTTGATTGTCTTGTTGAATGAGTGGGAGATTCAACTGTGCGATCCAGAATTTACAGATGCAGTCATGCCGACCATGTCCGACAAGGCTTTCGGTTCTGTGATGCCGCTGCAACCAGTAGCTGTCCGCATACGGAAGCGAAAGTCGAACCGGACGCTGTAAGATGCCGTATTTCTATAGGCATAGCGGAATCAGCTAGTCAATATGGTCGTGTACTGATCAGCAGGCTGAGATTTGACTTTACTATCTCTAGGCCTCGCAGTTTTGGCAACAACTGTCCATATGAGTTTGATATAGAGCTCTGGGACCCTTTGATAGCTATCGATATCATGTCTGAAAATATATCGCTTCACCTCTTAGTGCATTTGGGACAAAATTTAAGAAAACCCTCCATTTACATTTCCACTCGTCTTTATATACAATCAGATGTAACCTAACAGTTACACTGCCGAGCAAAATATATACAATGCCGCCTACTATCCTCCATCTCCCATCCTCACTCTTCCGGATGTCCTGCATCACTCTTCCGATCAATTTCCCCAATCCCTCCCCATCTTCCAGAAGTAAACTCGAGTCAGAAACTCTAAGCCTTTGCACCACGGACAGCGTTGATCTTTCCGATCAAGAAGCGTCCAGCCTCTGCCGCATTACTGCCATAGCTAAGATGAGGAAGCAAGACAGCCGCAGCAAGGTTACCGTCACAGACAGTGTCACGGATAGCACCACCGCAGAAGATCTTGAGCTTGTTCTTGGGGAAGTTGGGGATCTGCTGGTTGTCACGGCGGGCCTGGGTATCGCCAAAGGTGACGACACCAGCAATTTGGTTCTTGACAGCGGCGGAGAGGTCCTCAATGGCACGGTGGTTGACAGCTGCACCTTGACTGTTCCATTGGTTAGCATTGAGAAAAGAGAGATATAAGGATGAGTGAGGACGTACGAGTATCCACCACAAACAATGACAGCAGAAGGACACTTGCGGTTGATGTCCTCGAGGATACCGCGCATCTGCAGCTCAGAAACGAGATCGGTGCCGCCGGGGAGGTAGTTGGTGGACAGCAGAGCAGCGTAGTCGACACCTTCAATGGCGAGGTTTCTGCCGTATTCGCGGCGGAGCTCGTCACCGAGGGGCTGGCCAATGATGGAGCCCTAGAAAGTTTTCCAAGTCAGAATCTAGAAGGAATGCATACGATCTTGCTTTTTGGGGGCTTTTTCTTCAAGTATCCACTTACCATGTTGCCGGCCTCGGTGGATCCACGGGCCCACACGAAGATAACTTCCTTGCATCCACCGCCAATCAAGGAGGAGAATTCGTTCTCGGTCAAGCTCGTGCGGTCAGTGACGATCTGACGGGTAGCAATGACTGCATCGCCAGTTTCTGGAATCGCAATTGGGGTTGCAGAGGCGGCAATGGCCAGAGCGAGGATGGTGAAGAAGTTCATCATCTTGACTGTTTTTGGAGTGAGAGAGCTGGGGAACTTTCTGATGAAGAAGAAGATGGTGGAGAAGCGAATTGTTGGAAGTCTGGGAGGGATAGTGAGTGAATGATAGGAGGCGATGCTTGCTTGCTTGCTGTTTAAAAAAATCGTGGAATCACAGTTATCTTTATACCTACTTCAGATACTAGAGGTGTCCATCCCCGGCCCAATTCCTGAATCCTCCTATCGTCAATTGCCGAACGCTGCAGCAACGGATTTTGGCCCCCGCGGTTGCAAGATGGTGTCTGTGCTAAGACACACCCTTTGCTACACGTTGACAAAGACCAAATCGCCGACTACTTTTCCTTCTGAGCCGAGGCATTCGAAGAGAGCAAATGGTTCTGCTCCAGGTTCACTGTCCAATGAGTGCCCAAAGGTACAACCCCTAGCTGTACGTTGAAGCAAGCCAAGCCCCGTTGCATATTATACCAAGACACGTGGTACGTACTCTCAATGGAGTAAGGGCCATGTATTAGAGTTTTGAAAGCAAAGTGGGGGAATAGTCTGCATACACATCAGACGATTCTTGGGTGTTTAGATGCCTAGGTAAAAGGAAGACTCGGGGCCCTGAAACCGTGTAAACACCAATAGCAGCGATTTTTGAAAAAAGTCGCCTCGGTACAGAGTTGAGTTTGTAATGTACTAGGTCGTGTGATGGAGCGGCATGCTGGAACCCTGAGTACTAAGTGGTGTCACTTGGCTCTACTGCTACCGGTCGAAGCCCTAGGGGCAATTAGAGTGGCTGCATGCTGCAGGGCAAAAGGCGGGGTACCGTATACATTATGCACTTTGGTGGAGGATGAGATGTAAGCAACGTGACTTTTGCCTATCTGTATATTGTGGGTGCCTGGAAGGATGAGTGAGATCGATTGGGGACGGCTGCAACTGGTGAGTATGGACCAGGGGGAAAGGAAAGTAACTGGACACCATCACCAGTAGCAGCACCTTGTCACGTAAGAAACCCGATTGGCAGATTGGTTATTTTTATTTGTGAAATGATCGAGACGAAGGAAAGTCGGCTTGAGTCGGAGAATAGCGCGTATCTCGCATGGGAAGAGCGTGGGTTTAGTTACTTTTCCTCCCCTCTTTCCCCCTCCATCCACAGGTAGGGCTGACCACCTACTTGCGTTGGTCCTTTACATTTGTGTGCATGTGGCGTAGTCACCCCACAATTTCACAGTAGTAACCTGTTTTTGTCTACTAGTACCATCACAGCATAGTCCAGGTATTATACGCGGATGTACTTGAGGCATCTGCAACCAGCCTGTCATGCAGATCTCATTTAAACCCAGCAAAACCGATGACATGGGACAGCCCATGTAAAAAGCAAAACATCGAGATCCCGATGTGGAGCCGGCATGAAACAGTCGGCATATCTCATATACCCCTCTGGTTCTATACTATGCTATGCGCATACCTCGGCTGCAATCGAGGAAATTAGATTAATCTTCCGTAGAAGCTAAGGGTGGTGGCTTGATCCAGATGATCGATACACTACCACCATCAGAACATCCTTGCTTGTTCTGCAGCAAAGATGCCGAGGTCTGCTTCAGTTGCAGTGTCCCTCCAAATCTCCGTGCAGACCTTGCAGTATCATGATGGAAGAGAGTATGGGTTGCTTTTGGAGACAGTGTGTGTGAAGTTATAAGGGGGAGGGTTTGTTCGCTTCATGTTAGAAGAACACACAGCAGCATAGTTTAGCAACAAAAAAGCATAAAGCAAAGCAAGAACTGTACAGCACTATGCGTTGCATGTCAGTCACCCCTCTCCTGGCGTTCGCCTTGATCGCCATTTCCTCTGCTCAGGAAACCTGTCCTGCGATTCCTCCCAACGACGTTGAAATCGGACAGCCTGTGCCCATCGTACCAGGCGACATTCCCAAGGGATGTTCTGCGTTTGAGATTCTCGTTGGTAAGTCTGAAGCACAGTAATAAGGGGTTTCCTCTTTCAAGAGACTGATGCGTCAAATCCAGCTCGTGGCACCAGCGAGCCCAGTTTCCCCAAGTTCGGTGTCATCGTCGGTGACCCCATCGTAAGCAATGTCTCTGCACAACTGGCTGGCGTCCAGGGATATCCAGTTCAGGTACGTCTATCCATAGGAATAGAATAAGAAGATTCCCTAGAGATAGACAAGAGCTAACGCGTACTGTGCCTCCCTGATAGTACCCAGCAAGTTCGCAGATCATAACTGGTGGCAGACAAGGCACAGACGACATTGTCAAGCGTCTAACTACACAGTCTGCCGCATGTCCCAATCAGACCTTTGCTCTAGTTGGTTATTCACAGGGAGCAAGCATTATGCATCGGGCCGCAGAAAAGCTTCCAGTGTCTTTGTTCCCGCGGATCAAGGCAGTCGTCATGTTTGGTGATCCTCAGCAGAGGTTGGGCGCCTTGGGAGACAAGTTCCCGATTGGTTTGCGGTCAAAGGTGCTGCAGGTTTGTGCAAAGGGTGACCCTGTAAGTATTTATCAGCTTCATGTGTGGCGCAGAAGTGGGACGGAAATGTACTAATGACTCAACACAGGTCTGCGATTCGGGATCTTGCCAGTACTACCATCTAACCTATGTCCTCCCGAAACTGATGGACCCCGCTGTGGCTTTCATCGTCAGAGCATTCCAAGGGTCACCACGCCTCTAGTAGAAAAAAGTCAGCAGTAGGCCACTTGTAAATATCTGAACGGATAAACAAACCAATGTACATACTATCCAAACCCATTCAACTCCACAATCCCAGTAGAATCTCCATTCTTCACCCCCACATGCCGAAAACGCAGCAGGCTGCACCCCCTCTCCCTTTATTCCCTCAAATCTCACAAAAACCTCGTATTAAGGCGTTCCAGGCACCCAAAAGCCACCGTTACAGCCACATTACCATAACCCCTGTCCTCTACTCATCTGCATCGTCGTCCACTACATATCCCACTAAACCCCACTAAGCCCACTATGCAGCGTCCACCCTTGTACCGCATCATCCCTCCCACATGTGACCACAACGCCCATCCAAAAAAATTCATACTAACTGACCATGCTCACTCTAAACACCCCTACCCCCCGGTTCAACATAAACCCTTGACCGGTACATGAGCAAAATTACGCCACTCGGCTACGCTGGCTCCCACGCGGCACGCACTCTCTACCCCAAACGTGCGTTTCGGTAAAAGAGTGGCGCCACATGAGGGGGGAAGACTTGGCGGGTAAGACGTTGCTTGCCTGGTCTTGGCTGGTAGTATGCATCCGCTTCCCCCCTGGTACGGATATGTACGGAGCGGCGATCGCAATCGGGGGCATGAAGGATTGCGATGGGGACTGGGGGGTTGGATCGAGGGTGCGTAGATGTGCAGATGATATTTATGTGGGTGCGGCGGTAGATGCTGTTAGTGGTTGGGGTACGTAGGGGGCGGTTGATGCCGGTGTACCCGATAGTTTTGTCGATTGAATGATTGCTGTTTCTATTGGTGAAGAGTGGAGATATGGGATTGGGGGAATATTGACTGCGGTTGTGAGATTAAATAAAGACATTTTGGGGAATTTGTGTATGGTATTAATTTCTAGATTTCTATTAAAGCAAATATGCAAGGATGCAAAGACATGGTTCCTCCAGTTGTGTACTCTGTACATGATGCTCAAGGGTATCAATCGCTCGACTAGTTTGCTGGTGTACGGCCGTAAAGTATTAGTACACGTCTAAGGTTCGCCATGCGCCACGCTGGAAAAACTGGGATGTAGCCTCGATCACTGCGAATTGAAAGATGCTGGAAGGACATTAAAGCTCGAAATTGTCGAGCCAGTGCTGAATTACGATTTTACCTTCGTTGAAGGCCGCCTTGTTCATGCGAACAACGATAGCGGCGTGCGAGTGCCGGTGGTTGTGGATGTGAACTGGATGCTTCTTGAAACCAACGTTGTCTAGCGCTTCGATCATTTTGAATTGCTCTGGTGTAAGTGCAAGGGTCGGGAACTTCAGATTGGCCTCCTCTTTTTGTGCTTCGATAGAATCGACTCCGGTATCAGACCCAGTTTTGTGCGCTTCTCCTAGAGTCTTTTGCTGTGTTGAAGACGCGGCCTCTTCGGAGCCATTGCTTAGGTATTCCTGGCTCTGTGCGTGATTGGCGTTGCCATATATGCTCTCAGCCTCTCGCCGTACTGCATTGATCATCAGTGGTATGCGATAGTGCGTGTAGTCGATACCCGATCGGCCTTCTTGGTGAAGTCGTATACGTTGTTGGCTGCGAACTGATTGAAAGGCGGAATTGATTAGAAAAACAGCCACACCGATAGGGACCAAGACTGAGAGGAGCGCTACAATGGATGCACGCCCGATCACCGTCTTTGTACCTTCTGCTAGGCGTTGTGCGAATGCTCGTGGTTCCTCGGGCTCTCTTGGCGAGACTGGGTGTTCTCGATCGACAATGACGTCGTCGTAGTCGTCGATGTAGTTTATTTTGACCTTGTTTAGATCTACGAAAGGGTCGGTTGACGAGATGCCGGCAGTGTAGTATGTCACTGTTTGATCGTTGACGACATTGGCGTATAAACTTCGGTGCTTGAATTGAGCCAGTCCCTGGATGAAGATGCTTTCTGAGTCTGCGAGGACGGCTAGAAGTGGTCGGCCAGTGTCTCTGAATTTATCCACACCAAAGAGTTGTCTTCCGCTCATAGAGAGTGTGCGCGCGCCCAGGACATTCCACAAGTGACTATGGTAGCCTTTGAGGGGTGTTCGAACGCCGAGATGGGGAGTCGCAAAGGTGGTAAAGTTCTATTAGGATTAACATGTGGTACCAGAATTGGGCTGAGGAACGTACTATCGGCCGTATCTTATCAAAGATGCCCCTCCGATAGAGCAATCCGATAGCATAACGGGAAATGAGACCTCCTAATGAGTATCCTATGATACTGATCTTGGTGATGTTGTGTCCACTCTCAGCTAACTCCTCGAGCTTTCCCTCGATTTCTTGGGCAACGCGCTCGCCACCCGTATCTATGCCGTCGTAGGTGAAGCTGCCCGAGTTACGCGCCGCAACAAGGACGTGGAGTTTCTCACTGCGAAACCTCTCGCTCAGAGTAGTGCTGACATATTTCAAATGGTCGGGGTTACCCCAAAGGCTGGTCGTGGTCAGCGCGATTGCTTTTTCCTGAATGTGAATTTAGGCGGCGATTTTGTTGTGGTGACGTACCCATGGACCAGGACACAGAGGTGGTCTGGCTTCTCAGACATGGTGGTGGGCGTAGTGGCGGTGGTAAAGGTAGACCTGGTGAGTGTGGCGAAGGTTGTTGACAGGCAGATGGCAGTGAGAAGTCTAGTATTAGTATATGTACGGCACCCCCACGTCCAGATATCGTCCGTGAAAGGCGCAGTCGTGTCCGATGCGCGCACCGCCTCAAGCCACAAACGGAGTTAAGGGATATAGGTTGGCAAAGATGCGCGACAAACCGTCCGAGTCACAACACCAATGTCGACAGTAATAGGGAGATTGGGCACAGGATGGCTGAGGGAGAAGTCAAGTTTGAGATTGTTCAGATCACGGCGTCGTGACGGAATCCGAGACGGATCGCCGCTCCAAAGTCCGCCCACGCGTGTGTGGACCCTGCATGCATCGCGCTCGGACCAGCATACGCTTGCAACAACGCGTGCCTGGACGAAGTAAACTGAACTCGTCTCTTACCTTCACCGTGTGATTGGCTTCGGCGTCATTCCCAAGTGGACCTAACTATTCATTCACAACGACTGCATGCTTTGGTCGTCTTGTTGCAAATACCAATGGACCCATCGACACAGTGAACGTTGCTCTGCTAAGCCGAAAGGCTGCCTCTGGCCCTGCGCAGCCTGCACTCACTTGTCAACTGTGCACTGCGCCTTAGCGTGCTTCGTCTTTTGTTTACTTTGTATTGCCTCCGTGGATGGGTTGGATAGAGTACCAGTACCGCTTCTCCTGCTTCAGAACCAATCAACCTCTGAGCGCATCTCACCCGCGCCCTTGACTGAAGCTCAACCAACCCAGCTCGGTACGTCGAGCACCATCTGGGCCTGCTTACATGCATACTCACAGTGAAGCCATTAATTCACAACCCCAATAACAATGTGGCCTTCGGTCCCAGCGTACAGAAGCTTCGCCAAGATATCATGTCCCTCAGGTGCCTCCTGCGCACTTCCTCACTGCATTTTCGGTCATGATGCTGCTAGTTCACCTGACAGGTCGCCCTCCCCCTCCCCGGTAGTAACCGTATATGGCCCTCAGACGGTTGCAAAACACTCACAGCTTAATGAAAATGCACCTGGAGCCGCTCCTGCACCGAGGCAACTAGGCCCTAGCGCTTCGGTCAACCCAACCATGTCCAAGAGCAAGGTGCCACCGACAAACAAAGAACCAGAACCAGCGCAGACTCTGGTGTCGAGATTACCTGCCAAGGCGACAGCACCCACTGAACTGCCGCCATCTGCCACCCGGACAATATCACCGCCTCCATCTAAGGCTACAGCAGCCAAGTCAATTGTTAATTCCGACGCGCCAGTCGCTTTGATGCCCCGTAAACTCAAAAAAGAGCCGTCGACCTATGCTAGGAGAATTACGCTCCTAAAGGCACTACACACGCATATGAAACCGCAAAATGACAGACTTCTCAAAGCCACCAAACCAGAAATAAAGGCGCTGCACCTCAGTCCAAATCAGTTAAACAAACTGGCAGTTGATGAGGAAGAAAAGATCGCCATAACAAACCCGTCTGTTTACGAGAATATACTGAAACAGCGGCTAGTAAAGCTCAAGGGCATGACACCGGAGGAGTGGGTCAAGGAGAGGCGAGCAGCCATAGCTTTGGAGAATGGTGAGCCGCCCAAGAAAGCGCCGCTTAAGAGGGTCGATACAGGCTTGAATTCGGAAGAAGAAATCGCTTTTCTCCGCACACTCAAGTGCGAGCAAAAAGGATTGGATGCATATGGTTATGTCACTCAGTTACCGAGTGATGCCGAAGTGAACGAGACACGTTTGGCTCTCGAGTCAGCGGCTGGGTGGGAAGAATGCGACCGCTGCAAAACCCGCTTTCAAGTGTTTCCAGACCGCAACGAACAAGGCGCGCTGACGACTGGTGGGGAATGTAAGTACCATTGGGGCAGAATCATATACCCCAAAAAGTCCAACGACGCCACAGAAGTGAAGAGACTGTCATGTTGTAGCGCGGAGGTAGGATCACCAGGCTGTAGTACGCATGAAACTCATGTCTTCAACGTTAAAGACACAAAACGGCTGTCTCTAGTCATGCCATTCATTCAGACACCGGCAAACAACAAGGTTCCCAAGACTTCGGCTGTATGCTTTGATTGCGAAATGGGCTACACCACCAATGGCTTAGAGTTGCTTCGTCTTACCGTCATATCATGGCCACAACACAAGCCACTCATCGACGTCCTCGTCCGTCCACTGGGCCAAATACTGGACTTCAACACGCGCTTCTCTGGCATTACGCGAGATCAGTTTGTCAATGCGAAGGAATATGATCCGGCAAACCCTCAGCCAGTACGCAAAGACCTCCGTATCATCGACTCGCCTTATGCAGCGCGAGATCTCTTCCTCTCACACGTCTCTCCAGACACTCCTATTGTAGGACACGCGCTTGAAAACGATCTCAACACCATTCGCCTCATACACCCCTTCATCATCGACACAGTGCTCCTCTATCCAACCCGCCAGGGCCTACCCTTCCGCTTCGGCTTGCGCAAACTAGCCAAGGAGTACCTTGGTGAAGAGATCCAGCAAGCGGGCGCCGCTGGTCACGACAGCTACGAGGATGCGCGCACAACGGGCGAGTTAGTGAGACACAAGATCAAAGTAGAGTGGAAGCTGAAAAAGGTCGATGGCTTCGAAATCAGAGATGGCGGCGTGCACCCACCAATGCCACCTGGGGCTCCCCCATCACAGGCTCCCAATATGCGCCCGACGATACCAACGGCAGACATGACAGGGTTGATGGGTGCGAAGCCGGCCACTAAGAGGAAGCTGGAAGATGAAGGAGAGGAAGGCAGCGGTGAAGAACCACCGTTGAAGAAAGTGGAGGTTTAGAAAGTTGTTGGGCCAATGCTAGTGATTTGTTGGTGTCAAGATTCAGACTGGAAATCATCATATGAAGCTAATTACATGATAGTCTCTGAAGCCTTAACATGGCGTTTGGGGGGTATCTGAATTTCTCGAAACAAGACGCGTATCTCGCTTCCAACAACGCGTTGGGGATATACTCCGGAGTTTGGGCTTCCTCTTTCCTATTGCGAGTGAAGGAGGTGCTAAGTCATATTGTTAGCACTCCACCACACCTCGGAGTACGTATACCCACTCTCAATCCATGCTTTACACTTGCTCCTTCTTCTCTGCTTGTCTTGCACCCAAATAATGGAATCTTGACTTATCGTCCTCTTGAATATATCCTTCTATATCGAACAACACTGTGCCTTATCACCCCACTTCAACCAACCTTACTCACATCCAACCCCTGCACACCCTCAAGCTCTTCCTTCGTTGGTTCATGCACAACATCCGTATCCAACTCCTTCATAACCCCAACCACCACACTGGCGCTTTCTACAAACCCGTTTACGGCAACGCGCAGCATGCGGTTCGTGGTCGCCGCGTAGTCGACTTGCAGTACGGATTGCTCGGTTGAGCCTGCGGGTGTGGTGAGTGTGAAGGCGCGGCGTACGAGCGGCGAGAGTTCGGTGTCGACGGAGAGGGAGAGTTGGGCGGTTTGGGCGAGGTGCGCGGTTGGGAAGGGGATGTGGAGGGTTCTGTGGAGGAAAGGAGGGTTAGTGAGGGTATTTAGGGGGGAGGGGAGGGCAGAATATACAGGGTACAAGGGAAATCTTCTTGTTTCCAGTCTTTGGAGGATGACATGGTTGGCGGGGAGGTGTGATTGTACGCTGTTCTTTTTTGCAATGGCGGGGAAAATATGGTACAGAAGCGATTCTGTGTCAGGCAGATGTTACAGACTCTTTCTTAGAAAGAAACACGTTATGCAGGGCTGGTGAAAAGGTATGAGGGCGTAGAAGAAGGCGCGGAAAACGTCCGCCCATGTTTTGCGCTGTGAGGCTCAAACGTCCAAATTGTGGGGGAGGGGCACAAGTGGTTCCGTCGGCTGTAAACGGCTTAGCGCCGATGAGGCGCAGGAGCATTGGTACCTGATTCGAAAGCGTCATACATCATCATTGTCCAACGCGCACCATAGTAATGCGTCATGGCTCATTCGCTAGTGAAGTCGCATACCTTTGACTTTCCTCTTCTTTTCTCTCCATGCTTTCCTTGACTTATCCTCATTTCCACTTTCCAAGAATTGAATCAATTGCATATAATTCCAACGAACAATAACAATTGCGTTTGATCAATTAGAACCTCAAGCAACTATCTCTCAAAATGTTTCGCACCACCATCATCAAATCCCCCACGCGTCTCCGCCTACATGCTCCCTCCGTCCGTCCTTTCACCCTCTCAGCCTCCAACCGCGTAGCCCAGTACCCCAACGACCTAAGCACGAACTCAAAAACCAAAACGGACCTCTACGACAGCGATAAACCGCATGCAGTCCAGGACAAGGTCCGGCAAGGCGATACACATAATGTGCAAGAGAGCAATGCAAAGGCTGGCATGGAGTGAGTTTTAAAACATTTGTAGCTGGTTGAGATGGGGGAGAGAAAGAGAACAAAGAAATGGCTAATGCAATACAGCAGCGCGCACAAGGAGGGCAAAGGTGGACATGCAACTGAGCGCAAGGATTCGGCGGGAGGGATGGAGACGGCCAAGAAGGAGTTTCCTGAGGCGCCGGATCCGGCGATTGGGATGCAGGATGAGAGGGGTGGACGAGGTGCTTGAGTTGGGTTGGGTATGGGAGATGAGATATGTGGGGGTATATGCTGTTGAGATATGGCAGAGAAATGAAAGAGTTAATGGAATGACTCGATTGGTAGTGTCTTGGCTTGATACTCACCACACAGCATAAAGATCAACTCAATCCTCATCTTCTATCCTAAACTCCACCTAAGGAAACCTTTTCCTTACAGCCCCAACCTCCTCCTCCCTCCCTTGGACAAGATAAACCGCCATCAACAACCGCGCCGTATCCGCCACCTCCAGTCTACCCCTCTCAAAATCCCGTTCCCTTGCCGCCTGCTCCAGAATTTCAAGACAGCACTTCTCCGCCTCCCCCATCTTCCAATCTTGAACTTGACACGCGCGTAGCCGTACATGTTGTGAATCCAGCCGGGGTGCTGCGACGGTATCGTCGCGAGTAACTGGCGAACCAGGGTTTCAGCGTCTTTCCATCGTCCAGACTCGAAGTACGCTTTGCCGAGATTCGACTGCGTCATTGCGGTGCCGACGTGAGATTCGCCTAGTATCCTTTTCATGACGGGGAGAATGGCTTCTAAGGTGCTTACAGCTTTTTCCGGTTGTCCTAGTGCAGAGTGGACTTTTGAGAGGCCGTTTATGGACCAGAGGGTGTATGCGTGTTCTTCACCGAGGTGGAAGTAGGTTCGAGCGGGATTGAACATGGCGCTGAGAGTTTGGGGATCTTTGGGCCCAAGGTGCTTTGTTAATCCGTCAACTGCTCGCTCACCAGTCACCCGGGACATGTGCCTCTTCCCAGCTAGCCATAGGGTGAGCGTGATGTCGTTTAGAGCGAGGCAGTATGGTACGTGGATTGGTTTCCATGTTGGCCAAGTTGTCCAGTCCCGAATGTGCGGGCGGCTCCAGTGCAATGCATTCAGGATGCATTTCTGGACATCAAGAGTGGTTCTGATTTCAAAGAGATTCCACAGAGTGAGCCCGTAGCTGCGCTGGGCGTGGATCGTGTCGACATGGTGTTTTCCCAGCAGCCCTTGCCGGATCCGAATCACACTCTCCTGTAAGCGACGTGCAGACTTCCATTACCCTTGTTCAGCATACACCCAAGCAAATCTCTCCATTTGCGATGCACTTTCTAACGTCTCGGTTTTGTGCAGTTGCTCCGAGCTGTGTAATTGCAGACACCAACGAATGTGCGGCAGAAGCAGTGCTCGGAATTGCCTTCCAGAAGCTTCCAAGCTTTGTGAGATACAGTGAGCTAGGATTGTCATTTTACATCTCAACCACCGTATTTGTTCTAGACTGCTGGGCCTATCTCTTGCCCAGTTGTGAACTACCGGGTGCATGGTACATAGGCCCTTGTCATACTCGATGATTGAATGATCACACAAGACGCTGATTGCTCGTCGAAATCGCGTTTGTACCCCTTCATTCCAGATTGGCTGTAAGATGTCTGGGTGGTGAGTGGCTGTACCTTTTGTACATTGAAAGTCCTCCCATGATTTCTAGAAAATTCGCTCCAGTATGGTCTCATGATACATAAAGGTGAAAGTATGCATCAAGTCCACGGCATCCTTGTGCTCAATAGATTCTCGGGTTGCAATCTTTTGGAAAGGAATTTCCTATGTTACAATGGTGTTAATTTCTTCCACGCTTTTCGACCGTGAGTGACTCAGTGCAGACTTGCGTTGCAATAGGTAATACTTCAGATAGCGTTTCAAAGTGTAAATGTTCCGGCGAATCGTTGCACCAGAATGAGCAATTGCGAGGGGCAAACAACCCAACTCTATTGCAGTTCCCTTTGCGAGATCCCGTTTCTTAGAACCCACGGGCTGGGATCGTTGTTTTGGATCAGAAGAAGCGGCTTTGAGGAGCAGACTTATGGCTTCTTCAGGTTCCAGACCTTGAAAATGGAGATGCCCAGTAGTAGTATACTCGATGGCATTGGGGTTGCGGGTGGTTACAATGACATGTCCGTTACCTTCACTTGGATAACAAGCGGAGATATCCATCTTCAAGTCATCTGCATTGTCCATTATTAGAAGCCATGGTCTTTTGCAGTGTGATAGCCAATGGATGGCCGAAGTCATCGTTGATCTTCGTCCTAATTGGGCGCCAATGGAAGCAAATCTTGACTCAACATTTCCCTGACTACTAGCACCAACCCATAATATTGCCCAGTATCTGGTGGCCGATATTCAGCATATTTTATAGACTACGAGGTATCTTATAGGCCGACGTACCTATGCTTGTCTTCCACTGCATACCTTCGGTAGAACTAAGTCTTGCCTGAACCGCCTAAGTCATAAATTACTAACACATCTGGCGGAGTGTAACTCTTATTCTGTCTGATGGTGCCTATCATATTCTTTACATTCCTGACGTATTTCTGTCTACCAGTGAAACACGGGCTCAGTTTTCGCGGAATAAAGCACCATTCATTGAATTTGGGAATAGTTGTATCTATTTGGGATAATTGGCCCTGAGGACGTAGCAATTCTTCGACTGGGTGCTGCCGTTTCTGATCTATGAGTTGCACATTCACTTTCCACCTCGATGCGATCAATTTGGGTGCTTCTCGTATGTAACGAGATAATGCCTCAAGAATTGGCTGGAACCTGCGGTCATAGGTGCTGGCGAATTTGGCCAATGCGGAATGTGTTGCTGTGATGCTGTACTTTTTAACGTTATCCCATGCCAGCGGAGCAGCTGAATCCGCATCAATGATAAAGGCCATTCTGGATCCACCGTTCATTTTGAGTTCTTCCCAGAAGTTGTAAATTGAGAAGCTTTTCATTAATGGCGCGAATTGGTCATCGATCTCCTTCAGCATTTCTGATCCCTTTCGTATGCTGAGAGTCAAGTGGCTTGGCCCCAGCGATTGGCCGCTTTACAGTAGCAAGGCTTCGTCATTGAAACCATTTTGAGGAGTTCCCAAGAATATGATCTCATATGTAAAAGTGTATATGGACTGCAGATGCTCGACAAATTTACCCTCTCGTGAACTAGAAAATGCCAGGGCCCGTTTTGTTAGAAGTCCTCCAAACCCGTGACAGATGAAGATGATAGGTCGGTCAAAGGCATTGCAAAGTTGGCGATCTGCATACAGCTCGGCTACTAGATTATTGGCGCAAGCGAGTGTGTTGTTCGCGAAACTAATGCCCGGGGATGTGAAAGTTTCAGCTTTGTAGCTGTAGAGCAATGCTCAGAAACCATGTACCCTTTTCGGTAAGAGATCCCTAAGCCACAAGCCTTTAGATATTGGATCTGTCCAAAGTTTGATGTTCGTCTTCTTGGAGACTATGTATTGCAACAATACTGACAGGGTTAGCACTAGCGTGGCTGCATGTCCATTTTGATTGAGAAAAAACTTACTCAACGGTGTAGTTGTGATCGCTCTGCTGAAATGGGGTAGTTTCAACGATCTGTATTATTGCCATAGCATCATGAGTAGACAGTCTACACATCCAAACTGAACAAATTATGGAGAAATGCTATCTAGTAAGCGGCACGGGGGAAGCATAGCCTCAAACTTGCTTCACTCACTACGCACGACATGATCTGGTTCCTTGGAGAATCACCATAGGTATCATCTCGAAACGCCAGGGCTCTTTATATGCTCATGCTCATTGGCTAAGGAAGCAGTGGGCTGCATCGTCATTTGCGGCAGGCAACTTTCGCACGTAACACACGATGCTCCCCAGCCATGTCGCAAGACATTTTGTTTGCTCGCTGTTGCAGATTGTATTCTTTTTCAGTCTCGCATACTCGTAGTGCTCAATCCATTACTGTAGTCTAGCAATAAGGACTGTAACACCAGATACCAAAAACCCTATGGCCCAGCGTACACCTTGGAAACATACTAGTTATGCAGTTACACCGTTGTAAACCAAACTTTACGAACAGGCAGCGAGCCTATAAAAGCAATGAAACTTTGCAAAAATGGAAAGCAGATAGCTTATCCAAGAAACAGGACAAAAGGGGGTGGCATAGGTTCGGGACCTGCAGGGACTACTGCAACGCCACATCTTCAACTACTATTCTGGCAGTAAGTAAATATTAGTAGATCTATATTGAATATATGATTATACCAATACTCTACTAAAACCTTACGCGATAATAACGTTTTAGTAGTAGTTGAAAGCTTTACTTCTTAGTAGGCAGACATTTTGGTGGGATGTTGCATTAGCTGAACTATTGCACGTACTGACCACATACAGTAGCGTCTTGCCAAGACAACGCAGATAGAAACTTCACGTCAGCGCTGTGGCTTACTAACTAGTAGTTATGCCTGACAAACAACACAGCCTACTTTGTCAACCCCACACCACAAATTACCGATCGAAGAAGAAGGTTTTTATTGAGTATACTATTAGGCGGCTTCAATCTATCTCACTAAAACTACCATATGGCTATGACACCAGAGATTACCTGCAATTTGCTTGCCACACTTGCGCACCCGCCCTGGACGAAAGCATTAAGGCAAAATGTCTACATGACATTATATGGAGAAGAGCGAACACCGTTTGGTCTTTACATTCAGCCTAGCGGCACTACTACCGATTTTCTCTACCCAAACAAACAGCTTTTGCGATTCAACACCCTACCAGCGGAGCTTCAGTTTCAGGTTCTTACTTTTTGCTCTGCCTCTACTCTCTTTCAGCTTATGAGAGTGTCCTTTAGTCTCCGAAAAGAAGCGTGTAAGCTTTTTTGGGCCTATTCAGACACGTACTTTGTTATCGAGGCAGATTGGCTCCTTGATGGTGGCTACGCTGGCTACACTAGCAACGATTTGGCTTTTCTAGCCAAGGTGCAGAATATTCAGATTGATTATGATCGTGAAGTACGGGACAAAATCTGCCTTTTGCGTAATGGAATTGAGGAAATCCAGCAAGATCGAATCGAACACTTCTGGAAGATGTTTCAAGAGAGGTGTCCAAGGGCAAAGAGAGTGATTATTAACGAGGTTTGGGTGTTGATGAAAATAAGAGAAGAGAGACCTTGTATTGCAAAAGAACTTCAGCACCTAGTTCGATCGTCACCCCCTGGGATTCTAGCCTCTGCATTTATTATCGAGAAAGCCAACGTTCCAGCAGATATATGTGCAAGTGGCCCATCTACGCAGAATTTGCAAAGAGCAGTGTACCAACTGTGTCCAGACGGTTCATGGAAGGAGGGAAAGCTAGGGCAACACTGGAAGGCAGTCCTTGTGCCTGCAAAGCGATTTTCAGGCCCAGTAGGACGCATTTACGAACTCCGGTATAGAGACTCACTTCTTGATTTGAAATGGTGGGGGCTGTGGATTACTGTAGTAGAGGCTTTGGATCGCTGTCATTTTGACAAGGGCAGGAACTGGCCTTTCTCTTGTCCAATGGATGGGTGTAATGTGTATTTTCAAGTGGCAGGGGAGTGGACGATGCATGCGGCGGAGTTTCACAGTCAAGATTTGGTAGATGTTTACGGTCTTAAGATGCTTCCACAGGGTAGTATTCAAGACGAACTTAGGTATCGCAGGGCGAAGCTAGTAGAGAAGAAAGATAAAATTGATGAAGAGAGTAGAAAGATACAGCAGCAGTGGAATAGAGGAGGGCAGGAACAGCGAAGCGAGATGAAGCGTATGTGGCAGCAGCAGCTAAGCAATGATCCAGAATGGGAGACAGGAGGAGAGGATTGGTCCAGCAACCGAATTTGGCAAGAAATAAATCGAACGCTTCAGGAAGGAGAGGCAAAGTTGAGTATTGAGAGTCAAGTATAGATCTAGAGGTATTCTGCAGAGCAATGTATAGTCCTTGAAAAGATTTCAGCCTAAGACCGCGACACAACAATGCAGTTCCGCTGTTCGGCAATCGCATCTTTACTCAAGAAGGCAGAGAAGGGAAGCACTCGTAAGATTTGCTACGTCCTCAGCTTCAGCACAAGCAATACCAAAACCTAGGCCTTTTCAGAACTGCTATGGACAACCTCATCCACTTAATCTCAACTATTTTACATAATCTTTTGACAGGCCTCACATGCAACAAACCTCCAACCTCCTTTCTTTTCCAAGCAACAAATACACCCACTCATACCACCCTTACCTAATCAACTCGTCCGCTTCATCCCTCCGCTTCGCCTCAAGCATCTTAGTCGCCCTCTCGCACTGTATACCCACCACACCCTGTGCGTCCCTCGAATACCTAATCAGCGCCGCAACAACAAGCCGGTAACCCGGCGAGGTACGTGTCACAAACTTGACCATACCACTATGGTCATACGGAAGGCCTGCTCATTCCGTATCGTTTAGTATCTGGGCCGCTGAATGCTCTTCCACAATATTTTTTCCATTCATAAGACATTAGCCCAACCGCACAGTCGCACAAGAGGAAGAGGAAGAGAGAGGGGGGGAGGACGTTACATAAGCCAGCGTTGACCCCAAACTCGTCTTTTCTTGCTCCTAGAAAAAGTAGATGCGGAGGTTTTTCACAAGTGGGGCGAGCATATCGGTAATGTTTTGGACGACTTCTAAGCCCTCGTGCAGCGCGTCGGCGAGTTGGCTCGAGGAATCGGCGAGTTTGGAAGGCGCGAGCGCGGTGATGAGGCGGCTGGAGACGGAGGCGAGACTGGCTTTGTTGCTGCCGTTGTGTGGGGTGCTGAGGAAAAGGATGGCGTAGGTGGATGTGTCGATGGAGGAGGTGTTGGACGAGTTTGCTTGTTCTGCTGGCGGAATGTGCGAGGGCCTGTACGTTCTGTGTGTCAGTCATTAATGGATTTGTAGTGGTGGACGGGATATGAGCTTACTCTCTTGAGTACAATACCACCTAGTGAATGGCAGATGGATATGGTGGGTCGCTGCATCGCATCTTCAAACTGTAGGAAGAATGTGTTCGTCACTTTCCAGGACCACTGATTAAAAAAAACCTCACTTCTCGATTGGCGACCAGTTCTACAATCAGCGTATGCGCATGCTGCAGAATACGGTCCGAAGACGTTTTCCCGAAGAAGGCTGCAACCGTAGCGTTGTATCCAAAGGTCAGGATACGAGATTGCTTCAGATTGCCAGGGAGAAGGTTGGTGTTCTGGAGCCAGGACTTGCTGGTCTTGTCGGCACTCCAGGTCTTGAACGGATGGCCGTTGAGCCCATATATAGCGACGATGCTTGAGATATTTAGCCTAGGAATGGGATGTGTCAGGAGATGATGTTCATACTCAATAACTGGGTCTTCGCCTCTGTAAAGCTCAAAGAGTCCAGTAGACTGTTCCATTTCTCGTTCCATTTGTGAAGAAATTTTGCATCGGAACAGCAACAATAACTTTCGTGCTTAATAAGGGACTTGGAGTATTTTTGAACAAGTATCTGGTGTTTAACAGCAACCGTCTAACAATAGGTCTCACCTCCCTTTATCAAACGAGTCAACACCAGCGTCGTTATTAAATACTACATCAAATCACACCAGTCCTTCCGCACAGCCTTACATACACAGCCCTTGAGTCATTTTCACACACACACACACACACACAAAACGCAATTACCCAAGATTCTGCCCCTGTCTCGCATCGAATAAGACAATTCTCACACATGCAGCACAAACACCCCCTTCCAAGGAAGGACGTCATACCAGGCAAAACATATCCAAACGACACAACCACCCTCACGCCAAAAAAACATTACCCAGCCCACGCTTCAGCTACCGTCTTCCCAACCGAACCCCATAGCAAGCGAAACGCGATCCATGCAGTAAGACACACATGATGGTCTTTTTCGCGCATGGAGAATGTGAGACAAGAATGTGCCATTGGTATTGAAATGCAGTACAAGTACGTATTTGCTTTGATTTCTCTCAAACCTTGCTGACGTACCTACTAAACATACTTTATTCCTTTACAAGATATCAAATAATGATCCTATAAATTCACCACTATATATAACCATAGCCAATCTAACTCTCACTCCCATATATGCCACAACCCCCCCCCCCCCCCCCACCTTCTCTAATACTCATAAGTAAATACCCTCGTCGTACCAACACCTCCACAAGCATAAATGTCGCCGCCACATTTAACCTTGCACATAGCGACATCAGTCTCCGTTAAATCTGTATTGAGTGCATTACCGCAGTAGCAACTATGGCCATCAGAAAGGCCAAAGAACTTTGAGCCGCGGCAAATGTGCTTGCACTTGTAGGCCGTCATTTCCAAGTCTTTGATGTAGAAGTCGGTGAGGGCGTGCTTGGCGGTGGTTACGTAGCATTTTTGGATTTTGAAGCTGGTGGACTTGTAGGGCTTTAGTTGGTCTTCGAGGTCGTGTTGTTTGGCAAGGTGGGTTTGCTCTTTGGTTTGGCAGGTTTGTTTTTCGGTTTCGAGAGAGGTGGTTAGTTGTTGCTCACGCGAGAGTGCATTTTCGAGATCGGTCTTCAATGATTGCTCACGTGCGAATGCAGTGTCGAAGTCCGTCTTCAGCTGCTGTTCACGCGCGGCTGCGTTGTCGAGATCCGTCTTCAGCTGTGCCTCGCGTGCGGATGCATTTTCAAAGTCTGTTTTCAACTGCTGCTCACGCGCTGTTGCGAGACCGGCGTTGATAGCCAACTGCACAAGACACTGCTCCTTCTCTGCCTCGCACGTAGCGCACGACGCACTTCCCGGCGCATCAGTGGATAATGTCCGGTTGAAGCGGATACCATTGGTACAGGTGCAATCGCAGCTTGGCTTTGCAGTTGAATCAACGCATTCCAAGGAAGGTTTGGCACCTGTCGTTACATTAATCTTCTGCTGCATCATCCGAGAATGCAGAGTCATGCACCATTTTCGCACGTGTACGAACTGCTTAGGGATTCGGGCGTGCCGAGGTTGCGTGGCATGGAGCCCACAGCTTTCGGGGCCATGTAGCTATGCGCACTTGCGCATAGCATGGAAAGAAAGAGGACCTGAGAGGCCTTCATTGTGTGCGGTTGTTCGGTGTTGGGAGGGATCGCCGCAAGGATGGATGGGTAGTGAGTAGATGTTTTATAGAGCAGTGATCTTATATGCCCTTTTTATATGACTTTTTCCGCGTCATTGACTGTCAGTAATCCTTTTGTACCTCAACATGTTTCTGTTTGGGTCAAGGCATTGCCTAGACGCTGCGTACTGTTAGTCGCGGCAGCGCATTGTGTGGGTAGGTACCTTTCGCTACTGACAGGTTCGCCTTGCGGTGCAGCATGTAGAGATCTCCATTGCACTAGTAGTTAGTGTATGACGTACTGTTGAGTATCCGGGACAGTGATGTGCGTATCTTTGACAAAGATTCTAGCTCCGGTGCGGTTCAATGGATGGTGGGTAGACAGTGAGCGGGGTTCGGAAATGCCAATTCTATGGTTCGTATGCAAGTTAGTGGCTAGTGTGTCTTTTTGACATGGTATTCGTGGCCATGCGTTGGCGGGAGGTTAGGAGGGGTTGGAATTATCTAGAATGCTTTTTCGAGACTTGGACCTCACCCCATACCTATATCGGGCAATAGTACTAGTCTCTTGTTTGCTTTCAGGATACTCAAAGATGGTTCATATTCAAAACAACTGGATTGCTATGAGCAATTGTATGCATGCCGGTTTCTGTGAGAAGGCGCAGTTCTCAGATATAGAGAAGTCACTACCTGGGTGGTTGGCTTTGCCGAAATGGGTTTAGTGTAAACCGAGCTTCGCTCAGATCTACTTGAGCTAATAATTAGTTACCATTATTACTTTTTATCAATCTGTATCATTATGATGATAGATATGGGTTTTTAGATGATTGGTGTTGGGGATGTTACTTGAAGTTTTCTCCCCGCTGCCTAGGAGCGTTTTTATATAACATTTAATATTAGTATAACTAACTACAGTGAAAGTGTATCATTGCCATTACCAATATCGAATGCGTTAATATTTACGGCAGCACCAGAGCACCGCTAGCTACCTGCACGTTTAGAAGCTAGATATACGAAGTCAACTATTGCGACACAGTGAGGTACACATCAAATACTACTCGAAAACATCACAGTGAGTATATAAATGTGGTGCAATAAGTGATTTCACACATCCCCTTTTCCCCTTTTTCGAATCTGCCATATATTCTCCAACCACAGCGCTACGCAAACCACCCGAAAACGACTCCTCATCTTACACTGTACTAACTTCCTTCCCTTTTCTCTTCCACCTCGCTTCAGCCCAGCCACCCCTAACCAGACATTTTAACAGTCTCAAATCTTCTTAGAATACAGGCTCAAATGCATACTGCCACCACACATCTTACTACTGCACCCACACTTGCTATTGCAATATCTCTCTAGAACTTCATTTGTGTGTCCCTCGAGGCTGTTTCCGCAGAAGCAATGCTTGTAATACTCGAGAATATAGTACTTGTATTTGGTGCAGATAGCGGCACACTTTTCAGCCGTCAGGTCGGATGCTTGGGTCCATAGGCCGGTGAGTACGCGCTCTACTGAGTCGGTGTAGCAGCCCTCGTATGTCCAGGTGTTGCTTTGGCACGTGGCTACTTGATCTCGCAGATCCCTCTCCGCTTCCAAGTACTGTTATTCTTTCAGCATGTAGGATGTTTTGATTTGGTTGAAGTCAAATGCAAGTTGCTGCTCACCCAGCAGACATTCTTCTTTCTCGGCCTGGCAGCCGTCGCACATGCGGTCGTTGGAAGAACCAAGGGAAAAGGGCTGGTTGAAGCGAATACCGTTGAAGCAGGTGCAGTCACAATTTGCCTCTGATGATGGAGGAACACGTTCTAGAGAGGGCGTTGCACCTAGGTTGTGTACGTGAGCCTCGATGGATCCTCGATTGCATCTCGGGGTCCTTACCGTTGTTGCAAGTGTATGAGTGATCGGAGACTGAGTGGCTTCCATAACTGCGCTTTTGTATTACTTTCTCACGTACCATAGTTCTTAGGTTCAGTACTCAATACTCAACATACCTTTGGGTCAACGTATTGCCTTGTCACCACCAGTAGTAGTATGGTGGCGGCCGTTGAGTTGCCTAGAGTGCTTTTTTTGAACCTTGGCCTTGTTCTATATTTGCCTCTATCAGTGGGTCGTGTTTTCTTGTTCAGGCTGAGCTTGAGTTAGTCGAAAAGATTGGTAAAAGACAACTAAGAATGGATACGGCGTGAGTTCAGAGAAATCCAGATTGAAAGACCGAGCTTTGATACTGAAAAAGAAGGTCAAAGAACACAGTTGCACAGAAAACCAAGTTCAAGGTACAGAATGCGAATAAGAATATGTCTTAGCTAACTTTTTCTTGGATGAATAGACAAGGCCAGTCAGATGTGTTTTTTCCCTTTGCATACAACAACAAACGCCGTGAACCCCCCCGCTCATGCTATGCAAACATTACATTTACAAGATCCGGACATGGCTTCATATCCATTACCCATTCAAAAACAAACATCGTACTCATGCTATGCGGCCCAGTTATCCCAATCGCCTGTCTTCTTGGAGGGATGAACTTGTTGGCTAACGCTCTTTTTTCTTTGAGGGGCAGGATCCAAAAAACCCTCAGGGATATCGTTCCAATTCGATGTTCCATTCGGGGGCGGTGCTACCACGGGTTTTGTTCGCTGGGCTTTTCTCTGGTCTGCGGCTTGTTCATCACTGGAAACATCGTACTCGTCCTCTTCATCCTCTGAGGTGTAGTTGTATGGGTCAAACTTCTTTCGTTCAATTGGCTGGAGTTGGACGTCGTCATCGGCGTACATGCCACGATCTCTTCCTAGGATCTGGTCTGCTTTGCTTGGACTTCTCCGACCGTCAATAGGACCTCTTACAACACCGTTCGAGGTGGTGAGGTAGCGTGTTTGCTCGCCATGGCGGACTGCTGACTGCCACTCGGGACGTCTTGCGGGTCGTGCGATAGGCTGGCTACGCTGACCGGGCATCCATCCGTCGGGACCGCGAGTGGGGCGCCTGAATTCAGCTTCAGTAGGAGAATCAACCCCCCAACCTGCAGCGCGCTCACGCTGCTTTTGCAATCTTTCTTCTTGTTCCCTCTCTCGCTTTATGCGTTCACGGACTGCGAGCCACTTTGGACTGGGCTCCCAAGACCAGCCGTCTCCCGTGGTACTGGGTATGGGCACAAGCCATTTCAAGGGCGAAGGACCGAAAACATGGGCAAGATTACGTCGCCAGCCCAAGTCAAATGCATTGGGGAGCTGCTCGTTATCGCGTTCGTCAAGGTAGTTATCGTATCGATCCTGGTTCTGCTGACGTTCACGGTATTCGTACGATTGTTGATAGGAGTGGGAGAAGCCGTTGGCCTGACCAGGAACAGGGGAGCGTGAAGTAGAATGCGAAGGGATTTCGCCTTCCTCGGGTCTTGTGACACCTGGCAGCGCATTGGCATGGATCTCGCGTAACTGATCGCCTATACTCAGTCGTCCGTTTGCTTGCGCATCAAGGTAGTTTCTGTCGTTGAGCTGATGCTTCATCGTGGATCGCAGGGGGGACAAGTAGCGTGTCTTTTCCAAACTTTCAATGGTAGTCTGACCCTTTACTGTGAGCCACAAGTGCCAAGCGGTGAATCCGGTGATGACGATGCCAATGATGCCGGACAGCACGGCGAGGAGGACGTAGTTGACGGGCATAAAGGACTCTGTGTATTTGCCGTCGCTGAGTATCTCGCTCCAAACCCATGTAGCAGATGTGGCAAAACATATCCAACAAAAGACGCTCAGATATATGAGGAAGAGGACAAAGGCCTTGTAGTTGCGGAGGCCAACACAGGTAGCGAGCCAGGGACAGTGGTGGTCCATTTTCAGAACGCAGCGCTTGCACGTGGAGCAATGGTGGGAGCGATCGGGTTTTTTGGTCTGGCACTTGTTGCAAAAGCGCAGTTCGCCGGTCGAGGCCTTGACGGTAAAGGATGTGTAGTGGATCTCGCCGCCCTCCTGCGAGGGCAGGTGGCTGTAGCCATCTTTGATGTTGAGCGGGGATCCGGGGTCGGTGAAGACGGCGGTGGTGTAGCTCCAGTTGAGCATGAGGTAGAAGAAGAGGCCAAGGGCCGAGGATGTTTTGCCTGGTGGGCATATGTTAGCATGGGTGTGGGAGTCTATTGTTGACGCAACGGTGGTGTCGCATAAGCAAGGGCAACAACGACAACATACCGGTCCAGGCATTCTGCGAGGGGACTAGGCCGATGCCAGTCTGCACCCATACGGCCCACGAGGTGAGGCCATATACGAAGACGAGAGGGAAGTAGGTGACGGCGACGCAGCAGTAGCGCTCGACCTTGCGGGCCCAGCTGCGGCGGCGCATTGTTGTCGAGGGGGAAGACGGGGGCGAGGGCGAAGCCAGCGTGGCCATTACGATTGGGGCAGCGAGTGGGCGGGCATGTGGTGCGCGTGTGGCAACGGTGTGCGGGGGCCGAGGGCGGACGAGTGCGTAACGTATGGTTCCCCTGTGGCTCTGTCGAGATGGGAAAAAAGGGTCTCGGGCAGGGTGAGATGCGGAGGACGAGAAGCCGGGAAGGGTGGACGCCTAGTAGTTTCAGCGCGCAGCGGCGCACACCATGTCACAGATTACCAAGCCGGGCAACGGCGGTGGCAGCAGCCTGTGACCAGACAAGACATGGAGGACAGCGTCGCACTGCAGCGGGCGTGTGTTGTATGTTAGGGTGTACATGTGTAAACATGGATGTGTGTGTAAGTACGTGTGTTTGCGTGTGTATCCATGGTGGGTTGGCCGGGGTGGATTTGGGCCTCGCGCTACCACAGGCATTAAACACCATCCATCATCATCGTCGTCTTCGTCGTCGCGGCCTCGAATGCACGGGCCCATGGCATCCCGTCTGCGATCGGCCTGCATGGAACTGCAACTACGCTTGGCTACGCCGTTTGCGCGACGATGCGGGACGAGCAAAGCTTCAAAAAGTTACTTATGCGACCAGGGAAACAAAGATGCCGACTGGCTCGGGATGCCGAGGGGGAACGTGTTGCCAACCCCAGCCGAGCATGTAAGTACATGCACCCAAGTATATATATATATATAGTTACATAGCACACCGGACATGATTCATCCACAGCCCTCCTCCCTGGTTGCACCGCGCATCTGCATCCATGGCGTCCGCTGGCCCAAATGACGACAATCCCCGCTGAGGCCGTGGTAATCTAAAGTAGTCTGTTACAGCCGTTACACGACGCCATGTCGGTGCTAGCTCCCGTTGGATGCGCTGCGACATTTAGACATGGCCGCCGCCCGCACGCACGCACGCCTATCTCGGTCTTGCCTCTGTCGCCGCCATCCTTCCTCCAAATGCCAACTTCACGCTCGTTTTTGTTCTTGTGACCCCAGCGTCGCCCCTGTGTTTTCTCCTCCTCGCGGACATGTACTATAATTCCACACGTGCGCCCACTCCACAAGGTCCAACTCCTTAGCCCGTCATCATGCTTGCCTCGAGAAAGCGCCCAGCGCCGCTGCTGATCTTCATCCTCCTTGTCGTCGTCGGCCTCTGGTGCCACAACAGAAGCTCCGACAGCGCCTACGCACAATGGCTATCGTCGGTTGAGTCGCGGTCCACCAAAGTCCCAGCAAACAGAACGCTGGGCTTCGGCACCGTCCTCGTCGTATCCAAAGAAGGGTCTGCCCGTCGACGGCCGCTAGTTCAAGCCGCCAACGTCACCGAAATCGACCTCACCATCCCCCAACAGCCAGAGTGGACAGAAGGCGACGTCCAGCGCTTCATCAACGGCCACTCCAATACCCAGAAGGGCTCTATTCTAGCCTGGCTGGGCCATCACAATGCCCTGCGCTGGTATGCAATGGCCCCCCAATTTCCTCGTCCTTTTCTTCATCACCACCTGCTGACTCGCTCCCTCAGGTTCCTGGATTCTGGCCTCGAGACGGCACTCATTCTCGAAGACGACGTCGACTGGGATATTCGTCTGCGCAGCGTCCAGATACCTCTGGCGGCAAGTGCCACCCGCCAGCTCCTTCCCCCGGTACGCTCACGCCACCCCAACATCAACAAGAACCCGAACCGCACGCAGTACTGGGGTGACCAGGATGGGTGGGACATTCTCTACCTTGGCCACTGCGGTGACTACTTTGATGTCGTCGAGGAAGACGGCCCCAAAACAGATCGCCAGTCGTACAACTTGAGCTCCATAGCCCACAAGCTGTACCACGACCCCACCATGCCCTCATGGCTCGACTTGCACCCTTTTACCCAGGCTCTCTTCCGCTTGTTAGGAATGCCCGAACGGACTCGCGTCATGCACCGCTCCAAATTACCTCTCTGCTCCTTTGGATACGCCGTTACTCGCCAAGCTGCCGAACGACTCCTCAACGATCTTGCGCCCCCAAAACTGAAGAAGAACGGAGCCCGCGCCTTTGACGTCGCCCTCTTGCATGCTTGCAACAAGGGCGAGAACACTCCTTCACCAACGCCCGAGTGGCAACATCCTAAGAATTCGCCCGATCCCAAACTACGAAGCAAATACCCGAGCCCCGGACTGCGCTGCTGGACACTGAATTCGGAGCTGTTCCACCACATGCCTGGTATGAGTGAGATCGACATGTTGAGCGCACTATCCGGTGAGAAGCCTGGTCTGCCGCCGGTAGACCGTGCAGCCCAAGCCCAGGTCGTCTCGCGAAACGAAACTACCAACATCGACTGCGGTTTCTGGAGCGGCGCTTTTGCCTTCGACAACAACGACACGGACCGCCTCCACTTCCTGCAAGAAAAGGTCGGGCGGCAAGGCGTCTGTCTCAAAGACAAAAAACAGCATGGAGACACGTTTTATCCGCCACAAACCGCCCTGGACTAATAAAACGATGAACGGCATGTACATATATACTATATTTCATTACGAGCACACATCTTAGCGAAATACCCAAACTCCATGGAGTACATGGACAAATGATTACGGGCGTTCACGGGAGTTACAAGGCACACTGGCTACGAAACAATTGGACATACGGCGCACACGGTCATGTTTTTTTCTCTTCTCGATTCTGGGCGAAATGCCATTCAGTACGCATGCAAGTGGCAGATTTGCCCACTGTAACTTTTTCGGACTTTTTTTGGATCCTTCTTTTCAACCACTTCACCAAGGTGGGGGGACCTTTGATACCACAACGCAAACCTTTGAGATTCACAAAATTTCCCCCCTTTGGCAAAATAGAACCCCTGTTTGTTGTTCATAGAAAACACCTAGCATATCATTGAATAACAAAGAAAATAAAAAAAATCAGCATTACCACCGAAGTACCACCTTTGCAAGATTCGCATGCCATGACTCCCCCACGCATATTTAACTTTATCTCTCTCTTCCAATCTTGGAAATGACATTCGTGCACGCCCCTCCCCTTGCTTCCCTTTCCCCCAAATGAACACACCCCCACCCCGGTCCAATGAAACCCCTGTTAGAAAAGGCAACAAAGGGTTTCGGCACTACTACGCTGACATTTGTAGATCACCTATGCATCCACACATCACGCATTCTAACAAATAGCTTCGTCACACACACACACACACACACACACAAGATCTATATTCACTCGACGCGCAACGTCGAAATTGTAAATAAGGAAATGAAGGAAACGAGATCATCGTATTACTATCTTGGCAGCAACGAGAAAAGCAAACAGGTACCGCCAATAAAGGAAAGCGCGCGCAAGCGAGCGAGCGTAAAGCAAGGTTGCGCCTTGTCGGCCCGATGGAGGAAATGCCCCAGTGGGTTCAAGGGAAGTTGGGTTGGGTTGGGGGGGGGGGGCCAAGATATTTTAGTTCTTCCGCGCATGTTAGTACTAAGTAATTTGGATAGCACGTAACCTGGCCGAAGGGAAAGACGGTGAGGAGTATCCAAGTATGTATGCATTGATGTTCGCGATGCCTATGTAGTCATGGAGAGGGGGGGGGGAAGGGTTTTGGTTAGATCGGAGTTCTTTGGAGTGTTACGACGGGAATAGGTACGCATGTAGTAAGTAAGCAGCGAATCCTTGGCGTATCGGGATTTTTTTTTAACCTTAAATGAGGGTTAGTGATTATGTGTTGGTTTTTAATTATAAAGCTAGGTCTGCTAGAGGAAATGCATGCGGGTTATTTTTTGTTGAGGGTAGTGTAAGGGTGGGTGAATTGCGGACATCATTCTGGGGAGAGCGTGCGAGTGATGGGTTGGACTTAGCGTGGAGTCTGAGATAGACTATTTTTTGGTGTATGATTGGAATGCTTCTTTGGGTTATGCTTAGGTGAGGTAAGATTGTGTCGTGTGCATTGTGGGGAGGAAACAGGTGTTTGGTATAGGCTTTGCTAGTGGGTATTGTTGTTTTGGGTTAGGGTAGGTAGTTTCAGGGCAGAGACTAATAATCTGCCAGTGGTTTGTATGTTCTTCTTATCTATGATAAGTTTTTATATTGGCATACTGCTATGCATCTCTTTCGATTTGCTTTAACTGGATATACAGCATGTTATCGGGTACACTATGTCATCTTCATAACAGTCCATATAACAGTGTTGTTGTATTCCAGCAACGTCGTGATAATTTCTCGACAAATATCGCTTCGTGAACCTCCTCCGCAACCCCGTCATTTCAACCTTCACTCTACAAACCTACTTCTCATTACTGAATCACATTCTGGCGAAACATACGCCCCTCACCTATCTACTCCCATGTCTGCCTCCATAATCCTCCTCCAACCCTGGACTTCCACATGTTCCAACAACCTGTACAGCGCCTCGCCCCTCGAATGCCCCACCACAATGTCTGTCAGAAGGTTGATATTCCCGTACATATTCCCCCCAGCGCAGTTCGTGACCACGGCCTTGTAAAGTACTTGCCCACTGCTTGTTATCTGGCGTCCGAGTTGCACGGTGGCGCCAGTTGAGGGTGGCCAATTGGATTGTACAAGTAAGGTGATGAATTGCAAGGTGTTGAGGTCCAGAGGGGAGACGAGTGCAACGAGTCGGTTGGACATTTTGAGCGATTGAATCTAGGCGAGAAGATCTGCTTGGAGAGGGAATTGAGCGGGGTTCCAAAGCAATGGGAAGCTGTTCTATATAGTGGTTGGTGGAGCGACTAAGCATCAGAAATATTTCGTGTGCTGTGCATGTGACCATATAGAGTATGCTTGTTGGCTTGACAAGCGAAGTAAGTGAATAAGTGATTGTATGCGATTGTCAAACAAATTAAGTTGGCAGGCGATGTAATAGTCTTGAAAAGTCATATTGTTGACAAGTTCGCAGACACACATCCTAAAATATGTAAGTGGATATGACACAGCTAGAGCAAATGTTCTAATTGTAGCTATTAAACATGAATCATGGGGTAGCTCAAACCCATTCTCACAACTTAGCTTTCTCATCCAATAACGGTATACCAACAGCCTCTTCCAACTCCATCACTGCCTGCTTTGTCTTGCCTAGATTGACCTTGATAGTCCTAAGTCCCGTCTTCTTCGCAAACTTTAGATTGATTCCAATATCATCCAAGAAGAGCGTATCACCCGCCGTCACTTCTCCCATACCCTTTTTCTTTGCAATCTTATCCATCTCTCTTACCGCCAGTTTGTATGCCTCGGGATCGGGTTTCCGTACACCAACGGCAGCCGAGCCGAGGAAGATGTCGAAAAATGAGGTGATGTCTACAGAATCATTTGCGTAAGGATTCGGCGGCGGCGCATGTACGATTTCCTTTGTGAAAAGGGTGCCTTCATCGTCCAGGATGCCAGTGGGAAATGTGACATTATTACTGAAAGCGCCAAGTACGAATTTCCCGCTCTCTCCCAGCTTGCGCAGCGCAGGGTACATGTATGGATCCGGCGTGCGACTGATCTTCATCATACGCCAGAACAGCCTCTTGGCATCAATGTTGGGCACTGCCGGTGTTCCTCCAACAACAGCCTGACCGCCCCCTACGCTTTGCTTTTTGGACAGCTTTTGCAGATATTCGGACCATACTTCGGGGCGCGAAAGCTGCTGCTTAAACGATGCGAACCAGGCGTCATTGAGTTCGACTTCGCCCCGTTCAATCAGCTGCCATGCGCCTGTGTCGTGGGGTCCTTTTTGAATCGCATAGTTGATATAGCCAACTGGGATCTTGTTCTCGATCTCATAGTCGAGGATCGCTTGGAAAGGGCTGACAACCTACGTCAAGTAGAGAAGTTAGCGTATATGTTTGTTGTTAATGAGAATGATTGCTGGCCACTTACCACTACACCGCCTATGTCGAAAAGGATAGCCTTTGGGGGTTTAGATGGGGTCGACATGTTTGTGAAGGGAGCAACGAAATGTCAAGCCTAGTTATGACGATTTCATGGCGGTCTGAAAAGCGCCATGGCTGTTGTTAGAGGTTGTGGAGATCCAGGTACCTCGGCAACGGATAAGCTTCCCTGAATCGCGTTAAGCTTATTTCCGTTAGCGCCGATTGTGGAGTGCAGCTGCAACTTAACACTACCGAGCCGGCTCCACAGACTATAACTATACATATTAATAACTGTAGATGTATGTGGAGCTATGACGTTATGTGCTCCAGTGCCTGGAAGAACTCAATACTTGCTGCATAGTTCATGATGTTGTGAGCCTCATATCGGTAAGTATGGGTATTCATCATAACACTGACATGCGGGGAGGATGAGGCAAGAGTACCGTTTCTGGTCTGAATATCTAAGTGAGCTTTGATCAATTGGAAAGCGAAAAAACAAAATTTCAAGACCCGTCTGATACATGATCTGCAAGACATTTTCGTGAAGACAGCCCTCTCCATCCAAGACACAAATCCCATCAGCTCAATTTATTTCCTCGATAGCCGTAACAACATGTCTGTTCCCCTGTCTACATCTTTGGCTTTCCCAACACCTTCCCAAGTAATTTTGTTTAAAGCTTCACGGAGGCTTTTGGATGCACGTGCATCTGGCTCGTTCCGGGGATATTGCTTATGCCGCTCATACATGTCAACGACCCGTGCAGCACCCCTATCGTGATACTGAAGCAACTCTGCTTCAATAAACAAGTCGATGTATCCACCGGCGGGCTGCATGTTTAACACGTTGAACCTGACAATGTTGCGCATGACAGCATCGATCCAATCAGGGAATTGCAAGGCCCAGATGCTTTGCACGTCAACCTCATTGACTGGCTCATTCCGCAAGCGATATTTAATCTTTTCACAAAGTGCTTCGACTTCGAGAGCGCCGATACGCATTAAGCTGCGGTAGATCTTGACGGCATCACTGATGGTTCTATTTACCGAAACTGTGTCGGTCTTGGATGCACGATTCCCCACATCTGGAATCTTAACTACGCTATTCAAAAAGATTTTCTTTTCTATCGAAGATCGATCGCTCTGGAATTCAATTAAGCAGGGACATTTGGTGTTCAGAGTTGCGTGTCTTGGAGTGCAAGAAAGGAGGATGCCTATTGGGAAAACTTTTTATACAAATCGAAGAGGCATGACATTGTGACGAAAAGCGCACAATGTCAGCCCAGACACGTCAGGCTGGATTACTAAACCAATAGAAATATTTTATTTATTCGCGGAAGACGGCAAGTGTGTATCTTCTGAAACGACTCAATAGACTGGGTACGGTCCTCGGCCCATTGCAAACATCTTTCACTGCTGATGTGGTATTCAATCTTCACATGCAGATTCAGGGGCATATCGAATCGATAATATGTGTAATCATAAGATGTCTAAGACTGCGAGATTTGATCTTTTGAAGTTCGTTCGCAGCTGGAATTCTGGGCCAAATCAAGATCCCCAAGTTAGTTCATAGGCAAAAACCGTACGACGAAGGAGCTCATCCTAATAGGGTCAGTAATGTCTCTGAACTTATAAAATGACCAGACTTACCCCTGGATCTTCCTCGAACATGACCTTTTCCATGACCTTCTCAAACATCTTATTTACAGTAAATCCTGCATTTCTGGCTAGATCAAAGAACGCCATGTCCTTTTCATATAACCAAGGTCGGTAGGGAGAGAAGAAGACAAAGGCTCGAGAGGTGGGTAACTTTTTCAGCGTCAACTCCACTGTTTTGACGAGCTTTTCATGTTCTGAGTGATTGAAAAGAAGATCGGCTAAGATTAAAACATCAAAACCCGAGTCATTATCAAGATGCTTTATCAGATCTTGGGTGGGTGCACCCCATAGGTAGCCCTGCGCACTTGTTAGTGAAGTCCGTCAAACCTAAAAGCGGCTACGAACCTCGGCCACAATCTTTGGCGGCTTAGAGAGTAGCTCGCAGTGGTCGATGTTGTATCGTAAATTCTCAATCAGATCGGCATCAGGATAGTCAGTGACTACCGTCTGAGCAGCACCTCTGAGCGCACAAACGAGACTAGGAAGTCCCGCTCCGGCACCTAGTTCCAACACAGTCTTGTCTTTCACAAGTTCGTCTGCATTTCCTTCCAGATATGATGAGATTGTCCGCCCCGCATTCCATAAGAAGTGACCCTGATTGCTTCAGTGAGTATACTCTAAAAGGGTGGGGCAGCCAGAAAATGTGTAGTGTGGACTGGCAGGTTGGGAAAAAATCCAAAAGAACTGTTTTTTTGATACCAAGCATAGACAGGAGTTCCATGCTATGGTTGAAACTATTGCTGCACGAATGGGGTCTTACCCACAATGGATTGTGTCCGACGAGCCGGATAGTAAGGTCTTTGCCGGAAAGCAATTTGTGAGAGGCAAAAGTTGCCTGCTTTTCTGGTTGGTAGTAATCAGCGGGTTCCTGGAATAGATCCAGACCCTCATCTTCAGCATCTGATGACATGGTGAAAAGAACGATTTTACGAAGGAAATGTCTTGGCTCGTGATTGAAATTCGGGTAATCCAGAGCGATGAGCCACATGCAAAGTCACGTGTTGAACTAGCCACCCCAGCCACACTAGCCATCCGAGCCACCAGCTTGTCTTCTTGACTGGGCAACTTTCCAGAACACCATCGTCTGGACCAGCAGACGGCTTGTGGTCATGGCGTCAGGGCGGTTTCAAGCACATCGTATAATCTTTTCACCCCTAGCGAATCTCGCCTGCTGTTGCATCCAGTGTCACTTGGACTTTTGGGTAAGTTTGGGGCGGCTCGAGTAGCGTGGAGGTATTGGCGCCACGATGGATGCGCACGCTGCCGCCCAACTCGAGGGTACCACCTACGCACATGACCATGGTGGTATCGTGGTGCTCAAGTGCAAAGACAGGCCAAAAATGCCCCAGGGCACAACGACTCCATATCCCTACGTCTCAGTCTGATACCTCGTAGCCGCGATATGGTTTCCGTGGTCCCACAAACCTTCACCGGCAAAGCGATCCTCTGTGCCACCTGGTCATTCATCGCCACTTGCACGCGCCCCGTTGCAACCGGCTCTCTTCCTCTTTGTAGTCCTCTAAACGGCTTGTTGGCTGGCGTTTTTCTCTCACATGTACGTACCTTCCCTATCTACCAATGTGAAGCAACTAAGGCCTCTTAGTAAGAAACTTGCTCATGCCAAGACACTAAACCCAATCCATCGTCCAACGACCCTCCCATCCACACACTTCACCACAACCCTTTGAGCGCCAACCAGAGATCTCCCGCGCCTTGACGCCGTGGCTCCAGGACCGTCATCGATGCACCACGCAAGAAACTGATTGCTGTATCTGTTCTATGGCCTGACGGTCAGGTGCTATACGCCACAACCCATGCTGTATCTGAATAGGCCAGCCATTCCCGGACAACTTATGCTGGGTCAGTTGCTTGTTAACGTGGGTTCTTACTGCTCTACTTCCGTTGCTTTTCCTCGGTACATCTGGCCCCATTGCATTGTTCCGCTCAACCCCGGCGTAGGCCGTGCGTACCGACCCGGCTTTCAACCGCTTCCTGCTCACAATCGCTTCTGCTGCATGAAGCACCACCACACTCGCTTCTAGTGGCCGCTATCCGTCGGTAATTTCTAGGGTCATTGACCCTCTGGCCATCCGGAACTAGACCCTTAACAGATCACACATGCCAAGTCAGATCTAGCACCCAATCTACTTCCTCACATCTGAACGGTCGAGCTGATCACAGTCGAGCCCGTTAGCTATTGCCACAGTCGACAAGGGTCCCTTAGGCAGGGTTCTTGGTTACATCCCGTGCTACACGCCACTGTACCCCTCTGTAACCCGCTTGCACGTGTGCGTGCGTGGTGGACGTTCGCTCTTCCAACTCACCAGCAACTTTGTTCTTTGATACTGGACCCACGGTGTTACTGCTGGCCATCACTTGCTGCAGACTGAGCAAATTTCCTTTGGAATCATTACAATCCCCGCACCATGTGGGCAGAAGTCAACGGAGAGCGTAAGAAGGTGGCCTGGTAAGTTTTCATATCTCTGGGTGCTTGTTACCGCTTTTTCCTCCTGAAAACTCTGACTGCATAATCTCTTGCATGCTTGCAGCCTGCGCTGAAGGTTCTCTGAATATGCAACATCTCACCTGTCAGACACGCGGCGTACCCTTTGACGGCACTCCTTCACCGTGAAGAGAAACTAACCTAATGCAGTGGCCCGTGCATCCGCGGTCATCGCTCATCGAAATGCGACCACAGAGACCGAGTACTGGTTGAGGTTCGGAAGCCTGGTCGACCTTTGAGTAGCTGCCCGCATCCGACCGGTTCATGTAGCTGCGAGCGTGTTGTTATCAACTACACGATCCCCAAAACCTCACAATGCGCCTGTCCGTCCGAACGAGAGGCACCCACAGCTACCATCGTTGGAAACAGTCGAATCTCAAAGGGTAGACGAAAATCTACGGCCGTCACCCCCTTTTACCTAGACAAGGCTATCCGAGCCGGTCTAGACGCCGAAACCGACACCTCTTCGAACACACAAACCCCTTCCGAGACAAGCGGTAGCAACGCCCCATCACTACCATCAAGTGCAAGCTCAACTCCACGCCTACTGCCTGCTCAAAGTGATTCCATCTCGAGTTGCTGTAAGCCAAAGCTGGCGTTGGCGCCAGTTCAGACAGGAGGATGTTGTGGCAATAAATCCAGTCCAGCTCCAGAGCCACCAGTACAGAAGAAGTCTTGTTGTTCTGGGCCATCCAAGCAAACACCTACAAGTTGTCAGCCGAATAGTTATCAACATGCCGGGCAATCATTTCAGTTTCCGCCTCAACCTCTAGGAATATTGCCGCCGCAGTATCAGATGTTCTCTCCTCAAGCAATGTCACCGGCTACACCAAACCCTTTTGGCCTCGGCACCCCGATCTATAACCATGCGGCAGCGGCTTATCATCAGAACAGCCCAGTGACAATGAGTCCAGGAGTGAACACCCCCGTGTCACCGCATATGAGCATTTCTTCGGTCGGCCAGCATAATCCTGAACACAATTGCCACTGCGGTGAATCATGTAGCTGCTTCGGATGCGCCGCCCATCCAAACAATGCCACTATGATGGAGTATGTCAGAGTTATGGCTCACTTCCAATACACTGGCGGGTTTGGGGGAATGGTCCCACCTCTTTATGATATGCCAACATACCCTCATCAACCAGGTTACGGAGCTGAAGCTGGCCACAGAATGAGTTACGACGCAATTTCGCAAGGCATGACAACGCCTACCCCATCACAAATGAGCTTTCAGGCCGGTCTCAACTTGCCGGCCAAACCCAACCAATCCATGCCGATACCCGGAAACTGGCAACAGCCACTTAACACAGTACCCGGCCTGTCACAAGCCCCTTTTATGAGGAACATTAATTATGCTGATTCTACTACCATCGCCGAAAACCACACACCTTTAAAGAAAGAAGAAGGAGTAGGCTCACCGGCTGCTGATAGCCCTAGCGACAGCAAAGGTGAAGATACCCCTACGCTTTCGCCGTCATCATACTTCTGGAACGAGATGATCTTGCCAGGTTGCTCAGACGCCTCTGGCACTTGCCAATGCGGGGACGGGTGCGCATGTGTAGGCTGTCTAACACATGGCGGTCACACTGGAGAGCAGCTTGAGGACATCTCAACTGCGGAGCAAAACGCTTTTCCCAATTTTACTCCTGATCTTGGCCTCAATATGAACGATCCAACGGATTTCATGAACTTCCCAGTAGGCCCTAGTTCAACCATGTAAATGGGGGTATGCGTGCTTTCATCGTCGTTATCGACACAAGTTGATTCATGTAACTGGTCGCTCTGGAATATCAGACTATGCTACTCACAGCATTCAAAACGCAGACGTCACCCCCTCCACCTTCATGGATTCATACGCCTCAAACAGCTTACATCCTACTCAAAAAATCCTTGGGACCGTCATACACCATTAGCAGTAAAGACACCAACGATGGTACAGGACAAATTTATCAAAAGAAAGTCTACTCTAGTCTTGCACTTGGTCTAAACGTCTTTACCTGCATGGCGTCGGAACTCGGCCTGAATATCCCTACTACAACCGTCTCTCGACTCCTTGATACATACAATGCTTTGTGTTCTTCCTGTATATGTTTGTATGCCACATTATTTTGGAGTGGCTGCGGGTTGATTTGTATGCATAGAGAACAGAGCGTTGGACGCAATATCGTTCTGCGCGTCGGAAGAACTTGTTTCTGGAACTGCATTGTTGCTTTTTTATCTTCATAACGATACGATACCCTGCGCGTTGAGCGCGAGACGTGGGAGGCTGACATGTTGCCATGTTTTTTTTTCGAATACATGATTTGTACCTTCAATTCAAAATCCAGACGTGTTCATCTAACTCTCTTCTCCGTAAAATGTTATTTCACGTGCAATACTTCTCATAGAAGTGGAAAAGGTAGGCGATGGCTAACTAATACCATTCACTACAGAAAAGTCATATCGCCAATCCCTGCCTTACTAACCACTAGCGACTGAAAGCCATCCATTTTTCTCGAATCCGAAATGACCCATTGCCAAATAGCTCGTCATCTACTCTCATGGCTAGCCCGAATAAAGCTCTTGTAGAAGAGAAGAAACTTTTGTACATGAATCTGATGAAAGAAAGCATATCTGTGGTCCCACTTCAAAAAAGCTTCAAGTCCTCCAAAAGATCCCGTCAAGATAGCTCATCACAGTCCCTTGCAACTTTCGACATAGTGGAAAGTATGGACCAGAAAGACATGAGCCAGATCGGTGACTGATATGACAGTAGTAGAAAGACGGAGAAGATGTTACAAGAAGATATGACACTCTGGCGAGCGCGTGAGGCGATAGTATCGGATGCTGTTATCCCTCAGAAAGTATCACAGTAAGATCTCCGTGCGTGATAGCGGCCTATGATAAAGAATTAGTTCCACGCGGAAGACAATAAACGTGTGACCTACAGTGCAGCCACGATCTGGATCTTCCCAACACTGGTCACCCTCACACCATTGGTTGGTGGCGCTCTTGTACCTGCATGCAGAGACGACATCATCTCCAACGAACGTGATATCGTACCCGAGCCGTTCCTGCTTGCACAGCTCATTTTGCTTCAAGCTAGAGAAACCCTGCTGGACGGGACCATCGTCGAATGAAGTGCCGAAGACTGCCGGCGCCCAGTTGCCTTTACCTCCCATCTCCGTACCCCAAGTGCAGGCTTCGTCCTCAGGTACGCCTTGCTTGTTAACGTAGTACTGAGCCGAGGTCCTCTTGCCCTGCCAGAAAAAGTACGTCTGTTGATCGGGGTTGGCAAGAAAACCGGTCTGACCTGGCCCAACAGTGACGGGAAAGGTCATAGATTCAGTACCTGTTCATGTCAGAGTCAATCATTTCCCGTAGCAAGAATACTGACCTGGATAGTCGGTGCGACAGAACGATACAGTCTGGGATAGATTGTTCTGCACCTTTACACCCATCTTCTTGGAGCCTGGGACGCACAATGTATCGGCAATCTTGCCGTCAGCCATTTCAAGATAACCGTCTTTGTTGCAGTATAGGCCACCCACGGTCTGGCCGTGCCTACCTTGAGTCGACGGGAAGGAGGCCTTAAGATACGGGTTTGGGCATCCATATGAACAGTACCTCCCTGATTTGCAGCAAGTACCGTCCGAGCATGAGCCCTTGACAACGGTCATAATGTCATCAAAGCCATCGGATCCCACATACTGTGGGTCCTGTATTCCGGACCATCCACCTAAGCCTTCATGATCGATAGGCAATGCACCATACCCGTGGGGAAATTCGGTGCAAGCAATCTTGCCGTTCGGGAACACCTTATCGCATTCAGCACAATGCCCATTTTTGTCGACCAAGTCAACCCAAGGGTTCGATGAGGTATCTGGCTGCTGTATGACTGGCAGATCTGGGGGAGTGACGTCGTTCGGCGGTGCTTCAGTTGTAGGCTCTTCTGGCTTAGGCTGGGGATCGCCGACAGGCTCTTCAGGGTGATTGTCAACAGGCTCTTCCGGATGATCTTCGACCGGCTCGACTTCTACAACTCCTTCGACTGCCGTACCAGGACTGATGTCTGCAGCTTGTTCTTCGTGGTTAGGGGTTGGGGGTGAAGTGGGTAACGCGACATGCGTATCAGTTGATGACAAGACGTTGCCCGGTCCCCACATCAAAGTGCCATTGGCGATACCTTCGCGAACTTCGTCTTCGGAAATAGCATGATCGTCGATCCAGTACACAATTTGAGTCTCGGTCGCGGCTGGAGCATAGACAATGTTGTGTTTGACCGCGTTTTGAGAGTAGGCCCGTTGGTGCAAGTGATGCGGTTTAGCTGAAGTGACTGCAACAAGCGTGGTAGCAGCAAAGACGTACTGAATCTTCATTTTCAGGATTTTTTGATGCAATAGTTTTGTGACAAGTGGCTAATTGGCCCAGCAATTGGAGGTTAGCTTTGGAGTGGATTTGGGCAGTGCAGTATAACGAACCTGTTCCGTCCCTCGAAAGAAGCACTCTAGGCCAGTGACCAAATCTCGCGGTATGTAAAGCAATGTTTGTTCGCTTTGGTCTTGCTTGAGTCCGTATGTGAAGCGTTGAAATATGCTGGTAATGCTTAAAGAGTGGAATGGAGATAGAGCTCCAGGTGTAGGCACGAAATAATGGCTGTGGTGGAGTGAACGACTGAGTTGAGTGTGAATGATGATTCGTGAGCAGGATTCGTAGGACGTCTCGCACAGGGAGGTAGAAGACAAACGCAGTTTGTTTGTATGTCTGTGCCAAGACACGCCTTCGCTAGTGGATTACTTTGTTTGCATAGGAAGCAGTAACGAACCAAGCAGCACGCAATAGATGGCTAGTTCCTCTCTCGGTCAATTGGCAGTTGCCTATTTGAAAAGTGGAAAGGAGCGGTGGGTGTAAGAGGCCCTTACACACCTCTCAAACAGGTGAAAGGGGAGTGAGGGAGATCGTAGAAACAAGTGGGATGGAAAGAAGGATGAGTAAAAGAACTTGACTCCTATCTGTATAAGCCTTTTTATGTGCTTTCCTGGGCTCATAGCATCAGTGAATTCAGTGCATTTTCGGTCTGTCAGACTGTGCGACTGCCGAGTATACAGTTCTTGGCTGTAAAACCATGGTAGCATAGATTCAGGACCAAGCACCAGCCTGTCGCATAGTGAGAGATAACAAACTCGCCAACTCAAATTACCCCATAGGAAAAAAGTTAGTTTCCGTGTGTGTTAGTTCTTACGTGGATACTCTGTACAACATCGCCACTGAGCTAGCTCATGCCCAGCCACATGCACGTATATTCCACGAGCGTGGATTGTCACACCAGCAACCGCCATAGTCGAAATATCTTGCTTGTTCCTTCATGTTACATCAGCAGCAATTTCTTCTCAATATGGTGCCTACAATCTTCATCTTGCACATCGGATATGGAACGCTGACGGTCTGACGCTATTCTACTACTACCATTTGGATACGTTTTCTTGATATAGAGAAAGGTAAAGGGGTGATTTAGATGTTATGTTCAGTACCAACTGTGAGCCATAAAATGTAAGGGCCTTTCCCCGCCTGCACACGTGTTGCAAAGAACGTGGTATTGCGCGACTGAGTACATGTGCGCTCAGTTCAATCATACCTTTTTCAGCCAGCATGCCAAGCGGCCAATTGAGGAGATCAACCCAAGCTGAGCCACGACGAAACTGTGTACTGAGTAAAAACTACGTGGCCAAAGGACTACCATGTACTGCCCAAAGCCAATGTGCCGCAAACCTCGTACTTTCATATAGCCCTGTTGTCCTGTTTTGCAAAGCCTTGGCATATACCGTGTTAGGTAGTTGCAAGTGATAAGACCCCATGTTATCGGATACACCATGACACAATCGAACGTGATGACACTCATGATAAGAGAATGAAAAAGGGTGGATGAGTGGTACAGGGGTAGACTGAGAGCTGACTTTGCTGACGTTTCTACAATGGACATTGAAGTAATAGGAGGTATTTGCGTCCATGCCTGTTCTCACACAGGCTTGGTGTAACATACCCCCCAACTCCTATTTCCAAATGGCTCCTCTCCGTTCTTTGTACTGGGAATAGTAGTGTACGATAAGATCCAGTCCTTGAATAATGATAGTTTTTGAACTATTTACAGGATATCAAGCCACGTTGGCGACAAAGAGCGCCCTTTTCTTTGCCATCTTGACCCTAATGATACAATGAGCCAGCTGCCCTGTCAGAAAGTGCCCATCCTTCGGACTGATACAAGGCGAGTGGCCTAAACTAGATGAACGTAATTTGCGGGAACACTGCGTACAACGCCATCTTTTTCTACATCTGCCCACCCGTCACCAGCGTCCATATTAATGAGCACAAAACGGTCTCCTTCTGCCATGGAATGCTCCACGTCAGTTTGCGCGGTATAATCGTATAGTGCTTCGACATATTTCAGTTTCTTTGCGCCACGTTTTGGCGCTACAGCCGGACCCTTCTTCTTAACAGGAGCGGCCGGGTTCAAGTTCGATGTCGATGCAGAAGATGCAGAATACGTCGAGTCTGGGCGCGCTGATGAGAATGTAGAGGCTGTAGTGGGCGGAGTTGCTGCTATTATCTCCACATACGCTGCAGGAACGAGGCCTTCTTTGAAGCCAGCACGAACCTTGATCCATCCAGATCCGTCTGGTAGTAAAGTATCAGTAACTTGAATCTAAGTGAGAATCAAAATAGACATACCATCAGGTTCTAAGATAGTAACATCAATACCCTCAGACACGGTCACCTCGCCATCGCCGTTTTCTTGGTAAGCATACAGCATTCTGCCCTTTGGCTCAGCAGACTTTGATGTGGGGGTTGGGATGTCGTCGTCAGCCTTGATGTATTGGGCAGGTGGAGGTGCGACTATCCGGTTCCTCCTAGGGCCTGGTACTGGCGCTGGTGCTTTCTTTTCCGGAGGTGGGGGGGTTTCTTCGACGGTCGGTGACATGGCTCCTCCAGCTATCGATCGCTGTGCGGTTGCTGAGTAGCCAGAGCTCAGTGTGTTCATCGAGTTCACTGTATCGCTTCTTCCTAGACGCGGCATCTCTGCACCAGAGCTTGCTGCGGTACCGTTCGTTGCGGTTACAGTGTGCGCAGCCTTCTGTCGTTCATCCTTCAGCTTCTTCTTCGCTTCTTTGGTCTGTTCTCCAGGGCAGTCTGCAGGGACCTTCATCTCGCACTTGCTATGGCATGTGTAACCACAGTCTTTACAATCGAAACCTTTTGCAGATAGACCCCATATCCGATCTCCGCAGAGGTCGCAGTTTGTAGGTATCTTGAATGTTTGAGATTTGAAGTTGTGGTTTCTTGCGCCAATGCTAAGATCACCCACAACGGAGGTAATTGTAGAAACTTCGACTTCAGCGCTGACTTTCTGGCGCTCGACTTCATGCATCGCTTCCTGTATCGCAAAGATGGCGCGAACAATTTCCACCTCGTCTCTCTTATCCTTTCCTTCTCTTACTTTTTGTCGTACCGCTTTAGCATTCTCTACCTCCTTGCGCTTTTTCTCGAGCTCCCGCTTATGCTCTCCCAATGAAGACTTTGACTTTGTAAGTACGTTGCGCAAGAATACAGTCGCGGACTCGTCGACGGCGATATTGGCATCGTCCAACCAGACAGGACTGGGCTCAAATTGGAAGTCGCCTGGCTCTTGCCATGGACCGGCATTGTGTCGCACAAACATCATAGAGTCAAGTAAGGGGTTGTTGCGCGGAATTTCGCCAGCCAGATGCTTCATATACTCCGTACTTCGGGTAAGCGTTTGAGTCTCGATCTCCGCGGCAAGCGACCATATAGTATTTAACTTGTGAACTCGTGTTTCGGAAAGATCTTGCAGGCTCTGTAATGGTCAACAATGCCCCGACTTGTCCGTGAGGGTCCTTACGTCTAGTAGTTCAGGGACATACTCATGGTAGTACATCTCCTTTTGCTTGTTGGTCACATCAATACTAATCAAATAAGTGTTCTGTGAGAGATCAGCAATCGAATACCAGAGCTTGGTGCGCGTGACCTACCTTGACATTGCGCATTTCGACTTGCTGTTGCTCAAATGCATTACGAGCCTTTGCTTTGCCATGGTCGAACGCAGTGTCAACCTTCTTGCGCCGACTCTCGACTTCCTGGCAGACGCTGTCATATTTGCCCTTTTGTTTGCGCAACTCTGTGTATTGGTTATCCCGTTCCTTTTCCAACTTGGCAGCATAGTCTCCGTGAAGTTTGCGCAATTCTTCGGTCCTCGTTCCAAGGACCTTGAGGGGGTCAGCCAGTTGTGTAATGAGGGCGCCGGCGAATTGTTCATGTTCGGCTGCGCGAGATTCGAGAGTGCTCAACTGGACTCCCCATGTGGTCATGGAAGCGCTGGGAGCTGTCGTTAGTTGACCTCATGCTATCGCAGAGGAAGCCGTACCTTTCCAGAGAGCCAGGAGTAACCGTAGGGTTGTCGCCAACACTCAAACTGCTCTGCTTCTTTGCCTTTTTCTCGTAATACTTTTTGGCTAATGCGCTCAGCTTCGCCGAATACTCCTTCTCTATGGCGCTTCGTTCTCGGTAGAATTGCTGAATGTCATCTAGCCAGGAGATGCCGCCGGAGACCTGTAGCCTGTCACGTTAGCGATAGGAGCGCAAACCCCACAGCGCGCATAGTTAATGAGCGCGCAGGGTGGACATAATGGGACACAGGCAACATACCCAAGCGTTTACATTCTTGAAGCCATCCTGGAGTTCTCAGTTAGCACACGTTCGGTGGTGTGGCACAGTCGCGTTCGTATACCTTGAGTTCAGCGCCGAACTGGGGCGCAATATCAACGTCCATGATTCGTGGAGAGCTATGGGTCGAACGCTGCAAGGGCGGAGATGGGCACCCCGGACATAGAGGATGAAGGACTTCTGGGGTAAAGACAGCGAGGGTTACGTGGAGTGTATGTATGTATGTACAAGGAGCCTTGGGTATGGGATGCCCAAGAGTGGGGCAGGAGGAGGCAGGAGGAGGCGGTGCTCGCGCCGGGCAGGGAAGGCCGGGATCTGATCCGATGACGTTCCTGCAATGGTACGGTCTTGTGTTTGGTATATATCACTATTCTTTACTATGAACAACGCTCAGAGTGAGCCACACAAGTCTGCATGCGCATCAAAAAGGTGGACGCTTTGCTCGGTCGCGACAAGATGCGGTAGGCTCATAGGATACGTACATATGTACTTACGTACGCCGGGCCCTGTCCATGCAACGCGGGCGCGGGCGCTGGCGCTAAATCCGGCTAGCGCCAGAGCCCCGCCAAAGGCTGCTCTCTGGAGCTCTCACAATTTCCAACGCGGTGTCTTGTACATACTTCAGCAACAACAGCATAATCTTCCAGTCGCGTGTGTCCACCGACACGACTATATATCTGTTGATTAAATTGCCTCTAACAAATAAAGAACTCCACCCATACAACAACACCGCCGAGACCCCCAGGCCGCGAGATACTCAACTTCACCGCCCGCAACGCGAACTACAGTAGCCGCCAGCCATGTCGTCAGCGGAGGAGACACTCATCAAGCAAGATGCTGCTGCCGAAGAGACACCATCAGACGCAATCGAGAAATCCCAGGTCGACGGCAGCGGCCCTGAGGGCAATGGCTCTGAACTGACCGACACCAAGTTCAATGTCGAGGTCAAGCTTGCCGATTTGCAGGCTGACCCCAACAACCCTCTGTTCTCGGCCAAGTCGTTCGAAGACCTACAACTGTAAGCTAGACGCGCTCGCCGCCTGGACATACTAACAAATGCAGTTCCGAGGCACTCCTTAAAGGTATCCGCAACATGAACTTCCGCAAACCGTCCAAAGTTCAAGAAAAGGCCTTGCCTCTACTTCTGTTGAATCCACCAACGAACATGATTGCGCAATCTCAGTCCGGAACTGGCAAGACCGCCGCCTTTTCGCTCAATATCCTTTCCCGCGTCGACCTCGCCAACCCCGAACCCCAGGCATTGGCACTCGCGCCCAGTCGAGAGCTTGCTCGTCAGATTTTGGGTGTCATCACTCATATGGGACAGTTCATGGACGGACTCAAGACCATGGCTGCTATTCCCGACCCGTCACGCAGAGGACAGCAGTTCAACGCGCAGGTCTTAGTCGGCACACCAGGAACAGTACAGGACATGCTCAGGCGGCGGTTGATCAACTCAAAGTACATCAAGATCCTTGTCTTGGATGAGGCGGACAACATGCTGGATCAGCAGGGTCTGGGTGACCAATGTACCCGTGTCAAGGCACTGCTACCCAAGGATATTCAGACTGTCCTCTTCTCCGCTACCTTCCCGCCCAATGTTATCGCATATGCGAAGCGCTTCGCACCTAACGCAAACACGCTTACTCTGGCACATGAGGAGTTAACCATTGAAGGTATCAAGCAGCTGTATATTGATATCGACAAAGACAACGACAAGTACGCCACTCTGCTCAAGTTCTATGGCCTAATGACACAAGCTTCGTCCATCATTTTCGTGCGTACACGAAAGACTGCTGAGGAGCTGGAGCAGCGCATGGTAGCCGAGGGTCACAAGGTCGCGCAACTGAGCGGTGCTCTAGAGGGTCCCGAGCGTGACCGTATCATTGACCAGTTCCGTTCTGGCGAAGCCAAGGTTCTCATCACTACCAACGTGCTCGCGCGTGGTATTGATGTACAGTCCGTCACCATGGTTATCAACTATGTAAGTCATAACTTCATTAACTTTGGCAGGCCAAGTAACGGCACTAATTAAATATCAGGATGTCCCGACCATGGCAAACGGCATCGATGCAGACCCCGAGACCTACCTCCACCGCATTGGTCGAACCGGTCGTTTCGGACGTGTCGGTGTTGCTTTAACATTTGTACACGACAAGGCAAGCTGGCAGCAACTGCACGCGATTGCCTCATACTTCAGGACCGACCTACACCCCATCGACACATCAGACTGGGACGCTGTCGAAGATATGATTCAGACCGTTATCAAGTCCTCGCGAGCCGGAAAGACGACGGAAGAGATGACGGAAATGATTACCAAGGGATCATAAAATGTTTTGAGTATGGAAGAATTTATGACGTCAGAGAACGAGGTTGCAGATGCTTGTGGGATATGTGTGTTCGATCTACAGGACTGACACGGGTCTGTATCTGTAAGAGACGGCATTTTGTGGTGAATGCATATGTGAGGGTTCCGACAAAGAAGGAAAAAAGGAAAGGAATTACGTACGAGGGAAATGAATCAAAGATACCCAAACTTAAAGCAAGCAAGCAAGCGAGTTTACCGAGTCTTGCCTCCATTTTCTTGATTGGAGTAATCAAGTCTCGAATGCGCCGGGCGCCGTGACCAAGATGACGACCAGACTGCTTCCTATCAGCGCGCCTGAAATGGCGCTAACTAGAATAATGCTGCCTCTCGAGGCAGGAAACTTGCCCCGTATAACATAATGCTGCGCCTCAAAGTACCTGTGAAACCCAACCAACAGCATCACAATACTTATCCCTATGAACGTCGCACCAAGCGGCTTTCCTAGCTGCCGCAGCTTAATCTGGTGCGACGACGGCGAGGAATGATCTGGCGAATCCGCCAACGACGTATTCAGCCGGAAGAGCTGTGTTATCGCTATGCCGATGCTGGCGAAGGAGAGCGAGGTACGGAGCCAGGCGAGAAATGTACGTTCTATATTTCCCAATAGTATCACACGTCAGCGCGTTTGAACGGGTTGCATATATAAAGGGAAGAAGGGAGGAAGCGCGTACCCAGTGCCAAATGATCCCTAGCTACACTCCCTTTGTTGTCCAACTCTACGCTTCCATACTTCTCCCAGAACCCGGTCCACCATCCTTTTTCTCGCCGCGTGGCGGCTGCTGCTGCGGACTCTGCTGTTGTTGCTGCCCTGGATTCGATGCGGAGTCCGGTTTCGCCTTGTCGTGCGCCTCGTGTGCCGTTGGATACGTCGGTGCTGCTGTCGCTTTTCTTGTGCTCTCGCGCGGGCTGCAAGTTTGATCCTGCGGTGCCTTCTTGTTCTGTGCCAGCTGCGGAATCGCTGGTAGCGGACGGGCCGGAAGAGGGGTGTGCGTGGTTGCGAGCGCGCATTTCGGGGGATAAGGTGTTGTAGTCTTTTATCGAGCTGGGCTTGCTGGACGAAAGTATAGATGATGTTTCTGTTGGCGCTATGTGCTGTGATGACGTTTGTGTGTCTGCGCGTGAGTCTGGGATGCGTTTGCGTGGGCCTGAGATAGATGCCATTGTGGATCCGCGGGTAAGCTGTATGCAATAGCGTAGTCTTTTCTGTTCTCTTAATCCGAGGGTAGAAAATGTCGGATATTACAGATGGATACGCTGGGAAGTGTGCAAGTGCTGGGATATGTTGCGGCTGGCTAGATATTGACTTGATTGACGTGATAAGCAGCGGCATGTAGACATTGCTCGGGACTCGGGAAACGTCATTTAAGCACGGGAAGGCGACTTGGATGTTCCTGGCGCGCGTTGAAACAATCCCCGCAGGGGAGGAGATAAGGACCCGATATGGGCTGCATGATGTAGCCGGAGGTGCATATGTAGGCTACTTGTTGACTTGATCACATCAAAAGAACATATCGCCATTGCCGCAGTGGTCAGCGAATCTGTGGAGCTCGTCCCGCAGGTCGCGATAGCTAGCCTATCGGGGGTGCACATTCTCCGCAACGAACCAAACAGCGAGTTAGTCAGATGCCAACGGCTGAGCAGCTTCCATGTAATATACATTAAAGTTTCTTTTGCTACAAAAATCAAGTGCCCGATTGAATGAAAAAAATCTGTCGTGTTGGTATTTCAAGTCTAAAAATTGCTAACTGGTATATTTCTTGCTCAGCAAGCCACCATACCTCCAAAACATGGTTGTCATAAATGCGCGGCGGTAAGACTCATGATTGCAGTGATGTCTTTAAACCGCCATTTCCAACGCCGCCCAATGACCACTGAAACGGAACAGCCCCCCAAAACTTCAAGAATTTCGCTTTCGACCTTGTTACTCGTTGTAGTGGTACACCTGTAGTTGCTGTTAGCATCGGGGTTATCGTAGAGCATCCAGAAAAGGACACATACAAGGTAGTTGGGCAGTCCATAACTCTCCCAGTTTAATCGGGCGGCCATCTTGGCGAAGCCCTCCGTCTCAATGAGATGGTAGAAGGAAAATGGCGGGAACATGGCACCGTCTCGGTGGACCTCGGCCTTAACTAGTAATGTAGCACCTCCTACACCGTCGAGCTTGACCTTTGCGTGAGGGTCCGCTGACGGGTCGTACATCTTGGCCATCAGGCTACGGTAGGTTGGCATCTCTGCATAACCTTCGAGTAGGATATCATCCTTGCCCATCTTCTTGCCCAATTCCTGTGCAGTGCTGCTGTCGATCCAGTTGTTGAAATCGTATTCTCGAATGTCCATGGCCTTCTTTTCCTCGTTGTAGTATCTCTGGAAGCAGTTGGGCACAATGATGGGCACGTTGTAATCAGCCAGATCCTGAATCAATGTGGGTGGGGTCTCAACAATGTCGGCATCCATCCATAGAACCCAAGAGGTTGAGGGACCTAACGTTGTGAACAAGAGCGAGTTTCGTGCCTTTGCCATGGCTGCTCTCCGCGCCTTCTGGTTCTCCATCTTATGACGCTCGGCCTCGTTTTGCGATTGTAGGGGGGACTCGGTGTCCTGGCGGAGAATAGTAACGGCAGCGAAGCGCTTCGATTTGGTACCTGATTGCGTCTTTGCTACCTGTGCCTGCAATGCAGTGTATGCAGCATTGCCCTCCTTTGTCTTTGGGATTATGAATCCAAGGGAGATGAGGTGGTGGGGATAGGTGAGTTTAAGGAGGTTGTCCCAGTACTCCTGGTAGAACCGAGCTAATGGTGTGAGGATGAGAACTGATTCTTCGTTCTCAGCAGGCGTGCGAGAATTGGTCACATTGTTCATGTAGTAATGTACAACTGGCGGCGCGACCTGAGGGGAATTGGCTTTCGACTTGCGAAAAGGTAAGGATGGCGGAGACAGTGGGTTGGAGGCTACATCGCCGCTGCCCTTGGACATGGAGGGGACATCGCTGCCGGAGAAGAAGAAGATAAAGAAACCAATGCAGAGGATACTAGCGAGGATTATGGTGATGGGATTCTGGCGTCGGAGCGAGCGTGACATGGTGGCTGGAGGAAACTAAGGAGTAAGGCGAACCGCGGCTGCCAGAGTGGAAAAGGGCCTACGGTTGGCGCATCAGAAGTTGGAGGCGGTAAGTGGTGGTCGTGGTAAGGGTAATTGGGCGCAAGGAGGTGCGCGAGACGTGGCCTGGCCGGCGCTCGGAGAAAGTTTTGGCGGCGTGCACAGCCACAAGGTGTGCACTGGAGGCCGAGTTGAGTGAAGAATTGGAGAGGGGTTAAGAATGAGGGCACGGTGGGAGGAGGGTGCAAGAGTGGTCGTGGACAGATTAATTCCAGGAGGAATCTCCGCATTGTCGGAGCCATACCCCGTCGCGAATGTCGCGGCTCTGCTTACGTACGCACCCTAGCGTCGAGGCGTCATGGATGCCCGCATGTTCAACACCACTTTTGTCCCGCGCCGTCATCAATTGACCCTCGACAAATGCCTCTGCTGGTTGCCCGACAATGGCCAGTTGTGACGCGTGCTTCTGCTATTCTGCGCAGTCGGCGCTCTCGACTGCGCTCTTACACCGTACCTCCATCAACCACCGACCTCAATGAAGCAGCCAAACGAAGGGCCATCCATGGCGGCATAATCATTCCGGATTCTGTTCATGCCCATGTGAGAAATCCGCACCTCAATCGAATGCTGCGTGCTTACGACTTCGTAGCCCCATGACCTGTTCAATTCCATCAAGCCACTACCAACTGTCATAGCCCACAAGAAGTCTTTTGCCGTCTTCTTTGTCACTCCCTCCTACGCACATTTCCTACTCGACCATGATGCTTTCCTTCGCAGAGCCCTTGTACGAATCTACAAAAAGGCAATTGAGGCGGCACATGTTGACATACGTGCGCTTTGTGCTGTCGTAGATAAGCTGCCGGTTCCACACCCGTGGAGTGGCATTACCTTGGAGTCTCAGCTATCACGGCGCAAAGTGGACACGCCCGTCGCAGGAACAGGCTTTGAAGGGATAGCCTATATTTCTCTCCCATTCAGCGCTTCTATCGAATCCGATGAGTCTTTCCTGCCATCGGAGCAAGGTACCATCGACTTCATCACCTCGAGTCATGTACTTAACGATGACATATGTCTTGACACATTGCGGCTCCCCCTTGCCAATACTGTATTTCAAACAGGGATGCCGACAACCATGATTAGGTCAAGATGGGAAAAAAACAGCACAAGTGGCGAATTGACCAAGGTCGCACAGACAAGTCCTTCTCACCATGTCATTCGATTAGCTGGTGATGGTCCCACTCCGGACACTAAATCTGCTCTTAGCATCCCCTTGCTTCCTCTTACTTTACCTCGAATTGTAGAGGGATGCATGGGTAACATTATCCGTCGTGTTGTCGACACTGATGGCAATAGTATCCAGGCATCCTCGGAGCTTGAGAACGTGGTTCCTAGGTTCTTCTTGTCTAGGGGTCAACAGGTGCAAGCCACAGTTGCTTGGGCTTTAGTCATACCCAAAGATCTAAAAGACACAATCACGGAAAAGACTGAAAAACTTTTATCTAGCGTTCCGGTCGAAGATGAACCAACTTCTACTGGCCCAGACCAAGCTTGGGAACTTCTGTGGCGAAGTGAACCACCTGTCTGGAATACACTTGTATCTGAAGCCCTCTCAGAAGGGGCGCGTCTCCACCGTGTCCTAAGTGGAGGAGGCGGATGGGGAAAGAAAGCAGGTCTGCTGTCGTTGGATCCCATGCCAGTCAATAAGTCTTCTGGTCCAGACGCTCCAACCAGCATTGACAACCCAGGAAACTTTGAATCAACCCTCACACCAGTTGTGCAAGATGGTGACTCGATACAATTCTTCACCTTACCAAAGTCTGACCTTGCTCAAGAGGCTCGTGAGGCTGACAACTATGGGACGATCTCAACGCTATCAAAGGTCAATAGGTCTTGGGGCTGGGAGCTAGGTACCGTTCCTAGCACGATGGATTCTATTCCCGGAGAGTCCTGGCAGCACATGACGACCGAAAAGCATCGCTCTACTGTATTCCAGGGCAATTTCGGCGCCCTGACAGAAGGTGCTTTGACTATAATACGCCGCCGTGGGAAAGACGTGGGCGAGACTAGCTCTGTCTATACAACCAAGCTTGACGTTCCCTTTTCGCGCCTTTGGACGACTAACCTAACTAATTCATATGCCGACTCCACGACACGTACAAACTTAGAACAGGATGGTAAGGACAAGGACGTAGGTGAGCCTGCTTCGGAGTGATCTTTACTCGAGCACGTGTTCTGATTCTTAAGTAGCAAAATTCATCTCCAAATAAACTGAACTCATTATCATCGCGGAACACTCTGAACTCTTCTCCTCATGTAGGAAATGTTTTGGTTGACCCACCTTCAAACCATCCGCGGAAAATTGGGATCCGACATATCCCAACTGTCAACCGACCAGTGTCTATGTGCAAATTCTCCAGCTCTGCACTAAACTCAGATACACAGTCGGAGAATGCAACCGTAGATCTGGAAGTTTCAACTGCTGCCACCAAGCCATCCCATTCTGTACATCCAGGACCCGAACTGGAGGAGTCACGAAGAAAAGCGAGTGGATCATCTCTAAGTGTAAAGACTTACTCATACTCTTCGCCTAGTTTGACAATACCAGAATTGGTGCGTACACTTGGTATTGCTGGTGTCAGTACGTTTGGCCGGCTCAGCTTTCGCACAGCAAAGCGCATACTGTACGAACTTCGGAGGAGATTTGAGGAACAAAAACTTGAATACCAAGCGGTAATGTCAGTCTGTCGTAGACAAGGTTCCTGGAGGACGCATGGCAGTGGCAGAATCAGTAAAGTCATCAATAGCAAGACTCGCAACTCCATGGGAAAAGCCACTACGCATATAAGAAAGCAGAAAGAGGAGAAACCTAGCTCCAAGGCAAAAAAGTCAAAAGCACCCTTGATCCGCAAGTTAACCATCCCAACCGAGCATGACCCGGACGCACTCAGTAAAACATTCCGCATCCTAGCCTTCCAAGCCGCCCGTCTAGCAGAAGAAGCCGGCGCAACCCTCTCCAGCATCCAACACCACCGATTGCGTACACAAGTCAAACACCGACGCTCTCTATCCCGCGCTCGACACGTCCGTCGTCTCCACGCTCCACGCCGCAGGAAATTTGGCACAAAAATCCGCTACCATAAGAGCAACGTCGGCGCAGACCCTACGATAAGAAAACTTCGCTCTAAGCGCAATTCTGTGCCTGAGAAACGCAAACCCTCCATCAAAAAACGTGCTTCACGACCCCGAGTGAGGCGCGTAAGCATCCCCATCCCCATCAAACGCCACGAATCCTTCTTCATAGGGACGATACGGTACCCCGATGGTGCGAGGGCGAAATTCAAACGCCGTTTGCCATCTCGTTCGCATGGCTCGTCTGCGCGGGGGAGGACCAGGGGCACAGTGCTGAGACGGGTGCCGGTAGAGTGGCGGGCTACTGATATGGCGGTGGCGGTGAAACGGAGAGAGGAGGCGAGGCGGTTAGCGGCTACGGTGGAGGGGTGGCTTAGTGGTGGAGTTGAAGCTAAGAAGTGAGTGGTATCGAGATGCAGATGAGAATAGGAGTAGTGTGGGTTAGGGTTTGAGTTGAAGGTGTGATGTGAAGGGGGGTGGAGATGGTTACTGGATGTACGATATGGATGAGTGACGAAAGCACCATGTGCTTGGAATGCATGGACTGTACGATATATCAATGTTCCCCAGTGGCAAGCAGATGCACTTGCAATCTACTGTGACCCTCTTTTGTTTTCGTCTTTTCGTGAAGTCTCAATGTCATTTTTTTCTTTTCTCATAACTTCAAAAAAAAGATGGAGCCCCAATATATCGTCATTTCCTTTCACACAAAAATGAGTACACCAATGGTTGCATTGCCTCTGTGTCAGAGAGAGGGAGAAAAGAAAAAGATATATAATGAAAACCTGGTATACGCATCCACCAGCCACGAATCCCCTCCAGTTCCATAAAAACATAGAGGGTCGCTGATATGTGAAAAACCACCCATACACATCCATCCAGCCAGTCCTTTTTAGAATAAAAAAAGCCCGTGTCTAACTCCGAGGCTCGTGGATAACTAGAAATTGAGGAGAGGAATAGTGGAACGAAATAACACATGAGATTATCCCCCAGATGTTGACCACGTCACGTCCAGACAGGTGGGAGAGGTCTCGCATCTTTAAACACAGATGCGAGTCTTGCTTGTGAAGTAAGCGGCGGAATGCTGCTACTCGGGTCTTTGGAGAGGATGTGGTAAGATGGTTGGAAATGGTACATGAGTCATCATGTGTGTGTGATTGTAGATCAGGACGCATTGATCAAAGATAAGATGGCTAGACTGTAAGGCTGGCTTACAGGTCCACCTTGGAGGCCGTGAAGTCCCATAGCATCTTCACGAGGGAGTCGGGTAGCGTGTACAGGTCGACATGGAACTCACCGTCTATCACATGTCAGTATATCTCGTCCCATCTGAACGCCTAGGACAACTTACTCTCTACATCATTCTTCGTGTACGTCTCGCTCGTCTTGTTGTCGTGGACCATAGTGACAACGTGCAGGAGGTCGTCTTCGCCAAGCTTTTGTAGGCCATCCGCCAGCTTCTCCATATCGACGTTCTTGTCCTTTCGGCTCTTCTTCTTGATAGCATCCTTGTTGCGCATACCGTTTGCCTCGGCGGAACCGGACTCTGCGAGGAGGGCGAGGAGCTCCGGCTTGGGATTTCGGAAGGTCTGGCATAGAGTCAGCAATTTGGTGGCTACGAAGTAGTCGGTGCTAGCTGTAGACATACCACCTGGTGCTTGGCTTCGTAGCGCTCAGACTGGAAGTTGAGATCATGTTCGAGGGTGTGGTCGCCGCCTTTGCCGACAGCGGTCAGGACAATGGTCATGTCGAACTCACCCCAGCCCTTCTCCTCGATACGGAAAGGAGGCTTCTTGAGGACTGTTTTCGGGGTCAGCAAAGCTGTAATCAAGGTAAGACTGCATGGCACACGCACCATGCTTGGGCTTCTCGAATGACGGGTGGAGGTTGTAGACAGCCTTCTCAAAGACGTTGGGCATGACCTCGTTACCCTGGTCGTCAAGTAGCCAGATCTCTATACTCCATGTTCGCATGGGAAAGCCCTCGACAGGTGAAGGCTCGTCACTGTGCGCGTGTTAATGGGTGGCCTTGTGGATACGCGTCAAGACAGCGGTTGCGACTGCGCGCAATGCAGACGTACATGGGCTTTTGGTGGGTAACGAGCTTGACCCATCGCTTGGCCTGCTCGACTGTTAGTGTTTGTGCGATGGGGTGCGTATCTGTCGAGGGCGCAACGTACGTCTGGCATCTTGTCTAACTTGCGCCGTAAGGATTGAGTATGGCAGAGTAACTAGTTGTTGGAAGCTGCCGTGTTCCGCACAAGGTATGCACCAAATGCAGGCTAAGACGGTAGTCCGGATGTATGCGACTTTGGTAGTATGCCTCTGGCGATAAGGTTTGAGGGCGTTGGGCAGAGAAGAGGGTTGGAAGTGCAGGCGGTGGCTGGTCTGGTCGCTGGTCGCGAGCTATGATTTGGCGGAGGCTAGGTGATGCACGTCGCGGCGGGGCGGGCGGAGGCTGACTATTACTCGTTCGATCTTCTGGGCCTTGGCATCAACGGTCAAGCACTACAACGGCTGCACCATCGCAAGGCTGCCCGACAGGGGTTCTAGTCTGGTTTACTCTATCAGGTGAGAGACCTGCTGATACCAGAACCATGACCCTTATTACATGCCTTTCTTACACCACCAGGTGAGAGTGAGAGAAGGCCTGGCACAGTGCTAGCACGATAGAGATAATCACACTGGCAATTTACAGAGAAAGCCGACTTGGGGGAAATGCCATTGACTTTATTAGCCAGGCCACTGAGTTACTATCTAATTGTTGTGCTGTTAATGAGGCACATCTACTACCGCCAGGATATACTATCATCCCAAACCGTTCCTCGCTATTCGTGCAATGCATGCTCATGCTCGTCCATCATCCATAAACCCTCGTTACCTTTTCCTCGACCTTATCGTGACCCCTCTTACTCCGGCTTGCCGAAGAGCGCCTCGTTCTCTTGCTGGGCCTTGATGAAGGCCTCCTTGAACTGGTTGGCGTCTGGCACAAATGGTTAGCCTCCTTTTACCATCTAGACAAACAAATTGCTACTTACTCTCACTGTTTGCAAAACGGATCGCAAGTGTCTGCGCCTCAGGCTCGCCCTCACTGACATCGGCTGCGGCGTTCCAGACCCAGCTGCGGTCGCTGCCTACGTTGGGTGACAGCTTCATGTCGGGGACAACTACGCACATCTCAGTATTATCATCTCGTCGTTCCAATCGAGTCACTTCATACCGTAGTGATTGGCGCAAACCTTGAGGGTCTTGTCTCGTCGCATGACAAGGCGCGTCTTGCCGTTCTCCTTGTGCTTCAGTAACCGAACATCGCCAGTGCCTCGCTCCTTCCACTCCCGTGACTCCCTGTCAAACTTGAACAGCTTGGCGCGCATCTTGAACACTTGCTCCTCAAGCTCCTCGTTGGTCTTGGTATCAACCTTCTCGGTAAGGTGGACGACGGGCTGGAACTCAACATCAGGCTCCTCGTTCTCTGGGTTCTCGTCCTAGTGCAACGTTAGCATAACCTCAAAACCACTTGGACAGAGATACCGACATCGCCCTTGTTCTTGGAAGAGCCTGACGGCTCGTCAACGTCATCGGCCTCTTCCTTCTTCGCCTTTGCGGGTCCGCCACCAAACATGGAGAAAACGTTGTCCTTTACTGCAGCCGCCGCCTCTGTCGCCTTCTCCGTGAGAGGCTTGTTGTCTGTGCTCTCCGTCGTTGCCTCGCCCTTGTCGGCAGCCTTGTCAGTCGTCACCTTTGCAGTCTCGTCCTTGACAAGAGTTGGGCCTGGGTTGGCGGCCTGGTCGGCGGCGGGGTCGGGCTTGGCTGCTTCAGACATGGTTGTTGTATTGATAATGTATATTGGGGGTTGGTATGTAGTGGCGAGATAAAGTTTTTGTGTTAGGTAGGTACAGGAGTGGGTGTTCAGTGTCAAACAGTCTGCCCACAAATTGAGCAAGTGGGATGCATGCCCCTCTATCTCGCGCTTTACCTCTTTAGGCCCTCTGACGTACGTGCCACCCCTGCCCAACATGCTATACCATCAACGTCCTGTGTCACAACCTTTCCTGCAGTGCACATGCTGCTTTCCGTGCACTAATGTACAACATCAAAACAAGGCAAACGTCAAATCTTTAGCATATGTACATGATTACACATAGGGTGGGGCGCAAGGCTTCATTCGGCCAGAGTATTACTGTGCTAAATACATTGAAACTAACCCGGCTTCAGTAACCTATCAGCCCAACGCCCCCATACAAACGCCACGCGCCAATTCGCCTCAACCAGTCCAGTGTGCACACCGGGTATCATGTTCATAACTCCACGCCCTCGTGTCCATCAATAAATGCTGTTGCAACATATACATATTCTACCCCGCCAAAGAAAAACCCAGAAGCAAACATGGCATCCTCCCACAGTATTCCACCCATGGACTTGACCGTCCGACTACCCTCTACCAAACCCCATCTCACATATCCCCTCTCACTTTGGAGCACGCCCAGCTCTGCTTCTCTTCGTCATATTTCCCAGACAGTCCTGCAGCCATTTCCATCTTGCATCGAAGGCGAAGTGCATTCATCCTAGCTCTCTTCATTGCCCGTGACGTGCGTACCGGTGCTGTCACCTCGCGTAGACCCACCCATGCTGCTCCAGGTATCTGCTTTGCCAGACGACCTTTCGCCTGAAATTGCTCCTGAAACTTCTGCCGGACCTGTTGCATCTGCTCAGAGGCACTGGCGACATCGATATCCCGCACATCCATGTAGGTTTGCATGTGCTGTGTCGCCATCAAGGAAACGTTTCGCAGAGCATCTTGGGTACTCATGAGACCAGATCTGGCATTATCCATGAATTGTTCCAGCATCGACTTGTTGTGGCCGAGCATGACTTCGAAAGACTGTCGCAGAAGGGGCCTTGAGTGAGTTGCAATACTGACGTTGAACTTGCCGTATGGATACTTGTGTTCGAGATCGACAATGTATTCTCCAGTTATGGTTCGATTGTACCGAATAGGGACCTGTTGCGACTGACAAGCAATCTGGATTTGAAGCTGTGGTCTCTTACGCCTCGAAGAAAATGCCTTTGAAGGGCGAAGTATGAACTGGTGATCCCCAGTGGCTTGGAGCTCAAAGCTTCCAGTTTTTCCATCTTCTGTCTTTGGATTTCTGCTAGGCTGCTTCAGTGAAGCCGGTACGACTGTGAGAGCTCCCATTGCCGTCGGGATAGACGAAGAAGAGATGGGTGTCACGAGTCGTGAAGATTCTGACGCAACAGGAGTAATGCTTGAGTCAATGTTTTCCAGCTCAGAGAGGACTGATAATGCTGATACGCTTCGTGAAGCCTTCTGGAGTAGCATAGGGGCAAAGGCTGCGCCCTGGAATAGGGCGGGTATCAATACACATAGAACCAGCGCAGATATGAGCGTTCTTGCCAAGGGCAACTGCACTCCAATCTTCTTCGTGAACGTCTTGATCTTACCACCAATCCATGATGTCTGTGCCTTTGTGCTGTCTTTTGTGTCTCGTGCAGTCATGAGGCGAGGGCTGATGTAGGCAAGGTGACGATTGAGTTGCGATGGGTCCAATCTACTAAAGCCGCGATGATTCAGGGGCAATACTGCTTTCAGCTTGTAGTCAGTGTTTGGGTCATCTCGACCCTCAACATGCACTTGCAAAGCTGCCGGGTCTTCGACGAGCGATGGAATACCATGGGGGATGACCTGAGCAAGCTCGATGCATGGTATCTCAGCATAGGCAAAGATCGTTCTGGCGAAGTCAATGGCCTCTCTTTCATTAGACGAGTGTGGCTGTGTTCGGTGACACATGATGACAAGATCTGGCCGGTCTAGGAAGTGAGCGGCCGTGCTATGGCTGAACTCGAGCTGCTTGCCATCTTCTAGTTTGGCCACAATTCGCGTTGGCTTTCCACGTGAGGTGACAACCTCGAGACCGGTGCAGCGAGAAACTTGCGGGACAGGGACGTATGGCTCGACCTGCCCGCGTACCATGACCGACTTGGAGATGCTAGGGTAAGCACCGAGTGCCATAGCAATCTGGGTAGTGGTGATGTCTTCTGCCCATCTCTCAGGCATTCCAATGTATAGTATCTTGTACGAATCTGGAGGGGGCAAGGGGTGTTTCGACAAGGCTGCCTTTACGGACAGCCTGACCTCCTCACAGCCGTAACGGCTGAATACTTGTGGGAGCTCGTCCGTATAGTCGGTCGAGCTCTGAATGACATTACCTCCCTGGACAACCTCATCATTGTCCGTTGGCTGCTCGTCTAGTGTGATGCGCCAGGAGCTCTCACTCCCAGACAGGTATGACGGCACTTCGGTCAACGTCGAGTCCTCGCCCATTAATGCGGGGCGTGCATCGGATTGCTGCTCTAGCGGTTCGGCTTGTGATGAATAGATGCTATCTTGTAGGCCTCGGTCACCCATTTCGTAGTCGGCCTCATCGTCAGTGAACTCGTCGGATGTGTCATCGGGCGTTGGAGCGTCGGTCGAGGCGATCGATGCCGTGTGAGCTTCATCGTCCGAGACTTCCATTACCCCATCGCCGAGCATATCATAGTTGCTATCTTCAAGAGCGCTGCTTGCCTCTTCTGGCTGCGGGCGTTGGGTGGACCGCATCATAAGCGTTTCAAGGTCAAGCCTTGTCAGTGATCCGTTCACTCGCACGGGAGGAAACTTAAGATCTGGAGAAGCAAGAGATTCGCTAGAAGGCATGTCAGCTTGAATTCATGTAGGAGACAATGTGTTTACAACTCCTCAGCTGTGAAGGGAGGAGGGTAAGTAGATGGAGGGGCAAGGGTGGGAATAGGTAGCAGTGGGCACCTGGTCGCCGCTGCCTGACTAGCAACGGGCGAGGCGCGTCAGGGTGCCTTGGGGCAGGGTGGGGTAGATACGGAGCAAATGAAAGCACATGCGGGCTTGCTTACTGTAAGAGTGAACGATGCTTCAAATGTTTGCATTAAATCCAGGTGATTGTTCAAGTATATGCAAACAATGATAATGGCACGGCGCAGCTGGGTGCATGGTGAAGGCGGGATGATGCCAACGGGGGTACCCCGCATAGTAAGCGATAGCGTACGATACATGGTTCACATGGACAAAGGGGGTGGGGGGCGAACACCAAATCCGCGACAAAGGAACAGTCATAACTAATAAGGTTCACCTCCAGGCTATAAACCTACTCATACATTTTGAAATGTGGTTCGTCTTCGTAGATATATGGCAATTCCGCCCATATGCAGCAACCGAGGCGCACCGACAACGCCCGCATAGTCCTGATGATCCTCTGCTGGAAGGCCGCCCAACAGACATGCAATACCAACACCTTACGCCTTACTGAAACCAGTAGTCAATGCTAATGCGCCCACAAAATGCTCACTGGAGGCTGGTAGAAAAGTACGCAACACGAAGAGACCACGGTTCTGGTACCTAGGGCGAAGCCCAACCGCCCGCCACCTCGACCCACTCGGGGAAGCAAGACCCTTCTTTGCCTTCCACCTCGACGATATCCGTGTCACACTTACAGCGGCACCCGACGCCATTTTCTTTGACAGGGTCTGGCGTCGCCCAATACTTGTCTTCCTCAATTCGCTCTTTCTCATTCTCTGTCGTCAGCTCTAGGTAGGGATCTCTAGGTAGCTGTCGTGCAGGGGCATTGGCGGGACAATGCTGAATAGTAGTATGCCGGTACCCAAAGTCGCGGAAGTAGTGGATGTCCTCGGGCCCAAGCAGTGCTCCCACAGCTAACGAGTGGATGGGAGCGTCTCCCCATCTCTCCATCCAGAAGCCACCGCTGCGATCCATCAACTCGAAGAAATCGTTGTACTCCTGGCTGCGGAACCAGTTCAGGTTGGCAATCTCAAAGTTGCTCCAGAAATGGCACATGTTGTACGATTCGCCCTCCATGTTTTCGGGGTGAATTTCAGGCAACGCGTCTGAGCCAAATTCTGAGTCCATGATATCTTGGGGAAAGAAGGCCTTCTTCGGTTTGGGCTCATTCTTTTGTGTATCCTCGTCCTCAGGTTTAGGCTTCTCGACGAACATTTCCCACATGCCCTTGGAAGTGAGGTTGTTGTTGCGTTTGTATGCCGAGGCATATCTCCAGATGTTGGGCACCGTCTCCCTCAACTCTTTCACAGCAATTGTAAAGCCGTACGTCTTCTTGTTCCGAATCATGTGGATGAAAGGATCATATGTGATATCGCAGAAGTACTTGATCTCCGGCTCGAGACGCCAGTACCAGTCGTATTTGGCAAGTAGCTCGTGCTGGTAGAACTTGCTGTGGATCGTCAGCCCAGCCTTAGTTTGCGGTGTTTGTTCCTCTTAAACCTACCCTGAGTAGAACCGACACATGTGATGATAACTTTCCATACCACCATACATGATGGCATTGTCTCCCTGCTTTGCGATGCCCTCCTTAGCAACATCAGGGTCGACCCAGTCTGGGAAGCCCCACTGCTCTGGCGGTATCTTGCCCCACTCGACCGGAGCACTAACGTGCTTCAAGACCACCTCCCTGAATGTCTCGTTGAAGTCGCCGTCATTGAGGAAGACGTATGGGTAATGGAACCACCGATTGAAATGTCTCTCGATGGATTTGATCGACTGGAGGACGCCGTCTAGCTCCTTGTTTCTTGCTAGCACTACGAAGGCAGCGTTTGCTCGGGGTCCGTTGACCTGGGGCTCGAGACAGCCTACAGCGAAGGGCTTGTCGTATTTTTCGCTGATCTTTCTGTGAATTGTTAGCCATCTAGTGGGTGCTGCTGCAATGGGGGCGATGATACCTTATTGACGGCGGGGTGCCCGCAGGCATGTTCATAATACCCTGAGAGTCTGGCGACCTCACGAAAAGAATTATGATTATGATTATTACAAGACATGGGAAGAGGAGCACCAGGCCCAGTGGAATGGAAACGGACGAAGATCCCTTCAGTCGTACCCGGCGGCGGAAGAAGGACAATCGGGGAGTCGTCTTTTCAGCGCGGCGCGAGAGGTCGTCGAATCTGTCCAGGCTCTCTTTTGTCGTTGGCAACCTCTGCGTCATGTCCTGCAGGAGGCCCATGGTTGCGACGCTGCGATGGCGGCCTTGGAGAAAGACGTTACTGCCAGTGGCAGTTCTTTGCTAGGTGATGCCAATCGTAGGCGGCCAGATATGTGTTCTGATACGGCCAGGTTTGGGGCGAGTGACGAGGGTAAGCGTCGTTGGGTGGCAGTTCCGAACCGGTATGTGACCATCAATGGGAATCTGGACTTTGCGCGACACTCTGTGAGTTGAGAGGTCGGGGGGAGTGTCGAAAGGGGAAACCAGGGTTGTCGAGTGTAAATTATTAACGGTCGGCGATTGCGTATGCGTTTCGAGAAGTGCTAATTGACAGGGAACATATCGGTGGAGACGCGCCAAGCTCACTAAAGTAGGCAGAGCACAGCTCGATAGGTGCAGGCCGATAGGTGCAACTAGCCAACGCAGGAGGCTGCAGCTGTGAGGGCTGGATCTTTCACGCACTAGGCCCGACACACAGCCTCTGTACCTGTACCCTGAACAGCCCGTCAATAGGGAGTCGCAGAGAATTTGCTCAACTTCTGGTTCAGGGACACGCACGAGATTGTCTGAAGGGGCCGCACAGGAGACTGCCGCTACGTGAGCGACGGAGATACAACATCACTCCAGCCCTGCAATCCTATCCAGGCTTCGGCATAGATTCCTGCATCACCAGCCCTTGCACCACCGGCCTCACCATGAGCTTCAAGGCCAAGGACCTACAGTTTGGTGAGTGCACCAGCAGAAGAGTGGAAGCGGTACTGATTAGCGCAGACAGCTCTCAGCCAGCCTTCTTGCAGCGGCTACGTGGGCAACTTCAAAGTGGGGATACCGCTCGTCATGAACATCCCATTGCCAGAAACAAGAGGATGAACAAGGATGATGATGAAGATGATGCGCCGACATACGTCTTGGAAGATACTAACCAGTCGTTGAGCAAAGAGGAGTATGATGCGCTCATCTCTGGCAAGGACAGCAAGGGCGAAGAAGACCCGGTAACAGATGAAGCCGAGCAAAAGGCAACCAAGCAAGATGAGTCGAAACCCAAAGACAAAATTGCTGAAGTTGGTGCAAATACAAAGAAGCGCAAGGCCGCGAAGATTATTGGCGATGATCAAGGCGATAGCAGGAGTGAAGTAGAAAGGGATGCCGAAAAGCCTACTACCAAACCAGCCAAGAAGCCAAAAAAGAAAGCCAAAGCAGTTAAACTTACCTTTGGAGACGAAGATGAGGGATGAGAGAGGTTATAATCTACGTTATCTTCACAGACACGTAATCCTGCTTGGTGCGAGGCATGTTCTCAGCAAGAGGCCCTACTTCTACCTTGATCCTCTGGTTCAAATGCCCGAATGGGAAATGCTACTTAGGTTGCCCATAGGCTACATGGTCTGTTAGCCCGACAAACGGTATCAATGCTAAGCCACACACATCATACAGCACGGGCACAGCCTGGCTCCTCCAGTCCCTTGGATTGGGGGTTTATAGGAGATAAAGCTACCAGATGATGAGGCAAGGATATGAAGGTTGCGTTTGTTGCGAGCCGACGCTGCGTGCATTGGCTTTGTTCGACTAGTGTTGGGATTTATTACTACTTCTCCTTTTTTCCTGGTATAAAAACTAGGTCAATTTTAAAGAAGTCGTTATAATGTTGAAATACACTGGTTCATCTGCCAGACTTTGGTGCTGGCCAAACGCATCGAGACCTCGTTTTACACAGTTTTAAAGACGCAGGTTCCGATCGGAATTATGTCGGAACATTCTTAAGCAGGGGTATAGCTTGAGCCGCCTGCAGTTCGGGAGTCCGCAATCTCAAAGTCTCCTGCACACGACCTTCCTTGCCCTTCACATTAGCCTCCCCACACAACATGGCGAGACTATCGCTTGATGTAATTCACTCGGCCACCTAAATTGACAAACAACTTATTCACTTGCTAGGATTTTGACCAACATATCAGCAGTCTACGCGCCCAGCTGCTGTTTCTGAACGAGACTCTTGAGGCGACAGATCATAATGCCCCCGACTGGCTGGCGACGGATCTTATATCGTTGCGAAATAAATCGGGTAGACTGCATGATGACATGAAGAGGTTTAGAGACCAGCTTGAAAGCGAAGGATTGGCAGAGAAGAAGGTACGCACACGCGCCACCTACGCTCACGATGGATCCTTACACAGCAGCAGGTCAAGACTTCAAACAAGCGACTCAGCCTTGAAGGCGCAAAGCACGCTACGCCGACGCCCAACACCCATACTTACGCATCAAGTTCGCATGCCATATCCCCTCTCACCGGCCAATCACCCACCCCACGCGCAAAAACAGCGCAGGCGGAAGGAGCCCACCTAGTTCAGCACATCGATGTTACAGAAGAAGTCAATAGGCGGCTACAGGAGAGCCGTTTACGGCGCTTGATGCAGACTCCTAGCACGGCACAGAAGCGAAAATACAATGAATACGATGATGCACCCAGCTCAGGCGGGCCAGCCGCGACAGAGGAAGAAGACTTGAAGAACCAGCAAAGTGGAGGTGAATACGAGAAAACACCGACGAAACGGCTGAGGAGTAGTGGGGCATTTGAGCATACAAGAGACAGGAAAGACGACGGGCCTGTGAGGTATGACACGGAGCGATTTGACGACAGAACCGACGTAAAAAGACGAAAATTTCGATGATGATGCGCCGTCTCTCTGGCAAAAGGGTGCAAGGCCCTGGCAGCATAACACGAGCTCCGCCGGTGCGCTGGTAGCGTAGCGAATTCGCGGCAGGCAGTTGTGGTCTCAGATCTAAAGTGCCTCAGCGTCACTTGTTTTGGATAGAAAATCGGTCCTAGTGCGACAATGGATCGCATCGTTGTTTGGATATCGCGAGCTGGTTTGTACTGTACATACGCGCTCCGCAGCCCTTCCGCTCTAGTGGGGAAGCTGCAGCCGAGCGGAAGCTAACCGCTCGGTCTTTGCATCATTGAACTTTTCGACCTGACATTCACCAAACCCCCCGCCACGCTACCCTAGAAACCTTGTAAACAGACCAAACATTAAATAAACACTTCACTATAAATATCCCGTCTTGTGTTCCGGTTCTGCAGGCAGCGCCCACACCGCCAATGGCGACCCCGAATCCCATACAAAACGTGCCCATCCCACCAGAACAACGTCTAGCCCTAGAACAACAACAGCGCTATGAGCGTATAGTACGAAACCTGGCGATTGGAGGGCTCGTGATATGTCCAATAATTGCACTGCTCCCACCGCGAAAACTGGACCTCTATACTTTCTCACTAGGAATCGGGTTCTACTTGTCCGCCGACCACCTAATCACCCTCCGCACCGGCCGCGGGCTCGTACAGAACCTTTCACCTATGCGCGCAATGGAACTTCCCACAGACAGAGCGCGAGAGACACAAAGAATACTGCAAGAGGAGAGGGAAAAGGGCAGGAAGGCGCTCGAGAGAAAGGAGGGACAGCAAAAGGGCGTACTAGGGAAATTGTGGATGGGAGATGAAGACGAGGGATGGAAGGAGAGACGTCTAGAGGAAGAGAGGAAGGCGCTTGAAGAAGGCAAGGGCTATGGAGATTTGATCATGGAACAGATTTGGGATGTGTGGAATTGGGATAAGAAGAAGGGCAAAGATAATGAGAACAAGAAGGAGTGAACATGGCAACTTCCTTGGAACAAGTTCTCACATGTACATTATATCGTGTAAATTATGATGAGCGGCGCACCAGCTTCCACCGCTGAGGAAGGCAAGCCATTCCGTGTATGAGTATTTGGTATTGTTACGGGGAAGGACATGCTGGGTACCGTTACAAGGCGACAAATTTCATGAGTTCATGATTTGCCGCATCAAGGCAGCATTGGTGAAACACAATTGAGATCAAGACTCAGAAACGAGGTGAACAAACACGGCTTTTTAGAGGATCCGTGCACTTGCAATGGAGTTGACTCAGTAACTGTATCACAACATGACACGTACGGCAAAGAAGATCGAGATGTACACTATGAGATGTCTAATCCCAGTGTACTGTACAAACAATGCTCTAAACTAACCACGCACAAGCTGGTTCACAGCTCAAAGGTGTTTGCCCTGAGCCATGTACCAAACAGCTATTCGCTGATTCGCTCACCGTATTGCGGTCAACAAGTCTACCAAGCTCTCTCCAGCTATATGTCTCAGCCCAGACCAGCCCATAAGCAGCTTGACGACTATATCTGGACGTCGATCACGCGGCTTTCCATATTCTGTGCAACATCCTTCCCGCAACTATAGAGCTCTGTGCTACAATTGATCGCACGCTCTCCCGACCGCTCCGAGGCTATTCTAGTGAATTGTAATACAGCACAATGTCTCAGCCAAACACGCCATTCGATGGAGCCACTGAAGACCCGTTTCTTTCGTCTTCAGATCAGTTCTCCCAGGCCGACTTTGAGGAATTATTTGGCTCTGGTGGTTCGGATGGAGACATCTTCTCATCGAACAATAGCGAAGTGTTTGACGGCACTAACTTCACATATGGAGATGCCTTACTAGTACCTGTCGACTCATCAAGCCTCTCTGTCATATCGACACCTGAACCCTCAGCTCACAGCTCTAATCGTCGCTCATTAGCGTATCCGACTCCAGAAGTGGACAAACCACACCCTTACCCATTTGAAACTAATCGACCTTACGAAGCGAGTATACCTCAGTCCATCTTCAATTCTCGACCTTTTCCCATCAGATCAGAGACTAACAATGTCCACCTCTATTCAACACAGCTGGTGCAGCCCGCCAGTCGCCGACGATCACTCAGTCATGGCGATATGGACCGAGTCGTAGCAGCAAGCATACCGAATCCAACCTTCATCCGTCTCCAAGCACCACGTGCCAGAACTATACCGGAGGAACTCCGGGGGAGAGACCTACACTTGCGCTGTGTAAGGGGCTTATGCCAAAGTCCTCCAACTCGAGGCAGGCCGATGAAGCCTAAAAGCATTCCATACTCGCTACAGTCTAGCCCATTGGTAGGCGGTATGTTGCTAACCCCGATCGGAACGCCGTTGAACGTAGTGGAAGGCACCGACTGCGACACCAACATCACTCATCAAAACCACAGCATAGAAAATAACAATCCGTTTTTCCCTTCATTTACAGAGGGTCTTCTCTTTCGACAAATGTCGCGTCCAGAAGAACTTGCGAGAAGCCGGCAGATTATCGAAATTGGAGCCCTTGCCGTCACCAGTCACAGTAGTATTGGCCCTAGGCTTCAACCATACACTTCTGCATCAAACCAAGAGCGTATCTCGAAGAAACTGGTTAATATCGAAGAGCACTTAGGGAAGAGCGGAGGCGCGGAGGCGCTTCGCAGTTGCAAAACGATACGGAAGGTCTTGATTGGGACGACAGAGTGTGAAGAAGAGACAAAGGGTATGGATGGAGTGTTGAAAGATGATGGAAACACAGCAGCAAATATCCCTAAGGAAGCATATTCCGATCTGTCCAATGGTTGCGATGATAACGAGACCATGGCAATGTTGATGAGTCAACATGGGGTTAGGGAAGGCGGAGATGAGTAAGTTGGAGATGGCGAATGATGAGATTGGAAATCATTCATATTAAACACTGATATTGGTCGCATAGCGAGAGCGTTTTTGGCATGTTTTCTTATTTTAATGTTTGACTTCACGATGGTAAGATTAGAGAGGTAAACTTTTGGGATTTCAATGGCGTGGCGGAAAATTTGGCAACATAACGAAAATTGATAAGACAAGATCGATTTTGATGGTTTTGATGTAGATGGGACATTCCGAAAATTTCACTGCGGTCTGCCCTCAATATTTTCCCAAAAGTAAAATAGAGTAAAGCACCTTGTATCCCAAACACGCTAAGTCGCGGCTTCACATGATACATAGCTGATGCCGCCCCCACCCGCCGCGGCTGACTTACGCGCCACACCACCATCAACGTGTCAAGTCAGTCTACTTTCCTGCCTTGCTATTCGCACCTGCAAACATGAAATCGCGAATAGCAGCATTGGCCTCGGCTATCGCATACTTTACATTTGCCAATGCAGAAGTCGCACCGGAAATCACGATTGTGGCGGAAGGCTACAACGTAATCGCTAAGGTCCCTTGCGTGGAGTGTCCGTTCTTGTACCAAGACACGTCGAAAGGCAATGATGCGCCATGGACGCAAAGAAAAGATGCAAATGCTCTGGTACCGTTGCCATCATACATCGCTTTTTTTAAAAAAAAAACATTGCTGATAATAATACTCTTAGCTCTTGAATATATCTCTACCCTACGACTCGGCCCACCTAAACATCAACAACGCCGCACTATTAACAAACAACAAGATTCTCCCGCGCATCTACGCCAACCAAGTGCTGGAAGACATACCTACTGATGACGTGGCCACGCTCATTTCCTCAAACCAGCTCGACAACCTCGGCGGCAGCTACTTTGGCGCATCTTATTCGTACACACTAGCCCGTGTCAAAGATGAGCCCAAAGCCCTACTTTTCCAATTCGACATCATGGAATTATGGACTGATCTTACCTCGCCCCCTCTAACTGTCTTCTTGGATAGAAAAGAGCAGAAGATCGTTGAACTGGTGCTTATGCAGCGGCCTTTGCTTTCTCCAGGCGATCCAGCTGGCGCCTATGAGATTGTCAAGGTCCACTTGATTGAAAGACCGCCCGCGCGGACTAGAGGCGTCAAAGGCCCGAGAAAAGTCTCAATGTGGTTTCATGATTGGGATGCCAATGGTAAAAAGGGCACAGCAACACATATCGTCAACTCAGCCTCTGAGTCCTTTGTCAACTACATCAGCTCAGGCGTCTGGGCGCTTTTGGTCTTTGTATTCGCAGTCATTGCTCTATTTGTCCTAATCTGTTTCTTCGTCATCTTCGGCTGCGGATGGTGGAACGAAAACGACTACGAAATCGCACAGCACGGCAAGAAAAACAAGAGTAACAATAGCGGAAGAGCAAAGGACATCGAAGCTGCACGCCGCTTCCTGAGCCCCGAAGAACTGGGTCTAAGAGGAAGTGGAAGAGTCGTCGGGGTAGGCAAGAGCGATTGATCGATTCGAAATTCAGAAAAAAGTTGGCGTTGTGCTTGTGCACCGAATGAATGGATGACCCCTCCTCGAACTAGAAATGATCACTCTTCCGACAAGATCCCCCAAGGAAGTCCAAGTGCAAGTCTATTTCCCAGTCATATGCCCACGCACGCACGTAAATATTTACATACCTGTATTCCCATCGCCCAGCCCCGTCGATCCCTCCCTAGTCTCCCACGCTGCACCCCCGATCAGCGCCCTCAGACCTCAAATCCTAGCGTCGATCTCCCTCTCCATCCCTGACATCCCCCATCTAATGCAACAACGATTCCCAAGCGCTTCTGCATCTCTACGCCGGGCTTCTGCAAGTTCCGCTCCAAACTACTGGCCTAGAACACTCCCATTCCGACCGGACAAGGAAAATAGCTGGTGGTCGTGGTTGTCATTACTTTTTTTTTCTATAGCGACTACAATAGTTGACGTCATCCCGCTGGGCTCCGCGCACCGCGGCCACGCTCAACGTCACTTGTTCCATCATAGGACAAAGAAAGCAGTGGTGGAAAGTGGCGCCGGGCGTGGCTTATTTGCTGCCATGTCGCACGGCGCATGTAGTCTGCGGTGGGCTAGAGAAGGTGTTGTCGTGTGTGGCTGACTGCTAGGGAAGCTGGCGATGAGCGGGCAAGCTAGGGGGAATGTGGATGTGAAGGTTCCATGGAACACGTCTTTGTCGGGCTAGGGGACGTCACTGGGGTGAAGGGCGGTCGTCATGATGGGTGGATAGAGGGTAGCTGGGCTGGAAGCATGGAAGTTGTGTGTGACGGCATAGTCTGAGGTGTTGGCGGCGGTGGTAGGTATAGAAGAGAGGGGTCGTCTTGACTTTTTATATTTCAATCAAAAGGACAGGCACACTACGTCCTTTTTTTTAACACACAGAGACGTTGGCTCTTTTTTAACATCTACTAAGATTGACAGAGCAATTTGGGGTCTTTCAAAGAAGGGCAAAGATGGGTATAACGAACGCGTCGAGTGCCGTCAAGGGCATCTTCTCCCTCCATGTCATCACAGCTTGCGTCTCGTTTCTGCTCTTCCTCGCTGCCTTGGGACTGTTTGCTAAGCAACTCACTGGTAGACGGAGTCAATCACGGACAGTCATGAAGGTGTGGCAGTCAACTGGCAAGAGACACAGGTGAGTTCCCTCTTTCCCCATCTAGTCCACCTCCATATACTAACAATCCCTTCTCAAGTGCCACCAGCACCCAATTCTTCGTCCTAACCGGCCTCTTCTGCCTCATGCTCGGCTACGCCGCCCAATCTGCAATCGTAGCCTTGCAATCCCGCCTCACCGTCTCCCCCTTCTACATCACCTCTTCCTACGCCTACCCGCGCTACCCAGGCGTCACAACTTCAACCCCCAACCTACGCTACGGCAGCGCCATCTCCATCCTCTCGTTCCTCTACCAATGCGCTATGATTCTCATGAACGCCAGCATCGTCGGCGCGATATGGATCTATGCCAATCACGTGCACAGCAATGGGACGCAGCTCCGCGAGCCCGGCATGCTGAGTATGGCGCTGAATCTCTTCTGGATGGTTGCGATTCTGGCCTTAGGACTGGCGAGTTGGTCGCTGGGTCTGTATCGCCGCGGCAGCGGGAGCAGCGCTCTGCCGTATCCCACGCAAATCGGGTCTGACTACGTGATTCGCACGCTGTACGTAACGTACGTATCCGTTGTGATTGCGGCGTCGACGAGTGTGACGCTTGAGGCGATTTTATGTTGGTTGGGGATTAAAAAGAATGGGATTCCTGGTGTAAGTGCATCACCTCAACCCCCTCCCCCTTCCCCTCCCCCGTCTTTCCATGTAGAAGTGGCTAATACAGGGCAGAACAAGTTCCAGTCACCACTCACCCGCCTCGTAATGCTCGTTACACCCCTCGTCTGGCTTCGCAACGCCTTCTCCATCGCCCAACTCATTGTTCTCTACCGCGACTCGCGCAGCTGGTCGCGCCGCACCACCGAAGCGCTAGCTTTCCTATTCATTATCTTCGGTCAGCTCTGCAACCTCGCTATCCTTGCCCTACTCCTTCTCGGTGCAAAGAGCTTTGGACAGAAAGACGAGGTGCAGTATGTCGGTAAGGAGGTGAGGTACAGTGAGAGCGTTGCGGGGAATAGGGATAGTGTTATGGCGGATAGACATTACATTTCTAACAATGTGAATGGGACTCCGAATGGTGATGGTAGGTCGACGTTTATGGATGCGGATGGAGTTGAGCGGAGGGAGCCGGCGTATATGCCGCATGCTAGTGTTTAAATTGGCGAGATGAGAAGGGGAAAGGCATGTGAATGATCAGGGGTGTCAAATTGGCTGACCTGTGATTTTTTTTTCCTTTGTTTAATTTTTGCAAACGTACGAGCGAGAATTGTAAGATAGTTAATGAGTAATATGTATCAATTTTGCTTTTGGAGAAGATGATCAAGTTGCAATGTTCACGTGATCTGGGACGATGAAAAGTTACAACAACTAACGTCCCTCCCTAAGTGCTGGGACACCCGCCGTGCTGGGACAAATGAGGGGTACTTTGACTTTCAGGACTTCACTTTCTGCGCGCACACTTAGAATCGTTAAAAAGTTGTAATATCTATGTACTAGAGCTACGTGTTAGTACATCTTAATACGTCTAACTAAAAATTGCATTACTTTTACTTCTCTTGTTACGTAAGTTACGGTAGACCTTTCTTCCGTGCATAATAGTGTTGCTATACTACAACGCTATATAGAAGCTTGTAGCGTCTAAAAATTCTACAACGGTTTAGTTATATCCTACAGACCTTGCGATAGCACGGTGAGCTACGTTTAGCTTTATTGTAACGGGCTGAACGGCCTTTAGATAGCTCCTCGATGGAATCTCGGTCTACTCGTAGAATCCGGGTGCTACTCCGAGCACCCGGCTTCTCCGCGCATCGCCTGAACGACGTTCAGACGACAGCCGCAGGATCTAGGAGCTGCCCCATGCACCTAGACTTCACCGGCCCGATTGTTACTCAGGTAACCAGCTTGTATATAGATAGCTACGTAGCTTAGAAGCTTAGCTCTCTATCGAATACAACCTCTTGTATACCTCGCGATTGCTCCCCGGAGCGCAGCCCCTTACATTTATGACGTCTGCAAAGCTTACGTTTATGCAAGATCGCAGTCGCTATCAGTACCTCGGCTCGTGCTAAGCGGCCCTGCACATCTTATGTAACCGTTTTCGCGTAACTAATCTATTCCTAGAGGCTGTTAGGGTTGTGGCTTAGCTCGAGCAGGTGGTCTAGGCGTACAAACTCCGACAAGAAGGTCGTTCTCAAGGGAGATTACTAACGACAAGACCTACATCTTATACTAACTATATTCTTATCATGCTGTAAAGTCTATATTGAACTTATAGTAAACCGAGTCTGTCAATGCACAATGCTAGAAAATCCTAAGCAGAACCACACGACCAGATACAAGCCCCAGACAAGCTATGTCCTCGCGTACTGCGGTCGAGCTTGATCGATACTCTGGCGGAAGCCATAGAGCGCGTTGCTGGTTACGCCATATCCACTGATCCTGCAGTACAACGTAGAAGGGCTGCGGCTGCGGCCTAGAAAGCGATGTGACAACACAGGTTTGCAGCAAAGGAATATCGCCTCGGTTCGTGTGAAGTACCTGGCCATCTGGCGAGAACTCGATGTAAGTGATATATCCATAAGGGGCGTCTAGCGTGCTGCGACACGTCCCCGTCGCCGTCTCCCATAGCCGCACTGTCTTGTCGTCAGATGCCGAGGCGACCAGATGCCCGTCTGGCGAGAAGGCCACCGCCCTGACATACGAGGAATGGCCCTCGAGCGTGCTGCGACACGTCCCCGTCGCCGTCTCCCATAGCCGCACTGTGTTGTCGCTAGATGCCGAGGCGACCAGCTGCCCGTCTGGCGAGAAGGCCACTGCGCTGACATACGCGGAATGGCCCTCAAGCGTGCTGCGACATGTCCCCGTCGCCGTCTCCCATAGTCGTACTGTCTTGTCGCTAGATGCCGAGGCGACCAGATGCCCGTCTGGCGAGAAGGCCACCGCCCTGACACCAAAGGAATGGCCCTCGAGCGTGCTGCGACACGTCCTCGTCGCCGTCTCCCATAGCCGCAATGTCTCGTCGTCAGATGCCGAGGCGACCAGCTGCCCGTCTGGCGAGAAGGCCACCGCGCTGACATACGAGGAATGGCCCTCGAGCGTGCTGCGACATGTCCCCGTCGCCGTCTCCCATAGCCGTACTGTCTTGTCGTAAGATGCCGAGGCGACCAGATGCCCGTCTGGCGAGAAGGCCACCGCCCTGACACCAAAGGAATGGCCCTCGAGCGTGCTGTGACATGTCCCCGTCGCCGTCTCCCACAGCCGTACTGTGTTGTCGTCAGATGCCGAGGCGACCAGCTGCCCGTCTGGCGAGAAGGCCACCGCGCTGACACCAAAGGAATGGCCCTCAAGCGTGCTGCGACAGGCGTCCCAGTCTGTTTCTTTTATAGACAGCATCTTGGCCTTTTCTGGCACTTGGTCTGCAAATGTTTGTCGTATCAGGCTCCTCTCTGGTGCGAACACGAGCGCGGAGTAATAGATCTGCAGCGGCGCATCTGTAAGCACAGATTGGAACCGCAACACGAATCGCTTGGCGTCGTGAAGAAAGGCTGAAACTAGCTTTGCAGATGGCTGTGTTGCACGTTAGCAAAGTAGTAGCAAGGTGGCTCGTAAAGATCTTACGCTAGCAAGTGCCTGAAGGCTGTCGAGCAAGTCGACGCATCTGCTCAATTCCCTTGTAAGGCTTATGGCCTCGAGCCAATGAAGGAGGTGCTTCTGCAGAAAGAGGTGGGTCGTGTCTCCATCGAGGATGTCTTGCTGACCCTGCTTAAGATGCTCGACCCAGTAACGACACGCATACTGCAGGTCAGGTGACAAGCTACTAGTAATCGTACCTTCGTCGATCTCGCTTCTTAGGACCCCAGGCTCTAAGAGGCTGCATATGTCTGGGTGTAGGCCGCTTAGTCCAGACATACACTCGAGGCAGTAAGAGGCGAGCCTTTTGTGTGTCGTTTTCTTGTCCACCCAGAACGGGCTCTTTCCCTGTTTATAGGGGTCGACGAGGAACTCGCGAAAGGACAAGTGCAAAAGGTGAATAGGTGCGTCCTCGCTGTTAGGAACACTAAGAATAGAGTGCAAAGAGTCAAGTCGGCACTGAATCTCCTCTTGTGGGACCTGAAGCAGCCGGGCAAGCGAGACAGCAGAGAGTGGGCTTTCGAGAACGACAATACTACCGACGACTTCTCGGAAAGCCTGAAGCCACGTCTCCTTCTCGTCTTCCTCCTGCTCACTAAGCAACTGGTCGAGAACAGGAAGGTAGGTCCGATCTAGCTGCGAAAAGGTCGCCTTTTGATACTGCAGCACCTTGTTCAGAAAAGCTGTGGGATTGCTTCCTTTGCTACCAACATATCGACACACAGTGGCAGCGTAGATGAACAGCGGCACAGCCAGCTCAACCAGCGCGAGGATCTGTTGTTTCGCTGGCCAGTCCGAGGCCAACTTGCGTTCTTTTCGTATCCTACCGAGCTCATGCTCTAGGAACAGACGGATGTCGTGTTCAATCGTGCTCCTTGGTACTTCGTGGAGAACTAGGTCTTGGTATGTGCCGTTCGGCATCGCCTGAAAGCCGAGACGAATGTGGAGCTCTGGCCGGCTAGTGACCATAATCCGTAGCGGCACTGGGCGGATGTCTTTCGCCTGAGCGAGCAGCTGGAGGATCGCTCGAATGTCTGCTTCTCGCTCACATTCGTCCAGCGCGTCGATTACGATAACACGCGCCAAGGCCCGCGTACGAGCCTGTTTTATTCCTAATAGTGGCTGCAGGATCAGCTTTTCGAACTGGTCTTTTAGTGCCTTGTGTGAGATCGTCGAGTCCCCGTCGAGCGTCTTCCTGATGCTAGGTAGCATGCCTGGCTCGCAGGCGACTAGATCAGTGGCGATGGTGGTAAAGAAGCGTGAGGCGTTGCCGCGCTCGCCCTCGCCTTTCTTGAAGAAGAAGCTGGCTCCGAGCTGCCCTCGACTGGCGAACGACTGAGCGACCGTCCGCGCTATCGTGGACTTTCCCGTGCCCGCCATGCCGCTCAGCCAGAATATGGACTTGCCATCTTTGTCATTCGCCCATGTTGTGATCTCGTCTAGCAGCTCGGTGCGGGTTTTTGGTAGGCACCGTGCGTTGTGCTCTTCGTTGTGGGAATTGAAGGAGGCGCCTATCGCGATAGGGAGTTTGGCTAGGACTAGCTTCTGGTCTATATTGAACACAACGACTCTGTATAGTCAATAAGAAGCTGGGTCTACGCACGGCAGATCTGGGTACAGAAGCTTACGTCTGATCGACCTGCAGTGCCAAGCTGAATGTCTGCTCGTATCCTTCTAAGTTCAGAATAACCTTGTCCACCTGCTTACTTGTGAACGGCCATTTGAGCGCACGGAAGCCGAACCGGCTCATAGTCTTGCGAGTTTTTCCTGGATCTAGCTTTGCTTCTAGACTCTTTAGTTCCTCTAGGCATTGTTTGAGCGAGTTAGACAGGCCCTTAGTAGTAGAGAGCCGCGTCTTGTCCTGGCCGTCGAAGAGCTGCTTGATCTTCTCCAGGATGTGGGTGATGTCGCTAACCTTCCTCCGCACACGCTCGATATCATCCTTCGCGTCCTTGACAGCCACGGAGTACTGGTAGCAGAGCGAAGCGATCTTGGTGGATATGTCGACTACCGCGATGACGCTTGCTGCGCCCGAAAGGCCGTCCATGATGCGAGGTCTGCGACGGAGAAGAAGTAAACCGATCGATCGTACTTCGCGTCGTTGTGAGCTCACAGAGCAGCCAGGCCGCTGTCAGGCTGAGAGTAGTGCTGCGATCCATTGTCAGCTGCATAAGGCTGAGAGGGCTGGCATAGCTAAGCGCTGCTGCATTGCATACGGCGCGGGGACAGGAAGGCTTCGGAAGTACGTTTCGCCGAAGCCCACTTGTCCGTAGTGTGCGTGATTAAGAAACGAGCGTCATCCCATCCGATCGCGTGCAGTGCGGTGCGATCGTTTGAGCATATTCGTAATTTGTCAGATAAGGTAGTTACAAAGTAAAGCAACCTTCATGACCTGTTTTCAGCATTGAACGGAGCTCTGTCGATGTGGCGTTGTTTGCTTTATATGCCAATCATTGTATTCATTACAAAAGGGCGCGATTTTTTTCTTCTGCAATCAGTATAACGTATAAGATATACATTTCCTTAACCCTCTAGTTCTAAAATGTCCATTACTAAAGGACTAATTAATTACCACGAAATGCATAGGCATCACCAATTCGAACCTCACACTCATCAAGCACAGACACACACGACATTCCCAGCACCAAGACATCTAAACAAAATCATCAAGCGGCAACAACAACAATAATAATCTTCAAAAACTCTCCTTCCAATCAAGCTGATAAAAAAAACTAGAACATAGAAAAAAAGCACGCGCAGTGCAGTGCGCGTCCGCCAGTGTAAACGCTTGCGGTGGGGGTATCTTAGTCAAAACATGATTTTTCACCATCCAAACTGCAATCTCACATTTTTGCAATCGCTTGTCAAACGAAGAAACAAGAAAGGAAAATGTTTCAAAGAGAAGAAGAAGCGAAGGGAAAGAGGAGAAGTGAAACAATAGCTCATGAATACTCCTTCATGCCATCGTCACGAGCATGGAAGAATCCACTGTTAGAGAATCCTTCTTCCTTGGGCGTCGCCCACTCATCAGGCGATGCGGCCTCTCCTGTGCCAGAAGACCCCAGGACCAAGTCATCAGAGTACATGCTCTCAGAGTCGTGTCTCCAGTTGTGCGGTCGCTGGTGCTGGGAGTAGTAAGCGTTCTGGTTGTGTGTCATGGCGCGTGGTGTAGAACAGCTCACGCGCTGGTTATCTTCAGAAGTCATAATGAGCATGTCTGGTGAGGGTGTGGGGTATGTCGCTCCGCTGCCGGCGACGAGCTTGTTTATTAGAGCTTGCAAGTTTGATACTTCAATCTGCAGTGAGTGGACGCGGTGTTCGAGTGCGATTCGCGCGTTGCGCTCCACTTCCAACACTGCACGCATGTCTTGCAGCGCCTTGGCTTGTTCATTGTTGCTAGCGACCGGGAGAGTTGAAGTAGGAGAGCTCGGCGCATGCACAGGCTCTTCTATGTACTCGCTGCTGGTGCTCTGATGACGAAGATGAGAAGGCTCTTGGTGGATGCTCGGTGCAGAGCGTGAGTGAGACCGCGAGGCAGAGACGGAAGTGCTTCGGTCTCTCGAGCGAAGGCTCCGGGGTGCGTTTTCAAGTATAATAGTTTGTCTATTGTTTCGGGATGAAAGGCGGCGGGTTAGTGTTTCGAGATTAGAGTATTGGTTTTCAAGATGCATGAGCCGCTCTTCCATTGATAGTCGATTTGGATTTGGCGCCGGAAGAGGTGCTACCGGTGAGATTTCTTGGCCGCCGGCTTGAGAGACTGGTTCGACAACTCGTGCCGGTTCTGGCTGTGGTTCTGCCGGCACCGGCCCGGACTCTCGGCCGTCCTTCAAATCACCGAAATTGAAATCAGAAACGATCGCGTAGACACCTCCTTCCTTTTCCTCCTGTTTCGACCGGTCAAGTCCTTCTGACGTGGGTGTTTGCGGATCATCCGCCTGCACAAGCGTAGCGCTCATTTCGTTGTATGAATCCGCCTCTGGCTCCCGGATCATTGGCTCCTGCATCTGTACGCTGCGGAACGTCTCCACCGTCTTTGCTGTTGCTGGCCGACTGTACACACTGCCAGACATATTGCTCTCCCGCCAGTACTTGATTTCGGCGCTGCGTCTCCTCTCGATCGAAGCAAGGTCTTTGGCCATGTCATGAAGAGCATCTGCACTGCGTGACCTGCGCTTGTTGGGTCTCGAAGTGCCGTGCGATGGACTGGAGAGTGCAATACCAATTCGAGAAGGAGACGTATTACCGTCCTCGATTCGCTCTTGCCAAGGCGCCAGCTTTGGTCGCGACTCGTCCAGGCTGTGACGCTGAACGACCAGGCCTGGTACGTTGGGAAGCGTAGCTCTTCGGCGCCCCTGTCTATTGACATCAAAGGTAAGATACTCGTCCGGTGGACTTGCTGGCGGCGCATTCACATTCATTGGGTACGGCAGGTGCTGGCCCAAGGGGTGCAATGGCTCCAGCTCCTTGACGGGTAAATCAGATATCCGCGGTCCAACTGGTGATGGTGACGGCCTCTGTTCTATTGGTGGTGTCGATCTTAACAAGCCCGGATCCTATATCGTGTTAGAAATAAGGTGTCGCGTATTGCACAGATTACTTACGCTATTATGATAGCTATGACCACGACGGGTGGTCTCATCCTGTTGCTGCTGATGCTCTGGTTCGGCCGTCTTTTTACCGAACATTTTGCGAAAGACATTCCTGAGCCCACTTTTGCGCTTCCTTTGCGTCGCCTTTGCTGCCGCCGCTGCCGTCGCACTTTCGGGCGTTGACCGGAAAGGCGATGGAGATGGGGCTATGCTGGATGGGACTACGCTATCGCGCTGTACAATGCTGATGGGTTGCAGATTGCGCGGCGATCTCAACGGAACATGATCGCGTGCTTCCTCCTCTTGCTGCGGCTGGTCTACTACAACGAGATTTGATCGCAATGGCATTGGATGGTCTGGAACTGCCGGGGCAGGATGGGCTGGTCTTGGGGGAGTCGCCGACCGTTGGCGCTGCTCTTCCAGCGGTGCGACTGGCGACTGCGGAGGATCACTCAAGGTCCCGTTTTCAGCAAATCTCTTCTCTTCCTCGTCATTGAGCGGCATGTCCTCAGTGATGGGGATTGGACCGCTGATCTTCAAGTTGCCCTTTCGGATCGCTTCTGCCTTCCAGCTGGCCCGGCGCAACAGCGCAGGCGAGGGAGTTGATGGACTCATATCGGCGACGACGAAGCCTTCTCGCTGGAGCATGTGGATGGGGGCGGCGATTGTGGATGAGCAATGGTAGAGTGGGGTGGACGTCGGGCGGACCGCGTCTGGAAATTGCAGTCGGGACAACTACGACAGGGGTGCCTCAGTTCAAGTAGTGGCTCTTCCAGCGACCATCACCAGATATGCAAGGTGATGTGCATTCGAGAAGGGTTGTGGAAGGGGTAAGCGCGGCAGAAGGAATTTGTGGTTTTGTTCCTAGGGGGAATAAACAGAAAAAGCAAATATGAACCAAGAATAAGGTGGCCGGAGGAATTAAGAAGAGAAACGAGCGAGGGTTAAAGAAGGCCAAGCTGAGTGTATGGGTGGGTGGATAGATGGATGGAAGGAGCGACGAGGTTAAACGAAACAAGCGGACAGGCAGGCAGGAAGGCAGGCGGGCAATCAAGCGAGCAAGCAGACAAGCAAGCAATGGGGTGTGTCAAGCCACCGAGGGCCGGGTTGTCGTGTTGGAGGAGAGCAAAAGAGGATGACGGGGTCGGGATGGGAGGGGCGCGTGGAGGGCCTATGTATCAAAGAGAGCGACGGTGGTGGACCTATTTCGGGCCAGGGTGTGTTGTGTATAGTGGGGAGGGTTTGTCGGAGGGCGGGCATGGCGGGTGCGGGCAGGCTGGAGGCTACTAAAGAAATGGCGTCGTTGCGAATCAAGCAGTATGGCCGGCAAGCAGGCATGGGCTGGCCGTAGCCGTAGCCCAATAACGGGGCGTTGACGCTGGCTACTCGAGCAGCGGCATGGAGCAGCGTGGAGCATGGAGCATGGGAGACAGGTGGTCGCCAACACATGCGCTCGACGCCTGCATGGTCGTTGTTGCGCCTGTCTGGCCATGGTTCCTGTCGGCGGCCTGCAATCGATAAATCCGGTGCCATGCACGCGCCCGCTTTGCCCTCTGCCTCTGTCCATCTGAAACGTCGGCCTTGGGTTCATCCATCCATTCATTCATTCATTCCTCTCCACCCTGTTCCTTGCCTGCACTTGCATCCAACATCCTGGGTGCTCTGCACCAATACCCACTACTATTTACATCCTCACCACCACCACCACTACTAGAGTACTTACACCCGACTATTAATTACCCCATTTCCCGAACAAAGCCAGAACACAAGAACAAGCGCTGGCCACTCTCTAGGTGCATACTCTCTATGTACCTACTTCTCCTCCCGACCCACACCCCTTCGCCAACAAAACCCCCCCCCCTTGGCTCCCCTCGCTATTCTTCCCTCGTGCTTCAAACACCATATCTGCCAAACCTGCCCAGACTCGCTTGGCCATGTCCCGCTTCCTCAATCAAGACAGCGACATCAGAAAGTCCTTCGGCCACTCTTTTTCGTTCCTCCAAACTCCGGGAAAGGCCATACCTCACCCACCCCTGTTGCCTCCATATGTGCATTAACGCGTTTGAGAGGGTACCGCGCTAAACCCCATCAGGCCAAACGAACACGCTGACACTGGGCCGCGAACCGCTTTTTTTGGGGGGGCGCAACAGCAGAGTGCGAACCACACACACACACACACACCCACCCCCGCGAGCTTGCAGCAAGCCCACATCCATACGTATACCGTCTATCGTGACTTTGTTTGGTACTCTACTGCATCCCTTGGCGCCCATGTAAAAAACAAGAAGCCCAATAGCAAGCCTAGAAGCAACAATCAAAGAGACTTTGTGAACGGCCTTGCGTTGCTGCATTAGGCCCTCTATTTTCTTGCGTGCCCTGACAAAAGAGTGAGAGCAGATGGCCCTGCAACGTGGCAGAGCCTGGCGCGCCCGTTGAGTTGAACTCTCTTGTTTCCCCCCTCTTTTGCTCTCTTTGTTCGCTCTCTTGCATTCCCGTGCCATGTCTTCGTTCTTCCGTCTTAGCTGCCCTGCGCTATTGTATTGGATTCTATTGATTTCACGACTCGCCACCCTCGAACCCGCTCATCACACACTCACGGAGAGTTCGGTGGCGGCGTCACCGAGGCACATTACTCGCATTTTCACACCTCTGCCTCTCTTGTCTCGATTGCGCTTTTCTTTTTCTTTTTCCTTTTCCTTTTCTTTTTCTTACTCCCCTTCTTCTCTCGTCTCAGCGCCCTGGGCGGCCTGTGCTTGCAACATACGATCCCTGCCCGCCGTCTTCTATCCATACCTATGCCGAGAGTGCCGACTGTTCCCACACTATAAGCGCGCAGCCTAAGTACATACATACACTTACTGTACCTCACATAGAGAGCAACTGATCCTGCCGTCTCACTTGCCGTGGGGTTCGTATTGTCCAGCCTGGTGTCCCTCTGGGCAGTCATCAGCCTTTCTTCGTCTTTTTTTTTGACGCTGAACTACTGCAGCTAGAGTCATGGGCCTACCGCACAATCGCCTGCAGTGGCTTCGGTACCACCGCTGAACCAAACTATACCAAGAGTCGTGGCCGCCACAGCGCTTGGGCCCCCTTAGTCAATAATAACCCACACGAACCCCCCATGTCTAGCCCTTTCTTCCCCACACCCACCTACCACACACACTGCCCTTTCACGATAACCGCACACTTTTCTAACATCGTTTGTTTGTGATGCCGTCTTTCTCGCCCGTCGATCCGGAATAATTTACCACCGGAAATATCTCTCACAACGGCAACAGCCATGTTACAGCCCTTTTTTGTTGCTCACCGAGCACTCATCTCCCCATCGTCCCGTTTGTGATATTACTATATTACTTAACTACACTTAATCGCCGTATACCTCCGTCACATTGGCGTACCTAAGATCAGCGTGATCTTCCAGATGCTGCATCCACGCTTTGAGGAACTTTGAACCCCTGCACACAAAGTAAATGATACATACGTTAGCAAACTCATGTTCCCTTTTTTTTTTTGAAACTCGCTCTTGTGCAATGACGACGACCAACTGTCATCCGCACCCTCGGAGCATCAAAATCGTGTTCCGACGGCCTGGGATGTAATCGATGACAGGGCAAGGGACGGGTGGATATACTGCTTGTGACAACACAGGGGAACGTGTATCACGGCAGTTTCATCTTTTGGGGGCCCGCTCGGACTGCCGCTGCACTCGCACTCGGGACGCAGCGCATGCACACAGCCTCAGGTTTCAGGACCCCCAAAAAGACGTTGGATGACGAGGCCGCAAAAGACAAACAGGAAGAAAGTGGGCTGCCGGGGTCATGGATTCGGCAGTCCACATGTGCACACTTACTTGCTGATTGTCTCTGAATCTCCAATCACACAGAGATGCCGCTTTGGGCGTGTCATGGCCACTAATCCGGTAATCCTCATTAGTACATCATCACCACAGAGGCCCTCTGCAGCCGCCATTTTTCATGCGTGCCATATTAAACATGACCTGAAATTGTCGCAATACGGGTCTTGACTTACCGTTGAGTCGTCTCTTCTCGCCCAGGAATCCAACTTCATGCTCTGCATTGCTCCGCACCGTGCTGACAATGACAGCTTCTTTCTCTCTTCCTTGAAACCCGTCAACGGATCCCAGCTCCATGCCAGGATACTCTTCTTTGAGCATTCCAGCAAGCAATGCGAGCTAGTCACGTTAGCATCTAAGCATTCCCGCTTGTCCCTGCCTATTGTGTCCGGGCAATTGTGGAGTCGGTGAGACTTTTTCCTGCGTGCAAAAAATCGCTAGAGGGGGAAAAAGGACGGACAAGTCATACGTACCTGCGCATTGTATGGCGTAACAACTGCAATGTCCTCAGGCTTTACACCGGCAGCCACCAGACTTCTGACGTGCATTCTAACCAGCGCCGCCTCGGCTTCGTTAGACTTACTGTCGCCAAGAATCATACCTTTGCCACCTTTCCCGATCACACCTTCGTCTTCGACCTTTTCGGGAAAATCTCCGCCTTGGGTATCCCAGAAGACGAGCGGCTCCGTTGTATCTTCTGTCTCCTGCACCTCGTACTTCAGGTCCTTGAGCAGTCGCGCTTTGACGAAATCCGCAGCCACAAGTTTCGAATCGTAAAGTTCGTCGGACGGAAAGCGCATGATCTTCTCATGCATTCGGTATTGCGTCGTTAGCATACGCTTGATCGACGGGCCGTGCAAGGCCAGAAGTCGATCGAACAGTGTCGTCTCCAGTGTTACATCTTCTCCTTGCTTTAACATGGATCTATCCGCATTATCCTCTGCATCCTTGGTCTTCTTGTCCTTACTCTTTTTGGCCGTCTTGGCTTCCTTGGAGTTCAGGGACTTGATCGTAGGCGGCAATTGGAGATGGTCTCCTGCAAGTACTAGTTTATTCGCCTTTGTCCACAGAAGAGGCACCCAGCATTGTGCTTCCAGCGCCTGGCTCGCCTCATCCACAATAACAACGTCAAACTCTTGCCCCTTGAGGTGGAATCCACCAGCGCCGTGTAATGTGGCCAGCACTACCTTGCTGCCTGTGACAAGATTGTTGACGCATCCCTTTTCTCGCTCTCGGAACTCTTGACGCAGCTCTTTCAGCTCAGTGTAGATCTGTCGTCGCTCCTTTGCATTACGCGTCTTGCGAATAGATGCCTGTTTTTCGTCCATTTCTTTGCGCACATCTTCTACCAATGCAGCCGCTTCTGAAGTCCGTGTGAGTACGTCTAGAGAGTGGCTGAGGACTGAGGGCAGTAGCCGCGCTGGATGTCCCAAGCGCACCATGGGTACCTTGTGAGAGGCTAGCCGCTCGACAATATTGTCCACCGATATGTTGGACGGACCGCATACTAGCAGACGTAGTTTTTGCTTGAGCAACTGCAAAATCAACTCGATTAGCGTATGGGTCTTGCCTGTTCCCGGTGGTCCGTGAATGAGAGCGACCTCTCTCGAGGCTAACGCAAACCTAATCGCTTCTTTCTGGCTATCATTCAGGGAAGGATCGATCCACTCGAGCTTGTGTAGCGGATTCGAAGGATCATTAAGATCCTTTGGGAGTGGAGATGGCGACGCCTGTCCAAACAACACCCGCATGAAAGGTGAATAGTCCTGATCCCCTAGCTTCTGTAGCCTGCTCATAGTCTGATTCATCCTACCCATCATGAGCATCAACGTCAGAATCTCAAAGCTCGTACACAAGAGGAAAAACAATAGGAACGTACCGCTTGTATGTAACATCGTTCGCCAACTTGACTCTAAAACACACATCAGCTTCATCAATCGAGTCCAAAAAATTCGTCTTAAAATAGCAGTAAAAACCCACATCCACAACCTGCCACCCCCGTTCACCCCATCATCCTCCTCCCTGTCCAGCACAACCTCGACATTCTCCCGTCTCACCCTCAACACCACGCCTTCGACCCCCCTCCTCGCCGCCTCCTTCTTCTCCCCTTTCTTCGCACTCGCCCCAACTTGCTCCTGCACCGCCACAATATCCCCCACACGGATCCCGTGTTCAGGGATATCCGGGGCCGCTCCTTTGTTTACGACTGCGCTGTCGAGTCCGAGCTCGAGCACGGTTTTGCCGCCCAACCCTGTGCGTATAGAGGTGATGTTAAGGTTTAGGATTGCGAGGCCTGCGCGCGCTAGTGCTGAGGGCGTGTGCGACGTGAGGAGCTCGTTGGTTTCTGAGAGCTCGGCTTCGAGCTCGGCGGAGAGGAGTGTCAGTTGTGTGCTCGCAAACGAGGGGATGTCGGTTGGCTGTGGCATTTTGTTTTGTTTCGTTTTGGGTGGGTTTAACGGACGCTTGGTGGGATGTGGTGGGGTAGTTTATTTGGTGTGCCCAAGTATTACTTTGGCGCATGCCTTTTATGTGATTTGCAAGCTGTTTATGAGGTTTCTCTGGGGTGCTAGCATGCAATTTTCAAGTACAGCTTTGCATTGTGTGTATATAGGTGAAAATGAATGGTGGGAAGCGCGTCATCGTCATTGCCCATTCAGTTCGCGTTCTGCGCTAGCCTACCTTAGCCTAGCTATTTCACATGTGTAAAGAGCGTGGAGTTTGCATAGGCAATGCTCAATTAATGCTGTAAACATGTCTTTCCCAGCCTGTCTATTGCACTTCATCAATGGAGCATGCTTGAGAGATAACTAGTCGCTTATTGACATTTACTGTGTAACATGGTCTATATTAACCAGTCCCGTCTATACGCATGTGTTATAAACCAGCTAAACTTCCTACGCAGTAGCCCGTGAAATTGTGCACCCAGAACGTCTCTGGGGTAGAAGAGTTCGTCCCATTCACACTTGCCACCGGCAACCTTGCTTGATCTTGCGGAAACCATTCTTCGTCCAATTTTCTCCGGTATACAAGGCCTATCATCCAAGACGATGGCCCCAGCAGCCACCAATCATCGGGGCCCAAACATCCAAGATTCTCCATTGGCTCCCAACTGCTATAGTTACCCTCAACGGTCTTGTTTGTTTCTATGCTCGCAATGACAACAAGGCCGATCATGAGGCCCGTGAACAAAATGGTGTAGAGCCTGTACCATGTGCTGGATATGCACGGTAATATGGTGTTTGTCGTCTTGCCTCGGAAAAAGAACAAGGTATAAATGGCGGCGGTTACAGTAGCGAAGATTAAATAATACAAGCTGAGTAAGAAAGAAGTAGTGGTATAGTATGTCACTCCGCCACCAATACTTGGTACAATGCAGAAAACCGCCAACACCCAAATCCCCCAAAGCATGCTCAGAAAGAAGAATCGGAATATACGGCTGCCCCACGAGGATTTAGGAGACCTAAAGCCGGCGGATTGGAACCTCGATACCAGTAGCGGGTCTAGTCCAGTGCGAGATTCATGGACATTGATCTCACGATCTTTATCGACAGGCCTCTGTGAACTTTGCGAAGTCATCTCCCACGTAGAGTTTGTTCGCTGTCCATAATCCTGATAAACGTAGTCTTCTGTCAACCATGCGGCGGCGCATAGTCGTAACAGTCCCAATATCGTAAGCGGGAAGAATATCGTATCGACGCCGAATCCAACATGGCCTGCAAGCATCGAAGACCCAGTAATGGCTCCAATCAAAAGCATAAGGGCTGAGACTCCCTGCAGAGTCGTGATGACAGTCTTTACGGTTGTCAACGAAAGGAGCCTTGCGTGCGTAGTTTCCGGATATCGCAAGCAGTACGGCGCACTAACAGAGGCCATGTGTTCACTGCCGTCCCATCCGTTCGAGGTCCAGAATATTGCGTTACTAGCCGCAAAGTCTTGCCGGCTCCAATTTATAGCACGAATTCGCCGGTCCGTAATGGCAGCGTAGCGCTAAATGATAGATGTGGGATTATAAATACAGATGTGATCGTACCATTTGAGCCGACGGTCCGTGAGATACGATATTGGAGGTGCTCCTGAAGCCACGTGCTACAAAAGGAGATGGTTATGTCAGTCCATGCACAAAGCTTTTTTTTTCAAACACATGTATTGAGCAATACGTACAGCTATTAGTGGTGCGAGACAGAGTGTAAACAACGCGACCCATTCTGAAAAAGTAATGCATTTGCTATTGAAACGCAAAGGTATGATGTTGATCTCGAAATACGTCATCAGGAATCAGGAAAGAACGTGCAAGAGTTCGACAGGTGGTTTCTGGCAGGGGAGCTGAAGCAGCGAAGTAGCCATGTCCTTTACCTATATGTAAGAGATATTGAAAGACATTAGGGCTGCAGAGCTGAAAAAAAGTGCTGTGCGCAGACACAACATCATTACTGGCCGGGAACAGCGCGCCCTTTTTATCGGTGTCACCTTACGGATGCATGCAGGTGGGGCGTAGGACCTCGGGTGGAGCCTGGTTCAAGGCGATGGATTTACCATCAAACTTTGGCTATCATATTTTTGCCAAATGCTGATAATGTACAATGGGAATGTGTGTCTTTTTAGATGTTGGATCATGTCTTACAATCTTCTCTAAGCAAACTGGCAATGCTTGGTGTGACCATTGTATGCAAGGCTGGTGGGTATAGGAGACATCGTCCTGTTGTCCGCCTAAAGTGGATCAACCAATTGTCTGGTGTTTGTAGCCGAAGGGGGCTGAAAGCTGTAACTCAGCCGCACAAGACTTTGCATTTACCCGAGAGCGTATGCAACACCATTATCGAGTCTGGACGTAGGACAGGCTCGCTTGCGATAAGAGCTGATTAAGCGTTTCATGCGCAGATAGCAATTTCCAATCACTGATGGGGCCGCCATTTTGTGTGATGGACGTGCTTCTGTGATGGTATTGCTTGAGTATTTCGTCATTATCAACCCATTTAGTAACAGTCGAAATGTATTGACGATCTACACACCTACAGAATCCTACGGCATGACGGTCCGGTTAGTGGAGATTAGTTTTCATAGCTAACGTATAGCTCTTGTAGAAAGAAATCGATCCCTTTTTTCTACGGACAACATGCGAAGATGACCAGGCCCCTAAAATAGATCGGACGAATGCGAGGATGCTTATCGATAATAAGTCAAACATGGATCGTCGCACGTGACTCTGGATGGTATCATAGTAAGAATGACTTGCAATAGTTGTAAATAAACACTAGTGTCGATTCTTCTTACAAACTTCAGACGACTAAAGAAATTCGGTTATTCTATACCCTATCAACTGCAGCTGCTGAAACCACAATTGATGTTTGATGTTCGCTCTCATCACAAGCGCTTATTACTTACTGGAAAAAGCGACCAAGGAAGTTAAAGCGACACTATCAAACTCTGCCTTCCTCTCTTGTTTACGGCCGTATAGAAATGGAAGGGAGCGACTGATCATGATCTGGGATCCATTAAGTACGCTGTACCCAAAGAAGTCATATTTCTTCAGCGAGAAACATACCCCACAAGTGTTCGTATGCTTCGCAGAAATCCCCATGCACGGCTAGTAGCAGCCGAAATCTCTTGGCCAATTGAATGCAGGTTCCTGTTGCCAAGAATGGCTGCTTACTCCATGATTGTACTACCAGACGCCCGGACATTGTTCGTTGTAGGGTTGATCTTCCGTCACGTTGTCACATGTGGTATAAAGTTTTGCTCTATAGCGACAAAGAAAATATACCGAGGCGCCTTTCTTTAATTAACAATACTTGGGAATGCATCGGCAGTCTAATTGAGTCAGAGTATGGGGAAACCACCCTTGATCACTACCCCGCATTTTGAGCCACGCGGGACTACCCAAGCCAATCCGTAGAGGAAATACCTCCGCCGTTAATGCATTGACAGATGACAACTGGCCAAGCTCCGGATCATCTACGAAAAACGGATTGGGACTACACTTTGCTGACCGGGATAACGACGCTGTACTATCCATCCCACTCCATACGTCACCACTCACTAAAGTGCATGAATCGCATTCTATCACACTTCCTCGACAAACTTTTCTGTCCGGAAGGTAGAGAACATAAGGAGTTTACAAGAAAGAATTTTTCCACCCTTCATTTTATTGCCGTTGGCACTATTCGCCAGACTATATTTATGGTGTGCCAAATTCGTCCGCTCAGTGATTGCCAGCCCCATGACCTACCAAGTAGTACGAGTAAGCACCCCAAGCCATGTAATAATAGCCCAGTCCTCTTCTGGATACTTCCCCTGGTTCATATGTAGCGCGATTTCATCTGATAGGTTGTATTCATCGTTTCTACAAACCCTACTGCTCACGCGAGACTGATGGAGGGTACTTCACCCAATAGAGGCCGACCTGCACTCCAGGAACCAGGGAAGTATCTATCGGAGCAGGGTTACTTTTAAGATCACGGTAAATCTGGGAATTGTATTGAGAATCTGCAGAGGATCCATCACATGGACATCGTCGATGTACCTTTTGCCCGAGGTTGGTGCCTGTGAAGGGACTTGCTTGCTTGTGAAATTGCATCCACGAAGTGGTTAAGTACCATGCTACTTGACCGTTTACGAGAAAATCACAAAGCCTTTCAACTTCACTTTGTGCCATAGCAGGGCTTGTCGAAAAGAGTATCCCATCATGAAGTTTCTAGCGGCCCTAGCTCTCCTCCCATTGGCCTACGCGGCTCCTGCGACCCTCGCCAAGCGTGCAAATCCTACAGTGATTGCGCCTTTGCCCAAAGCCACTGTTGTCGGTGTTGATGCACTCGATGTCGAGTCTTTTAAAGGAATACCCTACGCAAAGCCACCTATCAACCAGCTACGACTCAAGCCACCTCAACCATTGACCGCTGACCTTGGGAGAGTCGATGGTACCGGCCAGCCAAACGCATGCCCCCAATTCCTCCTTAGCGTAGACGGTTCAAGCATTCCCGCTAATGTTCTGGGAAACATACTCAACATCCCCTTCTTCCAAACAGTCACCAATGCTGGAGAAGACTGTTTGACCATCAACGTGCAGCGGCCAGCCGGCACAAAGCCTGACGCTAAACTACCAGTACTTTTCTGGATCTTTGGCGGCGGCTTCCAACTTGGCTCAACTCAGATGTACGATGGAACCAGCCTAATTCGCGAATCTGTTGAACAAGGCAAGCCTATTATCTTTGTGGCTGTCAACTACCGCGTTGGAGGATTTGGCTTCTTGCCAGGAAAAGAAGTTCTCCAGGACGGCTCTGCTAACCTCGGATTACTCGATCAACGACTAGGATTGGAATGGGTCCAAGACAACATTGCTGCCTTTGGTGGTGACCCAACCAAGGTCACAATCTGGGGAGAGAGCGCTGGTTCCATTTCAGTGATGGACCAGATGCTACTTTACAATGGCGACAACACGTACAAAGGCAAACCTCTCTTCAGAGCGGGAATCATGAACTCTGGCTCCATTGTTCCCGCCGATCCTGTAGACTGTCCAAAGGGCCAAGCTGTCTATAACAAGGTAAGTCATCTACTCGCTAAGCACATACTCTCGATGCTAACTATATGACAGGTTGTCGAGGAAGCGGGATGTAAGAGTGCAAGTGACACTCTAGCATGTCTCCGTACAACCCCATACACCAAGTTCCTTAATGCCGCCAACAGCGTCCCAAGTCTTGCATCTTACTCTACAGTAAATCTGTCCTACCTTCCACGTCCCGATGGAAAGACTCTTACAGACTCACCCGATGTCCTGGTGAGAGCCGGAAAATATACCAAGGTCCCTTTCATCGCCGGTACCCAAGAAGACGAGGGAACTTTGTTCGGCATTTTCACCCTCAATATCACCACGACTAGCCAGCTCACAAACTACCTATCTACCCAGTTTTTCAACAGCGCCACACGGCAACAAGTCGAAGATCTGGTCAGCAGCTACCAAACAACCACCGAAGACGGAGCACCCTTCCGCACCGGCTTGCTCAACAACTTCACGCCCCAATTTAAGCGCATCTCCGCCATCATCGGCGACCTCACCTTCATCTTGACCCGCCGCCTCTTCTCCGAGGTACACACCCAAGTGAACCCAGGCGTGCCCTCATGGTCCTACATCGCCACCTACAACTACGGTACCCCGCTCCTCGGTACTTTCCATGCTTCAGACCTTATCCAAGTCTTCTTCGGTATTCTCCCCAACAACGCCCGCAAGACAATCAGAGGCTACTACTTCTCCTTCGTCCACAACCTCGATCCGAATGTCGGCAACAACTTTGCCAACTGGCCGCAGTGGAGCCAGGGCAAGAAGTTGATGAATTTCGGGGCGAATAGTAACAGCTACACGGATGATAACTTCAGATCAGATTCGTACAACGTAGTGAAGAAGTACGTTGATAGCTTCAAAGTCTGAGAGCTCGGCTGGGCATTTCTGAGCTCTCGTAGTGGCAGAAAATTTCATTCAATTGTTCCTATGCAACTGCGCGTCCATGTGTGATTGAAACTACTAGCTGTGTCTGGGGTGGTTGTCTGTGCCCTCACTGCGCTTGTTTGACGTAACTGTTGTCGTTGGATATTCGTCGCATCAACAAGCTGGACTTTGCTACGTCGGCACAATATAGGCAAATCTCGTTATTCTCCCCAGCATTACCCCCGCTTGTGATACGTCGAGAACGATATGGGCCGTCTAGTTTGCCGCAAACTGATACCCTGGACCCAAAAGAACGTGGTTATTAGCATATTGCTGCAACGGCCATTTTTTCATGTTGATAAACTCTGCTCAATGACCATCCCACTCGAGTTCCCAGACTCCAGCCCAGATCTCTAACATTCTGGTACTACACGATACTAGTGAGGCGCCAATTAACTTGGCTCTTCATGCCTCATGATCAGGATAACTAGCTAGGAATATTCATGTTTCACGATGCCTCTCAAACGAAAAAAAGGTGTCACGAACCAGTCGTCTTCGCCTCGACCATACAACACCATCAAGCACAAAAATACCGCAAAAAAGATATTGAAGCTCATGCGAGCTCCGGCTTTGACTCAGCCGAGGTTTGAACTCGGGACCTTCAGTGGGCCTAACAAGTTGTTAGACTGACGTGATAACCAACTACACCACCGAGCCTTGTTCGATGGGAATTTTAAAATCGGCGTAATTTATATAGAGGTTTCTCAACAGAACAGTGAGCGCAATGGAATGTTCAATCCCCCTGGTGGCTTCTTTGAGGACTGCTAGTAGGTCGTGAATTTTTTGCGTAGCGCGGAGTTGCTGTAGCGTGTCCGCTTGAACAGCCCTGCTCCGCTGCCGAAGGCTTCCCTCCCCCGAGAGCTTTTGGTACAAGTGACAAGTTGAGGTCCCAGGTCTGGCCCGGTAGCTTGATACGTTGGAATGATTCTGGAACTATGTGTTCAATGCATTTCAAACGGCCGTGAAATAGTTTGGCGCGTATACTCGCTCCTCTGTGACGGTGACAGCAGCCACTCTTCGTCTGTGCAACCATTGGAAAATTCCGCCACATGTGTGATTCAAGTAGCTTGAAGTGCATCGTGTTTCAAATCGGCGCAAAGTGTTCCGTTGAAACGGCCGCTGCATGTGCAGGGTATCTAGAGATCTCCTTTGGTTCGTGCCATTTCTGACTAACCGGGATTGGCATAGTTTCCAGCATTGCGCGATCCCAAGTACCGCTCGGAAACCTATCGCTCGGAAACGGCGCCCATGTAAGATTAAATAGAGTTAGACGCTGCATTGCCATTATGGCAACTACCCGTGGGGACGTACCCGTCCTCTGGAGTTACCAACAGTCTTGGTACAGCTGGGCGCATGCTTGAACGCAATATGAGTAATGAGAAGAAGAGCCAGAGGAGCCGTCCGATACAGTTCGGCAAATCGCCCTCGGAAATATACACGCGACCGCTAGCAGGGATACACTCTGGTGGTGGCAAAACCTGCCAGTACAGGAGTTCAAAGGTCGAGACTACGTGCAGAGGGGATTGGGGAACCCCAGACAACCGCTACCGTCTCTTGTTATCTTTCTCCTTTCCTCGCCCCCGCCGTACTACTTTCCCCCTCTATAGGGCCCGACACGTCCCCTGAACAATCACAGCTAAGTCTGATACCAAGCCACTGAGCCTTAATACCTGGAGTATACCTCAAAACGGCGATGGAGCTGCAATTACGATCGACGGTAATGTAGGCACGCGTCAGCCAAACGCGGGCACGCGTCAGTCTCGGCAGATGGTTGCCCATTCACAAGAAGCAGCACCATAGGCCTCGATGATAAGCCCCACTATGTGTCTGGAGAGGGAGCAAGTTCAGCGACCTCCCCAAGGGCCAAGCATTTTAAGTGTTGCAGCTTAGGTGGATTTAAGCCATAAACGGAGTCGCTTGGCTCCACAAGTCAACAATACGCGAAGCAACTGTCACGTCTTGAAATCCCCCACTACGTTTCCGAGTCGTAACCCTGGTACTCCGCTCCACGCAGCTAAGACGCCAAGTGTTGCGTTGGAGGCTTAGCCTTTTTCAAGCACATCGCCGAGCGATGTCAGTCTGGATTCCCTTGACCCTCAGACGAACACCCAGAAATTCAACCTCCCGTGCCTGAGGCAACGGCTATTGTTACCCGTTGCGGTAGGTGACCCTCCCAAACGCCTTTTCGCTAGAATCTCCGCTTCACATATACTTGGCGATTCAGCCTCGTGGAGCAGCGACAGGCTTGGAAACTCAAGCACTGCTGCTCAGCCCGCGATTTACAGGTGTCATGGCCTTGGGTTCAGCTTGGCAACAGCCATAGTTCTCCGTGATCAGTCATTGGACTTGACGTCTCCAAGGGCACTCTGCTTGCCGATCTCCATGGAGTACAACTGCTATGCAATTACTATTCAGTGTTGATTCGAGTTGTTGCTACCATCCCCACACTAAACAGTTGGACTATAGAAGCGTCTTACCAGTCTAACTTCAAGACTATCTATACTCCGCAGCGATCATTGAGGCCCCCATCAATAGTGAAGCCTCGGCCTTTGGTAAGGTCAAAGACCCTGGCTGTTGGCCCGCTTTGGGCGTTATCCCTGTGCATTGAACTCGCCAACTAGCATGAATTCTGCACTAGCCTTCCTTTACAACAGTTCTAACCCAACATCAAACAGTAGAGGAAGCTTGGCAACGCTGGTCGGAGATGTAAAGCTCTGCCATGCTGTGCTTGTAGGACTTGGCACAGCTTCATTAAAGTTTCATACCACTTTGAAGCTGGTTAACGTATCTTGGCAGAGGATGTGACAGTGCTCGTCCGTAGTCACTGTTGAAGTTGGGTATACACAGTATAAGAAGATGTCCAATCCACACTCTTCTGTTCTTCAGTCCGGTCACTCACTTTCACTTCTTCACATACTCTTCATTCACTATCCTCGCCGTGCGAAGTAATTTACTTACTACAATCACCTATTCTATATTTTTGTGAAACATCACTACCCGACAAATCCTATCTTTTACTCTTTAATCGAAAGATTCAAAAAACCCAAAACTCGCAAACATGCTTCCTCAACACATCCTCGTTGCGCTCGTCGCCACCGTCGCTGCCGTCCCCCTTAACATCAACTTGGGAGCCTACTCGCCTGCCCTGGTAGTCGGTGATGGTGAAATCTCGCTGGGATCAACAGAATCAGCATCAGAGCTGATGGCTACATTGGCTTCGGGAGCCGCAGCCAAGGCCGGAGGAGAGGGCGCACAAGGTCAGCAAGAACAAGCTCCCGCAGCTGGCGGCGAGCAACCTGCAGGACAACCAGCTGAAGGTGCACCAGCCAAACGATCCAACCTCCGTCGCGCTATCAACGACATCATCGCCAAGCGCGCTCCAGTCGAGCCCAAGATGGAAGCCGTCGAGGAGGCCATGCAGTGGATCAAGCGCGATCTCGCCGGCTTCAACGCTGCTCTCGGCTACGCCAAGGAGGCCCTCAAGGACCAGCCCAAGGTCGAGCTCGGTACCGAGAACTCCGGTGTCGGTATGATTATCAACCCTGGTGTCAACGTCCCCGCTGGCTCTGCCGCTGCTGGTGCCTCGGAGAAGAAGGAGAAGCGCGAAGAAGTCGTCGAGGAGCAGGATGCGCCCAAGATGACTCTTGTCGCCATCACCGAAGTCTAAGTCATATACTTTTTACCTTGGCTTTTTCCTCCATCGGCACTCCTTTTTTTCCTTCTCGCAATTGCGAGATTACCGAATGCAAACCGGTAGCGGGATGACATTGAAACGGACTTGAGCGCGGAGTTTTTTTTGTTTCCTTTTCTTTTACTAGCGAGTATCGCCAGGTCTCATGTAGACGATGGATCTGGAGATTGAGGAGTTTTTCATGGGTGGTTATGTATGGATATTGATTGTAGAGGGGGCAAAAAACGACGCTTGGATTGTGAATGTGCTAGAGTATTAAAATTTCAAATCTCAAATCTTTTGATGGAGAATCTCCTTTCTTACGAATTGTGCCTCGAATCGTGATGAATCTCTGGCCTCTTGGTACATCGACAACATTACAGCCATTTTCCGGATATTTGATAAACTGCAGATCCTATAACCTTATGGCAGGCACTGGTTGACAGATGCGACTGTTCGCCCAGTTATGCGGTGGAGCCGCGTACGTACCCAACGACTTACCGAATCGAGGAAAGTTGCGACCCTTGTGACGCGGTATTCGTCACCTTCCATCTTTGAATTAAGCTACAGAACCAAGTCGCAGCCAAGTCTCAGTAACGTCGTACCGGGTCTTGGCAGGCTGCCCATGATTCATAGTTCATCGCGGACCATGAAACATACGCTTGGCGGAGATGCGGATGGCGGAATGCGGAATTGTTCCTTCACGAACAATAGTAAAATAATTATCAAAATTGACGGAACCGGATGTGGTAATTCCATAGACTTGATTCAAGTGTTGATGGCTGTCGGTGAATTCCTGCCGCTACAGGTGCTGTTACGAGTAAGGAACCTTTTGTCTCAACCCTGCGTACTACCGACGCTGCCAGAACTTCCAACTCTTGCCCCTTTCCTTTTTTTCCGCACTTCCAACCACATTACCAACCACTTTTTGATCCATTTGATCGAGCTTGTAATTTTTTAGGAAAAATGTCAATGGCAGGATAGGCGCAGCGCAACAAAGAGCACCAATGAGGAGGTAACGCATCGTCTCTTGGTATGCCCTATTAATCGCGATGCGAACAGGTGAGCCAGGTGGATAGGTGGTGTAATCCGCAGCAACTGTGATACTGCTGTAGATTGTTGCCCAGTCTGCTGCATTTGCTTCAGGGAGGTACTGCTGAAGCTTTGCAGGAATGTACGTTGACCAAATAGCGCCCGAGATAGCCGATCCAACAGCACCACCAACTTCAAGGAGCGTAAGCCACACGGTCGTTGCCGCTGCGACTTGTTGATGCGAAGCCGATGCTTGGACACCGAGTTGTACCGGGACGTTGAGAAAACCACCGCCGATACCGATGACGATCTGAGTACCTACAAGGGTAGCCGTGGATGCGTCTTGCGTGCGGTAGGCCAGCATGAGGCCCATTCCCAAGAGGTAGATGGCAGCTCCACAGGTGACATAGTACTTGTAATGACCTGTATACTTGATCATGAGCGAGACCACGACCGACGAGACTGTCGAACTGAAACTGAATACTCGTGTGATATAGCTGGCGGTAGTGAGGGACTGGCCCTGAACGATCTGGAGATAAGAGTAGAAGTACGGAAAGACCGACATGTAGAATGCCACTGACAAATGCTCAGTAATGCCCAGTTGTCAAGTTAGTTGTGACTTACTGAAATAGAAAAACGCTATCAAGACACCCGCGATGATAGTTCGCTCCTTGAACAGTCCAGGTGGGAAGAATGCTATTGGAGCTAGCTTCTTGCTAGTCTCCCACAACGGAAACAAGAGTAGCAAAACACCACCAACCACAAGCATAGCGATCATGCTTGGGTTGGTCCACTTCCCGTCAGCATTTGGAGCTAATGTAAGTGGCAATAAGATCAAAGAGATGGCAGCAGCAAATAGTAGCAGCCCACCAGCATCAAGATCAAACCAAATGTTCTTTATGACTTGAAAGGCGCTACTACCTCGAAACGGGCTGGGGACTTCGAACCCCAATTTCTTCGCTCGCCGTTGATTCGTGAAGAGGCTGACTGCCAATGGGATGAAACAAACGGGTAGAATGATGGCCCAGATACCGTATCCCCATCGCCAGGTAGTATTCTTGAGAATCGATTGTCCGACCTCTGGTCCAGCCCAGGTCGTCCATAGAAAGGGTAAATCGAACAGGGTTGAGAATAGTGCACGGTTCAACAAGTCCGTGGTGTCGGCTACGAAGATCTGTTGCAAGACCTGCAATCCGTTGAAGCCAATCGACCAAAATATTTGCGCACCAGCAAATGTTTGAACGCTATTGGAGGCGGCCTGCATGATATAGCCGAGAGTGTACAGAGTGACAATGATAGTAAAGGACTCCAGGCGACCGAAAACATCGGCGATCTTTCCTGCTGGAGGTTTGATGACAGCTACATAGTTTCATCATTGGCTGCTCGTAGACACGAAATTATGAGCACTTACAGGCGACCACGCCCTGTACAACTGTGACGGTAGAAACCAGAGAATGCGCAGAAAAGGCACTTGTTGCAAACGGCACTAAGGCACCCGTGACCTGGATCTCGAGGGAGGTAACATTGGCGATGAGGAGAAGGCTGGATATTAGGTTAGTTTCATGACGATACATCAAGAACAACCAACTTACGAGACATAGGCGACGATGAGCGATGCCTTTGTCCACGCCTTGCTCACAGCCTCGATGCGCTTTACACCAGCCTGAGTGGTACCTTCACCCGAAGTTTCGCCCGGAAAAGTTTCATGGCCGTAATCCGCATCTTTGCCAAACTCTGGATGCTCAGTCCGATTCCGAAGAACTTGGTCGTCAAGACCCTCATCAGGCCGCATCGAATCCCTCATAATCGCATCCAACAAAAAAAGAGTCGAACCAGTGGTGAGAGAGAAGGCGCGTCGAAAACCGAGTTTTCGCGGAGACTCCCAAGGCAACGGTACGGCTGGGACGCTACTTTATCTGATCGACCCTGCGTTGCAACCCTGCTGATTCACCCTAACGGGTTGACCGACAGCGGTGTGCTATTGGCAATTGGTTTTACCGCCAAGCAGAGCGGTGACTTGGCCAACGAGACTTTCACCACGCGACCATGCCTCAGCCCATCCCGCAAGTCTGTGCGATGACCACATGGCGCACCCATGTACCGCGTGTTGGAGTCTTATAGTTTGTCCACTAGTGATAAGGTCCATCTTATCTGATCTTCCTGGCTGGAGAGGGTTCTTGGCGTGAATGGTGGCGGCTTGGAACGCCGAGGCCATGTGCAGGCTAGACTTGATGGTTTTTTCTTGGGCGGCCTAAGAAAGTCGTGTTTCGGCCAGACCGAAATTCATTTTATGTTTGTTGATATTTTCTCACGGTAAGTACACTGCAGCTGTCAGCGCTGAATGAGGCTACGTCAAGTGTTAAACTATGTGGTGTGAGGAGATACAAGACCAATGCAGTGACCTCCGAGTTCTTTAAACATTACCTTACAGGTGGGCGTCCCATGACATGGCGCTGTCAGACCCAGGAATTCCCGAACAAACACTCAGCCGCCTACTCCTCGCAACATTACAGTATTGTGATCTGTCAAAGTCAAGGATCCAGGATCGTTGTTCAGCCGAATCATCCGAAGCGGGGTTGTCTTCACGTGCCTAAAGCATGTCATCGACGACACCATGCCCAGTCGAAAAGATTTGACAATCCTTAAGTTAATGCTCATATACTTCGCAATGTAAGAATGCTGATAATATACGTATATACTCATTAGGTTGGCCATGGGGGCCAGGCTTGCCGTATTAATGTACATGACAAACGGAATGGGACTGCTCTACCCCACCGCAGGACAAATCCCAGCAAGTAATTGAGCCCAGTATCCTAATTACGGCTCGATATCTTTGTTCTTCACTGTTGATTCCCTGTGCGCTTCCCCAGCGGTATCACTGTCTCCAGAACTCTTCTCTATCTCTCCTGCACTGGCGCCATTCTGGACACCACCCTCGCCGTTCGCAACCTCCTTCTTCAATGCCAACTCTGGGTTCAACGCCTCAAGCTGCTGCCTTGTCTTACTGTTCATCTCTTCAAGACTAGGTACTACCCACTTTGAACTTTCCCAAGGCTTGACTCCCATCAAGTACATCGTGTCGATCTCCTCCAGGGTACGGCCTTGGCCCTCGATAACGAAAAAGTAGACAATGAGTCCGCCAAGTACATTAGTTCCAGCAAAGACGTAGCCGTAGCGGAAGTCGATGGCACCAGTAATGAACGGGGTGAAGAAAGCCAATAAGAAATTCCAGAACCAATTTGATGCTGTTGACAATGCCATGGCTTTCGCACGGTAACGGCTGGGGTACAGCTCACCGCAGATTGTCCAACTAACCAACCATCAGCATTTTGCATTCCAAAGAAGGGAGAATACTCACATCATCGGGCCCCAAGTCGTCGCAAATCCAAAAATGAAGAAACAGGCGAAGCATATCATAGCTGTCGCCGCGCTCTCCGTATTCTCTGGGTTCTCTCGGTCAAGCGAAAAGTGGCCAACAGACGCAAAGATCAAGAAGCAGATGAACATCCAGCACGAACCCGCGATGAGTGACTTGCGGCGGCCATAGTGTTCAACAATATACAAGCCGTAGAAGGTGACCCCGAAGTTTATGCCATTCTACTAATGATTAGTCTGGATCTCGAGCGACTTCTTGGATCAGGAAGACTAACAAGGATCATCTGTGTTACGAACGAATTCTTGATACCGGTACCCGCGAAAACAGTGGTGCCGTAGTAGAAGCTTCAAAATGTTAATGTAATCTCTACGAACAGGGGCAGATACTAACAAGTAGTTGGCTCCTGTCAGTTGCTGGAACATCTGCAATCCCATACCAATCACAATCCGATACGCCATCTTCGGCGCCGACCACATCCCAATCCATTCTTGAATAGGATTATTGGTAATTTTGCTCTCAGCTTCTAACTTCTCCCGCATCTCCTGGAGCTCCATTTGGATGGCGTAATTGTTTTCAGGTACACCATACACCTCGACCATCGTCTTGGTAGCTTTGTCCACTCTACCATGGCGGAAATTGAAGCGGGGCGTTTCGTCGAACCATAGGATACCGACGGCGAGAATAGCAGCGGGTACGAAGGAAAGTCCCAGTGTGATTAACCATGAAGCCTTTTTACCAGATTGGTGCTTTTCAGCTGCGTAGTTGAAGACGGCAGCAAGGAAGATACCAAAGGTGATCATGAGTTGGTAGGTTGCGATGAGAGCGCCACGAATATGGCGCGGAGCCGTTTCCGCCTGCATGTCATTAGCCCCCGGTACATCTGCCAGTCACATCTGCTAGTCACCACAACTAAATGCGTACATACCTGGTACATTGGCACGAGCAAACTCATGGCACCGACTCCCAGACCAGCAACAAATCTGCCCATCATGATCTGATACCACTTATCCGTTGCAGTCATTTGTACTATGAACCCCACAGAAAGGATAGCACACCAGGCAATGATACTCATCTTCCTACCAATCTTATCAGCGATTGGTGCCGCAATGAGCGCTCCAAAGAGTGTGCCGATAGACAGCAAAGCGACAATGAGGCCCGACCTCACATTGGAGAAGTAAAGTTCTCCATTGCGGCGTCTTTGACCGAAGCGACGCCGGAAGTCGACCATCTCCAGAAAGCCAGAGATTTGACCAGTGTCATAGCTGTGCAGCCATGGATGTTAGCGAAAAAGCGAATTAGCACAGCAATAGAAGAAGGGAAGTAACAGGATGGTATAGTGAAGAAGAAGAGAGAGAAAAGTATCCATACCCAAAAACAAATCCTCCCATTGAAACCAATAACCCCATCCCCAATCCCGCCCTCGTCAAGCGAGGCAACGGCGTATTGTCATATCCAGCATGCTCACCCACCCACCGCGACGATTTCTCCACCGGTCCGCTACCTGTCAACCCCTTGATCTTCTCCTTTATCTTGTTCATTACTATTCCCTTCTTTCAAATATCTTTCTTACAATTAACTAGTAGTGGATCTCAGTACAGGTTCCAAAAAACTTAGGCATAACAAGGCATCTTACGGCTCTTCTACATTGCGCAACCCCGTCGCCTTATATACCTGAGCCCTACGCAGGCAACCCATTTGTCAACCCGGAATACGGGACTCCAATCTCCCCATGTCACTGCTGAATGCATGTTCATTCGTTTTTTTCCCCCGCTTCCTGGCCCCCCGTGGCCACGAGACCGGGTGTTGGCTGGTACGCGATGGCGATGGCGATGGCGACGTGTGTGTGGGGCGGAAGGGTGCGGAACGTACTGTAGTAATACTACTGATTCGGTGCATCATGTGGCTTTGGAGAACCGTTCTTGAATCGTTACCGCTGGGATGGTGTGATCGTGGTTTAGAGGTGCTGAGTTGGATTTTGGGAACGCTCGGAGAGACAGAGATGGAGAGTTAACAAACCATTGTATCAACACTGCTCTTCAATCTCCCCCATCACACATACCAACTCTACTGGAATGCTTCAATACTACTACATAAACTCAATGCAGTAACTACTCACTATTGTACGACCCCGGATGCTCCGCCCCTCCACTGCCCCCCAATCAACCCCCCAAACCAATCACCCAACCACTGACACCACACCCCGCTGACGCGCCCCCAATCAAAAAAGCTACATTCTTGCAAAGCTTACCCACCGAAGCCTTTTTCCCTTGAACAACCTTCTAGAAGCCCGTTAAGCGGGTACGTAGCGTGACACAACCGGGCGGGCGGCGTATCCGCTCGCTTCCGGTTCGCACATGCATACATGGTAGCGAAAAAGTACTTAAGTATCACGACACCAATATGACGGCATAGATCATGACGCGGCGTAGAGGAGAGGCATGGGGATTGGGCAACGGGATGGCGAGGAAGAGATGTGGAGTGAGATTTTGGGCCTGGGAGACGGAGGAAAGGGTGATTTTGGGGATAGTGTGGTTTGGTGGATGGGATGGGGTCGAGTGCGGATAATAGAGATTTTGGGAGGCTGGGTCATGGGAGGGGAGGGGGATGTGAGGTTCTTGTCCGGGATTCGTCCAGAAGTCTTGACTAGTTTACGCAATGGGGGTGTCTTTGATAGTCTCGTCCTGGGTGGAGGTAGTACAGGAAGATGTATGCAGTCTGCAATGCATGTCATGACTCCGGAACTAGAAGGCTGTAGTATTCGTTTGATTTGAAGGGCCAATGCCTTTCAATTGGCATCTGAGTCTACGGTAATGTGTAGCCACCATCAATAACCAGATTCGCACCCGCTATTGTCGCTGGTTAGCTTCCATATATCTCAAATTACCCCCAATACAGCATATCGACAAAGCATAAAAAGGAAGAGAATAAGAGGAAAATCGACTTACTCATATAACTACTCGCATTACTGGCCAAAAACACATACGCTCCCTTCAACTCCCCCGGATCACACAGCCTCCCCGCAGGAACCATACTCAACCACTTCTCCCTCCACTCCCTCGGATGCACATCCAGCATATCCGTATCTATGAACCCCGGAGAAATACAATTGACACGCGCGAAATCCACCCACTCGACACTCAGACACCGCGCAAGCTGCACGACAGCCGCTTTGGACGCATTGTACGCGGCCTGTTTCTGAGGCACATTGACCAAGATGGCGGAGACGCTGGCGGTGAAGATGACGTTGCCGTGGCCCTGAGCTTTGAAGATGACGCCAGCGGCTTGTGCGGTGTAGAAGGCACCGTCGAGATTAATGGACATGATGTGGCGCCATTGTTCCTCGGTGTAGTCTTCAGCTGGACGATGGTTTGCGATGCCTGCATTCGCAACGACAATATCTAAGCCGCCAAAATCTTTTGCGATTGTGTTGATGACGCTGGTTATCTCATCTTTGTTTTCGACGGAGGCCTTGTAGGCTTTTACTGTTGCGCCAGTGCTGGAGGCGATGCGCGCGGCGATGGCGTCGGCGTCTTTAGTGCTCGAGTAAAGGATGGCGACGTTGGCGCCTGCTTCGGCGAGGGCTTGGGAGGCTGCAAGACCGATGCCCCGGACGCCGCCTGTTACGGCGGCGGTTTTGCCCTTGAGGGAGAAGAGGGAATGCACGGGGGCGTCGGTATTGGATGGTTTGGCGAGAGGCATTGTGGGATGGTTGAGATCAATCGCGATGCGGATGTGCAAAGTTGCACTGAGGGGTAAGAAAAGTATCCATGATAAGTTTTCTCTTACCGACGGATCAGCATTTCGAAGTGGGTATACTTACTCTTCTTTGAATCCATACTGGCTTCAAGTGCGTTGGCATAGGGCTAAGGAGTGCGTCAGGGACCCACTCCGCATCTGATTGACGGACGCCCCCAACTCCAGCTTCCCCGCATTTGCGCCTCACAAACCCCGAATCTTGGCCTTTTGTATACAATTCAACAAAATTGGCACGCTTGAACTCGAAAAGCTGCAACAGTCAATCTGAGAAAATAACATGTCATGGATTGGAAGAGCACCTTAGTGTCTTGTTATCTGTTGGTCACCTCTTCAAGGATGACATAGTCTATTTTTTCCCGAAAAAAAAGGGTCTGAAACTGGAGTGAATGCTAAGACTTGTGACTACCCTAGGACATTGCGTGATTTTGGGCTTGTACACTACACAATGGAGAAAGAAGAAACGTCCGATCAGCAGAATATGGAGATAGTTCAAGCCTTGCTAATACAAGCTCCATATCTTTCACATCCGGAATTGCCTATTGAAGAAGTTCCGTCATACTCCAGCCTGACGAAAATTGTGTATCAAGAAATGCACTGAATACGTTTGAGTTTGCTCCCCTTTCATTGATATCGATATTCGAAATGAAATCAGCAGTGAAGTGTCACAGTGATGGAACTCTATGCGGAGACATAGACTTAAGGTTATTTAGAGAGCAAATCCAAAATGGTTGTACATAATAGCAACCATAAATACCAGCCCATGTCAGCTGCGACCATGAAGTCAGAGAACAATTTGGGCGCATTGAGCATGGAACAAACGTTCTTAGACAAGAGGGTATGAGGTATGGTATAAGCTGAAGCAGGTGTTCACGGCAGCACTCAGATCAGCTATCCCTAGATTGAGACTATCCTAGAATACAGTGTATAATCAGACTATGTTGTCTGGCGAAGTCATTTCAAGGTTGAATACAGAAGGCACTATGCATAAGGAAGGTTGCGCGCCAGAGAGTAGTCGTCTCAACATTGCAGCACTTAAACCGAGTCCCGGGTAGCCGGTCCTATTTTCTTCCACCATTAGTGATTCCATGCCATCAGCTGCCCGTTCATCGTCAGCTTATAAAGGAGAGGCATACGTGCCGCCAACATCCGTCTTGGCTCGAGCGCCGCCCTATGATTGCTAATCCCAAATGAAGTCGGACGGGCCAAAAGGCGGAGCCTCAATCGAAACGCCGATAAGCGAGTCACCATCTGTTGCATCCGTGATTGCATAGTAGTGTAGGGTAAGTGCTCCTATATCGCTAGTCTGGGCTGCTTCTAAATGCCGCATGCACGTTTCGGTGGCTTGGATGCATAGCTTGGCCCCGAGCGACTTGGACTTTAATCGACGAAGCTGTTAGTCAACCCGAGTCAGATCTTTGCGTGTCAATGGCGTTCTGTTAAGCTGTTCGTATAGGCAATGTGTTGGCGTCCTTTTACAAGGCTCGTATTCGGGCAGTGATTTGGCACATCGGGCCTTTCGTCGGCAACACTTATTGCAAACTTGGTTGTGGTAGAGGTTGGCATGTTCAATGCTGTTAGTGCTGTTCATATGCCTGTGGCATCAGGCTTGAGGGTGGTGGCAGTGTTGTAATGAAGTCTGAGATCGATTGGTAGTGCTGCAGGGGTGTACTCAGGGCTCACTGACTAGCAAATCAGGGTATTCCGGGAGGCGAGTCATTCCCTTTAAAATCACGATACTGATAATCAGCATACAGGGCCTGTTCTCAGAGGCAAGATCATTTTACAAGGTTGGTGAACTATGTAATGTAAATTTGAATGCTGATTGTTGCATTACGTACAGTCATGCCCTAAAACGCCCTGACGCCTGCTTCCATGCATAGTAAAAAGCTTGACCGCATCCCTCATGCCTTTGTTTGCGACTTCTGCCATTTGACAACACGTTTCCTGATGTCTGCTGCTGTCTGTTGCATGGGATTGAGTTTGAGGTCTCTCGCCATCTTAGCGTAGTCGTTGCCGTACTTGTTGACCAATCGCTCGACCCATTCTTGTTCTCGCTGGCTCTGGCCTCTAGGTGCTTTTCTCGCGCCATTCATGGCTGCCTCTTCCAGCTGCTTGATGACCGGGTTCTCCGGCTCATCCTCCCTGTGTTCAGGCACCATTGCAAATCCGTTCCACTCCATTCCCTCGCCACCCTCGATCTCGACTAGCGGGTCGTTGAGTGGGTTGTTCTTCTTCTCGAGCGTGCCGACGACTCGAAGAATGGCACCAGTCTCAGGATCGCGCTCGACTTCGATCTCCTCTGTGGCGATGTTCTCGGGTTTCTTTGCTTTGGAGACGATATTTAGAGCATTGGCGGTGCTGTCGGCGGCTATGTCGGCGCGCGATGATTTTTCGTCGTTGAGGCCAAGGAGTGCAATAGTCTTTTCTGTGCCGCCAGTGGCATGATTGAGGCGCGCTGTAAGGCCGAGACGGCGATAGTTCTGCGACAGTGTTTCTTTTTGGTTCCTGGGACAATTGTTAGATTTCAGGATGATGTTGACTGCAGGGGCGCATAGTACCAGTGCTTCGCTATGATGGGGTTCTGCAGGATCTTCTTCTTGGACGGTCCCTTTTGGCGCTTCTTAGGAATCGAAGACTTGTTCTTCTTCTTCTGGAGCTCGCGACCCATCTCTGCCAGATTGGAATGTGGTTGGGGATATGCGGAGGGTGGTTTTGTTGGAGGGTCACGTCCTGAGTCGCATGTTCCAAAAGTTTTGGCGAACTTTCTGCAGCCTCGGCGCTAGTCTTATCGATAGGCGGACCCCCGAAACACGCCTGAGGCCACTGTGCAGTTGCGCCCATGTGTACTACAATCTGAGCGACCCCTTAGCTCATCAATTCAACTTTCTACCACCCCATACTCCGGCATTGAGATCAACTTACGTGCTGCCATGGTGTCACGTCGCAACAGGACTCTTCTGTCCCTAGCAATCTTCCTTGGAGTGCTCGCTTGGAACGTGGCTGCTGCAGTAGTCAAGGGCGAGACAGGCACCCCAGTAGAGAACTTGACAGTTCACGATATTGAGGAGCAGCTGCAGGTACGACATTCACCCCATGCAATAATCCCCTTACCATGTACCGAGAGCTATCATGGTGCATCTCATCCAAACCTTGACAAGCAACGACGCCCTTGTGTCGCATCCCTGGGCCAGCGCTGACACGCGTTATTAGGAATGTCCCCTCGTGCAAGCTCTCAACCAGCACAAGGTGGCATCCAACCCCACCACCTCTTCCCTCACCGCCCAAATCTTCGCCTTTCTCTTCCCTGGAAGCCCTGCAGTCAATTCGTTGCTGGCAACTCTCTACATTTCTGGTCCCCCCAACTTCCTCCTTGCTCTATGTCCGCCCAATATCGATCCCTCATCACTGTCTGTCATGGTGGCATTCGCTGTAGGTGGCCTACTGGGTGACACGCTCTTCCACCTGCTGCCAGAGATATTTCTCGGCGAAGACGAACCTGAGTCTGTCAAGTTCGTCATGGTGGAGCCTAACAAAAACCTGCTGCTGGGCGTTGCCATCATGGTAGGCTTCATCACATTCGTGGCCATGGACAAGGGACTGCGCATTGCGACTGGAGGTGCAGGCGGACACGACCATTCGCATGGCCACTCGCACGACAAGGTGGATGCTACTGCCAAGGCAACAGGAGTCGACGTCGACGGATCAAAAGATGCAGTCCGCGCTCGCAAGGGCGCTGTAGACAACAAAACTGCTAAAGCAAGAGTGCCACTAGAGACGGAGAAGGAGATCAACGCCAGCGTTAAGCTTGGTGGCTACCTCAATCTCATTGCAGATTTTACCCACAACATCACCGATGGTCTCGCCCTCAGCTCTTCTTTCTACGCATCACCAACAATCGGCGCTACAACTACTGTAGCCGTTTTCTTCCACGAGATTCCTCACGAGGTCGGCGATTTTGCACTCCTGATCCAGTCTGGCTTCAGCAAGCGCGCGGCCATGGGCGCTCAATTTGTAACCGCTGTGGGCGCTTTCCTAGGAACCTGCATTGGTATTGCTGTACAAGAATTTGGCGGAAACTCTAGCTCTGCTGTCTCTACCGGCCCAGGCCTTATGGGCACAAGTCTTCAATGGGGGGACATGTTGTTGCCCTTCACTGCTGGCACCTTCTTATATGTTGGCACTGTTGCTGTCATTCCTGAGCTGTTAGAGACTGGTCCCAACAAGGGTCAGGAATTGAGGAAGACCCTATTGCAGTTCTCCGCAATGTTCGCTGGCGCGGGCATCATGCTTTTGTAAGTCAACATTTCCAGCAATGCTAACCTGAAACACACGCTGACCTACCCAGAATATCTTGGGACTAGTCTTACAGATGTATCTAAGTACTTGGCACCTGAGAGATCATCAAACTCTAAATTCCTGATCCGAATTTTGGAACGATGTGTCTTCCAGGGTAGCGTCTCGCATTTCCCAACATGTATGTATGCACCATGACTCGCTGGTCAGATAGAGGTGCTGCTTATGCAATCCGTACAATCCGTACGATTCGTAGATACATTTTCACTACATCTCACATCATATCATCATACTGTCGGTGTCTTGGGACATCAAGCTAAGCCTAAAACGTCTCACACATACATAGCATGAACTTGATCGAGTCTTTCGGACGCTTGTGTGGGCGACTTCGTGTCTTTACTCGCAGTAGGTGCAGCCATCGTTTGGTTTGAGCCTGAAATGTCGTCAACCCAATCTAAGATTAAGACACAAAACATCAAACATAAGCTTCGCGAACGCACCGGATGCGCCACAGGCGATTCGGGCATTTTTACGGCCGTGATCAGAACTCTACTCAGCAGTGAGTGAGGTCAGCTCCAAGAGCGCCTAGTCTTAGCCGTCAGCACCATTCACCTTGGAGGCCAATGCGCTACAGCCAGTGCGTTAAACCAGTGCGTCAAGCCAGTGCATTAAGCCAGTGCGTTACCCCGGATTACATGCCGTCCGTATTTTCTGCTTGAGTCGAATCAAATCTCCCCCTGTGGCAGCACATGCCGCCACACTAACTTTGCAACAAATGCCAAGCATCTTGGGTAAGATGACATCTCATACTTGTTTGGGTAAGGTGAATCATATCGAAGCCACTTCCTGCGTCGCACTTAGCGAACAAGTCAAGCTCTAGCACAAAGTGTACATTAGCGCCGCCGTCTTACCGCTCCAACGGGCACGAGCTAGTTGTTTACTAGCCGCAGTTTCCTATCGTGCCTATGGGCCGCATGGCGGTTATGCCACTGTCAGATTTATATCGGCCCTCTTCGTGCCGCGATTGTCATCTTGTTGTTTTCATCCCTTCTCCCTCTTCGTCTTGGAGGTTGCGATTCCACTGGTGTAGCACAGCAACTACAAAATACTCCATTTCAGGCAAGCGACAGGCAAACCATATAGCATTTCACCCTCTCATATTCCAGCATCCTCGTCTACAAGAGGGGCTCATGCTATAAAAAAGCAAGGACACAAAGGCACCATTCTCGACCAGAACGATATGCGTTTCACTACCGGACCGACCCTCAAATACACACCCGTTTACCCACCGTTCCTCCAAACCCTCCTCATCTGCTCTTGCATCCTATTCTTCGTCTACCACCTCGTCCCCTCCTTCACCACCGCAACCGAGGACATCGTCACTGTCCTCGTCGATAACCTCAAACTGCGTCCCTCAGGAAGCAATGCCTGCACAAAGGAAATCGGCACCGCACAATGCTGCAGTCTCTTCCTTGACGCCACGCCCTGCCTAGACGAATGCAGGAAACTCCATGTCGACCGCGAAACACTATCGCTCACTCTTGCATACGACGATTGCGCAAACCAATGCTTGGCTGAGTATCACTCTTCTTGTCCCAGAAGCATCGTCAGATAAAGCAGCACGTATGAAAAGTCATGAGGAAATACTCAACCCCTTCGCCCACGAGGAATCAAGCCCCGCTAATGTCGGCCTTATGAAAAACATAATACGTCACAACTCAGTCAGGCCTCCCTATATACAACGCATACACACTCTCCCTCTCGGCAAATGAGAGTACGGAGGGGGAAGGGAGGGCGGTGCAAGAATAGTGGGGGGACGCTTGCACCGCACGGCCAAGACTGCGGCGCAGCGCATTCCCCCGGCTAGCTCGGCACGTTCCCGTGTGGCTCGTGGCTGGGCGGTGCTGGGGAACAGGTATTATTAGCCAAGGGGAAGGGGCGTTGCTGGGGGAATGGAAGATGAGGAAGGTGAGGGTGAATGGGTATCGGAATTGTGGGTTAGGTTGAGGATGGGTGGGGAAATGAGAGGGGGTTAGGAACAATGGGAACAGTGAGACTTCTTGGGATAAGGAAAGACACACACTTGGGGTGTGGGGTCATAGATATGGGTTAGAATAAGGGTCATTTCTGTGCCAAAATTGGAAAAGTTTGAATTTGTTCTTATTCGAGATTTGGCACTATTGGTATATTTTCTCTGGATAGGTGTAAGAGCGAATTCTACGTGTCTTCTCATATGTCCGTTCTTTGAAGCCAAGCGAATTCTTTTGGTCCGTATGCTTGGGGACTGTTGATGGATAGGAGATGTCCCGGAGATGAACGTTGGAGTATTCAGCGCTTAGTGGTTGTGGGTAGGAGGAGGAATTGTGTTATGAATTCAAAAGCAAATGGATGTTTTGAGTTATGTACTGTGCTATGATAATGGTGATGGGGTTAGGTGGGTACAGTGAGGGCAGGTGGTTGTTTTACTTGTGCAATGGATAAAGGAATATGAGCAATTTCACTATGACCAATGGGTGCTGGGTTGTAAGTAGATCGGATGAGATTATGGATAATAGCTAGACTGGGGTATTAGATGTTGTGAAGTAGTGAGCTCGATTGGCAACTACACTTCTCACTCACTGCTGAGATTGATCAGTAGCTTTGACTGTCAATCGCCTCTGAGATCGCCTGAAGACCTTTCTTCTCTCACTAACGGGATTGATTAGCGCACACATTTCTTTTCTACTGCGGGGTCTGACTGATAGCTATCCCTCACTACTTAAGACGGAACAGTAGCTTTTCATCTTTCTTTTACAAACACATGTGCCCAGTCTCCAACTCCCGTCTCTCTCCCATCAACTGCAACAAGCTCTCCAATCTCTACCCTTCCTTTTCCACCATCCCACCAACGATACTACAGCAATAGTAACATGCCTCCGCCAACACCAGCTCCTGCTAGCCCTGCCGTTCCATCGCCGACACTAAATACACTACACCCACCTCTTCGTTGCGGAAAATTTAAAAGTCTCTTGGCTGATCCAGGTAAGCAAAAAAAGGTGACGGGTACTATAAACACTGCAAAAAGTGCCGCGGAAAAGTTGCAGCATCCCGTCAGCAACGAAGGGATGAAGCTCTCAAGAGAAAAGCGAGTGATACGGCGCCCAATGTACCAAATCAAAAGCCCTGTCTGAGTAAGCCGGGTAAGACAGGAGACGATTCGCAGACTACTCCTCCCAATGCTCTCAGTATTATGTCTAGGGTGTGGATCTCAGATTGAAAAAACGACGGGATGCGACCACATGACTTGTAAGATTCTGAAAAACTCTGAATAACCTACTATATGTATATGCTAAATTTCAATAGGCAATTGTGAGTTCGAATTCTGCTACGTTTGCCGTGCACCATATGCGGGTCCGCAAGGTATCCGCATGGTGGGTAATTCAGCTCATCAGGAAGACTGCCAATATCACACTACCAGACTCCCTGTCCATCCAGACACAGTTTTCGGGTCTTGAGCATGATTTGAAGCTTACATCGTGGAGCCGAGGGGACAATTTGCACAGGGACATATATTCGGCATTTGGTTTACATGGTAGTCTCTCTCTTTGATTGAGAGTTATTCTTCTAGTGATTCCGAAGATTAATTCCTGCCTTTGGCTACACTGGGTTCTTTAATATGTTAATGTACCAGGGCTAACAAAAGCATATCCTCGGATTAGTGGTATTTTAGGGACGGAGAGTATCTCAAAATGTGCAAGAACCAAGCAAAAACATGTCCTCACCTTTGTGCCTTTGTTACTTTATGCATAGTGCGGACCATCTCATTGTATTGACCTAAGGCCGCTCCTAACACTCTTTGTTCGATTTTCGCACTACAAAACATGCTGGCAAATACAATATGCAAACTCTTAAGATTGCTAGTACCCTCTAGATAGAAATAGTGAATCTGACCATCGTAGACTCATTGCGTAGATCATGGCGAGAAAGAACAAAAATAATCCGCGTATTCCTCCCTGGGTGACAGCTAGACCATATTTTAAACACGCCGCACAAGCCTTCAAAGACGCACATAGACCACATTGGAATCCCAGTATGTGATTCTGCAATAAACACAACTCTTCACTAATGATCTCAAGTCCAATTATATAACACGATAGAGACAATATGGGTTGGCGACCCACTCACGCGTGATTACTACTCGGCACGCAAAGGTATAGATAAACTGTATGGTTTGCCTCCAGGCCGCGACATAATACCACAAAACCCCTACAACGAGGAGGACATTGCTTACGCAAGAGCCAATAAGACTTTACCGCTACGGCGTGATGCACGAGGAAATCCGATCCCCCCTGTGCCAGCTGCACCTCCATTACATCCACCACGACCAAAGAACAACTACCCCTACGACTTTTGGCCTCAAGAACCTTGGCATCCCGATCCATATGATCCAGCACGAGACATAACAATGGAGTTTCTCGCAGAGAACACGTATATCTTTCTCGAGACTGCACCTAACCAGTGGCCAGTAAGAGATGAATCAGATATGCGTGGAGCGAAGTGGTTGGGACAAGGAGCATATGGCTGCGCGGGATTATGGTGCCAAGTAAATCCAACATATGTAATTGAAAGAGTGAGTTATCATGTGTCGTATCTTGGAGTAGTGAACACATGCTAACACATACGCTCCTAGAGATTCGTCATTAAAGAAGCACGAATGACTAAAGGGGATTGGCGAGATCCCATTAAGTGGCGCGACCAAGTCCCACAAGAAATCCGAGTCCACCAACTCGTCGACAGCAATCGCGCCAATGCTGTTGGTGATCATGATACAATCATTGAACACTACGGGTACCGACTGATGATGCGCCAGCGCAGATACCGCATTTACCTCGCCTACTATGAAGGCGGAGATCTTCATTCGGCACTACGCGGAAGAATGCCTGATCCAGAATTGGTGGAACTATACACATCGCCACGCAAAAGCGAAACCAAAGTCCGGGCAGGCTACTCGTGGGACGCTGAACTACGCTGTTACAAAGACCCAGAAGACAATCTACCCCCCGTAATACCCGAGCGACTGATCTTGGAAATCATCGATTCCCTCGCCAAAGCATGCCAGATTCTGCATTTCGGGCAAGTAAACTACGAAGTCGTGGCTGCAGGAGCAAAAAGAATCACGCACCGCGACATCAAACCCGACAACATCTTCATTAAACCCTCCTTCGAATTTGAAGAATTCCCAAAGTTCGTTCTTGGAGACCTTGGACTCTCGTTCTTCTCGCACGACAGAGACGAAGACAACGGCGTAGCCCATGGATCCCGCGCTCCACCTGACAACCCCGACCAATACGCCTGGTCCCACGAGCAATTCGACCACCGCTACGCGCCCGAGGTGTACGAGAAAACACAAGAGACGCATCCGCACCCGATAGGCGAAAAAACAGATGTCTGGCAAATTGGCGCTGTCCTCTTCTGGCTCCTAACCAACGGCTTCGAGCATTCCTCCCGGGGCCCCAAAGCACTATTATACGACATCCCCACCTACATCTCACGAGCTGAACGTTTCCCACGAATAGAAAGGTACGACGGCACAGATATGTTTGACGATGAGCTGTATCCGACACTGTTGAGGTACGCGCCTGCGCTTAGGAATCTTTATGCACGATGCGTGAATTGGGATCCGGATCATCGGCCGGGGCTGCAGGACGTAAGAGAGGATTTACAGCTGATTTTGAATGCAGATCCGGAGATGAGTGCGGATAGGACTTATGGGCCATTGCTGATGAGGATGGAGAATGATTTTATTGTTGGGGCGTTATTTCCGTTTTATCCTCAGGGAGGGTTGTAGGGATTGAAGGGGTCAAGTGGTTATGTTTTTTTGATAATGTTTGTTCCGTTTATAGTAAGGTGTAGAACACTTTAAGAAAATGCTCAGTATGATAGTATCCGATGAGGTGTCAGATGACTTGTATTTGCCACACATATATCTTTTACGCGAGAGATGATGAAATGATGCTTTCTGAACAAATGCATATAAAAAATTTTAACAATTATGTCTATCAGCAATTTTAGAAGCAAGAGGGATATGGATATGGATGAGTATGTCTTATTTGGTCGGTCGACTACATACTCAATGACCAAGTGCTTGTGAACTTGATAGGCAGTAGTGCCATCGCATCACAAATTAAACTTGGTCCCTACCAGCTTCTCGCTTAACTCCCAAAGCTTTTTAGCCTTGTCCGGATCAGTTGCGTGTGGCGCTGCGTTGCTAATTTGGCAATCATCGAGAAAGATTCCTTTCTCGTCTAAACAAACGTCAGTGCTTAGCCTCTCATTCAGAAGGCCTTGGAAGGCTTCATACCGTTCAAGGCTGGGTCCAGTGCTGCTACTAACACTGTTGCGGCGCCTTGGTCAAGATTCTTCAAAAACGTCATTGTCTTCCCAATCGCTTCTAGCTCTTCAGAATCAGAATCAAGATCACGACTCATGTTGGTTGGTATCGCTACGCACATCAGAGAGAACTTCTGGATTGTTGCAAAAGTGAATACTTACCTCCGGGGTGAAGAGCATAGCTCCTTATCCCTTTGCCTCCAAGCTTTTCGTTGATACCTATGGAAAACAAAATGTTTGCAGTCTTCGATTGGCCGTATGCTGCAAATCCGTGGTATCCATTGCGGCTTGGAATCTTAGCAAATAAAGGGGAAACGGGCGTGTATCGTTCTTCTTCCGGAAGTTCCTCATTACTCTTCTCTAAATTGTAATCTGAAAAACGAATGCCACTCAGGCGGTGACCTTGCGATGAGACGTTGATGATACGTGTCGCCCCCGGAGTAGATGATGCAGCGGACTTCAAAAGTTGGGGTACAAGAAGGTTGTTGAGTAGAAAGTGACCGATGTGATTCGCACCAAACTGAGCCTCGAGACCCTCCGCGGTCGTCCGGCGAGTCTTGGTCATAAGGCCTGCATTATTGATGATCAAGTCCAGGCGATCAGCCAATTCTGAAACCTCTTTTGCCGCCTTCCTAACGGAGTCTTGCGACATCAAATCGAGAACCACAAGTTTGGTTGTAGTTCCGGGGTAGGCATCTTGTAGGGCCTTGCGTACTTGTTCAAGTTTCGATTCGGTGCGCGAGGCGAGTATCAAAAGGGTGGGTGCTTGAGAAGCGATCGAGAGAGCAATTGAAGATCCAATGCTTTCTGGAGATACACCGGTAATCAGTACTATCAACTATTCAGTTAGTTGCCCATATCAGTATGAGGATCAAGCAAAACTACCGTTCTTTCCACGAATCTGATCTGCAAAGGCTTTGGCAACCTCTAGCCCACCTGTTTCCTGATTCCATTCCGGATGTGTCAAAGCCGCCATGGCGGATAGTACTGTATAGATTTCCGGGCTTCTTGAAACTGTGAATATGCTACTCGAGAAACTTAGATTATCTGGTATGGAGTACTGCATTAGCACGTATGCATGATATATTGAGTCCGTGTTGCACTGCAACTAATTGCTGAGCTGAGATTCTCAGCTGCGATCTTCACTTACTATTCCCTCAGATCACCTGAGTCCTGCATATACCATGCCTGCATGTTGTATTTTGCCCACCCACTCAACGACATGTAGACCCATAAATCCCCAGAATAAGTAGAATTGAGCTAACCACAGCCTCTGTCCACGTTTCTGGAGGCTGTCACCTCGATCGCAGACATGAAAAAATGACTTTATTAACGCCAGAGACGCATTTTGGTTCGCATGAAGGATGATTGCAGATATGTTTTACATTCGCTTTCCATTGTAGTAGTTTAACGGCAAGCATTTTGCGCCTCATTCTGACAGCAAGGATTGGGTGGACTAGACTTGATGAAGAGCACGTAGTAGGTGCGGGGAAAGCCAGCGGGGAAGCTGGTGACGATGTGGGGCACGTATATCGCCTGGTTCGTAGACGGATCTACGTACCCGTGTGTATGTATCATTCAGGCTCTTCTCCACGGAATTCAATATACCGCGAATGAGCCTGCAGAGTGACGTGCAGTGTCCCATGCTCGCGTAGGTGTGCAGGTCGTTGGAGGAATGTCGCCTGTATGCCTGAATCCAGGTATCAAGCTTACAGATCGGCAGATAGTACTAGTACTACACCTTCGGGAAGTGGCGGGCTGTTTTGCCCCGCGCTTTCGGGAACGAGGTTCACACCCACATCGAGTACTGTGATCAGTTTTGTCGTATTCTTTCATTGTTACATTCTGGGCGCGACATTTCTTTTCATTCTGAACTCCCAGTCCGTGCAAAACTAGAGAACAACCCGCCGAAAATGACTTCTTTAAAGACAGATGGAAATGAAATCCAGGCCAATGGTACCGTCCCAAAAACAGGCATTAGAGTAATCATTGTCGGTGCAGGTACATACTAGCCAAGGGTTCACAACATGTCCACTTTCTAAAAGAGATCAACTAGGTTTTGGTGGCCTGTCCACGGCCATAGAATGTATCCGTCATGGCCACACACCTGTAATCTACGAATCTTTCCCCTCTCTCAAGGTTCTTGGCGACATCATTACTTTCGGGCCTAATGGGGGTCGCATCTTCGCACGCTGGAGCGACGGCCGCGTGGCGCGTGAAATGCGCAAGGTCTCCATCGACTTGACCAATTATGGTTTCAACATTCACAAGTGGGACACTGGAGAAATAGTAGTCAACCAAAAGACGCCGCCGCGCAATGACGAAGCGCCCAACTTTAACGGGCACAGGGGTGAGCTTCATGAAATTGTTTTCGAATATGCGAAAGAGATTGGTGTAGAAATCAATTTGGGACAAAAGATCGAGCATTACTGGGAGGATGAAAAGGAAGCAGGCATTGTGCTCGTGGACGGAACGAGAGTGGCTGGTGACATTGTAGTGGCAAGTGATGGTGTTAGAAGCAAAGCCCGAAAACTAGTGCTCGGATACGAAGACAAACCAAAGAGTAGTGGTTATGCGGTTTGGAGAGCATGGTTTTCGAACAAAGACATGATTGCGGATCCGGAGACTAAGCAGTTTTGCGAGAATGGCGATACATTCAATGGCTGGATTGGTAGGTCTTTCTTTGTCCTCTGTAACCATTGATCTAAGCATGCTATAAGTGGTAGCAACTGACACGGACATTAGGCCCCGACGTACACTTTCTCTTCAGTACTATAAAGAATGGCTCGGACTGCTGCTGGGTTTTGACCCACCGTGATTCGCATGACATCAAAGAGTCCTGGTCATTCCCTGGCTATCTCAAAGATGTGCGCACAGTCCTTGAAGGCTGGGACCCTATGTGCTGGAAAATCGTCTCTAAGACACCGGAAGAAAAACTGGTGGATTGGAAGCTTGTTTACCGGGACCCGCTGCCCAACTGGGTCTCTGGATATGGGTCTGCACCCGGCCATGGTCGCATATGTCTACTAGGAGACGCCGCCCACCCATTTCTGCCGACGAGTGCACAGGGCGCAACCCAGGCATTGGAAGACAGTGTTACACTGGCAGTGCTGCTGAGGAAGGCAGGTAAAGGGAATGTTAAAGGAGCATTGAGAGCATATCAAGATGTACGGTATGAACGTGTGAAAGCGGTGCAGAAGACGGGGGAGACTACTAGAGATATGTGGCACAAGACGGATTGGGAGAAGGTGAAGAAAGACCCTACCATCATACAGTTCCCAAGAGAGGATTGGGTATTCCTGCATGATGCACAGAAGCATGCGGAAGAGGTAGGGGATGAGGCAATCAACAAGGCTGTGAGCGTGGCTACGTAGGTTGGGCCTAAGTCTGGCGAACGATCTCGATGAAAGCAATCTTATAATCGCTTTTGTAATGTTTATTCTTATTAATGAAACGCATGCAAGTATTCTCACATACGTTTAGGTTCACCCCAAATTATACATTGTAGAGAGGCGTAGTTGCCATATTTTACGAACATGATGTGTATATTTTTCTAGAAAGATGAGCAGAAAATTTCATAAACAGTCAATACAGACATAATACAGCTACATGCTCAGAAACAGACTCGCAAACTGTTTTACCATTCACCGACAATCTTAGTCACGCTTCTCCATACTAACAACTTCCTGACGTACAGCCTCGTTCTTCTCACTATCGCCCCGTTCGATCTTCTCATCTCTACCTTGTAGATAATGACCAACGCATACATACTTTCTGAACTTGCGGGCTGGAAGTCTCGCTTCAAACATCTCGTCGACCTCTTCGAGTGTGCGATCCTTGATCTCTGGTAGATAAAAGTAAACCCAAACGACTGTGATAAAGCAAGATGGTCCCCATATCCAACCTAGTCAGGAAGTCAGCACTGCTGTAGAAGGAATCTGCGGGAACATGGCAAGGCAACCAAGAAAGGAAACTAACCATATTCTGGTCCCCAGTTGAGAGATTCAGGATTGATAAAATAGGGTGCTGTGAAAGTAGTGAGCCAAGCAGCGGCAAAGGCAACGGCAGATGCAACGCCGAAAGTATACGACCGCAAGCGCTGTGATGGAATTTCTCCGCCAGCAAGCCAGGAGTAAGCCGCAATCATGCCGTTGTACCCGCAAATGTACACGACAGAAACTCCAACGATTATCTTGTTTCTGTTAGTATGGAAAGCGACAATCAGTTCTCAGCTCAAATATGACGTACCTTTCCGGTGCGAGTAGTGCGAGGATTGACGTGGTAAACAGCTGCGATGATCATCTGGGTGATACCGCAAATTGAGAGACCGACCATGAGGAAGATACGCCGCCGTCCAACTTTTGAGATGATACAGCTATTGACCGTTACCGCAACAATACCGACGGCAATCAAGATGCATGTGTTCATGAAAGGGCTGCCAACGTTTGCCATCTACATCGAAGTCAGTATTTACGTGAGATAGAAACATTTGCAGCTTACCTGGAAGAAGTACGTGCCATAGGCAATTACAAACATGGCACCAGATGCAGCTTGAGTAGACACTGCTGCAATAGACAGCAACGTGCGTCGACGATCAACTGGATTCCGCCAGATATCCATGAAACTTGTACTGGCATTGACAGCTTTCTCAGCATCGATGGCTGCCTTCATTTCGGCAACTTCGTTGGGTACGTTCGCTGGATTTGGACGCATCCAAAGCAGCGATTTCTCAGCTTGCTCGTTCTTCCCGACCAAAACGAGCCAACGTGGTGATTCGGGGATGAAGAACAAACCAATGGACATGAGAAATGGAACAATGAATATCACTCCTAGTGGGATGTGGTACGCTTTGCGGCCATTCATGTCATGTGTTGCGTTATCGACCACAGTGCCAACAAGGGTACCTATCGAAACCCATATTTGATATACGGATATGAGAAGACCGCGGTAATGGGCTGGTGCAGATTCCTGTCGCGACGTTAAGCAACCAAACCGTTGTGGCGAGTAGGTTTACATTTACAGCCTTACCTGGATGTACAGCTGCGAGAATGTCATATACCAGCCATTCGCAAGTCCGATCAGCAGCCTGCCAATATATAACCCTGCAGTGTTTGTCGTAGTCATCATGACAATGTTACTGACACAGCAAAGCGCACTGGCTAGCCACAAACAGTGTCGTCTTCCTAACTTCTTCGCCCCAACTCCTGCAAATCCTGAGCTAACGAACGCACCCAAAGTCATCAGAGAGGACATGAGCTGCTGTCGCTCAGTCGAGATATTCCAGCCGGTTGGACTGGCGGGATCGGGATGTCCAAAGACTTCGAGGAAGCCACGCATAGCTTGCAGTCCACCGATGGCGCCAAAGTCAACGCCGTATTGAAACGTTGACATTGAGACAAGGGTGCATGCTGCGACGCATTTCCAATTGGACAGCAAACTGCTGTCGAGTTCCGGCATTGTGATGACTATTTTCGAAGTTCCGCGTAGAAAGGAGAAGAAGCTGGTGGGAAAGACAAAGATTGGTAATCAGGGAGATCAGGTTGTTGAAAACCTTTCATACACAGGTGTGCAAGGACCTCCACAATCCGACTGAAGACTCGTTTCTGGATGCAACTAGGCAGATTGGCACCGGTTAGCTAATCCCGACGTGCAGTATTTGCCGATAGTGGTCATAAAGCATATGTACCCCGCTTCACCGTAGCTATAGTTTGAGCTTAGCATTGAATGTTCAAGCTGCAGTTAGATCCACTAGGCCAATGGTGGTTCTTCCTCAATGCCACATATTGCATGATTATTCGCCTATGCATTATCCGCCTTATCTTGTGTCTCAATCTTTGCTCAGCATCTTTACTGATTTCCGCAAGGTCAGCAGCTTGGCTAAAACTTTGGCGGGATTTGTGTTAGAAGAGGTGCAATAGTGACCATTCTCGTAGCCAAGAAAGTCAACACCATACAAGAAAGAAGATGAGGGTATGCTACGACCCTATCCATTCATGTGGGGCAAGTTTGTGGGGCGCGCCAACTGATCCCGTTGGCTGGAATGGATGGGTACATAATTGTGTAACTCCATAAATATGCATTATCTTATTTACAGGGATAGCTGATTTTGCCCTAGAGTGTCATCAGTAGGATCAGAGAGATTTTTTGTTTGTGTGGTGATTGGGTGGATAAATAAACCTCGAAGCGCATAGCGTGACTATTGGTATTTCATGTGCTTCTGTCCTGAAGGCGGTAATCCAAACACCCCCGTCTTTTTGCTACAGAACTATAGCTAATGTTGACAATTATCTTCCTCAATAGTCTCTTATAGCGCCGCAATCAATAGACGCAACTGTATTCATGAAGCAGTGTTTCATCCAACCCTCCCCGCGCCAGCCATCTTCATTATCGAAGACCAATGGGGTGTCAATACTGCTGACATCCCAGAAAACTTTGACCCAGTCCCAGCAAGATTCTTCGTCGCACTCATTGATATGTGAGATTGTCGGCTCAATGACTTCTTCGAAAACCGTTTGAAAGTACACCCTACCGGCTAACAGGTAATACCCTCGATGGAGGTATAGCCAGTTTGATTCAAAATAGTTCACATTGGACTTTGCTAGAGAGCTGAAGAGAGCATGGAGGGTATTTGGATAGTGGAAATTAGTATGCTCCAGGACGAGCCGGCGGAGGGTCGGAGAGTGTGTATCGACAATACGGTCCAGAGTTGGTGCCGATTCACTTGAAATAAGTCCATCAAATTCAAGTGTCCGGAGGCGAAATGGAGGATCGCTGCCAAGCTGTTGAAGTAACGGCGCCCAATTCTCGCTGCTGGTGCGGTAATACCTAATACTTCTTGGACTTGTGCGTATTCTCAGGACTTTCAGGTTGGCATTTTGCTTGGTAATCTCGACAAGGTTTGACATGCAACTGTTTTCACTGCTGGGAAACATCTCCAGCTGTAAGTCTATGGTAGTCAAGTTCTGCAAAACTGGGACATATGCCATTCCGTCGAGTATCGATTCTGCCGAAGCCAGCCATGACTGCCACTCTGATTTCGCAAAATCCAAGATTCTGAGCATCTCAAGACGTGGTGCTCTCTTCTGTGTGCAGCGTACCAGTTGGAAGACAAAATCGCAAATGGTGTAGGCATCAATGCTCTGATGCTGTCCAGAATGTAGAATTAAGAGCCCTTCCAACCCGTCATCGCACATCTCTTCGTAGTCTTCGGGCACTGGCCTAGCCATTAGATTTCCGTCTTTTGTATAAACCTGGCCTTCTGGTGCTCGAATGATCAGTTCCTGTAGTTGCGGTGCTTGTTTGAAGATATATTCAACGGCAGCAAAAAGTCTTGCTTCATCGAGCATTTCCAATGTGACAAGTCCATCGAGGATTGGTAATCCTTCTTCTCCCAGTTTTTGAATACGATATCCGAGGTCGAGACGAATTTCCAATGTGTGAATATGCTTGACGAAGCGTGGGATGCTTAATCTTTCGAGGTGTCTGACACTGCGGTTGGTTGTTTTACAGATGCGATGACGGAAGTGCGCTTGAGCCTATAAAGACCTGTCAGCGGATATTTATATTGAACTAGATTATATTGTATTTACAAAGGTATGGTCTATGTGTTGCGTGATATGGCGGCTGCCGATTCCTCGAAACTCGCGTAATTGTTTGTTCGTCAAGTACCCGGAGATCATGCTCAGTATCTCTCCAGGTAGATCATCCAACTTACGATAATTTTGTAATGGGTCTTCCTCTCCCTCGACGAAATACTCAAGCATCGCCACATCTCTAGCCATAACTCGTTTCCTGAAGTTTCGGTGACACAGTGACTTGTTCGTTCGTCGTAGGGATGTAAAAAGTGGCATAATTCTTTCCTGTCTGTGCGCATGAAGAATCACATCTTTTATAAGGGTAGTTGGGACCATGGTTCCAGTGGGACATGACACTGAAAGAACTTGCTAATGGATCATTATGGAATTTTTATTTATCATGCCAAGCTGATCTGATACTTGCTGCTGATAAGTCCAATGAGCTATATCAATGCTCTCCGCACATCACCTGTTTTCAAGCGTTGTTCTTTCAAGATCGCAGCCCCAATTCCACAATGTTTCGATGTTGTTGTTGTTGTTGGCACGGCGTTACAGCGATACGGTTACTAGGGATGGCGATGACGAGCGGTTGCGTAATGTTACTAATGCTAGTATGCGATGTTCACAAGAACGAGTCAACGGCTGAAACGGACAACAGACCAATAATGCCCAACACGTCGCTCAATCACGTCACAAAGAAACGTCGCAATATGATCCCAGCCAATGAAACTTTGTCTGGTTATTACCTTTCCCATAGACTCCATTGGTGACGCCAGATACACAGATGCTTAAATAGGCGACGCAATAGAGCCAATAAGAGCTTCCGACTTTGGCCTTTTCAAACAGGTTGCAGTCCTCACAAGGTTCAACTTTACCCGACGTTCATGCCCCACCCTCGGGATGTGGAGTGGCCCACCCTACGCAAGTGAGTCTCTAAAAAGGGCTGCACTAGGAGTTGCAGAGAGGTATGGCGGTAGTAAATCTGCAAGCTGATATTGAATCCTGGGTCATCGGGTACATTAGTGGATCATTGCTATTCATTGTCGCTTGTATTGATTTGCCTTGATGAACGCACCTCCAAGAGCTCGAGCGTCTTTTGTCTGAACACCTCAACAGGAAGAGCACACACCTTTCGGCAACATGGCGATTGAGCAACTTTTCGAGGCGCTACCGGTTCACTACTTGCAACATGGTATCTCAAAATTCGGTGCTGGTAACGTCGCCCTCGCAGTCTTTGCGATAGCCGCGCTCGGTATTCTCGCCGACTATGCCTGGATGCTGTATATGAGATCGAAGATGGTAAGGTCATGGTGACAAAAAGACTAACTACTTTACTGATGCTAAGAAGCCCCCTGGGCCCTTCCCATACCCTATCGTCGGAAACACATTCCAACTACCAGACAACAAACCATGGATCTATTTTGAAGAGCTGTCCAAGAAATTGAATACACCACTCATCACATATTGGATCGGGCGAAATCCAACTGTATGGATTAATGATGCATGGACAGCGAATGAGCTTCTTGAGAAGAGGGCAGGCATATACTGCTCGCGACCCCGCATGTTGGTCTTTGCAGAGCTGGGCTCTGGTCAGAATAACCTCGTCAACCTAATCACTACAACCCCAGCTCAACGTGAACGGTTTCGGATGCTGCGTAAGCTAACACACCAAGGCGTTGGCATTCAGCAGGTAAAGAAATATCGTAACTTTCAAAATGACGAAAGCAAAGTCGTTGCTCTTGACTTGATTCGCACCCCGGAGAAATACGTGGCGCACTTTGAGCGATACGCAACGAGTGTGGTATCGATCATTGGCTTTGGGAGGCGAGTTTCAAGTCCGGAGGACCCTATCATTACAGAAGTAATTGCATTGATGCATCGCGCCGCCGACCTCAATGTGCCTGGCAAGACTTTTCCGATGTTGATGGAGACATTTCCTGCATTAGCTCGTATACCGACGGAGTATGCACCCTGGAAACACGGAATGGGATCGAAGAAAAAGTCACACCGCGGTCATGACTTCTTCTATTCACTGGCGAGCGAAGCCAATGAGAAGCCAGGTCACGATGACTGCTACGTAAAGATGCTGTTTAGAGAACAAGAAAAGTACGGACTGAGGAAGGAAGAGATATCTTCCTTGGCTGGTAATTTGTTTGGTGCAGGGTCGGATACTTCGAGTAGTACCCTCATCACAGCGATACTTGCGATGCGCGCTTTTCCGGAAACTCTCGAAGCAGCCAGAGAAGAGTTAGATCGTGTGGTAGGGCCAGACCGAAGTCCGTCATTTGAGGACGAAGCAAGCCTACCCTACATACGCGCTTTTGTTAAAGAATTGTTCCGTTGGCGTTCTGTAGCCATTATTGGTGGGCAACCTCATGCACCAGTGCAAGACGACTATTATAAGGGTTATCTCATTCCACAGTCAACATGGGTGCAGGGCAATGTATGGGCAATACATCATAATGAACGCGAATTTCCGGACCCAGATCGTTTTAATCCGAATCGGTTCCTGAAAGACCATCCGGACTCACGGCCTTTCCCTGGCGAACGCGGGTACATGACTTTCGGCTGGGGACGACGAGTGTGCTCAGGACAGGCACTTGCTGAACAGGGAACATGGTTGACAGTTGCGCGACTGATATGGGGCTTCAAGATTGAACCAGCACTAGACGAAAGTGGAAAGCCTGTTCCCGTCGACATATTTGACTATACGTAGGTCGATCATAATTTCCCCTTACAAACCTAAAGCTAACCACATCACAGCAACGGCCTAAACATGCGTCCAAATATCTTCAAAGTAAGCATCAAGCCACGAAGCGATAGGATCGGAAATACTATTGAAAGGGAAGGAGAACAGGCGCTGGCAGATCTTAGGCCATATGAGGGAGAGACCAAGTACCGTATGAGTACGTTTTATCGGAAATGAAAATCGCTGGGATGTAACACCACCTCCAGTCTGTGTCAAACACGATGGAAAGACAGAACAGGAATGTAAACAGCAAGTACAATCATCGTCAACTTCACTTCTCACGTTTTCACGCGATTCTTTCGCTGTTGAACTGGCTTCCACAGTGATCAGAAAGCATCTTCCTTCTTCAAGAAGCTACCTAAAACTCCAATAATTAAACACGGAGAGGATAAATCTCTATGATCCAACTACAAGCCCTACGACTATATAACGGCTAGTAGCACCTTTTGAGTGATAAAGTTTGGCTGTAACCACCGTGAGAGAGCTCCTTGACGCTTTATCCAACAGAACAGCCGTGTTGTCTTAATACCTCTAGCTTTAGCCGCATATACTTCAGAGTAACTCACAAATCTCTAGAAGATATATTGTCACGACAATGCATCAAGAATGACATTTTCTCACCGCTTCCATCCACCCCAAAACTGCAGCGGAATCCGGCTCTGCATGTGGGGCACAGTAGATTCCAGCGATGAATTCGTGGTTGGCAAGGCATCTGTACTATTCTAGATTGCCTCGAAGATATTGTTTTTCTTGGCAGATAGCCGCGAGGGGTAATGCATGTGTACGTTGGTTTATACATCACTCCACCAGACCGACGTGTCCAAGTCTAGCGCTGTTACCGATCCTGACTCGCTTTGCTGAGACCATGAAAATACACGGTACGCTAGAAGCTGCGAAGAAACTAAACTAGTCTGATTACGACTCAGAACAGGGCTTAACCTACGTGTACTGTGCCCGTGCGTATACGCATTCCTTAACGTCTGGCAGTGAATGCTCGGCACCCGTTGCTAAGATGTCATCTCTGCCTCTCTCCATGTTCTCAAATTGATTGCTGACAACATAGTCGCTATGTTCGGGAGGCCTCTTAACAAAGGAGAGTCTAGTGCTCACGAAGTGAATTGAGCATTCATGGTACTCCCACAACTTGACAATGCAGTACTGACAGTGAAAGAGGAGACTGTGTTAGTTCATGCGAGGGCTGTGTGTTTGCAGTAGGTATGCAGGTTCCGAAAAATACCAAACAGAAGATAGCCGCTGTGCACATGACTCTTTTGAATGCCAATAGTGCAGACAAACCAAACGGGCCGGTTATCTCACCGACGTTTGAGATACGCTAGAGCACCTGCTACAACGAGTCCTCAGACGTCACACTAAAAGCTATATCCTGAAGTTTGGAATGTGGCTGTCAATGGGGAAGTACACTCGTCATTCTATGGGGGCTGATTCTAGCCCGTGTGAGAAAAACGAAATTGATAAAAAACAAAAATGCAAAGCCCCGAGGAGATGTCTCAGCGAGTGGTGCGGTAGAAAAAGCCGATATCTCTGGATTTTCCCAAGATCTTTGCAAATGATTGGTCCACTGACAATTGTGTGATCAGCAGCTCAGAAAAAAAAACTTAAGTGGACCTTTTCTATTAGTAAATGCACATCCAACGCCACATGAAGTCTTTTCTATCTGTTTAACTAAAACTCTGTAGATCCTTCGGTTTGTATCCAGTCAATCAACCTCCAAATTCAGACATATTTCGCGTTCTCTCTAACACCGCATTTTCGGTTCTATTTCCACACTAGTATTTTACTTGCATAATTACAAGATCGATCGTTTTTTTTAGCCAAACGTCCCCTTAGGGCGGTGTAGTTTCGCTTCCGGTCTACAGAATTAGGCGGTGTGTTAGTGCTACTATGGTATGGTGTTCCGAACAAGCTATCGACTATCTCAGATAATACTACGATACTACACATCACGAAGCCGCAAGTCTGAAAAAAGCACCCAGACGTGAGGTTCTTTTCGACCGAGAAGACCCCGACAGCCCGCTTAGCTTTGAATACATTACTAACAACAAATCTGTGTTGGAAATACGGAACAGGTATTATAAATGTTGGCTTCACAACCATCAGCATTGTTTGTCTAATATACCCGCGTGAATGGTGCATAGATCTAGGCCAATCTGGACTAGACCCTTCAATCTGCGGCCAACGATTGCGCATGTAAGATTCCTAGACCCCTCCCTCGTGCTGACATGCTTTCTGCGGGGACAACGACACGTGTACAGGGTGTAATGGTTTTGGACAAATGACGCAGGCTTGTGAAACCTATGCATATGCATATGTATTATTATTGTTTTTCCTCCCTCGAATTTCGAGCAAATATCCATCATACAATGCAGATTATTCGTCTCTTTCGAAGAATTCGCAGCCTTGCAGCAAGGAAACCTAAGGAACCGAAAAAGAGGAAGCAAAAGAACCTAGGAGTATGGATATCCCTCAATGAATCACTGACCGTTTTTGACGAAGATGCTCGCTTCTGGTGGGAAACGACTGGGCCAATCCTTGCGCGCATGATGGAATTAATTGGGTACGATCAAGATACACAGCATAAACATTTGTTGTTTTACTACATGTATATTCTACCAGCTCTTGGTAGAAGACCCTCGCCCGAAGGCCACCCCAATGGGTGGGAAAGCTTCATGACCGATGACTGCTCCCCTCTTGAATTGAGTTGGGAATGGGGCATGTCAGCCGGAGAGTCACGCGTTCGCTTCTCCATAGAGCCAATCGGAAAACATGCGGGTAATTCAGCCGACCCTCTGAATGAGAAGATGGTATTTCAACTTATCGATACGCTCCGGCCAGCGTTCCACAGCAGTCTGGACCTGACCATTTTCGACGCATTCTCCGAGGCTCTGACCACCACCCACAAGAAGCTCGACACAAAACATATTTCGGTAAACGGGCGTTCGCAGCACTTTGTTGCTTTCGACCTCGATGTCGGAACTCCTTCTTTGAAGGCTTACTTTATCCCTGGCCTGAAGGCGGTCGAGACAGATACGCCAGTTCCCGAACTGGTGGTCCAAGCAATCGACTCATGCAAGGCGCATCTTGGATCCATCTTCATGAACAACTTTCGCAGGTTCAACTCCGACCTGACGACGTTCTCCAAAACTAGTCCAAGTCGTCCCCAGATCGAAATCGTTAGCATCGACTGTGTCGTCCCCGTCAAGTCACGAGTCAAGATCTACGTCCGCCACAGAGAAACATCCTTCGACAGCGTATGTAGAATGCTTTCACTGGGCGCCAGTAAACCTCTCGACCCTGCTTCATTGGCTAGTTTGCGCGAATTGTGGTCTCTGGTCCTTGGTCTGCCAGAATACTTCCCCTCGGACCAAGAGCTACCGAACGTCCCGCACCGGACCTCGGGTATTCTGTACTACTTCGAAATCAAACCCACGTCATACGACATAGTTCCCAAGGTGTATATTCCTGTACGTCATTATGCCAAGAACGATCTCTCCATTGCTCAGGGATTGGCCACGTACTTTGAGCGTCGCGGACACTCTGCAACAGCGGGTAAATACGTGCAAGCACTTTCGGATATCTTGTAAGTAACGCATGTTGAGCTTCCGCATTCGTAACTAACCGCGATTGCAGTTCACATAGATCTCTCGACTCTGAACTTGGCCTGCATACCTATATCACATGCTCGTTTAAGAAGACAGGGCTGTCTGTGACTTCATACTTCAACCCGGAGATTTACCATCCAAATCGGTACATCTCATGAGGGTAGTATAAGGCAGTTTCTTCTATATCTCCTTTCTCATTTTGTACCTTCCTGTGTTTAGCATATCTACATTTCAACTCCCAAGTTGATTTTTCCTTGAAACCCACATATCTAGATAGTTGCATAGCGGATGATGTTGCATAACGGATGGTGTTGTATGATCTTTTTATTCAAGTTACATAGTCTTTGTAGTCTCTGTATCAAATTTCTTCACGCTGAAATTGTAGTATACGGTGTTGTAAACGGCGTACGAGGATGTAGTACATGGGTATTTGACTGCGCCACTCTTTGACGTGCAAGTCGATTGGATATAGCTTGGTAAGTACGGATAGTTTATTTCAATCTAGGATGATGATTTTCGAATTTGAGTTATTCTATATATACGGATTGTTGAAACCTGTTGTGGCTGCTCAACGACTAACACTCAGTGCAAGGGCCCAGTGCCAGATATCTACCAACGCAGCATCGCCTCCAAGAAAGATGCGTATGTGAATCTGATGTCGAAATACGCCGTCTCAGAAATCTAATATGAGAATCACATCGTCTTTTATATCGTGATGACGTGCTTCCGAATACGAGGGAGATGAATACTGCTAATGCGGTCGTTGCGGATTGCAGGGAAGAAGCAGGGATGACCGTTGTTCGGACTAACAAGCGTACTGTTTAGTACTACACTAAACTTTTCGCGCTTTAGGTTTTATAAAAGGCCCTGCGATTTCTGCATGTTCGATTTGCCCACGTGGAACCCCAGATGCTAGAGTCTTCAACAATCCGGGCTCCCCTGTACCCTGCCTAGTAGCAACCGAGAGAACTGGCAATCTACGATTGCTGGAAAACATGGTACAATTCGCATGATTTACGCAATGACAAAGGAACGTCATTTACGACAATTTAGCATTTCTGGAGAGAACTATTTTTACTAGCGCCGCAAATCAACGCCAAGCGCAGGCTGTGTGTGGATCTGGATTTTTACTAACGAGGCGCTATCATACGCAGGGCACTGTGCCGTTACCCACTAAACAACAACTTCCCCAAAATAAAACCAGCAAAGTGGATGAGTAGCAGGAAGAGAATCCAGTCCAGCGAAAAAAATTACTTCATCCAAAGAAACTTGATAATCCAAAACAACTGCAACCCAAAAACCCAAATAACCCGCCGGCCACCACCACACGGAATCCAACAAACCCCCCTAACCACAATCCCAAATACCCTCACGGTTCTTTAGTCCAAACTGCACCAAACCATCTTCATTAGCTCTCTATCCCATTTCCCATTTCCCATTCCCCAATCTTCCTTCCAGGAACTCGGTAACCTCGGTCCGCGCCCACGAGCCCCGCACGTACTCGCCACACGCGAGTCGGCTCAGACCCTTAGCACGCCCGTTGCACTAAACGCAAAGCAGTTGAACCAAGAAACTTGACACGCTTTCACTGATGCCAATACCGCTTTTGGTAGTTGAGCGTGCGGAGAACCGAGGGGGTTGAGTGACGCTTCGTACGAGGCTGGATGGGAGGGGGGAGCAGCGGTATGATTCCCGTTGAGAAAAGGAGGAAAGTTTAAAGTTATATATTGTATTTTGTCTAAATAAACACAACGTGAAGAGGACATTTGAGGCCCATCATTTTTGCCCAGAGGGAGAGAAGAAAAAGGTAATAAAGCTATGCTGATACAATTTGCTGAGGCTATACAGACGTCTAACACATCTCTAGGTCAACTTGATACCTAGCTACTCAAAGTCGAAAGCCAACAATGCCCATAAAATCCCGCATCACAATCCCCGTCCCCCAGGTCTCCCTCCCAACCTACATTTTTGACTCTCCCACCGCCCCGTTACCCAAAACACCAATTCTCATCTCCGCGACGAACCCAGAGTCACATTTTCTCTCGCTACACGACCACCGGCAGTATGCAAAGCGCTTCGCATCGGGTCTGCTGCGCGCAGGACTGCAGCCGGGGGATCGCGTGCTGCTCTTCTCGTCGAACACGCTATTCTTCCCTGCCGTGGTAATGGGTACGATAATGGCCGAGGGAATCTTCACGGGCGCGAATCCAAGCTACGTAGCTCGGGAGTTGGCATATCAATTACAGGACAGCGGGGCGCGGTATCTCATCTGCGCTGAAGCCAATATCGACACTGGAATTGCAGCCGCGAAAGAAATCGGGTTGAGTGCGGATTGTATTTTTGTTTTCGACGATGGAGCCGCGACGTTTGAAGGTAGAAAGGTGGAACGCGACTCGGAGCTGGGACGCATTCGGCACTGGACGGAGCTGCTGGGTACACCGGAACATGGCGATGCGTATGCGTGGCCCGAGCTGAGCACCGCAGAAGAGCTGGATCGCGTTGTTGCGCTGAATTACTCGTCGGGTACAACGGGCGTGGCGAAAGGCGTGATGATTACGCATAGGAACTACATTTCGAATTGCGTTCAGCAGTTGTACCTCCCAGAGCAAGAGGAGGGGTGGCAAGAGTCGTTGCCGCGAAGAAGGTATCTCATTTTCCTGCCCATGTACCATGCCATGGCGCAGTCCTGGTTCTGCATGGGCGCCTTGAAGCAGCAGATCCCAGTATACATGATGGCCAAGTTTGATCTGCTGCAGATGCTAGAGTACGTGCAGAAATACCGGATTACGGATCTTGTCTTGGTGCCGCCTATCGTTGTACTTATGGCCAAGCACCCTGCAACCAGGAATTATGACCTGAGCTCAGTGGAGAGTGTAGGCTCTGGCGCTGCTCCTCTCGGTGGCGAAATAAAACAAGAGCTTGAGCGCCTTTGGCCACCAGGCAAGATCAGCATCCGAAATGGGTGGGGTATGACGGAGCTCACATGCGTTGGCTGTAACCACTATCCCTCAGTCCAGTATCCCAGTTCCTCCGTAGGGGAACTGTATCCGAACCTTGAGGCAAAGATCGTCCTGGATGACCAAGGCCAGGTTGAAGCTCCTCAAGGTGAAAAAGGTGAAATCTGGATGCGCGGCCCCAATGTCATGAAGGGGTACTGGAAGAAGCCCGAAGCGACAAAGGAGACCATCACACCGGACGGGTGGTTGAAGACTGGAGACTCAGCATACGTGGATGCCAATCAGTACATTTATATTGTGGACAGAGTCAAGGAGTTGATCAAGGTCAAGGGACTACAGGTTGCGCCTGCCGAGCTGGAGGCATTGTTGTTGGACCATCCCCAGGTACAAGATGCTGCTGTCATCGGAGTACAGGCGTAAGTTTTGCAGTCACATGTAGGCACACCTGCTAATCATGGTCAGTGAGGGTACCGAATTGCCACGCGCATACATCGTGCTTCGGTCTTCGGTCAATGCCACGCCGGAAATGGCGGCAAATATCAAAGCATGGTTGGCAGAGCGTGTCTCAAAGTACAAGCGACTGGAAGGCGGAGTGCACTTTGTCGATGCGATACCCAAGAACCCGTCTGGAAAGATTTTGAGGAAAGAATTGAGGAGTAGAGCTGCACAGGAAGACCCTAAGCCAAAGCTGTAAACAGTCGACTACACATATGTATCTGTCTCTGCCTATACAGGCCATCATGATCCTGGAATGAATATCAATTCCAGTCTTGTTTTAGCGTAAGTTTGGGTTGCAGTGCTGATCAAGCCTGTCTCGCGGTACTCAAAGAAGGCGCCAAGTCGCTGCCATGTCCTCAAGCCATGGTGTCATGCCTGGTAGCCTTTGAGTGTCTTCAGTGCTGAAATTGCGTGTCCTCTGCTGCTTTGGTATATACATGCAGCGGCGTCCGCTCATGACTGTCATTTCCGTAATCTACCCTAAATGGGCACCTGTCAACGCCCTAATTGCTTCGCTCTCCGCCCTTGGCCGCCCTCAGCTCATCCATCTTCTTCACGCGCTCCTTGAACTCCTCGTACTGGCACTTTTCGTATGAGTGTCGCTCGTTCTGTCCAACGTAGTCAGTCAGTCTGCAGCTCCCCCCACGTCAACAGAAAATGGGCTTTTCCGCACCTCGCACTTCCATGGTAGGTAGTACTCCTCGTACCGACACCGGTTCAGCGGAATCAGAAGGTGTGCGCATGAATCTCTGTAGGGCAGGGGCAGCTTAGCAGCGCTCATCTCCTCACGGGTAGCCTCTGTGTAGTCGTCAGTGTCTGGTATGCGAAGCCAACTACATCTGGATGTGTGGGCGCACTCACTCCGGGGCTCGCCGAGGCCGATGGCATGCTTGATGGAGTCTGTGACAGTCATAGTAGCGGCCCAGGGTGGTGTTTGTCGTCAATGGCACGCAGGACGAGGGGAAAGTGGTGGGCGGGAGCGTCGTTTGCGGGCGAGGTTGCTGAGGTTCACTGCGGTCGGCAAAGGGAAGCTGCCAGTGTCCGACCCCGATGCTTGGCAGGGCAGGGCAGGCGCGACCGCGGCCCTTGCAACGCGACTTCCCCCCAGGTCTGACGCGAACCGCAGACACGTCTTCACGAAATCACTTGACACGCCTGCAAGACGCCGCTTGTGCTTTATTGAATGGTGAAAATGCCCCCGGCGCCCGATGGCAAAATATATTCGGCGACCTACAGTAATGTGCGTAGCGACAACCCGCCCTCTGCCTGCCGAATGTCCCTCGATACTACTTGACTGCCATAGCTACTACCATCACTCCACCTCGGCCTCCCTGCTAACACTCGCCCCAGGTCCCCGTCTATGAGTGCAATGTCAATGGCCACCATGTCATGCGCCGCCGTGCCGATGACTGGATCAATGCTACACACATTCTCAAAGTAGCCGACTATGACAAGCCGGCGCGAACCCGTATCCTGGAGCGCGAGGTGCAAAAGGGCGTTCACGAGAAGGTGCAGGGTGGATATGGCAAATACCAGGGCACATGGATACCGCTCGAGGAAGGGCGCGGGCTCGCGGAGCGCAACGGCGTACTGGACAAGATGCGCGCCATCTTCGACTATGTGCCAGGCGACAGGAGCCCGCCTCCTGCGCCTAAGCATGCTACGGCTGCGTCGAATCGCATGAAGCCACCCAGGCAGACGGCAGCAGCGGTGGCTGCGGCGGCTGTGGCTGCTGCGGCTGCTGCGGCTGCGGCTGCGAGTCACAATGGTAAATTTGTCCATTTGCTTGAATCTATCCAGTCTCCTGTCGATGCAACCATGTGAGAGAATTTGTGCTGATGTATCGTGCAGCACTCATGAGCAATTCCCGGTCGCAAGCCAGTGAAGACCCATATGAAAACTCGCAGAGGTCGCAGATCTACCGCGAGGACACACCGGACAACGAGACGGTGATTTCAGAGTCGATGCTGGGTGACGCCGATCTAATGGATATGTCGCAATATTCGGCCGACGGTAACAGAAAGCGGAAGAGGGGGATGGACCAGATGTCTTTACTAGACCAGCAACACCAAATATGGGCAGACCAGCTGCTGGATTACTTCATGCTGCTGGACCACGAAGCAGCCGTGTCGTGGCCGGAGCCACCGCCAAGCATCAACCTAGACCGACCGATTGACGAAAAGGGACATGCGGCGATGCACTGGGCAGCGGCCATGGGTGACGTCGGTGTGGTCAAGGAGCTAATACATCGAGGAGCACGTTTAGACTGTCTATCAAACAATTTGGAGACGCCTCTGATGCGCGCCGTCATGTTCACCAATAACTTCGACAAGGAGACGATGCCGAGTATGGTCAAGATATTCCAACAGACGGTGCACAGGACAGATTGGTTTGGTAGTACCGTTTTTCACCACATTGCAGCGACTACGAGCAGTTCGAACAAATATGTTTGTGCGAGATGGTATCTCGACTGCATCATCAACAAGCTCTCGGAAACGTGGATACCGGAAGAAGTCACGAGGCTTTTGAATGCAGCGGACCAGAACGGCGACACGGCCATTATGATTGCTGCACGTAACGGTGCGAGGAAGTGCGTACGGAGCTTGTTGGGACGAAACGTAGCAGTGGACATTCCGAACAAGAAGGGCGAGACTGCCGACGACCTGATCCGAGAGCTCAACCAAAGACGACGCATGCATGGCCGAACGCGGCAGGCCTCATCATCGCCGTTTGCGCCAGCACCAGAGCACCGACTGAATGGACATGTTCCCCACTTTGACGGTGGGCCATTGATGTCGGTACCCGTTCCTAGTATGGCAGTTCGTGAGTCAGTGCAGTACCGGTCACAGACTGCTTCACACTTGATGACCAAAGTAGCGCCCACGTTGCTAGAAAAGTGCGAGGAACTAGCGGCGGCATACGAGGCAGAGTTACAAGAGAAGGAGGCAGAGTTTTTTGACGCCGAACGTGTGGTCAAGCGGCGGCAAGCCGAGCTAGAGGCTGTACGGAAGCAAGTAGCTGAGTTGCAGAGCATGTCAAAGGGGCTGCATATTGATCTCAATGACGATGAGGCGGAGCGGCAACAAGAAGATGAGCTGCGGCTACTGGTAGAAGAAGCAGAGTCGCTCTTGGAGATTGAACAAAAGGCAGAGCTGCGGCGACTGTGCAGCAGCATGCCGCAGCAAAACAGCGATAGCTCGCCAGTGGACATTACGGAGAAGATGCGTCTGGCGCTACTACTGCACCGAGCACAGCTGGAGCGGAGAGAGCTGGTCAGAGAAGTGGTGGGCAACTTGAGCGTGGCGGGCATGAGCGAGAAGCAGGGCACGTACAAGAAGCTGATTGCAAAAGCGTTAGGAGAGCGGGAAGAAGACGTTGAGTCGATGCTGCCCGAGATCCTGCAGGAGTTGGAAGAGGCAGAGACGCAAGAGCGAGCCGAAGGACTGGATGGTAGCCCGGTGTGATTCGAGCAACTTGGTCAGATGTCTGCCGCCAACGTTTTTTGATTCCCCCGGCGCATTCTTTCTTGGTTGTTGGGCTATGATTTAGGGAGGACGGATAGGGTAACGAGCATTTTACGACCGAGATAACAGAACTGCTAGTTCCCAATGGACGCACGGAATCGTGATCACTTTATTTCTGTTATTGGTCATGCTGTCATTGTTGGGCTTCAGCACATAGTAGTACATCGAAAATAACCTGCTGGTGTCCCCCACGGGGCTTGGAGGGTGCTTCTATCTATCTATACTAGGACAAGGAAGTCACTTGATGGTGCATGGAGGATGCAGAGTTTGGTCATCTGAGAGACGCGGACAGCAGGCAAAGCCGCTCGTGAAGCTAGGTTGTGATTCGACCATGCATGCAGCTAAAGTATGACGTGATGACGGCCAGACAGCGGCATGTCACGTCGAATTGCCAAGGGGTTTTGAGGACGAAGGAATATCCAAAAGGCGGCGTGTGGTGTTTGTATAAGGTAAACGATGAGTAACAAGATGGAAAATACAGCTCGAGGCAGACTTGGCTGAGACGGGGAGATTGGATGCGAGGGAAAAGACGCGTAGGCGGCAAGTGGGCTCAGCTGCTATTGGGCCGTGGGGGAGGTGGAGAGTCAGGTCAGCGGAGTTTGCACGGAGGTTACGGCATACAGGGGGCTTGGCCGTGTTGCAGTAGTACGCGGCTGCGATGCCACCAGGCACCTGAAGACAGATATCGCCAGTCGCCAGTCACGACTACTAAGCATTTGACGCCTGCGCCGGACCCAAGCAAATCAATTCCCACAAAAAGATACCGCCACACATTCCCCCCTGGGCTACCTCCCACGCTGCAGCCCCCCCGGCCCACCCACCCATCACCTGCCACCCGCTGCGGCCTCTTGCTCTGCCCAACAACCGCCTTATATGCCTGAGTCGATCCCACTACGCAAGAAACCCCCAGCAACTCCTCATACCCTCGCCCACACCCTCTCCGACGATTTCAGCCTCGTCTCCGCCTCCAACGCGCGCCATCTCTCGCGCTCACGCTCCTCCTCACGACAGCCACGCAACCCGGCCCGAGACTTTGACGATTGGGATGACCACGACCCAGCCATGCCCTCCGACCTGAGACCCTCCCTCGAGCGCCCCGATGGCCGCGCAAACTCGCCTCTGCTGGGGCGCAAGACCGAGGACGACACCGTCGACGAGGGCCTGTTAACCAGGAGCACACACCACTTTCACGAGCGAGACCCAGAGACACAGGCAAAGCTCGAGACACGGAGAAAGTACACGTATGCTGCTTTCCTGTTGGCCCTGAGTCTGGTCAGCTTCACTGTGCAAACGGAGACGGCCGTGTACATCCAGCATCAGCTCAAATGGGAGAAGCCGTATTGCATGCTGTACATGACCCATGGCTCTTGGGTTGTGCTGTGGCCTGCAACTCTTGCCCTGCTCCGTCTCCAGCATTGGAGCGAGCCCTGGCCGACGTTTTGGCGCAGACACGTCCACGTTCTGCGCCAGACGGCCCTCATGGTCCAGCACCAGACGCTCCACCCCACGCCTCGGCAATCCCAAGTCTCACCCGTCCGGTACATGGTGAAGATGACGACTTTCATTACATGTGCTTTGACTTTCGCAGGAGGCAGTTGGTATGTCGCCGTTAACATGACGACTGCCAGTGACCTGACGGCCATTTACAACTGCTCTGCCTTCTTCGCCTACGCCTTTAGCATCCCCATCCTCCATGAAAAGGTGCGCGCCAGCAAAGTCTTGGCCGTCGCCATTGCCATTGCCGGTGTCTTTGTCGTGGCATACGGCGACCAGGCGCCTGCAAAGCACGGCTCCCAGTCTGGCGGCGGTGCTGGCGGTGACAAGGCGCCGCCTTCACAAGAAGCTCAGAACCGTGCTTTTGGCAACTTGGTTATTGGCGTTGGTAGTGTCTTGTACGGTCTCTACGAGGTCTTGTACAAGCGGCTGGCTTGTCCGCCCGAGGGTGCTGCACCAAACAAGGGCGTCATCTTTGCAAATCTGTTTGGTAGCTTGATTGGCGCATTTACCTTGAGTGTGCTGTGGATTCCACTGCCATTGCTCCACTGGCTGGGCTGGGAAGTATTTGAGCTACCCAAGGGAGAACAAGCATGGATGATGGCTATTAGTGTTTTGGCAAATGCCAGTACGTCTCCTTTTCTCTTCCTTTATTCCAGCTTTTCTAGACACTTTTGCTAACTTTTGCAACTCTAGCCTTCTCCGGCGCTTTTCTTGCCCTCATTTCCCTTACTTCCCCTGTCCTATCCTCGGTCGCGGCACTCCTTACTATTTTCATTGTCGCGCTTGTTGATCAATTGCTTCCTCCGCCGCTTAACTCGCCACTTACGCCTGCTGCTATTGTTGGCGGTCTTTTAATTATTGGGGCTTTTAGTCTCTTATCTTGGGCCTCATATAAGGAAATGGATGAGGAACGGAGGCATAAACTTGAAGAAGCTCCTAGCGAGTTGGATGATTAGAAGGGGAGGCTCTTTGATTTCTTTCATTGGCGTCTTGAGAAAAAAGAGAGGGCGGCTGTATGGTGGATTCAGCAGTTACACTTTTGCCTTTACTTCCTTTTGATCTTCATTTTTCTTGGATTCACATCATGGGCATTCACTTATCGGACTTTTGACCGGGTTTTTGAATCTCGACAGCGACGTTTTTTGCATCTTCGGGCATTGTTTTGCAACTTGGAAATTCGCTCGATAGACTACTTTTTTTTATATCTCTTTTTATCCACTAGGCGGCAAACCAAAGGCGGCAGTGTGCAGCATTTGATGAGAAAGAGCATTGCTGGGGTTATCCGTTGACAAATCTACTAGAAGGGCGTTATCCATGGCGTTTCCATACTAGTGCAGACTAGGAAGTCTTGTTGTCTTTCTGTTTTGGAAAAATCCAAAGCTTGATTCTTCGTCGGGGTGTTTTTATCGTTTTGAGTGAGCAAGATGTCGGGTCAGATAATTACAAGAAAGCGCGTTTAAGAGGAGATCAAGGTAGACTTTACCATTAAGAAAAGGAGTTGACAACATGAGATCCTAGAAGAAAAACAGATGAGAATAAATATTATTCAAAAATTTGATAGGCCCAACGGGGATACAAGATATACGTCTCCATTCTCACGTGAGGACAGGCATGGAATGGAAAAGAGTGGTATGACTGAAGGGTAACAGAGGCAACAGGGCATACGCTAGCCATCAGACAACGTTCGCGAAGTTTCGATACACTGCCCTGCCGTACATATCAAACCCTTGGTGTGGCATCGCAACAGCGTAGGGCGGCGCCCTGACCCGCTCCTCTCCTCTACCTTAGATACATCAGCATCGTAGTACAAGCACATATCTTCAACCTGAACATACTCACTACAACACCATGGCACAGACACAACCCGCCGCACCCTCCGATCTCAGCGCCAAACTCCCCAAACTTATTCCACGCAGACGCGCCCCCACGACGCGAGAGCCGCCTTCTGCCCCTCCCCCGCCGACACCCTCGCTCCCCGCGCCCCCAAACCTAGCGCAGCACACATACGTCCACCCGTCGCGCCGCATCCTCAGTCCCCAAGACCACGAGCTCTTCCTACAAAGCGGAACATGCACACTCGTCGAAGCCTTCATCTTCGGCATCGCTGACGCCGTCCGCGATAGAAGCATATCGAGCGTGCGCGACGGCGACGAAGCAACCACGACAATCAAAACCATCGTCTCGATCCTCCGCTCCGCCGAAGACATCCTCTCAACATGCCCCCCCGAAGACACGGGCTCCCGCTTCGGAAACCCCATGTTCCGCTCTTTTCTCGACGAGCTCGAAAAGGCGCTGCCAGCCTGGCACGAGCAACTGGGTCTGCACGACGCCGCGCAAATCGAAGAGGTATCAACGTACCTCCGCCACTCCTTCGGCAACCGCCAACGCATCGACTACGGTTCGGGACATGAACTCAACTTCTTCCTCTGGCTCCTATGCCTCAATCGACTCGGCTACCTTCCCCCGGCTACCTTCCCCGCCCTCGCCCTCATCGTCCTCCCCGCCTACCTGCGCCTCATGCGCCGCGTCCAAGAAGCATACTACCTCGAACCCGCGGGCTCCCACGGCGTCTGGGGCCTCGACGACTACCAATTCCTTCCCTTCCTCTTCGGTGCAGCACAGCTCCTGCACCATCCGTACATCACGCCGAAATCCATCCACAATACGCTGGTGCTGGAGGAGGAAGGCAAAGAGTTCCTGTACCTTGACCAGATTGCGTTTGTGAATAGCGTGAAGAATGTCGAGGGACTGCGGTGGCACTCACCTATGCTGGATGATATTTCTTCGGCGAAGAATTGGGGAAAGATTGAGGCGGGCATGCGGAAAATGTTTCGCAAGGAGATTCTCGAGAAGTTGCCGGTTATGCAGCATTTTTTGTTTGGGAGCTTGGTGCCTGCGGTTGAGGGGATGAGTGTGGAGGATGAGGCATCGGCGGAGAAGGAAGAGGAAGGCGCAGAGGGGGGAGAGGTACAGGTGTTTGATGATGAATCCGGTAAGAGACATGTGCATGCGAGTGTGGGATGGGGCGACTGCTGTGGTATTCGTGTACCCGCGGCTGTAGGAGCGGAGGGCGAGGCGAGGAAAGGTGGTGTGAGGGGCTTGAGGAGAGTGCCGTTTGATTGAGACTTTTGCATGGTATGAAGTAGACTGACGTTTTTTTTATACGAATACCCAAAAGAAAGAAAGAAACAGACTGCAAATCACCCAAGCATAGACGTGTGTTCATAACCAACAAATCCTCAAAATCCAACAATTAAGCATTCAATCTATTCCCTTTATGTTGCATATTCAGTGGTATCAATCATGCCTTCTCCCCTCCCCATTCCTTCCATCACCAGCTTATTTCTTGCTCAACTCCTTCTCAATCTCCGCCTTGAGATCCTCCGGCTTCTTCGTACTCGCCCACCGTCCCTTGACTTTGCCATCGCGTCCAATGAGGAACTTTTCAAAGTTCCACTTGACACGCTTGAGGCCCATGAGGCCGGGCTTTTCGTTCTTGAGCCATTCGAAGGCGGGGTCTGCGGTTGCGCCGTTGACCTATTCGCACGCGTACGTTAGTAGCCATTCCAAATATCTTTCTAATATCTTGTATGGTCGTGTTTCTGCGGCACAAAGCAACAACGGCAGAGGCACCGTGAAGCTAACGAAAAAGAAGAAGAAAGGGAGGAAAGGGAAGGGAAGTACGTACATCAATCTTGCCCAAAACTGGAAAACTAACGCCATAATTCACCTGGCAAAACTCCTGAATCTCCTCATTTGTTCCAGGGTCCTGACCGCCGAACTGGTTGCATGGGAAACCGATGATCTCAAAGTCATTCGGGTATTTAGATTTGATGTCCTTATAGAGTTTCTCGAGGCCTTCAAATTGAGGCGTGAAGCCGCATTTGGAGGCCGTGTTTACGACGAGGACGACTTTATTGGAGAGTTGGGAGAGGTCGTAGGCCTGGCCCTTTTCTGTGAGGGGACGTGGGTTAGTGTGGAAGCTTGAGGGAGAGGGGGGGGCCGGTAGGAGAGGCGGAAGGGGAAGGGAGGAGAGTATATTGATTTCTGGCTTCGCAGGAAAAAGAATATTTTCGCTTCCTCTTCTTCGTGTACATCCTCGAGGTAAAAACGGCGGAGAGGGAGAGAGGGCAAACTCACTGTCCTTTGGCTTAAACTCGTAAAAGCTCGTCGCAGAAGCCATGGTCGCGTATTCTCTTCTCTTCCAGCTGGCAGCAGTAACAGTACTTCTCTTGTAACTCTCAAGCGAACTAATAGCGCCGATACGTGTTGCAGCAAAAGTCGCAGAGGTAGCTGTAAAGGTAGCAGGCCGACGACGCAAGGTTAATAAGCCCGGCTCGCTCGCAACAAGCTCACAACGCGGGGCAGTGCTCAAGCTTCTCGCCCCTCGCCGGATTCCTAATCCCACTCCACCGCCCGCTCTGCACCACCACATCCATCGGACATGTGACACTACCATGGCCGCCGTACCAGCCGTACCAGCCGCAACCTCGGACATCCTTCCAAACACTACCATACTGTACTTTCGCTATTCAACCCTGCAAGTGTATCACCACTGACTCTGTTGTATCCGGAGCTGAATCGAACTGCTGATGGCGGCGGTCCGGACCCTCTGGGCTGACAAAATGCAACAAAACAAAAGGTATAATTCGTAAATGACCCGTTCGGATGGTTTGGCAAGCACACAAAAACGCGCGGTATGGGGGTGTGTGCGTGACGGAACACCGCGATGGCGCTTACCCCCCGCCAGAAAAAATGAAGAAGTCGGCCGAGGTATCAGCTGAGAAAGGAACGCAGCAGGACACTTCTCTTTCTCTCAAGGTGTGTGCGTGCGAGCTGACTCGGCTTCTGTTGTAAGGGCTACTACATAGTTTTACGTGCTTAGTATGGACTATGTAACAAACGGTATGCACACATGTACGGACTAAAAAAAGGCGTGATAATTCGTTGTGCAACTTTGATCCTGGCCCAGAGTGAATGACGTAGGAGGGCTGGTGATATGATTGCTGCATTAGGGCCGAGCCTTGGAACAAAAACCTTGCTGGGCGATAAGCTAGGATTCGGTCCGACTGCGTGCGTTGCATGCATGTGGGGAGAGGAGGGGCACTGGAGGGACACACATCCGATGAGATTGAGGTTCACCAAAGAGGTTCACATTAGGATACAGCACAATACACGCTTTCGTTCATACAACTCATGTGGATTGGATGAAGATTAAACAAACGCCCCTCTATGAAATATACAAAGTACAAAAGGAGGAGGGGCCACCAACTTCCGCAGAGCGGGCAATGATGGCCAATACAAGACTGACCTCTCTGAATGGTCACCTCCTCCCTTCCCAATCCTATTCTAGATGCCATTCGACGCCGTACATACAATGACAAGAAAATACAAAACACCCTAATGACAGGCTCCTCCGTTAACATCAAATCAATCAATCTCGCACATCGACCAAGACTCATGCCAACCATATTGCAATGAGTGAGGACCACAGTCCATCTCCCCTCACAGGGGTTCTCAGCTGTCGCCTTGAAGGCAGAGCAGCAATCCTTCGGCTTCCGAGTCCACGGCTGGGACAAAATCCTTGGGTTTATGCATCCTGTGGCTTGTATCCGGCAATGTTCATCCATCCAGGGTCATGGGCATCCAGAGACTTGTGGCAAGTCTTGATCCTTCATCCGCTAGGCATGCGGGAATCCCATCCGGCTTTTGGAGAACGCGGAAAAGCAAAAACGCAAAAGTGCATGTGTTGAAAAAAAAGAGCAAGAGCAGAGGGGTCCTTGGGTAAACGACAAACCTACTTGGATGCGTCACGGCAGACCGACTCTACCCAGACATATCCTACCTTCAGCCACCGAAGACATCTCGGTACTGAGTGCAAATGTCGTGAAGGCCGACAACCTCCTTTGTCAGCTGGATATCGTCACCGAGGTCGCTTGGGTTGCTCAGGTTGGTGAGCACCTCGATGATGTGCTGCTTCTTGGCAAGGAACTCCTTGGAGAGCGCCTCGCGACGTTGCTGGCGTTGTTGCTCAGCAGTAAGTTTGACAATCTTGGCACGCTTCTCTCCAGACTCCTCGGCCGACGCCTTGCGCTTGCGGGAGGAAGACTTGCGAGTAGCTTGTCCTTGCACAGGTGGCGAGGGCTCAGTGGTGGGCCCATCGTACTGGTGGACTCGCTTCATGTGGTCAAAGAGGTTGTAGCGCCGAGGGAAGCCGTGGCCAGGCACCGCTCTCTCGCAGTCTCTGAAGTGGCACAAGTGTGGCCGAGCGCCGTGACCGTGCATACCGTGCGCCTCGCGCTCGTGGCGGAGGAGGCATGCAGTAGAAGAGAACTGCACACCAACGCAGGTCTTCTTGTTGCAACGGAAGGGCTTTAGATGAGAGTCGACGTACTTGCTAGAAACAGTTTAGACACGTATCATATAGCAGGGCGGACGATATAGAACATACTCGTAGTTGCACTTCAAAGCGGTAGGCTTGTGGCTGCACCCAGCCTTGCCTTCCTCGGGGCAGTGGTACTTGCCATCCTTGTCTGGCGTTTGTTGGTACAGTGGGTGGCTGCGAGCAACCTTTGTACGCTCCTCCTCGAGCTTGGTGTCAGCGGCCTCGGACTGAGAGAGTGTATCTTCGTGTCCATCTAGCGACTGAGGTGCAGAGGCTGCCTTAATATCCTCGTTCTCGTTGCTTTGGAAAGGGTTAGCGCACATACTTTGTAAAAGGAAGAGGATATCTACCGAGACTCGGCAAGTCTTGACTGGTCAAGGTCGACCGTAGGGAAGTGTACACTGGTGGTGCTAGTCGGGGTAGCGACGAACGCACCAAAGGTCGAGTCCTGTGTAGATGCTCGCCTAGACTCTTGCTGGAAGCCGTATGATGAGTAGCGTGCTGCAGCAGGGCGCTCAGAAGCATCAAGAGAAGCATTCTGCCAGTTGCGCTGAGATGTGGGGGTGCTGAACATGGCATCGTTGGTGTTGTGTGATGGCCATGAAGAGAATGGGAAGGTGTTGTTCTGGAAGTGGGTATCGGCACTTGGCCAGTGCGGCGAGCCGCTGATGGATGAGGGTGTGAATCGTGTCATGGTGGATGTTGTGTACTGGGTGTAGTCCTGAGCAGTAGAGTAATTAGCATAAGCGAGGGAACCATCCGTGGATTCCCATGATCCGGAAGTGGATGTTTGTTGCACGTGGCTCATATCCAGAGTGTCCGGGAAAGCACTGAAGTTGTCCGAGCTCATTGTTGGTGAGTAAATGTCGCTGCCAACAAAGTGGCTGCTCATCTGGCTCTCCTGGCGGTTCATTTCTGGCTTCCTAGGTCCGCGCCGGCTGGCGCCGCTCTGGCTCTGGTATGCGCTGTCCATGCTGCACTCAGAAACCGTATCCTTCAGTTCAAAGAAGTCTGATGTGCTCATGTCCTGGAAATCTGAAGAGAAAGGAAAGTCCGGCGCGGAAACAACAGGTGCAGGGATCTCCTTTCTCCACTCAGTGATGTTTGAGATGTAGAATGCTGGCTCCGGTGGTGAATCGAAGAAAGAGTCGCTGGACGCCAGAGTCAGTACCAAACACACGTTCACGGCAAACCTGAATGACAAAAGAACAATTGAAGACAAAAGAAAACGCCATGTTAGTACAGTAGCCAGAAGGAAACCTGTGCAAAATGTCACGTTAGCAAAGATCAGTAGACAGGAGACATGGTGGTGGGCACACACCTCAAGGAGCCAGTAGGGTCAGCATCATTGGCCATAGCATGTCCAGGTTGACGTATCCAAGTTGGAGCCAGTGGTTCGACCAGTAGTATAACAGCATTCCCAAGTCGAGTACTTAGCAAATGTCCGGATCCAGTAGAAACAGTTCACAGAAAACCAGGGCAACTCATCCAGAACAACAGGTGCTCCTTTGACCACACTCAAGTTAGTTTTCGATCAATGGGTCGGTAAGGATAGGCAGACTCTAGCCCATGTACGTACTTCATGTCCGACCAAAGAATCTCCATACCCAGGACCGTGGCCGGTCTGGGCTAGCACGTCCAGGTTATGGTCCGACACGTGATCTTACATAAAAGTCACGTGTTCCATGGGTTGATCCTTGGTACATGGTCCATGGCTTGGCGTCCTTTGGGAAAGCGAACACTCTTATTACCAGTAGTCTGTCGTTTAGCCTAGTTGAGCAGCAACAGAGAAGAACGACATTGTCGGAAGGTGCCTACGTAATCCTTACGGCAATGCAGGGCTGCATGCCGTTTGTCGCACAAGAATTTGATCCAGTGTGGTGTTGGGCATCATTAGCGAGGATCCACTCTCGTATGTTCACCGCCGTTTCGAGAGCTCTGCATTTTAGCTCTGAATCGGGGGCATCGAGGCCTCGTGATTGTCGTGTCTACAAACACCGCAAGGGCAGTGTGCTACGTGTCTCGTATCCTGGGAAGATTATCCTTGGAGGAAATGTGGTCCTGGTAGAACTGAAGAAAAGTGGCCTTGTGGTTGTCCTTTACCGGGGCGGTAAATCATATGGAAGGTATCCTGTGGCATCCTTTGGGAGATCCATCTGGGGCTGTAGTGGCGGCGAACAGAAAGAGAAGAAAAATCAAACAGTAGGAAAGAAACACATGATTGTAGCAAGACAGGCGGCAACGTAACAGCAAGACTGAAAGGAAAAGGTGAAGGTCAAAGCAAAACAGGTTGGGGGAGGAAACCGTTGGGCAGTAAGTACCTGGATAGGGCTCCGTCTGGGCTCCGAATTGTCATCCTGAGCAAGGGCTCTTGTTTTTTGATGTTGTATGGGTCGTGTTTGACAGATCAAGCAAACGTCGCAAAGAAAGATTGCTAAGGTAGCTTGTTTGCAGTGCGATGGCAGTGGTTGAGAGTAAAAGCTGTTGTGTTGAGGAGGAAAGAAGGAAGTGAGAGAGCTGAGAATATGCAGGCGCGGACTTGGGTTGCTGACGGGATGGTGGCTTGGTTTGAGTGCCAACGCATAGGAGAAGGCCCCACACACAAGTGCCGCGAGGAAATGTCTTCGGCGGTTTGGAAGCCAATGGGATGAATTTGCGTGCGTGGCCGGGTTGGGAGAGATGCACTTCTTATCACTCCGAGTCAAGCGCTAACGTCACAGACTTTGCGCTCGGTTCACGAGTCACCCTTGGCTACTCTCGCGATTCACAGGCGTTGGACGGGCTTCCGTGTCGGCGTAATACTCTGCTCCTGTCGCTCCCGGCTCACAATAGGGGATGCTAAATTGAAATGCCGCCAGGGGCCCGTCGGGGATTGCAGAGGGAGCAGTGATCATCACGGGTGGCAGCCAACCGCGTGGCCGGAGGGACGACGCGATACCACCGTCACACCTGCAAATTCAAGGAACCCGCCAGCCGAACGCGCACACACTGTGGATGCACCCCTCGTCTAGCTCTGCGATCAACAACCACAAAACCTGAACTGCCTGAACTGCGCCGAGGCCATGCTTGCGAACCAGCTCAAAAAACAAAGCAGCGGCGGGCTGAGCTTTGCGCAAAATGCGGCAACGCGAGCGCTGGCCCGCCCAATAATGCCAACCGTCGTTTTTTATTGATATGCCACAGCCTGCGGGATACCGGCTGGGTGCTCCCTTCATCCGCCCCATCCGCAGGGTCCGGCACACCAGTCCGCCAAATTTCATTTCCCCTGGCCGACCATCATATTGCAGTTGCAATTGCACTCTCTGCACACAGCGGCCAATTGGTCATGCTTCACAACATACACACATACTTACTTGAACACACCTGCATGCATACTTACCGTCATACTATATGTATGTACGCACATTGTACATACATATCTAATGCACACTTACGTCCGCCTGACCTGAGCAAACGACCAAATCATCATGTGATGCAGACGTAGGCGGCGGCCACTGGTCCAAGGGAAACCATGTACAGCGTACAACAACATGCAGCCGTGATATACCGTCAGTCCTTCATACGACGCCCCTATTGGCAAACGCCGGTCACCCTCCTTGACCTATAGCACAGTGCTCGAGGCAACGTGGCTCGTTCGCAGAGAAGTCTATTCAGAGTCAGAACATGTTGTAACAGCAAGCGGCCAATGGCACAAGTTGGGATGGTGGCTGTGATCAGATAGGAGCGAAAGACAATGCTGTTTGGTTCCTCAGTGTCCTTTGGACTAAGATGAACTATGCTTTAAAAAATGTGGTATCATCATGCAAGGGGATGGGATTGTTGACAAGTGTCACGTACCTTTGTTGGCCAATGCCATCGTTGCTGCAAGGCTGCTGCTGCGAGACTGCACCAGAAAACTTGATCTGATGCCAACGTCGAGGCCAGTGATTTGAGTTACACCAAGACAGTTTGCGCAGCATGTGTCGGATGGCGCATTAAAGGGCGGAGGGCAAGTCGCGACACGTGCGACAGCTAGCAAAAATACTCCTCATCGGCCCGGCTGTTGTGTGTCCGAAAGATCTGCATCAGTAGCTATCATTGCAATTGCGTCTCTCAGGAGACAGCACGCAACCTGTTAACGGCTGGAGGCGGCAAACTCTAAAAAGCGGCAACCGCTGCACATGCCAGGAATACAAGGTCGGAGGCTCAACGCTGTGCCGAGTCCGGGAGAATTTGCGGAAGTCTGCCCCAAGGTTACCTTGCTGAGGGTTGAGGAAGAGATTGCTCTGCAGTGCGAGCGCGAAAGACATTTGCACTCGCTTAGCAAAAGCGGTAACGCGCGCTTATTTGTCAGCCACTGACGTCAGTGCTATCAGAGCAACCGACGCAGACGGGGTTACTCTTCACTCAGCCGCCGACTTGTAATTCCTTAACCACAAGCCGTGCCCGCTAGCACCGGTCATACATACCATGAAATCAACGACAATTTCTAAAGACATGACATCAACAATACCAAGATATGGCTCCCGCGTCGGTACAAAGCTTGGCTGAATGCCGTCGATGGAAGCTTCTCGATGGTGTCATAGCATGCCTACAGCGTTGTGCATCCAGGAAGGGTCTCAGTAGCTTTACTTCAAACACATGGTCGAATCTACCGTTGTTGTACTACCCAAAGATCGACAGGTGTACTTAATAGCGGTCGGTTCATCACGAGCGGCGCGATCTGCCTACAAAAACTAGTGCGATCGATACCCCTTCCCTGACTGCGCCTCAATGCCCCTTAGGATGGACAGAGGCGAATCTGTCATTGAGGTCGCTAGACCCTGCACGCCGTCTTCGACGCCTCGACTATCGTTCAAGATCGATGTCACGTGCAAACAAACGGTCTGGCTAGCATCTACGCTTTAGATCATCGAGCTGCGTCAGGTGTGGATAAATCAGCAGAATATGATTCGCTGCGGAACTCTGATTAGATTTGGCCAGCAGAAGCAAGTGCAGCATAGCGCCGTTTGCTTGCCATTCATGTCATCGTTACAGACGTTCAGGGTCCAAACTGCACTGTCAGAATGCGGGGGAGGGCTAGACCCTCACTGATTGGTACGATCATGTATCGTCTGCGTAATGGTCATGCCACATGCGATCGTGTGCTCGACAGTATGGAACTGAGGGGTATTTATCAGCGGTTTGCATTCCCGTTTTCAAATAACCAATACCTGCAAATTACTCTCAATTACTACATCCAAGTTCAATTTCAACTCTACATACGATTTCTATTCATATCAAATATCAAAGATGTCTTCTCCAATCAACAAGGTTTTTGGCAATGATGCTACCCCAGCCATGCCTGAAGCTCCAAAGCAAAACAACGACCGCCGAGTGTCTGATGCCTCCGTGGGATCCGAGTCGTTCTTCGATGGTCGCCGAAGGGTATGTTTTTGAATACTTGGTTAATTGAACAGCCGTGACTGACACTATGTAGTCTTCAGCAACCCAGCGATTTGCAAACTTAGAGGCTCTCAAGCGTCGTCAGGATGAGGAGAGCCTGGCCCGGAGACAGTCCTTCCATGATGCATACGGAAAGCCGGGTCTAATCGGTACTTGGTGGAACAAGTACGATCCTTAATCTATCAAGTGCTCCCAAATTCAATACTAATTATTCTCAGCTTCACTCGTGGACCTCTTCAACCCACTACCCAGTCGCAGCAATCGAAGGGCGGGTCATCATAAGTTCTTATTATTTCAAGTACGTGACATGGTAATGAGATGAGATGAAAGTTTATGAAGCAAGAAGCCAGAAGGCAAATATGGTTTACTCACCAGGTCGAAGACTAAAAATGAAGGCACAAAGCGTTTTCGCAAGCATGTATTATACCAATATGATGTAAAATCCAAGACAAACAATATACAAATGAGCCCATGGATTGAGTTGAAGCATGTGACGACACGTGAGATCTGAGCTGTGAGCTGCGGCTAAGCGTGGGCCAGTGCGGGGAAGGCCCACCAAGTTACTATTGGCTTTGGCGAAAGTGACGTTGTGGCTACATGCACCAAATATTCACGAACGAACACCTTTCTTCATTACCACCTTACGTTCTCCTTGCTGTTGTCTGGTCTGTGCCGCTGCTGCTATAATACGCTGGATTTGTAACTGCAATCCTGAAAACTTGCGCAACTACTACTTCCTAGTCTCAGCGCCCCGCTACACACATCACTTCGTCACTTATACTAGGTCGCGTCGCGCCCGCAATCCAACAACGCCATAGCAAAGCAAGCGATGACTGCCAGGTCTCGCTCTCCAGGATATGGCGATGTTACCAGTATCAACCTTAATCGCCTGCTCTCGAGACTAGAGCGTATAGTATTGGCAGATCCATCACCAGAGCTACGAAAGTCCAGTTACGAGCGGGCACGCGTGAGCGCAGTAGGTTGAAACACATGCATCACATCTGTAGATATGGCTTGCTAAAACTTCCCAGAATATCGAACATGCGCGCACGTTACTCCTCAACCTTGAGCATTCGGCCTCGACAATACCCTCTAAGTCCAAGAAATCGGAACTACAAGCCGATCTGCAACAAAAACGCGAGCTCATAAAGCAGCTAAATCAGCGGATATACGAATTGAATCAGCTAGATGATGCAGAGTCGGGCGGGTCTGTAGATTCCGATCAAGAAGAAGCAGATGAATTTCCTTCATATGCGCCGAGAGTGAAGACAGAGGCTGGACGGGATATCACAACATCGGGGGGAAACAACGAAGCACTCCAAAATGCTGCGCAGGGATTGGCATCAGAACTGCGACGGAGAGGCAAGCCAGAGGCTGACGGAGCCAAATCTGGGGCACAAGCAGCCTCTGGCAATTCTCTTCTCCCTTCAAAACCCACAACAACGACAGGCGATCCAGCCCATGTGCAGACAGAGGCACTCCTATCTTACGAAAGAAATGAACAGGAAACGCTCACGACAAGCCTCCTCGATATGGCCAAGCTATTGAAGGAACAATCGATAAACTTTTCAAACACACTCGAGGGTGACAAGAGCGTGGTAGATCGAGCATTGGCTGGGCTAGACAAGAATACATTGAATATGGATGCTGCCAGTAGGAGGATGGGCACGCTGCAGAGGATGACTGAAGGCAAGGGCTGGTGGGATAGAATGAGGCTCTATGGCATGATTGCTGGCCTATGGTTGATCGCATTCCTAATTGTATTCGTAGGGCCCAAGGTCCGTTTCTGAAACTGCCCTTGCGGGTAGTGACGTTGTCAGAAAAGAACGATTGGATTTCCAGCCATGTCACAAATGTTTCGCAAGCATGAGGGGCGGTGGGCGTGGCACATAGCTCACATGGGCGCGTCAACATCACCATCAGCACCAATGACAGCGTGTCACGCATGAGCTTGGCCAAAATTTCAGTCAACATCCATGGCGCTACGCACTTTGCGCCGAACACGTATTTGCGTGCACACCACGTGGCTCACACGGCAGCCCTGATCCATCTTCACCGCTGAGCCACAGAACTGGACCCTGCGCCCATCTCGCATCCTGCAAGCAGCCGCTTAGCGTCATTGAGCCCCGTCTTATTATGTACCTTGATTCCGTCAAGTGCATCACTCAAGAACAACAATAACTCAGTATTAATCTGTTCTATCCCTTTCCAATTGACATACTCGGTGTCGCAACAAGATGACAGCCATACAAATGACCGCTTTGGGCTCACGCTGTACGTACCCAGCCCCCCTATGTTCCTGATCGCGCCTACCCGCAATTGCGACAACAACTAACAAACACGCCCAGCTCTCAACCACTCCTCCGCGGATGCGGAAGCTGAATACGACCGCCTTCGCGACCTTGCCCGTCAAGAAGCCGCCAAACGCTCCTCATGTTTCGACCGCGCGCACCAAGCGTACGAGTCCGGCGATGGCGCTGCTGCCCACGAGCTCTCACAGGAAGGAAAGAAGCACGCCGAAAAGATGGAGCAATACAACCGCCAAGCACGCGACTTCATCTTCCGGGAAAACAATGCCGAAGGGCGCGTTGATGGCGACACAATTGACCTGCACGGTCTCTTCGTAGAAGAAGCAGAAGACGTGCTCGAGGAAAGAATCAAAGTCGCCAGACAACAAGGCCAAACCCACCTCCATGTCATCGTCGGCAAGGGCAACCACAGCACGAACCACGTACAAAAGATCAAACCGCGAGTCGAGCAAGTATGCCGCGAACTGGGCCTGCAGTACCGCACCGAGGAAAACGAAGGTAGAATCTTCGTCAACCTCCAGGGCGGCAGCGTCGACGAAATGCCGCCGCCTCCACATGCGCCGTCAGCTGGATACCCCGGACAGCAGCACCACGGTGGTGCCCCGCAACACCATGGTGGTCAACACCAGCAACACCATGATCAGCAGCAAAACCAAAACGACGAGATTGAGAACATGGTTAAGAAGGGTCTGCCCAAGTTGCTCAAGATGCTCAAGTGCTGTACGGTTATGTAAGGCAGTGTGGCGAGGTTTTGCTAGTGTTGGGAGATATGTACGTTTCCATATTTGTTACAAAGGTGTATATGATCCAGATGAAAGAGGAGAAAAAAAATTGGAATAAGAAAGTTGGAATGAGGGAGATTTGTATAAAGCGAAAAGAAGAGTGTGATACCCAAGAGACGTTGTTATACGTGGGCAGGATAGGGTAAACTTTACAGTCATGTCAGAAGGAGACCTGTTAGGGGCTCCCTCCACGTATATATATATTTGTTTTCTTTCTTTTAGTTGGTTTGGTATGAGAATGGATATCACGTTGTATTTGAATCAATTAGTTTTTGTTTTATCATTATGATTGTTGTCTATCATGACATAACCCATCTTTCCTCGCCCTCTTCCTCGCTTTAACCAAGTTTTGTCCCTTCTTGGACAAAACAATGAAATAAATAAGACAAGAGTAGTTAATTGGAAGTCTACATGCGAATTTTTTTTCTTCTTCTCCTCTTTTCTCGCTTCTACTTTGTATCCCCCCATACTCCTATGTACTTCAATTTCTTTTTTCTTCTTTCCATTTAACACAAAAGCACAAAGTGATTCCTACAATCTCGTTATTTGTTTAACGAAAGTAGCGGAGCCGCTGTTTCTCACTACGTGAGAGGGAGTCTAGGACGAAGTTTTGTGAAAGGACAAGGTAAGTAGAGTCAATGTTTATTTGATCATGCTTCATATACGGTGTGTTCAGAAAGATGAGAAGAGAAGAAAACAATAGCTTATAAAAGGAGTATTGTTTGAGCATTCTGCTTCGTTTTTTGGGGGGGGGCATTTGCTTAGCAAGGTCTATATACGTGTATGTCAGGAGGAAAGCAGAGAGCTCTGTTAGTTGTTAGCAGTATTGGTGAAATGCGAAAATCTAGATGAACAAGGTAATTCGCACTTATCGAGCCTTATGCTGTGAAAAAAAGTGTCAAAGAGGGGCAATAGCTCAGCGCAAAAGCCAACACAAGTCACGTATATCAGTGATGGGACAGTAAACACGATTCGAAACAAGCACGGTTTAAATTCTCGTCTAAAACTCAAAAAACTAAACTAGAGTATGATTTTCCTCTCACCTTTTTTCTTCATAACGATTGTTGAAAAGTCAAGCACACCTATGCTGAGGTGATAAAAGAAAGTAATGTGAGAAATGGTAAAAAGAAATGCACAATTCTTGTGTGTTTGATGCTCAGCTCTTCCGTGCTGCAGTTGGGCTTACTCCATTGTGCACTTCATCTTGACGCATCACCCATATGGGCTTAATCTGGGGAATACGGCGGATTTAAAGCTCGCATATGGTTGAAATGCGGTTACGTGCTAGCGACGGATTGCCGCAGGTAGGGCGGTATGCTGTCCGGAAGGGCCGACACAAGCTGCAGTACGGACTGGTCCTAATATCAATATCAGTGCCAACGCACTGGCGGTCGCCTGCTCTGGTTTTGCCAACAGAGCATGTCCTAGGTCAGACGGCCGGTGATGAATCCGGTCTGTTGCTCGATCGGGTGAAGTAGAGAGGCTCGCAGCCAAAACGTGTAAGAGTAGTAGTAGGGTATGTTACCACTATATCAGAGAGGCGAGATCAGTCGTAGCCATTACCGGTGCCAATCTGACTGGCAAAAGCAGTGGAAACACTGCGAGCGTCATCGTCTTCAAAGCCGCCAAGTGCACCACGCAACCCACGACCAGCACCAAAGCCGGTGCCAACGTTTGGACCCTGGCGAGTTGATTCCACAAAGCGGTTAAGGCGGTCTGACTGGCTGAGTGAGGTGGGCTTGTTGTAGTCGTTCAGACTCAGACCAGAAAGACTGATGCCGCCAGGCGCATCACTACGGGTGTCCGTGAGCTCGCTAGCTGCAATAGATTCACCGGCAACGCTTTGAGGCGCGCCATTCTTGCCCTTGCCGTTAGGACGGCCGGGTAAGGGCCAGGACTCTTGGAAGTTGGAGAACATGGGGGGATAGTTGGAAGGAACACCAACACCGCCAAGGGCAGAAGAGTGGACAGACGACACGTCATCTGGGATGTAACCCACAATAGAACCGTTGTCGTTGTACTCTTGACGAGGCTTGTTGCCATTGAAGCCTGGCTGACGACCAGAGGTCATGGCATTGGCGTGCTGGTAGGCCATCTGGTAGCGTTGAGGCCCGCGATATGTCTGCTTGGGGCGGCTGAATTGAAGAAGCGACACCTGTAGGTTGGTCAAGGGTCCTTCGACGAGACAGTTGCGCTCCTTGAAATGAAGAAGAAGGTAATGCCACAGTGGGTGCTTGGATAAGACCTTGGGGTTACCAAGAATGACGAGACCATACTTGGCACGAGTGAGGGCGACGTTGAGACGACGAGGATCACTCAAGAAACCGATACCCTGGTGATCATTGGAACGTACACAGGACAAGATGATGAAATCCTTCTCACGACCCTGGAAAGCGTCAACGGATGCAACCTCGACCTCCTTGTAGTTCTCCTTCTTGAAGCTGCCAGTTGCTTGCATGGAGCTGACAACATAACTGCGCTGACCCTCGTATGGAGTGATGATACCAATATCGCTGGGCTGCACGCCTGCTTTGAAGAAGCGAGTCACAATCTTTTCGACATTCTGGGCTTCGGTCCGGTTGAGGTAGGAAGTTCCAGAAGCCGAGATTTCTTCAGCACCAAGATTTGACCAGAACATCATTGGGCTATCAACAACTGGCCAGGGGAAGTCGACATCGCGGCGGATACGCTCTTGCATCGTTACACCATTCTGGAGAGAGCCTTCGTAGAACATGTTGGATGGGAACTCGGACAGACACGGGTGCATACGGTACTGGACCTGTAGTCGGATGGGAGAGCACCCAAGGATGACGAGACGCTCAAACAAAGATTGGTTAAGACCAGCTGTTGCGGCCTTCTTGTTCATGATGACAGGTCCAAGTTGCTGGTGGTCACCAACCAGTACGACCTGCTTACATCCCAGGACCAAGGGAATCATGCACTCTGGCTCTGCAGACTGTGTCGACTCATCAATGAGCACAGTGCGAAACTTCATCTTGGACAGACGAGGATCACCGGCACCAACGCAGGTACAGCAGATGACGTCGGCTGCATTCAGGATCTCACGCTCGGCTGCACGAGTGAGCTGCTTAAACTTCTTTTCGTCCTGGCTTGAGAGCTCGCCTACGTCGTTCTTCAGCTGGTTCAGCTTGTTAAGCTCGACATTGGTATCGTTCATGCGAACTTGCTCATGAAGGGACAAGAAGCCAACAGGAGACTCGACATCCTCTCTGGACTTTGCGGTTACACGAACTGTCTTGAGACCAGTAAGGTGAATACGTTCGCACAGTTGATCGACGGCAACGTTGGAGGGTGCGCAAACCAGGACCTGACTACCGCTGATTTTGCAAAGGTGGTAGATGATGGTGGCGGACGTGACAGTCTTTCCGGTACCAGGAGGGCCTTGAATCAGACTGAGAGGCTTCTGGAGGACGCTCTTTACAGCATTGTTTTGACTGTTGTTGAGCTCCGGAAGACCTGGGACGCTGAACTTGCGAGGGATTGTAACCTTCATAGGGGCTGCTGCTACTTCGTGACCAAGCAGACGGTGGAAGATGTAGCCAGAAACACTCATCTCATCAATAGCAAACGTCTTCATAGCATGTTGCATGCGGTCAAAGGAAGTAGCCTTCCAGACATAGTCGGCACTGAAGTTGTGGGTGCATTCGGTAGGAACCGACTTGTGGTCGCCCTTGGTGCGCAGTTCAATGGTGACCTCGTCCGATTGGTTGTTGGGGATCTTGATGACATAGCCGACGCCTTCCCAGTGCGGACGGAGCTCTCCAGTGTAGCGTAGTCGCATCTCGTCACCAACGGCGAGCTTGACGTCGCCTAGTTCAAGCTTGGGGAGGATGAAGCTAGCCGTGTGCTTGTTGTTCAGGGCCATGTCCCAGCGCACAACCAAGTTATCCTGTGATTGCGATTCCTTAAGTTTTCGGTCATAATCAGCCTCGATTTTGACCAGGGGGCCAAAAACATTCTGGTACTGGTAGGCATCGTCGTATCGGAGCAAAACCTTGGCAATGACCTCCTCTTGGCCGGCGCCCTTTTCGAGGTCGGCAATTGTAGCATTGGCGTCATCCTTCCACAGCTCCTCGAGCTTCGCAATGGTCTGGGGACTCAGATGGCGGGCGCGGAGCTGCTCCTGGTCGGTTGGGGGAGGGACAAGCCAGGGAAGGAAGGAACGGTCTTCAATGAGGGGCTGCCAGCGCGATGTGTCCCAGTTCATGTCTTTCTGCGAGGGCATGGCGGCGCATGGCTGGCGACAGAGCAGCACAACGACCGTGTCCGACTTTGCGGGAATGAAACCGAGCAGGAAGACATTCTTGGTGCCACAATTGTAGCACTCGAGTGTCGTGTCGCCGAGCGAAGAGGCGGGATGCAACTGGACTTCCTTGTGGCGGGCGCGGACCAGATGGTTGATGATGTGCGACGACGATGAGTTGCCACGGGCACTGCAGAACCACTTGCTGCAGGCCAGACACTTGACGACGCTCCCGGCGTTATGGATGCCACAGTACGCGCCTAAAGCAACCGGTCAGTCAGTACAGCCTTTGGTCGTGCCCGCCCACTTCCTTCCTACGTACACGCATGGGCCGGCAGCTCAACCTCCGCATCCTCCGCACGCATGGCCGACTGGCCCCCTCGGCCGCCTACCGGCATACTGGCCATGCTCTCAGCGTCATCGTCATCATAATCTTCGTCATCATCGGCGCGGCGCCTGCGCGAAAGCTGGCCGTGGGAGAGGTCGCCGTCCAGAATGCCCTCGTCTACGTCGCCGGCGTTGATTGTGGCCGCCGAGTCCGACACTAGGTGGTTGCCCATGTGCGTGAAGGCGCCCTCCATGTTCGCCGTCGTAGTCGTTGGTTTCGTTGTCTTCGTTGTAGTCTCGGCCGTAGTCAAATTTAAGTCGTGTGGCGCTCGAGGCCTCACTCACCCCCGGTTGGGTCTGGAAATTCGTGGGGCCGAGTGCAAAGTTTCGAGGTGGTGGTAGTGGGTGATGTTGATGTTATTGGTGGACAGCAAGAGCTGAGAATATGTCCGTCTCTTCTACTCACACCATTGCCAGCGCGACAAGGCCTTGACGTTGCGCGTGTGGGTTTGCAACTGAGTGTAGGTGGATTGTGGCGGACAAAGATTGTATTGAAACAAAGTCCAGCGGGGTCGGAATGTCGGAGCATATTGCCCTTGGCGCGTGCTCTCTCCCACGATTGCCTCGATCTCTACTCCCAACATTGTATCTTCTTCTCATCAAGCACTGCATGTGCAAACACCAGAACGCATCCCTACACACAATCGTCAATTCCCAATTGGGGACATGTCAGCCTACAAGAGCCCAGCAGAGAAACCACCATCGCCAGCAACCGTTCAATTGCCCCACACACGTCATTGACAGCCATTGTAGCCATGCATCGAGGCCCATTGGTGCGAATGAAAAATCTCACAAAGCACATGCGGGACTGGCCATAATCTATGGTCCATCACCTTACGTATACCCGCTGCACCCTACACGCCTGTGGTACAAGCTATTCGCACCGTCTACTCGTGACATCATCCTTGGAAGAACGCTTGGGAAAGAGACCGTCTTCTACGCATCCTCTTACCAGGCCTTGTGTAAGCATAAACCATAGGTTCGGTATCCACTCAAAGGAAGATATCCACTCAAAGGAAGATATCCACTCAAAGGAAGAAATGGCGGTTGGCAACCAAATGCTTCCATGTCTCTTCGACCCATCCTGATACTTGGACTTAATCAACGCAACACGATGGCTGTAACCGAGACAAGGATGGGCATTCCTATTCACCCATCTTATTAGGATCGATTTTTATTCACTACATGGCGGCGCATTGTCTCGGCTACCTTTTCAAGTCCCCATTCATTTACGGTCGAGTCTTTCAATACCAAGAGAGCATGTCGTCAATGGGATCCAAGTCATCACATGGCTCATCGTTGATACTCTTCCAAAGTGTTGGCAACTAGTGCGGTGGCTAGATCTCTATTGTCAGTGCCATCCTGTCGATATCAGCGCTCTCACCTTGGGCTGTCTGCCGGTCTGCCTGCCGGTCTGCCTGCTTGTCACAGCGAGAGCAAGACTAAGCCCCAGCATCAGCTGCCCACTACACACATGGTGCGGTTCAACTTGATCACGTTGTTGTATATGCAACTTGTCAACGGCTGCCTTGTGCATCTACTGCTAGCGATAATTCCATATATTGCGTCCAGCTCACAATGTGCAGTCTGTCAGCTGTCCCGCCATGATGATCAGATTCGCACAAAGCAGGGTTGTACTTGCGTGTGTTTGCCTGTGCATATGCATTTCCACTATAATTCCGCAGCACAGCATATATCGTTGACGCGAGTGTGGGGGAAGCTGGAGCCGTATTTGCAAGATGTCAGACGACAACGCCGTGCATTTAGCACCATGCAGGCCACCGCATTTGCAAAAGCCAGAGTCTCTCACCATAGGACCACGATGCTGACATGCGATCGGCTATCAGCCCATATGCAATCCCCACAATTGGGACCACGTTGCTCAGCGTCTGATTCCGTGCAGGTTCGCATGGCGCACCCTGTCTCGGTTGTCGTACTGCGAAACACTCGGTATGTCGCACATGTCTATCTCCGCAGTTTGGGCAGGTGGATCGGCATAGCCATGCAGAGCAACTGGATACTGGCGGATATCCAGCCCCATCCACCGCGGCATGACGTCTAATATAGGAATAGTACTGTACATGTGTTGCAGCCTCACACCTCAGTAGCGCCAATATCTCCCACCTTGGAGCCACCGGCACACAAAGACATGAAGCGAGATAGCCACATGGCCATCTTGGCTTTGAAACTACTGCGAGCAGCAATCAAAATGGAAATTCAGCTTATGGCATACTATCACGACATGCTCTCTACCGATCGAGGTCAGTAGTACAAGTCCGATCCGAAAGCTTAGAAGGTTCTTGTGCAGCCATATCCATTTTCAGCCTCTGCTGCCATGCAGGCGGTAACACGTAGCCATAGATGGGGGGCTATTCGGGCCTATTCGGGCCTATTCCGATGTCACGCAGCACGCAGCACGCAAGGCACAAGACTTTATTGCCTATTCCTACAGTATGCATGTTTGTGAGAGGTTCGGCCCTGTTGTCGAAATAGCTGCATGTCATTGCAGGCAGCCTTCTTCTTTCTCTTTGTCTTTGATCGGAGTCTGGCAGTCAGACTAGGCAGTGAGCACCACCTTATTGCCAATGCTGCCTAATTGCTAACAATGGGAAGTAAAAGATACAAGACTATTGTATCAACTCTGGTCCGTAGCAAAGAGAGAGAGAAAGGCAAAAGGCGAGAGGGGGTAATTGCACCGCTATCCCTACCAACACGGCTAATGCCTCCGCCCGCCCACGCAACGTCCACCTTGCGCTCCGTATTGCGCGCATGCTGTGCAACATATTCCCGCCGAGCAAGAAGCTGAGAAAGCGGGGCATGCAGCTGCAAGGCGCAGACCAAGCAAGTGTGATTCTCTCGCTTTGACATCGGCTGCTGCCGGCCATGACTCGGTAAATATAGGATACATGCATACAAAAAAAGATGCGGTTTGCTCCGTAGTAATTCACGATTGGGTGAGACGGCCTCACGCTTCAGGTGCAGTATTAGTGAGAGCAAACCCCCAAAAAAAGAGGAGCACGGATACGTGAGACGGGCGGACCAGGGTATTGCGATTGGTGAGAATGTGGACAAGAAGCACAGCCGCAGTATATCCGAGCATGGTCGCACGACATCAGTGAAGGCGGAGTTTGAGCATAGACCGTAGGAGCAATATTGGAATGGCTTTTTGGCTGTGCTGCCACATCTTCGGAGTATCCCACGCGCCGCGGCTTAGCATTGAGAAAGCACACGACACACTTCGCACCAGAAATTATTGGAAAAGTTGCAGAAGCAGAATTCCAAATCCAAAACAAACTGTTGAACGAGAAAGAAAAAAGTTGGGAAAAGGGGGGAGGGAAATTTCCAAATAGACCTAGTCCAACCAGCACCGTCCGACTCGCCCTCCGCAAGCCTAGAATGTGCCCATTGAACGGGCTGGAAAAGGAAGTTGAGCTTACCTCACTTTTCTGTCGCGCTGCTCTCTTTTTTCTCCTCTTTGCCACACACACCCCCGCGCGTGCGCACGCGTGCTTGAACCTTACCCGCTGCGCCCCGTGTCCGTTCGGGTCGTTCCCGCGCCCCAGCTAGTCCCAACCTCGAACTTGCGCGGGAACGCGGGCGCGCGCGGGACACAAGCATGGGTCCCAGATCGTCCGACAGCCTCCTCTCTTCTTCTTTTGATGAGAGAAAAAAAAATCAAGTATTGGTATTGGAGAAGTCAGCTCACTCTTCAATATTGTGGATACGGGAATTCCGGGGGAATCGCATTAGACGGTAGTGGGCTTTTCTGTCCTCTCTCTCCTGGTTCACTGCTTTTTTTCTTTTTTGTAGAGGGAAGGGAGGGAGGGCTGTGTCTAATGTTGACATTACGATTACATCAATTGACTTGATATCATGCATGTAAGATACATGCTTGAGATGTGCGATTCTTTGATTAATCAAATACGTACGCAATACTACCTATTTCCCTCTCTCCTCCTCCTCCCTACCCTGCAACAGAAAATACCGCATCCATCCCCCCTCAAAAAAACGCGACATGATTATTCCTTGTCAGACTATCCCCCAGACAACCTCGCGTGCCCTTCGCATACACGTCCAAATTCCCTCAACACCCCCCTTGCCCTTCCGCCTTTCCGCATTCTGCATCTCGCCCTGACCAAGAAAATGCGGGGAACCTCGTTCCGCGTCCCCCCGTCCCTTGTCTTTCCCTTGCAATTCCCCCCCCCCTTTCTCACCTCCTCACCTCTTAAACACGCGAGACGGAAATAAAAAATGAAGCCTACAGCAACATACCCCACCCTGCTTACCCTGCAGCTTCCGCTATCCATGTCGCATCTGCGGAGCAAACAGCTAAGAAAATAATAATTTTGTAGTGTAAGAAAAGTGGTTATTTCATCTTACCCCGTTTGCCTTTGCCTTTGCTCTTCGCGTGTAGAAGGGGGCGCGCGTATATGCCTATGGATGGACTTACATACAATGTGTTAGTGTATGTATGAGGACGTGTTTAGTTTTACGTGTGCACCGTTTTTTTTTAAAAAAAATAATAATAATTCTGGGTCCGATGCGGGAGAAGAAAAAAAGCAAAAATAAGGCTATGGAGTGGATTTTCTCCCGCCCACGCAAATACACGTGTGGTGTTAACGTGTAATCGTTGCGTGGTATGTAGATCCCCCCCCTCCCCTCCTCCCCGAGGGAATGGGTCCGGATATGTAAGTACGTGATGCAATTGATTTTTTTTTGCGAGGTTCCAATCTTCCCATGCCGCGGTGTTTTGGTTAGATGTCTGCTGTTCTTGGGGGCCTCTCATCCCCTCCCCGCGCACTTTATGGCGGGCGCTTCCCCTCTTTCGGCTTTATTGTTTGCGAGGTCCGAGGTGAGCAAGGGTTACATGGGGCGGGAAAGGTACTAAAAGGTATGCGCACGCGATGAGTAGAAGAGAGAAGGCGGTATATGCATAGTCAGCGTAGGAATCTTTATATGATATCCTTAGACGCTCGAAAATAAGTCGTATTTGTCATTTCTATCAGAGTGTAGTTTTTTTATGCCTTCTTCGGGGGTTATGAGGAAAATATGGGAAGAAAAAAAGCTTAGTGTCAACTTTTTTTGGTTCCCAATGGTTCGACTTCGAACACGGTGTTTTCCTTTACTTGTAACTCCTGCCCCGGTCCCCGCCGGTCCCTTGGTGTAACTGAACCGATGCCGAAGAAACCCCTTGAGGCCAGCCAAGTATCCTTTCCGTTTACGCCTGTACCCCCCCTCCCCCCCAACCGCCTCACAAGCCCACTTCCGTCTATACATACATACCCAACCGAACAAAGGAAAAAATGATGAGTGCAAAGACACACAAATATTACCAATAGAACAACAAACAAGAATGCAAATAGAAATTCTCAACAAATGGTTACACACCGCCCGTGGCTCCTTATCTTTTTTGTTGGGCCCGGCCCCATGTATGTTGAGTTATGAGTCCACAAGGACAGAAAGGAAGAAAAAAAGAGGTTCCAATTAAAAAACCACGCGGACGAAAAAAAGTTGAAGAAGGAAAAAAAGCGGGCACCGAAGAATCAACGGTTGAAGCGCTTATGAAAATGAAGAAAAAATGTGGAATCCTGCCCTACAGAATTGCTAACTAGGCTATGCCAGAATAAGCTACATCGTAAAGTCGTCAAGCCCACTATGGCTACAGAGAGAAAATGAAACAAGTATGAGAAAGAAGAATGAGAAGAGAAGAAGAAGAGGTTTGTACAGGAGGTGTTTCCTCGAGCAATGAAGCCCTTCCAAAAAAAAAAACCGAAAACAAAAAGTCTATGGGGATATCGCCAAGATGCAAAAACGGTTGCTCGCCGGCAAACCATGATAGTTTCCCTATGATTGTTTACCTACGCCAATGTTTCCGGTCCCGGGAAAAAACAATGAAAAGAGATAAAAAGGTTGTCGCGAAAAAAAAGGGTATATGCGAGAATCGAATACACACGGCAAGGATGAAAGCGATCGACGCCCAGGACCAGACTGAGAATCAAGGATAACTTTTTGTTTGTTTTTAGTGCAAAGCGGTGTTTGCTGGGCCGAGCAGTAGTAATTGCAATTCTGTTGGATATCCGATAGTTGTCAGAAGCGGGAGCATACGCATGGTGCCGTTGCCCGAGATTTTCTTAGCTTTGTTCCGCGTATCCGTGTTTGGGGTCAAGGTGCGGGACACATAGCCGTGGCCCATGTCATGGCGTCAGGTTTCTTACAAGAGTAAGAAACCGGCGCACGGCCAAATGCCAGTACATGTGGGGTGAACAACATACTGCTAGTTGTATGGTGCACCACCTGCAGCCGAGGAACTCGTGCTTACAGATATGCGTGGCAACACTGTCAGCTGCACACCTAGAGTGAGGCGGTATCTGGAGCTTGGGCTATCGCTCCATTGTGCTTGAGCGACTAATGGGGTCTAGGTCAGATTCGCGTGACTCGCTTCCTGTGCGGTGCAGCTCTTCTTTGCGCCTCCTGCGTTCACTAGGTGCACGGCTGATCAAGCGTCTGACGAAGCTGCGGCTCGCTTTGGTGTTGGTGGGCTCCTGGAGGGGGCTGCCAGGGTCAATCGAGGACCCGCACGAAGTGGCGCTCGAGAGTTCTGGCGCATCGATAATATCCTGTTTCTTGATCTTGCAGAAGAGGGTCGAGAACAAGTACTGCTCGCCGTTGCTGTCGTAGAGAGGAAGGTGACGATAGCCCTGCTGAATGCTGCTTAATTTGGCTGTGAAGGTAGCAAGTGGCGCGTGATTCGTGGTCCGTGCATCAAGCGAATTCCAGACAGTCCAGCGTACGAATACGAGGCTGGGGTATCTTGTTGTGACTGTCATGTCAATTTCGTTGCCAAACTCGGGGTTATAGCCGTTGCCCTCAACAATGCGGGTCCGCTTGCGCAGAGGGTTTCCAATACCCGAGTGACCGTTGCGGGCTGATGCGTCTTGGCCGCCAATACCTGTAGCATTTGCACCCATGTCTTCAGCGCAGTACATTTCAAACTCGACGTATGGGTTGATGTTGGCCTCCTGGCCGAGACCTCGTGGACGAGGCAGCTGTTGAGCCGAGATGATTTGTACGGTAAACTTGACTTGCTTCTTGGGTGCCTTGCGGTGACCAACAACTGGTGTCTGTGACTCGAGGCGAAGTGCCGCCGGCTTAAGGACGTAGCCCGTGCGGTCGTCTCCACCAGCGAACATGGCCTCATTCAGCTGCTGGCCAAGATCGTACGTCTGCCAGTTCAGAGCAGCCATCTGCACACCACGACGCCAGAATTTGAGAGGATCAAAGTTTGACGAGTTGATGCGGAAGGCGTGCGGGTATACGCGCATGAGGCAGCGCATGTTGTGGTCTTCGAGTAGGTGCTTCTCACGTGCTCCAGGCTTGGTGAGCTTGTCGAAGGCGCGCTCATTGATGGAGAAGACATGGTTGAAGGTGTTGGCTTCCATACTGCCAAAGTCTGTAAACTTGACACCGCGGGTGTAAACTCCGAGGCTTCCTAGCTCCTTGGTGATGTTGCTCGTCTTGGTTTTCTTGGGCTTGCTTCGGTCATCAACCACCTCGGCAGCTTCTGCAGCAGTTGCATTGGGGCTGTCACTGTCTTCTGCCGAGCTTACAGCTGTTGAGGTGGGTAGCGTGTTGTTTGAAGTTCGAGGGGTTGCCCAAAAAGTTGCCGATCGCTCCGGCGGGCTCATCGAAGGCGGGCTTGAGAGAAGGGGCGAGTTTGGGATGACATTGTCGTTCATGATGACGGGGCGTGACCAGGGTGAGCTGAAGCTGCGCTGCCTTCGTGAGGTGATTTCACCAATGAGTGCTCTGGTGTCGAACTCGTCACTAGCAGCACTCTTTACCTTGATGAGTATGCGGTACTTGAGCTCTTCAGGGCTAGGCAGGCTCTGCGACTCAAAATCCAGGGGCTGAAGCACTAGCTTGTCGCCAAACTCTTGCATCATAATCTTGACCATAGCCGACTGTTGAACTGGCGAGCAGTGAACCTCGAGCGATAGGATGACGGGGTATGGCGACTCTGTAAAGGCGTACTTGTTGATGACCTTGATGGTGTCCTGGAAGAGAATGCTCTTGGTTAGAGTTCGGCCATGCATGACGACGGGGATGTTGTCTGCCCCGTCCCAGCAGTCAATCTCAAGGCATCGGCAGCCCTTTTGAAGTGCAGTAATGTATGCCTCTGTGCTAGATTCACCAGCTACCTGGCGGCCCAAGAGGTATGTGTTGTGAGAGCTAGAGATGTAGTACTCATTCAATGGTCGATCGAGCTTTTGTTGACGACCAACCGGGCGGAGAATAGAGTTTGCGGCAGATGTGAGGAACGTCTGGAAACCCGAGAAGTTCATGGCCAGGGGCAGAGGAACGTCACCACCCTCGACAGGTGTGGCAGGCGCTCGAGGCTTGGTGGCACGTGCAAAGCGCTCAAATGTGTTGGTCCAGTACTCGAGGTCTGCGTTGACATCGACACCCTGTTCTTGCTGGAGAAAGGAGAAGAAGGTAACCTTGTCCATTTCGATTTTGGAGCCTGATGTCAGGGACTTGTAAATTGCCTTGATGTCCTTGCGCTCTTTTAGACGCCTGACAAAGGATAAAAATTGTTGTTGGTTGAGTCTTCCAGTGGACAAAGTGTCGGCCTTTTGGAAGTAGATGCGAAGTGTGGCTTCGCTGCAGTTGATGTGCAAGCTCCGGCACAACTCGACAATACTGGGGAAGTCCAGGGACTCTTCGCCTTCACCCCGCTTCTTCATTGCGCGTTGCCACACGAGCTTGGCACTCTTGTCGGCGAAGCCCATGAGGCCAGCCATGAGGTCGATGCGGTTACGCGACACGGATTCGAGTGTCTGGGTCCACATGTTGAAGACGCCGACGTCGGGTGCAATTAGGTGCATAGTTCGTATCCGGCCCTTTGACCGTGTTGTGTCGGTGTATACAATGGTGAACCAGTATGGCGCCCAGTTTTCTGATAGTCCGCACTCTTCGCGGTAGTGCTTTGCTTCTGGACCGGAGCGGATTTCCTTTACATCATCAATGTAAAAGGCCTTTGAGGGTCTTGAGGGGTCCCAGAAGACTTTTGCAGATTCCAGATCCAGACGCAGGTTGATGTCTTTCTTTTCCTTTTTGGTAATCTTCCTCAAAACGGTGCCCTGTTCGAGACGTGAGTTGCGTACCGGGGCTACGACACCGTCGTCGGGTATTGAGCTGAAGCTGGGCGAAGGGCCAGTGATGCCAAGCCCGTGGATGGGCTCGTATGGATCTTCAATAGCCTCCTCTTCCTCGAAAGCGTCAAAGTCGGAGATGCCTGTGTCGCCGTCGGCGGCAGTCCTGCTGTCGCTGCGGCGGCGCATAATAACGGGACCAGAGCTCTTGTCGCGTTGAGCAGTCGAGTTGCCGCGACGGAAGCGATGCGGGATACCCTGGGCGCCCCGGCTAACTCGTCGAATCAGGCCTGGACCCTTGCCTAGGGCTTCCGCCATGGCTGATGGCGAAGAAGTTGGCTGCGACTGAACGGGAGGAGGGAGCAACGACTCTGGTAGTGTGTAGGAGGGAATGGCGGGTAGCGATGACGAAATGGGAACCATGCCTTCTGGGGTTGACTGGAGGGAGCCATTGAGGCAAGAGGCAGTAAGGGCCGGGCTGCCACGGGCGGAAATGCTAATGGCGCGAGCGTAACTAGGCGAGGGCGAGGGCATGCGCGGGCGCGCGTAGGAGTCGTGGAGGAGTGACATGGTGGTGGGATGTCTGAGAGAGGAAAAGGCTGATGTCGGGGCGTGCTAGTAAATCTTCATGGCGCGGGCAATTGGTGAGAGGAGGATGAGGAGTTGGAGTTGGAGTAGGAGGGGGCGTGTGCGGGAGTGTGCGGAGTGTGAGTGGATGTGAGTGTGTGGATGTGTGGATGTGTGGAAGGAGCGTCAAGGTGGGCGCCACTGGGGAATAAAAGCAGATAGGATCAACAGCCTGCTGGGTCCTTTTTTTTTTTGCAGAGCTCAGGCTAGGAACTGGATCGCATCGTGAGACTGACAGAATGCGTTTGGCTATGACGAGTTTGGACGAGGAAGCGCGCGCTGCGCGAGGTGCAGGCGGAGGTCAGCTGGGATTACTGGGAGACGGCCTTGCATGCACGTTGCATGGATACTGTGCGATCTGAAGTACTCCGGAGCAGTCGTGGGGGGCGGTTGGGTTTTTTTGCAGCAAGCGATTCGGCAGACCAGGGCGGGCGCACCAGGCTCGTTAAAAACGCGGTGGGATGATGTGCGGAGAAGGACGGGCAGCTGCAGCAGCGGATGCCGAGAGGGGATTGGGCGGGGTGGAGAGAGATGGAGAGAGAAAGAGGAGTAAGGTGGCAGGTGGCAGGCGGGTGATGTGGTGGTCGTCGAGTGAGGAGTTGGGAGGGTTGTGTGGTAGAGTAATGTCGTGTGTGGGTGTAATTGTTTTGCTAGCTCTAGCGGGTAGTGCAGGGCGGACTAATGCTAACAGCTAAGGAGCGGGCAGGCTTTGTGTACTCTAGGGCAGTGTCTTGCGAGGTACTTGGACTACTATGTATATGGGCAGGCCCGTGGGCAGGGCAGCGGGCAGCGGCAGCGCGGTAGGCCAACAAGGCGGCCAGGAACAGACAAGCCGCAGACGGAATTTTTCTCAGCTAACTTTGCAAACGACACGCCTATGCCACAGACAGCATGCCTTGACCTTGACTCCGTGCCTCCTTGTCAGTCGGGCCCAAGTCCGCGTCAAGACATGGTAACTCGGGCTGCGAAAGCCCTCTTCCCTGTTTGTCTCGTGTGCTAGCGGTAACCACTGCGAGCCGCGACACTGGTTAGGCCCCACCGAGCAACGGCGTCGACAATGACGCAGCCCAAGGTTGTCCCGTCCACCATCCGCCATCCACTGCACCGCCAGCTGCACCGCTGCCAATCACGCCCGCCTGCAGGCCACTGGAGCCAGTCGTATACGTGGAGAGCCTGAGCATAAGTGAGGCAGAGGCATGCAAGCATGCGCACCAAGGAGGACCATGGCCGCCGCCGCCTGCACCTACGCTGCCGCCTCCCGCTGACAGGCGAGCTGGGAGGGCAAGTTGCGTCCAGCTACTACGTATTTCCATGCACGCAGAAGTATGTATAGCTAATGTAGCGCTGCCGTTACATCCGGCCAAAGAGGGGGATTCCATGCCGGAAACTGAGGCAACCAGAGTAGAGGGCAGCATTGACAAGGCTGCTTGCTTGCATCGTCATCATCATCATTACCACCACCACCACCACCAACATCATCGGGTCTGTATGCAGCAGCAGCAGCAGCAGCAGCAGCAGTAGCAGACGTCGGTGTAGGGCAGCAGCATCCACGGCCCCACCAAGGACGATGCCACGGACGGCGTGGGTCAGTCGTGTCTTGACACACCGGTGTGCGGGCAGTCTGCCACTGCTGTGCTGTGCTGTACTCTACTCGCTCGCTGGCCGGCTGCTCCATCATACTATACTGGCAGATTACTATGACTCCCGCGAGTGCGAGGGTTGGGCTGGGCGAGGATGATTGCCATGGAAGCAGCTTGTCGGGCGGGCTGGGGCGCCCCATGTGTGGCTGTGGGCGCACCTCGATAGGCTCACACGTGGCGCGCGGGCAGGGTGAAACCAAGTGCGAAGCCGGCACAACGGTTCGATCACCAACGACGGCGCAACCAGAGGCCAGGGATCCGCCGTCGTCATGGCCAAAGTTTGCCTCGAGCCACCCAATTTCCTGCCCGCCCGGCTGCTTCACGGCTCCCTTGTGCAGTCACCCGACGACTCGCCATGGCACTGCTTGTGCTTGCGTTGTTACTGCTAGCTGTTACTGCTGCTGCGTCGCCGAGTCGCGTGACGCCCGTCCGGCTAGTCATCTTTCGACGGCTTCGAGAAGGCAAAGGGTTTTTTACCCCTGACGTCCGAGCGCCAATCATGCCACAACGCCCCCCCGCACATCAATTGTGGACTGTCTGCTGTTGCCGTGGCCCTCTCGCCCTCATCCGGAACTGCCTGCCAGTCAGTCAGTCCATGTGACCGGCTGGCGGTGTGCTGCCCTCGACTCTCTCCGTCCTCTTTGTCCAATCGTTTCTTTGTCGCCCGAACTGTACGCTGCTCTGAATCATCACCGCAGTCCGCGCCCTCACATGACCATCGCCTGCCCTTGGGCTTCACCGTGTCCCTTCTGCCTGTCCGCCTGTCCGCCTGTCCGCCTGTCCACCTGTAACTCTGGCACCGCCACCGGCACTGGCTTTGGCTCTGGCATTTCCATCCTTTGCCCCAGTCCGAGTGCACTTGGGCCAAGACAAGGATGCCCGGTCACCACGCCCTCTCAACTCATAGGGCTCACCCAGAAATAGAGCCCCGCACGTCACTCGGCCTGCTCCGGGCCACCCCCTCCCCTCTTCGAACAATTGCTACTACCCACGACATGCATGTTGATCCGACTCTGACGCATCGTGCGCAGGTGTTCGCATTGCTCTCCATCTTGGCGTATCCTCTGTCCATACTCGAGTTGCTGCATTCGTCAAACTCTTAGCATGGCCATGTATTACACTACACTCCCTCCTACACCACCCTCACTCGCCCCTTCTCAATGCGTCCTGTGCACACACGCACACACGCACACACTAACACCGGGCACGCACTCGTAAAATCACCCTTGCTGAAAGGCGCCAACGCTGCCAACACCCACCAGCTAACCCTTCCAACGCCTCGACGCCATCCGGGCTCTATTCACGTAGCGCGTCAACGACACAAAGACAATGCCATCTGCCCATCTTCATTCGCTGACTTGCAACACGACGGTACGTCGCCAGCTACGCTAGCCTACCACTTTAAAAGTCAAAACATGGGCCTTGCCATTTGCTCTTCGGCCAAAACGGGCCAATCCACTTCTCTAGTCCCGCCTCATCCTTCGTCCCCGCTGAAACGATGATCAAGGCATACACACGTCTGTGTCTAAGTAGCTACCGCTCGTTGGGATCTACAACGATACAGTCCGTCGTCACTGCTGACTGGGGTATCGCAACTGCTACTAGTCCTAGTACACTACCCACCCATTCACTCTTCATACCCGTCCGGCCCGAATACCTGTATACTCTGCTCCTTACTCGGCGCCCTTCCGTCTATGCCTGTCTGAGTCGCCCTGGATGTCCAAGTGCTACTACGGGACGTTGCATCTGAACGTTCAAAGGGACAAGCCACATCTACACATGTCTTGCTTCCTAGGTAGGTAAGTGGATGGGGATGTACTGTGTACTCTACACTACATACGCATCAGTCACTCACTGCCCACCTACCGCCTCGCATTTGACCATTGACTCACCATGCCCAACACTTCCTGTCTCCTCAACATCCCCCCCCCCCCCCCCAAGTAATTCCTTCTGTACATATGTACATACCTCTTGCATGACCGCACCCGTAGCATTCAATCTGCTGCACCCTGTCCCCTGTCGCGTATGGAAGAACCAAATCTACGGAATTTCGGCTTCATTCCGGGCAGGGTGCTTGCGCAACTCGCTGCAACGGATAGCGGCAGCTGCTGTGAACATGCCTCTTGCGCATACTCTACTACTGTCTGCGCAAAACGTCGGCGTGCGTCCAGCTGCGCCCTTGGCAAGGATGGACTCTGATCGCTACCAAAGACAAACGCCTGCCACTCCTTCTCATCTTCGTCCAAAGTTTGTAGATAGCTCCAATTTGGTTGGTCTGCGCGAATGCCTTTCATCTCCGGCACATACCCTGCTGCCGCTCTGCCTATACCCCGCCTCAACGAAGCCAAAGACTCGCATTTTGATGCTGCCCCAAAACTTTCACCATCCTCTTCCTCCAGGCCCCGAGTGGCGCCCTTTGACCATCTTGTATCACACGCACTCTCATTTCCCGTAATGCTCTCATCAAGCTGCAATTCGTCTTTGGTACAAATTTCCGTATCGTTTGCCCGTGAAGAAACGTCGGAAATTACGAGATACGCCATCCAGGGTTCTTGATCGACGATTGCGTATACACTTGGGTCCTCGCTGTCATTGGTGATCCGATGCACATGTTTGGTCTGGCATGTGGATACCGATGCTCGTTCTTTGAGTAGCTGTGTTTCATCCATCTTTTGCCTGCCCGTTACGCGGTGAGTACGTAGATCCATGGGAGAGGCCCGGCCCCTAAACACAAAACGCAGATTGCGCTCGTCATTGTGACCACGGTCAACGGGCCCAAAGCTGCATGTCGACCTATTGTATTCGTCCACATTTGCTGTTGTCAGCTGCTGCTTGTGCAACTTGTCGCAGTCGCCTCTACTTGCAACAGACTCCGCACACCTTGAAGCATCGCTATGGTGCCGAGCATCTTCACATGTCGCTGAGGCGCGAGAAACTAAATCGTCTTGCTCAAAAAGCATCAGGCTTGAAAAAGCTTCCGACTGCGCATACTCTTCGAGCCGAACAGACTGCCCATCTGTCAATGCCTCTGTGCCTATGCGAATCTGTATGTTCTTGGATCCGTCACGGTTAGCACAACTTCCCAAGAATTTAGCAAAGGTCTGGTGCTGAAGTTGAGGCTTTCTTGGTTTTAATTCTCCCTCAACACACTGCCTTTTCTGCGCGCGGCATTTTCCAGTCGTTCTTCTGCGCTTACCAATCTTCTCTTTCTGCTTACACGACACAAATTGCAGTTGCACTGGCTTTGAAGCGTTGATGCCGATCCAATCTGCCTGCGTTAAGAGCCGTTTCTTATTCGCCTCGAGCAGTTGCATCTCCACATTCTTGTTTGGGGCCTTTCGTTTCGAGCTACCCAAGTCTACTTTGCCGTCAGTTTCTCTGTCTAAACACCACGCAAGTAGTCATGGATCTGCTCGCCACAATTACCTTCTTGAGCTTGGGGTGAGTTCTCTGATTGGACGTCATGGTGAGCGACACGTCTGCTGGGTGATGCATGTGGAGATACTTGATGCCTGCTGATCGTGCACCACTTGTCGTCTGGTACAGGTATATCCTCACTCTGTGTTGGCTCCCCTCGACCTCTCACAGAGCACCCCCTACGTCGGTCCGAGATCAACTCAAATGAAGGAACTGCTAGAGACTCCGATTTGCTATCGTCACGAAGATAACTCGGGCAAAGGGGAGCAGTAGGCGTTTGAGGTACATTCTGAAGGTTTGTTCGTACCTTGGCAAAATACGCTCTCTGCCGTTGCAGCATGCCCGAGTTGGCTTTCTTAGTGCGCTGCAGTGAACCACCTGTCCAATTCATGACTTGAGAAGATAAGTCTTACTCGTAATGTGGAGGTGGATAAGGAATGTGGGAGCTTGACGCGGGGCAGCGATGCAAATCGCAACGCGTAGTGTTCGGGTCTGCTCCTGCCTACTCGATGCAAGGTGCTCCTTCCTTCTCCTATGACCAACAACCCCACCTATCTATCTCTCCGCTTCAGAGCTCACACTTATCACGGTATTTGACACTCGAAGCACTGGTCCACGTCTATCTATCCTCACAATCGGTGAAACGCCATATCCGCTATGTACTCGGCTGTACTGTGCCGACAGCGACACTGCCAAAGACCAGAGGGCCCACTTCCCCTAACCGATCAGCACTCCCACTTCGTCCCTCCGCAAAAACAGCGGATCACGGCAGCTGAACCGAGTCCCTGCGACGGGAACCTGATGCGTGAAGCAGGTCTCGCACAACCATGCACAAGGCTTGCAGAGCAAAGTACTTTAGGACGGCATAGCGCTGTCCTAGCGATAGTCGACTGATATACAAGTACTTGCGGTGAGTCCATGGAAGGTGGTGTATAGATGGACCCTACACTAGTTAATTCCCGCTGGTTGCAAATCCGGAGCCGCTCCAGGAAACTCGTGGAGACGTGGAGGCGTGGAGGCGTGGATACATGGATTCGACACCACGCCCCCCCTTCTCTACTCTGGTGGTCCTTTCTCCATCTCTTCAGCATTCAAACACCAAACGCTAGTAGCGGTAGCGGCAACAGCGCAACGAATATCCCTTCACCTTCAACAACGACGTCGTCCGATCATTACTTCTTGCAGATTGCTTTCGGTCTTAAACGGCTTCTCGGCATTTGCAGACGCTCTTGTGCGTCAGGGACATGTACGATGACTAGCCACTAAATGTACTCGTAGTCCTATTGGGAGGCTGGCTGACAATCCTGCGTCCCACACTGTTGCGCCAATGTCACTTACTGGTAGCATACGCAGTCTTTGGTCTTGTCATTGTTGTCGTTGTTGTCGTGGCCCGGAGAACTGACATGACCAGCGTCACTTCTGTCTTGCAGAAATGCCTCATTGCTACCTTTATTGCGACCTGGCCCAGTTTCACGTACAAGTCGCATACCTACAACCGTCATCCACTCTGCAAAAAGCACCGGGAGGCTTGTAGGGTCATGTACAGTTACGTCAAGTGACCCATGCTTGTGCCTTGGATGTGGATACTTGTCCTACTGTAGGTACTAGCGATCCACTGTGTGTAGGCTGTGTAGATGCGCGCGCGCGGTTTTACTCGGGGCAAGAGATGGGACAATGGTGCGGACATCATTTCGAGGATGTCCCAAACTGTTGTTGCTGTTGCTATCATAATATCGCGAGCACGAACGATTGCATTGTACGGCGGATGCTGACGCCGTTCCTTGATGCGACGCGGCAGACCCTGACAGGACGGTTCAACGTTTGGCATGTCTGCCGAGACGGCCTCCGTTGAGCCTCAAGTTGCCTCGTCAAGTCCCCGAAGCTTGGCGAGAACGCAGGCCGGCTTGTCCTCGCCAAAAGACCAGGGCGGCTGGCATTTCATTCGTGTTCACCTTCATACTTGGCAAGTATTTGACACGGCAACTCGGAGTCCCTGAGTCCCTGACGAACGTTCATTCGCGGGCACCTCGGTCGGTGAGGATGTATGTTCTCATGCGGCGTAGCGACATGCAACCTAATCATTAGTGACATCATAGCGCCGAAGAACTTCAAAATTCTGCAACACCGTTCCACAGCTACAACACCAACCGCGGCCGTCTGCCACATGGCGCGCATGAGACGGCTGTAAGTATGTAATCCAAGATTGCCAGGGATTCAAGCAGCCGCACAACTTCGGCCGTATACCCACAATTATTGCAACATCACTGTCGTATGTATCGAATCAGCATCGAGAAACGTGCCACAATCTCCAAGCACATGTCGAGAAGCACACGCCTGGGATATTGTCCTGCCATCGAGTTCGACGTGCTGAAGCGTCCCTTGCGCTTGTTTCGACCGGGTGACGCCATCACTCTACGCAATACTCACCGACAAAGTCCTAAACTAGTAGTTCTCATGCTCAGGGTCCTGTGAATCGACGTAGACGTGCAGAATATTATGCGACTAATGATGAAGATTCTCACTCCAGCGATGCTAGGGGTTCAGCTTGGATTGACCGTTCGTCTTTAGTATAAAACACTCGGTATCTTTGCGCAAACCAACCATGTAGCAGTACAACCCACCTCCACATTCCCACATATCCACATACCCACTATTCTCTCCGCTTCCTTGAGGGGTTTTCTGGAGAATCGACCTGACTATCGGGCTCACACGCTATAAAGACCACCAAACTTCCTCAGCTATCGACTCGCCACATCTTCCAAACTCCACTTCCCAGAGGAGAACGTTTTCTAGCAAACCTTTGTGATTGGCACAGATTTTGTACAAACCTACCTTACACCATGTCAGCACCTCTTGCAGTTCCCGCAGCGGGAAGCGGTTTCGTGCGTCGCCTCTCAGCAGTGGAGGCCACCCGCGAGAACATCAACATGGGCCCGACCGTAGTTGTTCCCCCACAACATCTCATGGCCCCATCCAAACAGTCGGAGATTGCCAGCGGCTTCGAGACTGCTAGACGTCACCTCGATGCTGTCGCCCCTGGATCACCTGATCTGACTCCTCCTGAAACATCCGTCACGGACAAATATGCATTTGCTTTTGGTGCGTTAGACCAAGTCATATGTGAAGCGCAATAGTTCTGACCATGCATAGACATTGACGGTGTGCTCATTCGTGGTGGCCGTCCCATTCCAGAAGCCATCGAGGCCATGAAGATGCTCAACGGTGACAACGAATATGGCATCCAAGTCCCGTACATTTTCGTCACCAATGGTGGTGGCAAGACTGAAGCTGAGCGCTGCATCCAACTGAGCAAGCAACTAGAGATCGAAGTTTCGCCTGGCCAGTTCATTTGCGGACACACTCCAATGAGGGAGATGGCCGAGAAGTACGGTACTGTGCTGGTCGTCGGTGGTGAGGGCGAGAAGTGCCGCATTGTCGCCGAAGGTTACGGATTCAAGGATGTGTAAGTCTTGTCCGCTGTTCCGGCCGCATACCTGTTTCTAACGCAAGCTCAGTGTAACTCCTGGTGACATCATCAAGGACAACCAAGATACTACCCCTTTCCGCAAGCTTACAGAGGAAGAGTACAACAACTCCCGAACCCGCAACTTTTCTGAGATTGAAATCGAGGCCATTTTCGTTTTCGCCGACTCACGTGATTGGGCGTCGGACCAGCAGATTATTCTTGACCTACTCATGTCAAAGAAGGGTCGTCTTGGCACGAGGTCCGAGAACTACGACGAAGGCCCACCAGTCTTCTTCTCGCACAACGACGTGGTCTGGAGCGCTTCACACGACCTTACTCGCATTGGTATGGGTGCTCTCCGCGTTTCCTTGGAGGCCATGTTCAAGGCAGTCACTGGCCGTACCCTCGAGACTACTGCGTTTGGAAAGCCACAAATCGGCACCTTCCAGTTTGCTACTCGTCTACTCCAGGAATGGCGCAAAGACACACATGGTATTGACTCGCCTCCTTCCACTGTCTACTTCGTAGGCGACACACCAGAATCGGACATCCGGGGTACCAATGAATACAACGAGCAAAACCCCGACGCCAACTGGTACTCGATCCTGGTCAAGACTGGTGTCTTCCAAGACGGCACCAAGCCCCGCTTCGAACCCAAGGCTACAGTAAACACTGTACTTGACGCTGTCAAGCACGGCATGGAGCGCGAGTACAAGAAGGCTCTAAAGGAGAGCATGATGGCGACTGGTGTGCTGGAGGAATAGATGGTTGACTTTTTGATTCTCGACATATATTTTTTTAATTCTGTACAGCATAGCATAGGTGTATGGCGCATGGGGTCCTGTTTTCTTTCCTTTTACAAGACTAAGAAGAATAGCGCTTGTCGCTGTAGATGATAGATTCCTCTTAGATGACATGGACTACATGTTCATGATACCACATCAATCAAGATGTATTCTTTGTTACCTCTTCATCCCCGCGAACAAGTCATAGAAACTAGACACATTTGTACTCTCCAGTCCACCCCAATCACTCTGCAGTCCTCGGTAACCCACTCACACAAAAGAAAAGCTGTTGAGTCCAAATCACCCCAGGGTCACCCCTTCCTGACTCGACCATGCCTCCCAACCAACCCGCACACCTCACACATGCGATCCCCACCAATTCCCATCTTTCTCTCACCCCCAATCTCTCCGATCTCCCCGATTCTCAGTACACCGCCGCGCTAAGCGGGCTGAAAATCACTTACCCCTCCTCTCCCTCCACTCTTCCCCCGTCGGCGCCAAACGACATGGAATCCACTGATCAACACCTCATAGTCGGACCGACACCTACAAACCCGCTTTTATGCATTACTCGTGTTTTTTTTGTAAGCTGCTTAGTACTACTACTATTAGTTAGTACGTACACGGCAGATGCGTGTCACGAAGTCAGGCACGTGAAATCAGTACATCAACACAAAGGGTACTCGGGGCCCGATTTTTTTTGGGGGGGTTCTGAGTCACGTGAGCGGAACGGATTTCTTAGTAGTTGGGATTAGAGGATGGGGAGACTACGTGTCGTGGTGGTGGTGGCAGAGTAAAGCAGAGGTACGTACGAGGTTACATTTGTTTGATGCGTGTGTGTTTGTGGAAACAACGGGCGAGTCGGGGCCTGAGGACCCGTTTCCCCCCCCCCCCCCTCCGTCTTTACATCGTCCCAGCCCCGTGTCGCGTGGGAAATTAGGTATGTACGTACGTACGTACGTACCTGCCGGTTTGCGGGTTCATTTTGGGGATTGTTCTGGAATTCTGGGACCCATGGTTACGGCTTCTGGGATTTTTGTTTGATGAAGGGTTTGTTGTGGATAACGATTTGTTTTGATGACATTTTGTGGATGGGAGATTTTTTTTGTTGAGGGTTTCAAGTAGACATGGCGAACCCTCATGGCTACCGTATCACAGTTCGAGAGTAGCATACCCGCGCAACTCGCCCCAAAGCGTAAGTATGAGGGCGGGATGGCGCTAGTGATGGTTGGTGGGGGGGTTGCAACCTTTTTGTTCTCGTTGCATGGCGCGGATTTGTAAGTAAGTAGTTTGAAACTTTATGTACATAGACAGGCAACTGTGATGGACCCCTTTTTTGTCTTTATCGTTGGTATTGCAATAGACAAGATAGTCGGGTTACTACGTATGCTAGGCTGTTAGGCTAGCTACTAGCTAAGGTTTACATGACAAACCCTGATCTACATCGTCCGTCGGTGTCAAACTTGTCAAGTTTGCACCCTGCATTTTCCCTTCCCATCTATCTAGACTTTTTGCGTAAGTAGCGCAAGGGGGGCCCGATCGTAGCAGAGATTATGGCGTGCTTTCTCTCTCTATCTCGGTATGGCGGTAACTAACTAACTACCGGGGGATTACTTACATACACGCTAAGTAAAGGCAACCCCCCCTTGCTAGTTAAAACGTTGAAAGTGAAACACGGACAAGCCCTCTTCTCTCTGCCCTTTCTTTCCCCCTGGTAAAACCCCCGGTCCCCCGAATATCCTGCCTAAACAGGCAACCCTTGACATCGCGACTCGTGTGGAATTTTTTTTCCAGAGCGATGATCTGGGGGGTTCCTGGTTGGATCGTGGGACGTGGAAAGTGGAAGGACGACAGTCACCATATACCCCTGGCCCTCTGGGTCCCCACAGTTCCCTTTTCCCAGCGCAGGTCCCAGCCACCTCCTTCTTCTCGTTATCTTATCGAGATTGTGGAGACCTCAAGTTCGAGTCTCGGCATAATATGGATTTTCTGTGGGGTGATGTCCGTTACCCTGGCCCCCGTCATCCCTCTATTTCTCATTTCGCAATATACTATGGAGTCATCACGTTTCCCCATGCCCCGTAATAAGGCCTTTTGAGTATTTTGGACAGAAATCTCATGCAGTAGTCTTGTTTTGGATTTTTTTTTCTCTTTCTCTTTCTCTTTCTCTTGGTCTTGGTGCCCAGGCGGAAGGACGTTGGTGGGGAGAGGGTGAGACGATGTCGTTACATGTCGTGATGTGAGGTTCAAGTGTTTCGCATGCGTCCTGTTGGTCGGATTTCGGGGTAACTTGAGTCGGTGGTGGGAGTGCAATAATACTCTCATAGTGAGTGGATTATTGTTGATAAGAATAGCTGATTTTGGGCTTCAGGTATTGTTGTTTTTGCTTGTGTATATTTCAGCTTATAAAGCTGCGACACACACAAGTGTCATGATTGCGGGTCACGGAGGGTCAATAGAAGGTCTGATATTTGGAGATGAGCCGACTGTGAATCAAGGCGGCGACGTAGAGGAAGGAAAAACCAATGGCTTAATCGGCTCTCGGCCCCGGGTGCTCTCGCTCCCGCCATGACATGAGCGCAAGGGGTGGAAAACGAGTTGTCAGATGTCGATGAAGATTCCAGAATGTGTCAGATTACTCATGAGAAACCCGCTGCAGTAATGCTTTCATACCCATTATCTTACAGTGTCAAGCCGATACACTGGTTGTCGCAACACTTGACACGTGATGAGACGCGAGGACGAGGCTGCAAGAATGTGATTTTTATCAAAGAAAAAAATAGATAATTACAGAAATATGTAAGCAAGAGTCGTAGTAATGCGTTCTATAATCTAAGTTGAAGTGCACAAAGGCACGGGAATATGCATCGTCACTCCTCAACCATCCACCTGAGAGCGGCTATGTACATACATATGCCGTCTTCTCAAGCCATGGTCCTGTTGTATGCGTTTGTGTGGTAGAACCAATCCAGTTTCTCCAAAATCGCTTCCTCCGTGTAGTCTGCCGAGTTGATATTCTTTGGGCGGAATTCGGGCTGCATCGGGTCAATGAAAATGGTGTCCTTATCGTATCCCCATTTCTCGAGTTGAGTCACATTGAATGCCACCATCATGCTGTGAACTGTTAGTCTTGATATACTCAAGAGTAGAAGGCCTTAGACTTACTCGTAATCCTCATGGACCAGGTTGTGACAATGGAACATGTAGACACCCTTCCATGGTGCGTATCTTGCCACGACTCTGACCACTTCGCCGGGAGCAACCCAAACGACATCCTTCATGCCTGCTGATTCGTATGGCATCACCATATTCCTTCCCCCAGTGCGAGAAAGGATCTGGAAATCAACCAGATGGATGTGGACTGGATGCGAGGCATTTCCACCTCCGTGCCTCAGTTCCCAGATTTCATCCTGGCCCAGGATTGGTCGGGTCAGGATGCGGTTTTCAATGTCTACCCAGCCGACACCGTTGATGACCCATGAACCATTAACACGGGAAAAGGTAAAGTTCTTTGTGACGTTGGCGTCTGGTGGTGGAGGGATGTAGTGCATATCCGTTGGGAGAGGATCGTTGACTATGGAGTCGTCGTCTGGGTCGCTGACAATAAATTTCATAATGCGATCAGTTGCGGCAAAGTCGAGGTTTCCAGCCATACCACGCTTGTTGTGCATGGTAATGTTCTTGCCCGCGTGGTTGGCAAAGTCGACAATTATCTCATAACGTTCACCTTCAGCCAGCGCAAGGTTCTTAGTTTCCACTGGGTGCTGGAAGAGACCTGAGGAGAAAATTAGCAGAAGCCGAACATATTAATCAACCAACATACCGGAATCCGAACCAATGACATTGAAGCTCATTGTTTCATTGCTTCCGTCTTCCTTGAGATAAATGTCGAATGCTATTGTGAATCAGCACACTGGTAACAATGCAGATTACATGATTTGACTTACCACGACTGACAGCGCCATCGAGCATGCGGAAACGGTATTTGCATGGCTTTACTTCTAGGTATGGCCAAGGCTGTCCGTTGCTGCCAAAATGATTAGTCATGATGGAACAACTTGTAGAGATCTTCTTACACTTCAAGCACATCACCCCAAAGTCCAGTGTGGTTGTTGGTGTTGTATATCAGGGATCCGTTTGTGGAATATTGCTTGGCAGAAATAGCGAGTGGAACATCAAAGTCGCCATCTGGCAAGTCAAGCGCTCGCTCTTCGTCGTCGCTCAAGAGATAGAAACCATTGAGTCCGAAATACACGTTCTCGCCTGTTTCGTGTTCGGTGTGGTCCTATCGATGTCAGCTCGACCTTTGCAGCAACTAATTCAGAGTTGACTGACATGGTACCAGATTGTTCGTGCATTTTGTGCATTTGGGTAGTAGTAGTCTTTGTACTGGCCGGGCCGCGCATAGTCTGCTGCCCATCCATCAAATGGAGCACGATTGTATTGGCCGTGCACGTGGACAGACGAATTTGTTGGACTGACGTTGTTAAATCGCACAACAGCCTCTGAAATGGAACATTAGCTTAGCACGAGTAGGTTGAAGACCAATCTCACCTCGGCCCTTGCGCATCTTGAAAGTTGGACCAGGCACGTGCCCATCATACGAGAACATATCTGCAGGTGGGAGGTCAGGATAGATTTGTTTTTTGACGGCCTTGACATCGACTTCGTAATAGTCAATGATAGCGCCTGTGACGTTGTTGGTGTAGGTGCTGTTCTGTCTTAGTTTTCAATCATTGCCGGACTGTTGGGTATCCTACAATTTTGATTCCTTCACTGGGGGTATGGGAAGTGGGTATTGAAAGATCCATTTGTACTCTGGACTGTTCCATCTCTCTTCCTTGTCGTTCGGAGGAAGCAGATCATCTGTTGGATGCTCATCCAGAATAGGGTCTGTAAGAGTTGGATAGGCTAGATACGATGTTGTAGTGGTGTTGGGTGTAGTGTAGTTAGCGAATGGCGCGGCACGAGAGCCTAGAATTAAGCAGTTGAGTAAGAAACATGAGCGAGTGACTGATGACGAAAACATATTGATACAGGAGAACTCTTTCAAGCTGACGAACACAAATGCAGAGGCATCACGAAAGCTTTAAGCAAGCCAGGCAGCGCACCACGTGCAGCCACACCATCATTATTCAAAGATCATAACAGAATCGGGCGTTCACCAAGACATGGCCAGCTGATGGGCTTTGGAGCTCGGCAGATCCAAAGACAAACGCAGGGATATCTGTGGCTTGCCCCGGGCAGTGGTGATCGCAATGCGGTGCTTCCTGGAACCGATCGAGATGCACATTGTCGAGAAAGGGGGATCCAAGGGAGTTTTTCTCATGGCGAGCTTACGCTTCGGGTCTTTTGTCGAGAGATAATAGAGCTAACGAGGGAAAAAGCAAGTGATAAGATTGCAACTGGCTCTAGCACCATAGTAGATGATTGAGAACAGACAAGGTTGATAGACATGTTATTGTGCGTTCAATGGAACTCATCTGGAAGAGCGTAATGGAAGAGGGCATGTGTTTAATTGCACTGTGGCTGTAGTGTAGCTGTGGTGAACTGGAAGCTGCGCAGACCCGTGGACCCTTCCTGCCTAGTGGACATGTATTCATTAGACCCCAAGCGTACGCACTAGCGCTTCCTTTGGCCTCGCCTTGTTCGTTTTTCCACTCACCTCTTGTTGTAACCACACTCATCATCAGTGCAATACACTAACACGGCCTTTTCGTACGCAATCTTGACGTGGCTGAAGACCACAAAGCTTATCATTGTGTTCCTGACCCGCAGCCTGCCCTATTCCCCAAAAACAAACCAACGAACCCCACCAGATAGGCGACATGGCAAGGGGCTGTGCGTTCCGTTGCTGAAGAAAGAAGGAAAGCATACAGGATTCCTTTCGAACGCCCCGTTCGGACGCTAGCAAGGCGATAAAAATAAACCACTCTCCGGATATCTGCATCCTTCATCATGGCATTGTTGCCGCCCTCACGCGATGGCGCTCGCTACCACACCAGGTACTACGCCCTCAGACACTGTGTTTTGTGCAGTCGCACGGCATGGGTCATGGGCATATGATGGCGCGCCAGATACACGTTATCTACACGTGTCGCTGCGACCTTTGTTGATGATGATCAATTATGGGAAATCAAGATTGCATCATCGATGTGCATGGGTACATCTCTCGGGTAACCCAAACCGTTTGTGTTGTTATTCTTAACTACGAAAGCTACGGTTCCGTCCTACCGACGGCCGGATGCTTGTTAAGCAAGCCCAATGCCCAACTAGCGACAAGAAGCCCGTGACGAGGCTCACCGTCCAACACTTCTGCTTTGACCGATCATTTCAGCGCACAGCTTAGCAGCTTAGTCGATCCCTATTATATGTTTGACATGCATTTTGCCACATATACTGTAATCGTCTTAGACGCACAACACCGAGTTGTGGCGACCGGTGCTAGAATCCCATGTCACAAAACATGCAAGGATGCATCTTCCATCCCAACCAAGTTGGCCATGTCCAAGACAACATCCAACAGGTCTCAGCCCCCAACACTTTAGTATTAACCAGAACCTGGTGTTCTCTGAGGCTCCCCTGTCATCTTTGTTTCCATGTTTACAAGCCTGTTGCATCCCTATTTTTTCTTATTCTGTAAACACCGCGTGCTATGCTGTCTACCGCTATACTAATTAACATCAAATAGCACCAATCCTGGCCGTGTTTGTTACTTGAGGCTACAGAGGTCTGCTAAATCCTCCAAAATATGTACAAAGCGTGGTTCATACGGTACTAGGTTATTCTGGCCGCTAAATAACGTCCTGCTATCTGACAGTTGCCGTAGCCTACGAGCTAGCCATAATACCCACAGCAGCCACTTCTGATATTATCATATACACCAATCGACCAAGGACCTCTAGACGAAAAGCGTAAGAGGCCGAAGAGATTGGATATAAAGAGAAGCTAGACCCTACGGCTGTGTGGATCCGCATACTTCATATAATATATGACAAGAACAGATCATATCGACATGAGGAGGTATATCGTTATCCCTATTTGTGATGATGAATAATGAATAAAGCAGACGTAGAGATGAAATTTTGTCAGATATGGAGGTAATCTCAGCATACAGGTTGCGAGGCCACAAGGTTACGATGAATGATATTTCCAATTTGTCAACATACCTTGTATGTGTTCATGCTCGCTCAACATCAGGGACCAAGCTTGAGCAGGTACTACTTGCCTCGCTATATTATATGCCGCGCTTCATGCTCCCAGTGGATCGATTACATGTTATCGTGCGAAAAGGGAGAATGCTATGGCACATTGATGTTGACATTTGAAGTTGAGGTTGGCAAAGCCAGGGAATGACGTTATCCCATGGCAAGTCAGAGCCCTGGAAATGTGGAGTCGCGCTAACGACGATTGATCGGCCAAAAGTTAGCAGCGCGTCGCCTCTCCAACGCTTCCATGTTTTGCACCCCATTCAACACCACTCGATTCTTAATCCTGTAGATAACTTATCTTCGACATGGGAAAGGGAACCGACAAGCTTTACATTACCCACTCGGAGTGGTCATCGGCCGACTCGTTTGGAAACGCGCGCGGCGCGAACAGCGCAAGTCGAGCGTCTGCTGCCGGCCTATCTTCCACATTCAAGCGCCTTCCGTTCAACTACTGCGCCGTCTCGCTTCAGCCCTTTACTGATCCCGTCTGTACTTCATCGGGTACAATCTTCGACCTCACACACATCCTCACCTGGTTGTCGAAACACCCCAACACAAACCCCATCGACGGAACGCCTTTGAAGCGCGCTGATCTTATTACGCTACACTTTACGAAAAACGAAGATGGCGAATACGTAGACCCGGTCACATACAAGGTCTTGACAGACAACACGCACGTTGTTGCGCTGAAGAAGAGCGGTAATGTGTTTGCTTGGGATACTGTGGAGCGGTTGAACATTAAGGCAAAGAATTGGCGGGACCTAGTCAGCGACGAAGAATTCACGCGCAAGGACATTATCACACTACAGGATCCACAGAGCATCGAGTCGAGAGATTTCAGTTCATATAAACATGTCAAGGATGGAGATACGGTAGTGGCAGAGAATGAGAGTAGCGTGAACAGGGATGCATTAGGCAATGCAGCAAAGATCCTCAAGGCAAAAGAAGCCGTTGCGAAAGCGCGCGAAAACAGGAAGATCAAGGAGCAAGGTGGGACAACATCCAAGGCTATTGCCAACCTCCCACGAAATGGCTCGGCAGCCGCAACAAACGCAGAGCCCAAAAAGCCAGCCTACAACGCTGCAGTATACACTTCTGGTAAAGCTGCAGCATCCTTTACATCGACCGGCGTCACACCGCACACGTCTGGCGAACGCGCCCTCCTCTCCGACGAAGATTACATGCTCAAGCCGAAGCGTGTAAAACAAAAGGGCTATGCGCGGATATCGACTACGCTGGGTGAGCTGAATATCGAGCTCTTGCCAGAGTTTGCTCCACGTGCAGTATGGAACTTTGTCAAGCTCGCGCAGAAGGGGTACTACAACCATACGATTTTCCACCGAAATATCAAGGGCTTCATGATACAAGGTGGAGATCCTACAGGTACAGGAAGAGGTGGACAGAGTATATGGGGCAAGCCGTTTGAGGATGAGTTTGAGGGACCCGAAAGGCATAGTACCAGAGGCGTGTTAAGCATGGCAAATAAGGGCAAAAACACAAACACAAGCCAGTTCTTCATCACCTACCGAGCAGTCCCGCATCTCGATCGGAAACACACCATCTTCGCGCGTGTAGTCGGAGGACTGGACACGACACTACGATCCATGGAGACCGCTGAAGTAGGCGAGAAAGACAAGCCCGTAGACGATATTGAAATACTAGACGTAGTCGTCTTCGTCGACCCCTTTGAAGAGTGGCAAAAAGAGCGCAAAGACAAGGAAAACAAGGAACTCGAGGCTGAGGAAATCAAACGGCAAGGTGGAACCGTCGACGACAAGACTACCTGGACCGGAAAGCGCATACGTGCTGATGGTACTGTAGACAACGTCAGCGGTCAGGGTATGAGCGTAGGCAAGTACCTCCAAGCCGCAAAGCAAGAAATGCAGAATCAAGACGAAGACGAGATTGTAGGCTTCGTAGAGGAAGAGGAGGTCATGGCGCCTGTTAAGAAGAAAGCGAAGACTGGCTTTGGCAACTTTGATGCCTGGTAAAAGAGACCACAAAAAGGGAACTCGAGTCTTTTTTTCTCTTCATGCATCATGATTGACTGATAACACCATATGATACCCCACCCTTCTTCCAAAAAAAACACAAGCTTCTTATCCAGCACCCACTCCCAATTCTAAGTCCGCAAACTCCGCATACATTATGTCATAGCTGGAAGTACTATGCATGTATGTATGCATGTATGTATGCATGATTGCGCACTACGCCTGCTGCACGCCGCTGACTACCCGAACTACCTGTTATACCACCTGCTGACTTTGCATGCTGGGCGCGGGGGAAGAAAACTCGCTCAGTTGGGTGAACTGTTGATTGGGATATGCATGTGCAAGCGAGTACGTACGTCGGGCGATCGTGGGGTCAGGCGTGCAAGTTTACGCCCTGCATTGGTAGAGAGGGGGCATGCAAGACAGGAATGTTCGAGTGCAGCTTGATAGCGCGCCCTACGATGCTTGATTGCGGAATTCTACGGTATCGAGGTTGGCGGGGGCTGGTGGCTGCACTTATGATTAGTACAAGGGAAGGAAGCGATGTAATCATGATGTGGGGATGCGCGGTTGGAGGCGTAGATAAAGGGCGTGGTATGCTCGATGTTGGTCGCCCCGTTGCTTTTTGCACTGGTGGATACGTCTTTTCCCTACAGTACAGACTCCCATTTCAGACTCATTCATAGTCAAAGAAAAAAAGTTTAAAGAAGAGGTCTACATAATGCCATCAGACATCCCCACATCCTGCCGCGCTGTCGTCATCGACAAAGTTGGCGCACCCTGGTCCATCAAAAGCGTGCCTGTCTCCTCCCCGAATCCGGGTGAAGTCCTCATCAAAGTACAGGCTTGCGGTATATGCCACTCTGATGTCTTTCTACAGCAAGGCCACCTCGGCGACCACGTTTTTCCGCGTATCCCAGGTCACGAAGTGATTGGCACGGTGGTTGCGGTTGGCGAAGGAGAGAAGAAGTGGAAGGTAGGGGATCGGATTGGGGGAGGATGGCATGGGGGGCATGACAGCGTGTGCAAGGCGTGTAGTCGGGGGTTGTTCCAGATATGTGAGAAGCAGGATATAAATGGGGTTAGTAAGGATGGGGGATGTGAGTTTTCCCTACGTGATGTAACAGTACATCTGCATATTTATTTGAGTAAGAGTTTTGGAACTGACACAAGAGGGTGTTACTAGATGCCGAGTATTGTACTCTCCGCAGCGAAGCCGCAGTACGCATTCCGGCTGACGCGGATGCCGCTGAGTATGCTCCCTTGCTCTGCGCTGGTGTTACAGTATTCAATGGGATACGCAAGATGAATATCCAGCAGGGAGATACGGTGGTTATTCAGGGCTTGGGGGGTCTGGGGCACCTTGCTCTACAGTACGCTCGCAAGATGGGATACAGGACGGTAGCGCTGTCGTCGTCGAGTGACAAGAAGGACTTTGCGTTCCAACTGGGAGCCACAGATTACATCGACACGTCGAAAGAGTCTGCGGCAGAGGGACTCCAGAAGATGGGAGGCGCATCCCTCATTGTCGTTACAGCACCAAACCCACAGATCATAGGGCCTTTGGTTGACGGACTCGGACCGCTGGGTAAGATGCTTGTCCTTGCGCCTGTGGGCGACGTGCCGATTAATACTGTGAGCCTGGTTCTGGGGGGCCGCTCTGTCCACGGCTGGCCATCGGGACACGCACTGGACAGCGAGGAAGCGATTGACTTTGCGGAACGTCAAGGGGTCAAGTGCATGATTGAGAAATTTCCATTTGATAAGGCGGAGGACGCAGTTAAGCACATGGAAAGTGGCAAGGTGCGCTTCCGGAGCGTCATTGTCATGGACTAAAAGTCGTTCCACCGGGATCAAGCTGGCATGTGTTGCGAAATTGAGGATCGCGCAATGCGCTCGAGAACTATAGTTGAGGCTATATGGAAACGTCGAAACATTTTGGTCGAATCTTCTCCCTCTGTCGTTGTTTGTTTGGCGGTTGGCATTCTGGGATGATCGAGGCCGCTCACCGGTGGTAGGCAGGTGTGAGGCAGAGAGCTAAGTTCTGGGTTACTAGTAGGTGCTAAGCTGAATGTCGCTGGGCTCCGTTTCCTTGATGACACACCAGTGCATAGTAACTAGACTAGTACTATTACTTAGTAGTAGTGTCTAATTCCGTCTCTCTGTCACTTGAGGCCAAGTATAGCTTGAGTGGCTTATCTTTCTCCATCTCTCCCTTTGCCTTGACTGACTGCAAGCGCCAGAAGCGGCGCAATCCACGGATGAGTGCGGGCCGCTCGCCACTTCAGCAGCCGCCGAGCATTTAATCAAGACTGGCCTCGACACAAGCTTCCCACCAACGGTTCTTTTTGTGCTTGCGGGTACCTGCACCTGAAGCGCGCTCGCGACTTGTAACGCCTGCAGTGCTTACGTCGGCCTATTAGGGGCCGCGCTGCCCTGGCCATTAACGACATGCGCTAACTCCGTTGTTTCAGAAGACTGGGTTTTGGCCACTTGCAACACCAACTCAGGTACACGACAATCCTGCAGGGTCTGCTGCCTCTCCTCCAGGGGGCTGCTCCGCCAATTGCTATGCAAGACGCGTAGGTGGACCTGGGGTTGGGGTGAAGAGGGCCATGTCGACGGGCCATTGTAGATCTGCCTTAAGTTGTTGGCCGGTCCGGGCTCAGGTCAGCTGCGACCTGCGCTGAGTTATTGAGCGACTGAACATCACGAAGATCGCGGCTCTCCTCGGTTTCCTTTCTTGTTCTCGTCCCGCGCCACTGGCTGCCTTTTTTCCTCCTCCTCCTTCTTCTTCCTCTTCTTGTTCTTCCCGGGTTCCTTTCTATTCCTGATTGACGCTGTGCGTCGTCAATGTTGATCAGTCCATTTAGGGAACAAAGTCACTCTTTGCAGGCCTGGGGTCAAACTTTGACTTTGTTCATTCATTTGTGCATTCTGGTTTGCTGCTTTCTACATTCTTTACTGTCATCTTTTCGCAAGAACAAGAGTGGCTATCGTCTGCTCCGTGCCAAGTCCAACTTTGTTCGAGCACTCGAATCCCTGGCATCGTTATCTCCCTGACGTGTTCGCCAACAAGAAAATCGAACAGAGTTTGTCTACAGCAAAACGTAGTTGCCAGATCATTGCGCCAACGCTCAGGTTCTAGTGGACTGGTAGCATATTTCAAAACTATCTACTAGGCTAGGAACAGGCGCCACCGTCTCAAGAACGTCATAGCCCATATTCAAACGGCAGTCGTCTCAGATCCTCTCCGGAAGACGTTCTTCCATCGGCATTTTGCGTTCGGTAAACGACGCCTGAACGTGTGCCCAGATATCGTCGCTCCTATACGTTTGCTTCCTCACACCAGACCTGCCAGTCTACACACCGTCCCTCCACCTACAACAACAAACCTCACGATGCTATCGATATCATTACGTACAACCGCACTGGCGTTGCTCTGCGCATCTACTGCTCTTGCTCAGACCGTCTCGCTCTCGGCCTTTATCCCACGGATCGACAACCTCCCCTCGGCCTGCAACACTGTCTACTATTCAGCCATTTCCGGGTGCGTACCGGGAGACTTCCAGCCAGGCGCAACATGTAGCGCTGCCTGCGTACGGGGTCTCAGCCAAATCGGAGACAGTGTGAAGAAGAGATGCGCCAACGTTGACGTGGGCGAGCTTAGTCTCATTGGTGTCTTCCAGAACGGACTGGGTATCGCGAGTCTGTGTCCTGGCGTTACTGTAACGACTATCAAGTCAGACTCTCCGACAACGAGCACACAGTCGTCTAGGTCATCCACAAGCACAAGGGCAGCATCGTCATCGTCGTCGTCATCATCATCATCATCATCATCATCATCATCATCATCATCATCGGAGACAACCTTAGCCAGCTCGACTGTTGATGCAAGACCGACACCGTCAAGCTCATCGACCGACACGCAAAACGAACAAACCACTAGCTCAATTTCTTCAACAAACGGCCTGGTTCTGGACCCGAATGCTACGGGATCAACCCCAACTACAACAGTAGCCGTCCCGCCCGAAGACACAAACGCTCCCGACCCATCGCTCGCGCCAGGCACGCAGTTATCCAATGCCTTTTCAGGTGGTGGATCACCATTTGATGTTGTCGCGACAGGCTCATCAAGTCACAAAGGCATAATTAGTGGTACCGCGGCAGCTCTCCTGGCGACAGCCTCCCTTCTGATCATCTGTGCATAGTTGCATATCACTCTTTTTTTGTTCTCTTATTTCCTAGCGTTGTATATACGGCTCACGACACGGCGTTTGGGGCATTAGCATGTTTGATTTGTACCATATACCCGTACCGATGGATTAAAAGATCGATTGGTACTACAGCTAGCTGGGAATGTCAGCAGATTGGAAGCAACGGACATGTGTACGATGATGCAAAGCAGAATGGGCTGTAGAGCAGCGCCACAGACCTAGACAGAGACAGAGGCAGCTGGTCTCGTGCTATGGTGACATAGTACTATACGCAACAATGAATCAAACAGAAGCACACCAGCTCATGACTCGTCGGTTGACAGCTGATACTCTTGTGTGCTTTAGTTTCCATCCTTTTCCGTATACTGTAGGCCATATTTTGTATATTTGTGACGTCTTGGCTCATGCGTTGCGGTCCTACTCTAAGCCGCGGCAATGGAATGCTCCGGCCAACGCAGGCGACCCATGCGAGGTAGTAAGTAAGCGAGTGGGGGTGGCCACCACCTGCGCCCTAGACGTAATGGCCCATTTCCGCTCCGCTCGCCGTATTGTCGGCTGCCTTTCCGCTGACTCTGGACCCACCATGCAGGAGCACAGCCGTGGAAGATGAGGAAGACTTTATTGCTATGCTTTATCCACGGCTTCAAGGTACGTTAGCTTCTCTCCGTCGCGGACCCATGTGGGACCAGTGCAATACGTCATTGTCAGGTGGCGGCCAGGCCCAGTCTCAGCATAAACAACCAGCAGCGCCATTACAGCACTAGGCGGTTTGAAGGCAGTGAGACTGGGCACTGAAAACATGTACTGACAAATCGAGTGATAGGGCGGGGATGAGACGTTCAGAACGTTTCCGAGCCACGTGAAGGCGCTGCTCCAGCATGCCCTGCCCAAGGTCACCATCCTCACCATCACGTATCCCCAATTTGAGACAAGAGGCGACTTGCACGAGTGTGTAGGGAGATTCAAGGAATGGCTACAGGACAAGATCATTGATCTCGAGGTGGCTAACTCGACGCCCTCGCCCACAGTCGACCCCTCGGTGCGGACCATCTTGGTGGGCCACTCCATGGGTGGCATTGTAGCGGCAGAAACACTGCTCTCCATTCTCTCGGAACAGCCGATCCACTCACAGTCGAATTCGCAAACGGGCGCCGAGTCGCTGTCGGAACACTCGACGCTCATGTTCCCGTACATACAAGGTATCCTCGCCTTCGACACGCCATATCTAGGCATTGCGCCGGGCGTGGTAGCCCATGGCGCTGAAAAGCATTGGAATACGGCGAGCTCGGCATACTCTGCGTACACAAACCTCGCCGGTGCATTTGGATGGGGTGCCAAAGACACGGCCTCCAGCACGGTCGATACAAGCAAGATGCTCCCTGCGCCCGCGACCTCTCCAAGCGCGGATGCGGCATCAGCGCCTTTATGGCAGCGCTACGGCAAAATGGCTATGTTTGCAGGAGCCGCAGGAGCCATTGCAGCCGGCGGTGCCGCAGCATACATGAAGAAAGACCAGATCAGCCAGGGCGTAACGTGGGCAACGTCGCACCTAGAATTCGTCGGCGTCCTTGCACGGCCCGAGGAACTGCGTAAGCGATTAGAGAAGATTGCAAAGTTTACTACAACACATGAGCTTGGCTTCTGCAACATGTATACTACTTTGGGCCACGCTATCAACAGTGAGAACAAAGAGCACGGCTGGACAGGCAAAGTCGCAGGCAAAGACCGCACTTTTTGCAATCTACCCAAGGGCCCGCTAAAAAATTTCTTCATTCCTGCTGTAAACGATAAAGCTACGGCTGAGACATGGGCGCACACGTCCATGTTCGATCCCCGCAATAACCCGGGCTACTACACGCTCAGCGAGACAGCCAAGGAAAAGATTATCGAGTGGACCGAGAACACGGAGTGGTATGGAGAAAGCGAGGGACCGCTGATAGGTGAAGTAGGTGAAGAAGCAGAGATTGTGGAGCGTCAGGAGGTGGATGAGCAGATGCAAAAAGAGGCGGATGCGAAGGAAGCAGAGAAGGCGAAGAGTAAAGGGGATGGGGATGGGCTGGAGGAGGAAGGAGGGTTTGTGCATCTCAAACAGGGGGCTGAGGCTGCGGAGTGGGAGGATGAGGCGAGAAAGAGGACGGAGTTGTGATGGTTGAAGTCGCGTTTTCGTGGTATACCCCCCTTTGCTTGCTATCAAGTCTGTAAGTAAGTACCCACATAGTTAAGGCCTGTTCGACCCGTCCTGCTTCTTTAACCTAGTAGTCTCTATACTATATAAATTCAATGCCCACTATCCCTTTAGCCTCTTACCTATCTATGGCATTCGAAACTTGAATGCAAAATTGCTATACTTAGATTCCTCAACACCCAACTTTGTTGTCTTGGAAGATAAATAAGGCATAATCTGGCAAGGGTTTTATTTTAGTTTGTAGCCCCATTTACAGGCTACATCCTTATCGCTGATCACGGCCTTGTACGGCAATGAGGGTTAGCGGCAGCGGGAGATTTGCCGTTGTCCGGGGCTAATGCGCGGGTATTTTGGACAGGAAAAATGCGGAGGGGGGGGGGGGGGGTTAGGCGGGAGGGGTGTGGGAGCGGGAGACATCACTTTATCATTAACACGAAAAATTTGCAATGTTTTCTCTTTGTGTCCAGTTGGAAACTGGTTGACCCTTGGGGTGGTGGAACAGCCTATCTGCTATTTCTTCTTCTTCTTCTTCTTCTTCTTCTTCTTCTTATCTTTCTTTGATACCCAAGGACTTTTCTAATGTAAGAAAAAAGAGGTAGTTTAACTATGGGACATCAATATCCATCCAATCCGGGTCATCATCGTCGTCATCTGTGTCCTGCGAATCTTCACTACCCGACGTATCAGAAGGGGACCGCCGCATGCGCACAACGAGGTTCTTGTCGCTGCGCTCGACGTCATCGTGCCATATTCCCAAACCATTGACACTACTACCACCGCCAACAAAGTACAAGTAGCCGACTTGCCCCGCGACTTTTGCCGTCTGGCGCTCCAGTTCTTCGCGCTCCTCACGCTGTTTCAGCGTCTCGATGAATTCCGGCTCGACCTGCACTTGCTCCGACGACTCCGAGTAGGATAGAGAGCTACGCGGAGGACGAGGCCGCGTCGTGTTTCCGCGAGCTCGGCGCTCCGCCATGCGGCCCTGTTCCTGTATGCTGCGGTAGTTGCGCCAACTGAAGAAGCCGGGTATGGGCCAGTCCCAGAAGGCGGCGGCAATCTCAAAATCGGGGCCCAAGCCATGCTTGCGGCGCACCGCTGCTTCTGTCTTGTTTCGGGCGTTCCAGGCCTCGCGAAGGGCGTTTTGCTGCAGCATTTGGTGGCGGTGGTGGTTGATAATTTGGAGCAATTCGGGGTTGCCTTGTTGTGGTTCTGCTGGCGGCCGCCAGTGCTGCGTGGTACATGCTGCTGGCCGAGGCGGAGGCTGTGGCGGTGTGCTAGACTCGAGGGGCCGTGGCGTGATAGGGGCAGCGACTGCCTTCTCCCACCAAGCCACATTGTACGCTGCAGCCTGCGCCTCGGGCACACTGGCTGGATACGAGGCTGACATGGAGTCACAGATGGTGCAGAGCGAGGGGCTCTGGGATAGGACTGCTGCCTGGGCTGACCGTGGGTCTGATCGTCTGTGTGCGTCGTCCCACAATTGTTCCCGCTCCCAGCGGAGTTGATCGACCCTCCTCGTTTTCTCAAAGCGCTGCTTTGCAATGAAATACCCCTTTCTGGCCTTGTTCCACCGCTGGTTGCGCATGGGCTCTGGGGGTTTCAAGCCTCCTTGGCTGGCCAGCTTCTTCAACGCAGCGTCAGACCTTGCACGGGCCCGGGAGAGAGCGCATCGAGGGCACCAGGGCACATGTGTCGAATTCGAAGGGTGAATTGTATGGCCACATTTACTAGCTGTCCGTATTGGGTGACCGTAAAAGGAGCCGGGAAGCGTTTGTTTTTTGTCCAGGGTGGCGGGCATGTATTCTAGGGTGAGCATCATCGGCATGATGAAGACAATAGTTTGGTTGGTGAATTTGGTGGTTGAGGGTCGTAAAGGAGCGTATGTGCATTATTGCTGGTGGGTTAAGGTATGGGTCGCGTGATGTGGTGGACCACAGCCAGGCGAGGGGAACTCGGAAAAAAACTGAGCAGTAAGAAAGGATTGGAGCCACCAAGAGAGGAAAAGACTTGACAACAGCAACAGCGATCCAGATCGAGACCAGGGCAGAGGAGGAGCGTACTGCGGCACTTTTTAAACTGTGAGATGGACCTTCAGCCCTGTTGAACGAGGCGCGCAAGCGCGTCATCGTGCTGGCCCCTTATTGGCCCGTTACTACAAAAAGTCGCACGCGTGTCGGTCATGGCCACCTGCCCGTGCGCCTATTGGCTGTGGGCTGCCCACCCGCCCGACTGGATATCGTGGGGGGCAGATCGACTTACTACAACACATCGCCTCTGACTTGGCACCGACACCATGCTCTTGGGCATCCTCCCGGCACCACTACGAAGCCCAACCTTGCCACACTCATCGGCACTAGCCCTCGCAGAACTACCCTTCCTCCAACATCACCCTCACACTCACCTTCACCACGAGACTCTGCGTCAAGCCCCACATGATCCCATGTACAAAATCCAGTCAATCCGGCGTAAAAGCTACCATCATCACGGTATGGCCTCGAACACAAAGAAATATCCTTTTCCGGTTGCTCGGTGCAAACTTATCCAATTGCTGCCAATATGCAGCAAACACACAAGTTCTGTCTGTGCAATCTGGAAACAAGAGTGAATGGTGATTGACCATCTAATTGGTTGCCGCATTCACTGCAGCACGATGGACTTAAAAATAATAGTTTAGATACAACTGTTTGAGTGTCCCTCTTCTTACCCTCAACCGGCACCCATCAACAATACTGCGAGTATGGAAGAGAAGCGACCAGAATTCCCGTGCAGGCGTGCCTCGTTCAATCCCGAAGCAGCAACCTTCAGTCCGACGCCGGCCAAAATTGGAGCGGCAGATATTAATACTAAGCTAACTTCCTGCATGAACTCTCCGCAGGGGTTGAGCGTCCCGGAAATGTACGAAGGTGATTATCTTCCATCGCACGGTTCATGCTATCAGCCTGTGACTTGAATATAGAAGATTCTCCTTTTCGGCCTTCCAGAGAGATGCGCCCCGACTACCAGGCGTACAGTGGACCGAGTGTCCCACAACTCGTAGGCGCTGAATCGGACCAGCCGGATATGTCATTTCCCGATTTTCATGATATGCTGCATGGTAAGACTATGCCCAGCACTGCTCAAACATGCAGTGCTAATACAAACACTGCGTAGCCCTAAGCCAAGCTGGAAACCAAGCAGCACAGAACCCCGGTACTCGGATGGAATCCATCCACACCGCGATGCCCTATCAGTCACGATGGGTTTGGCCTACGCAACGTTACGAGCCCAGCTTCAGTGCCCCGGAAGTCGAAGAGCTTAGCACCAGTCTTGGACTCCCCGGCATAGTGAGGAAGGGAAAGGCGCGCACTGACGACCCAGCGGCATGCCCCAGCAATCTCTCCAACTTCAAAAGTCCTGCTAGCACTAATCTTCATGGTAAGCTCATGGGTCGAGCTCTCGGTAAGCCGTTTACTGCTAACGCTCTAGCCCGCTTTCTTAACGCGCAGGGTGTCTCAGATCATACGGCTATAGGACCTCAGAATCTTCACAACTATGGATTTGGCGTGCAAAATGAGCGGGAGATCGGAGAAGATCCGCCTACTAGAACCATACAGCCACCTCCCGAATTTGCTAGAGAGCGTCCCCGCGAGATTCTTGAAGAAGATCAACCTACTAGAACTGTACAGCCACCTCCTGGATTTACCGGAGAAAGTTCCCGCGAGATCTTTGCTGAAAGGTGCGGCACCAACTTTGCGGATATACTTGAGCCTCAAGCCGTGCCTGCAGGTCCTTCAGCGTTTAGACACCCCCGCCGATTCAGCGACCTCCAGTCCGCCGTCCAAGCTCTACAACAGAGGAGCCACGCAAACCGCCTGCCACCTAAGAGAGTCACCCGCCCGCGAGCCGCCACCCGCACCAAGCGTTCTGACCAAGGTCCCGAGCCCTCATCCGCCGATATCTACCCAGACGACGCACCCTACCCATCTATCCCCCGCCCTTCCTACGTGCCAGACCCCACCCTCGTATTTCACGACTACTCCTCGCACAACCGCGGCTTTAAACCCCAAGACACCAAATCCTGGCCCACCCCCGCAGAAGTCTACTCCGAAAAACCCGTTCAAGGCCCTACTCACCCCAGCTCCTCCGCGAAAGAGGACACAGAACCGGAATTCAATCTCTTCAAAGACCACTGTTACCCTACTGACGCCGATATCCATGACCCCGACACGGAAATCGATGCTTTGCTCAAGGCTATCCCGCACCTCTTGGACCTCGATGTGCCGGAGCTGGAGTGGGATCCGCACCCATTGACGCCGGGCCAGATTGATGGGTCGCGGTATGGAATGCGGTTTCATGGTATTGGGCTGGGGGATAGGTGGATGGGTCCGGATTTGAGTCGTGATCCGAACATCCAGGTTCGGTGGTGATTTGGTGCGAGTTGGGCACTGGGATAGATCCGTCGTGAGGTTGGGATTGCTAGTATGCTTGGTATTATTTGGGTTATATGCCCTGGGATCTATTTGCTTGCTGTCAATGCAGCTGACAGAATCGGTATGATGGGATTGGTGCTGGGGAAATAATTGCAATGGAATAGGAGGGTCAAAATGTGCAGGCCCGAAGAATCTTATCTGCAGACTCTTTTGAGATGGACTATATGACTACAAGTGGCCAGTGGAAGAATAGGAATCAATAAGAATACTATTAAACATGAATGCCCAAAAATGTGTATAGGTCTAACGAGGTCTACACAAGTATCCCCAACGCCACCATAGCCAAGTACCCATTCATGTCATCATTGTCAGAATATAGCCCACCTCCACGAATCAAGGCCTGCCTCACATCCATTTTTTTCTCGGTTTCCTCCTCTCAAACGAAGTCAAAGTCACTCTCCTGGCTCATTCTTTCATTGCCAAACGCCGCCTACCACCGGTGCCGGATCTTGAACCACGAAGAATTGACATGTGACTTTGGATTCAAGAGTTAAAGACTATACTGCTATTGCGGCTGCGAGGGCGTCGCAGTGCCAGAGCCGTTGGAAGGAGGAGTTCCCACTCCAGACAGCGGACTTACAGTGCCACTTGGTGGCACGGGAATTTGAATATCTTCGGGACTACCGGGTACCATTGATTCGGGGAGGCCGGGGATCTTGATGCGCTTTGCGACGTTGTTGTAGGATGAGGGTATGATCTAGAAAATAGTAAGCACAGTAAATGAGAATGTGCGTAAATTATGAAGCGCGGACTTACCTCGATAATCTCATCACGGGGAAACTCGAGTTTGGGAATGTCTGCTGCATTGCATGCCATGAGGTACCCGTAAAGCACACGAAGCACGGATTCGTGGGCGATGATCAGGAGATCGTTTTCTTCGCGCTCAAGCTCGAGAATGATGGGCTCCATGCGTACGGCAAGGTCGTGGTAAGATTCTGCACGGGGGTATCGGTGATGGTATGGATCTACCTCGTGCTTTTTGACTTCCTCGGGGAACTCTTCTCGAATCTTGGCTTCGGACATCTTCTCGCATACACCGGGGTTCATCTGGCTCATCTGCGATCGCTGCCTTACGCGATAGCCCATGGAAGCTAGAACCTCTGAAGTCTGGACAGTCCTTCGACGTGTCGAGGTCCAGATGGTCAGTGGTTTCAGAGACGCATCTGTCGCTCCAGACTCGATTAACTTCTGCTTTTCTTCTTCACGGTACTTCAACAACACTTCGCTCATCTTTCTTGCGTATTCGTGGCCTTCTGGTGAGAGATTGGCATCGGCTTTGTATGAATCCTCCTCTCGTGTCGTTCCGGCACGTGCAAAGTATGTTTGCCGTGACTTGATGTGGAGATTGAGCAGGTAAAAGACAATACGCTGTGAGAGGTATCCAAATGCGCAGTTGTTTACAACAACCCGCTCGCCGGCATTGATCATCTTGATCCAATGTAGGTCGGTCTCCTCCATAGTCTCGAAATGAGGTATCCGTGCATTGATACGTGCCAGGTAGTCTTGAACTGCATCCTCGTCCTTCCAACCCTTGTAATCTGGTGAGGAAATCTTAACGCGACGCACGTTTTCCTGGATGATACGTTCGTCTGTGCAGTGTGATTCGATGAAGATTGTTTGGATCCCATTCTTTGCAAACTCCTTGGCTAACGACCGACGGCCCTGGCTAATGGCGTTGACGGCATCGTAAATGGCCACTTGACCTTTGTCGTTCTCCAGAAAGTGATAGATGTCGTCGCGGCATTTTTTCAAAATCTTGTTGCGAAGCAAGACGGACTGTGGTGCTGCGTTGAGGAAGAAGTAGTCTTCAGGCACATCCATGCCGGGACTTAGCGTAGCGCGACGGTAGTCGCCAAGATGAAACACGTGAGTCTTGACCCCGAGCCAGCGCAGGTAGCGGGCCAGAGCAACAGAGGTGTGCGTCTTTCCTCGAGCCGGAAGTCCGCAGGTGGCGATGACTATCCTGCCTGAATGGAAGAGGCGGCCCGATTCTGTGCTATAGAGTTGGGCAGGCGCCATTTCTTCCCTGGCAGGCAGGTCGTGGATTGCATCGACGGCTGTACTCGACCGCCGCCGGAAGCGGGGTGAGTTTGCGTATATCTCAGCGGTGCTATGCATGGTGAGTTAATGTTCTCTTGGAGCCATGTGCAGCGCTGCTGCTCGAGTATGGCCGCGGAAAGTGGGGTCATGGCACTCACAGTAAGGTGTCCATAGTTGCAAATAGGTAAAGTCTACAGAGAGAAGAATTGAAGCAAGGAGAAGACTGCGGATTGTGAGATAAAAGGGAAACAGCCACTCGTTAAGCAATGTGAGTAAGGTATGGATGCTTCAAGAAGGTCACGGTTCCCCGGTAGTCCAAAGGTGTGCCGAGCGACGTCAGCGAGCAAGGCGCGACAACCCGCGACAGTTCAATGTAGCGATTCTACCAGGCCACGTCGCAGGACTGTCTGAGAAGAACTAGTCAGTGCGTTTTCTTTTGGAGGATTTGGTAGTCGAAGGACTCAAGGCGCAAATGTCCGCTGCCGTCATGTTGGGGAGCCAGCCCTCGAAGATAACGGATTCGGGGCGCTGGGTGGGCTAGCGCCTATTATGTCATCAGTAACTTGAGAAAATGTTCACGATATCATCACTGCCCAGTGCCCGCGACGCATCACAGCATCCCCTCACCCACCTGCTGCCATTTCCAACCCCCCCTGTGCCGGCCCTCCCATATTCATCGGGAGCTTCTACTTGGACCTCGACGCACACTTTCGTCATGGCTACCCCGCTGCAGCTCAGCAACCCGGCGCAGGAACAGGCTGTCGCTGACATCCTTTCACGGCCTCGCGCAGTCAATACCGGCCCATTCGCACAATTCCTCAACGTATACGATGCCTTTCAAGAACGGAGAGAGGCATTGAGTCTCAGCAACCCCGGCACAGTGGAAAACATTGCCCGCGAGGTCCAGCGCGATGTTTTTCTGAACAATTCCAGCTTTTCCGGCCTGCGCGCCGAACTCACAAAGGCATTCAGCGCTGCCCCGCTCTTCCAGGTTGCCCACTCACTGTCTATGGGGTCGCAGGTCATGCCCCCATACTCATACATGGTTCTTTACGGATCACCAAGGGTGCGTCGCTCGCTTGCTGGGCTGTTTTTAGCACGCTGACATTTTGCAGGTATTCATGCAAGGAAACATTGACAATGAACTCGCCTTCTCCGGCCGCTTCAATTGGCGCTGGACGTCAGCATTCGTTTCCAAGGCCGCTGTCCAACTCACCTCGCAGGGAAACATGGTCTCGCTTGAGAACGACTACACGGGTGCCGATTTTTCCGCTTCCCTCAAGGCCGTCAACCCCTCGATACTTGATGGTGGTGTCACTGGTATGCTTATGGCGAGCTACCTTCAGTCCGTTACCTCAAGACTCGCACTCGGCATTGACGCTTTCTGGACACGCCCCGCCATGGCATACCCACCAGAACTCAATGTTTCGTATGCAGCGCGCTACAGGACTGAAGACTGGATGGCCTGCGGCCAGATTATCCCTGACCGTGGTGTATTGGAAGCCTCATACTGGCGCAAGCTTACAGACAAGGTCGAAACGGGTATCAACTGCAACCTGGCGTTTGCTGGTATTGGCCCTGGAGGCCCCATGGCTGGCCCACAGAAGGAGGGAAATGTCACAATCGGTGCCAAGTACGACTTCCGTCAGTCTTCATTCAGGGCACAGATCGACAACCAAGGCAAGGTAGCTTGTCTGCTGGAGAAGATGATTGCGCCACCAATCCGCGTGACCTTTTCAGGCGAGATCGACCACAAGCAGGTACGTCATGGCAAAATTCAAGTTTCAACGAGCAATGCTAACGAGACGCAGAATGCTGCCAAGCTCGGTTTGGCCGTCGCGATAGAAGCAGCCGACGAGGCTGTCATGGAGCAGCAAGAACAACAGGGTGCCGCAATGTCAGCCGGTGCGATCCCCTTTTAAACGCCTCCCCACTCACACCCATGTATCGACTATAATACCATGACTCTTCTCTTTGCTGTATTACCACCTTTCTTGGAGCGAGCGCAGTCTGGGTAGAACCTCTACCCCACCATCTGCGGATTGGTTACGGTACTGCATGCGCGCCGATAGAGTGACCATTTTTTGCTACAGCATCTTACGAATGTAAAACGGCGCAATGTTCACATGGAATGGGCTACGAGCGCTTGGTAGACCGGACCGTGGCGGTTTATGTTTGTGCGCCAGATGATTTCGGAAATCGAGGTGAATGTATTTGTAAATATAGTGGCCGTGGGGCATGCAAAAACGAAAATCAAAAATACTGTAAGCAGCTACACTCTTAACACTCGAGTTTCAATGGCAGCCATTCGTGTGTTACGCAATAAATTATCGTGGAGTCGAGAAATATAATACAGATCGTTAACGGCTGGGAAAAAGAATTGCCGGTTTCCGCTACATGTACATGATCATTCCCGTCCATGCACCAGTCCCACTATCGTAACAAGCCAAGTAAGAAAATGTCGGTGCTTGTGCCCGGCGAGAGCCCATCAGTCGAAAATGCGACAAATGAGGGGAGATGACAAACGTTTTTATTTTCACGGTTTTACAAAGCCGGCTTTGCGCCCTGCGGCTGGCCTGGGAGTGGCGCACCAGGAGCCATGAACTATTAAGAAAAAGTTAGCATATCAAGATATTATGTTGATAAGACGCAAGCGGTATGTTGGATGAGAAGAAGAATTGCCTCTTTCAACAAATAGAAACGTACCTCATTCTGCGCGCGCTGCGCCTGCAACTCAGCCCTTTCTTGCTCAACAATCATCTGCTCCTCGCTGTACGCCAAAGCCCACGGCACGCCCAACAGCAGCGCACTGGTGCTCACGACCCACAGCGTCTTGCCGCCCATGCTCAGGCCGCTCTTGAACCACGACGAGATTGTGTTTGCTTTTGAAGAGACGGAGCGCCGTGTGCTGGCGGGAATCATATCTTGCAGCGCAGAAAGGCGCTCGAAAAACGTCTCATCGGGCTGCACCGAGTGGACGGACGAAGTATCGGAATCTGCAGTTTCGTCATGGTTAGCAATTGCTGGGTATAGGCGCGAAGTGGGCAATTGGATTTGTGACGAGGCAGGATTGTGGTATCGTACCCGAGTCCGTGTCCCAGTCCTCGTCGTCAACGGGACCTTCCTGCTCGCGCATGAACTCCTCATCGGTGACTTCTGTGAGTTGAACCATTTTGACGGGTTTCTGTTTGTGTAATTGGTGAGATAGAGAATAAAAAGTGGCGGCTGGATGGATGTGGGGGTGGAGTTGGCGATGGGTGGTGGTGGTGTCGGGCCTCGAGCTTTGTCGCTTGTGACGATGATTGCGATGATGAACTTTTAGTGCACGGACCATATGACCTTGCGCTAGACGGGGGGCGGGGCGGGGGTCTACCGAACGACTTCAACCATGGAGTCGGGTGATGACGATTTTCTGCTCATACTGGTTCATGCGATTCAAATCTGCATGCTAAGCATTGTGTTAAAATAGGCCGTTCGTATGCACGCAGGCGGTTACCCTGCGTGTGGAACAATTGTGCGGCTCTTAGTCTACCATCGTTGTAACAAATAGCTAGCGACTATACCTTCAGCACGCGACATGCAATCTAACCGTATAAATCATTTCTAACCAGAGACAATTTTTATGGATTGCATCTGCATAAACAGATGAGTACATCATGAACATAGTATTCTGGTTTGATTTCTTCTATCGCCAGGCTTTAGCAAGGTACCACTCGGTATCCTCCCTGATATCTAGACTCTGCAATGTACAACTTTGTTTCAATATCTCGTACATACGACCGCAGACAAAGAGTTGCTCTGGGTCTCGTTTCGCTCCCCACATGATAAACCTTTGACCGGCGGATCAGTAGTCAGGTGGGTGACCACTGGCGAATCCCCGCTGTCGTATGTTTTTTTGTTGCAAGTTATTTGGTCGAGGTAACGTATCTAAGCTTAGTAACCCTTATGCACAAGATAAAGTTTCTGTTTAGCTTATACTCATTATGGAAGGAGTTTGACCATTTATGCTTTAGGCGGTGTCCCTATTTTTGGACGTTCAATTGATCCGTGGCTTGGAGAACACAATAGTGATGTATTTTTTTGGATTGCAAAAGGCTAGCCAAATTATAGGATATTTCAGCTGGCAATGGATGATGTGCGAGTTGTCAATTCCGTGAGTCAACGAAATAACGACGGTATCCACACACCTTTCTTTGATTCAACTATCTCTGTCCGGTGATAATGAATATAGGTGCTGTTTTCACTACTTCTTACTGCCGTCTCTAACAGTACATCAGCGTTCTTGCATTCTAGCAAGTCTGTATCCGTATCAAATCTAGAATGCTAGGCCGTTTCTCCAATAGATTCCCTCAGCCCACAAGAGACTCTGTGCTATAAATACAAATCAAAAGCAAAACAAATTAAAGTTCTCGAAATAATATTCACAATAGCCCCAAAGTGACCAAATATCTAGATGGAATCAAGAATTACCTAAATTTCAAACATATCTCGACGATTCGTGTTCTCGCAGAGCTCAGCATACCCATTATCCTTTACGGCAGCAACCTAAAGAAAAAGCCTATATATATGCTTCTTGTCATAAACAACCGCCACAGCTCCCTTGCCCCTATACCTACCTCCCTCATCACTGTATCTGTAGGGTACGACTGACGGTTCGTAAAGAAACTCGAGAGTTGCGGGTTCAAGTGCTCTAGTTTACTTGTATGAAAAGGTGTTTACAGCATATCAGTAATTCTACTAATCCCACAATTTCCCAGTATTGTGCAAGAAAAGATTCCATTACATATTTTCTCTTACTCAGGGAAAAAAAAAGAGTCAGAAATCAAAATCGTATTCTCATGTCGTAATTTGGACGCCATACCAACGCCACCCACACAAGCCTCGATTAATTCCAGTAGTCCAATGCTTATTCAAAAGCTTCTTCCCCCTAACCCGCATTCTTAGCCCCAAACCCGCCTCTCACAACCCCAAAAGCCTCTCCGCATTCCCATATGCAAACAAATCCATCTCCTCATCCCTCAACACCTTCGCCTGCGCCAACCTCTCCACAAACGCCCACCCATCCGTCATCTCACTAAACGGATAATCCACCGAATACATAATCCTCTCCACAGGACTAACCTGGCGCAACTGCTCAAACTGGCGGACCGTAAAAAACGCACTGGTGGTGCTCCAGATATTCGTGGTCCACACACGCTCGAAGGATGTATCGTTGCGCAACCCCGTTGAGTCGATGCGATCGATGAACATGGGTAGGCCTTCGCCGTTATGCCCGATGATGAGTTTGAGACGGGGAAAGCGGTCGAAGAGGCCGGAGCCGTAGAGACGTAACACGTGCGTTCCTACGTCGACGTGCCAGCCCCAGGAACTGGAGCCAAGGCGGCCGGCAAGGGCTGCGGGATAGTTGCCGACGAAGAGCTTGGAGGCGACGTCTGCGGTGGGGGATGCAGGGTGCAGGTACAGTGGGACATTGAGGGCTTGCGCCATGGCGAATATAGGGTCGAAGCGTGCGGCGTCGTAGTAAGTGCCGTCTTTGAGGTGGTTCCATATCATTGCGCCTTTGAAGCCGAGGTCGGTTACGCTGCGGTTTAATTCTGCGGCTGCTTCGTCAGGGAGCGCCATGGGCAGGACTGCGAAGCCGGCGAAGCGTTTGGGGTTTGCTTTGATGGCGGAGCGGATGGCGTCGTTGGCTGCGCGGCAGCCGGCTGGGTCTTCGGAGCCTGAAGCTGATTGCTGTGCGAGGACTTGTAGGGAGACGTGGCCGGCGTCCATGGCGGCGATTCTGCCTGCTCCGACGTCTTTGAGCTTGTCGAGTATGCCGGGATTGCGCTGGGCTAGGCCGCTGGCGATGATCTCGGCTTCGAGCGAGGGGGAGACGGCATGTTCTTCGAGTGCGATGAGGCGCTTGGGGAGATAATAGTGGGATTTTGGAGGCGGGGACGCCGTTGGTATACTGTTCGCACTGAGGGCAAGTGAGAAGAGGGTACCGAGATGAGTGATGCGCATGGTGGGCAGAAACAATATGAAAAGCAATCTTTGTTCATAGTCATTGCCTGAATAATATAGCCTTTATATATATTGGACTTGGGCTGGACTACTTGGGCAAATGCGCTATCGCTCTGTTCATCTTTCTGCACACCTTAAGCCTTGTATTAGCGCATCGTTCAGCTACGTACCATACAGCCTCGTGCTCTCTTCTATCGAACTCATGATCCCCCGATTGGTTATCGCCATCTTCGCCCCCGCGTGGCGTTGGGACGGCTCGTAGTTTATGTGTCTAGATCGTGGAGGTGCAATCTCCACCAGAAATAGGAATAGTAGCAGCACCCCCTGCCCCTAAGAAAACTACTGGTATAGTCGCAATCGGTGTGTTATAAAGTTAGTATGAGCGATCTGTAGACTTCATAGTTACCCCACTACTGTTTACGAGGGGGTAACGAAGGAATCAACGGCAGATCTAGACCCTAGTCACGGTGACTTGCTTAGCTTCGGTCCTAATGCTGGCGGATAGATGCATGCGCAGCTGGACGACTATTCCTAGAAAGGGTAGCTTACTAGATATCTGTTGATGACCTAGATCTTTCGTGTATAAGTATATTTAACTTTGAGTTTGCGAGTCTTCATTGAATTGGGCTAGTTGGGTTAACAGAGAGATAGCGGAGTAGAGACTTTATCGTTACGATGAATAAAAACATAACCGATTTCAACGATGAATTGTAGTACATGATTAAGAAGAACAGTGGTAAAGAAAGGAAACTTATTCTTAATCCGGAGAATGCATCGTACCCCAAGCATCCTCATGTGCATTCAAATCCACGGAAGGCTTTGTAGGAGTCAGTTCTACGCCGTAAGCTAGGAATATGCTTCGGTACTGCTCAATGCATTTCAGCATTTCATCTCTTCGGGAGTGGACAATATCATCCCTTTTGGCCAGATTCTCAAGCCTCTGAAGTGTAATCTCCCACGCCACGCATGCTTGTTGTTGCTCCTTAGGATCGGCGCCGATATCAAGGAAAAGACGAACTATTTGCAAATCGTCCTCATTTACCATCTCGAGCACTGCATCCCGCTTCGCTGGGATGAGTATCAGAAAACGGACCCAAAGAGACGGTAGCTCGACTCTAGTCCATTCCTTTGTCCTCTACTCCTCTAATACATTTACCAAGAGCTGACATACGGATGGAATTGAACGATTTGACATCGTGAAATCCAATGCAGCGGCTAGTAGCTTTGTGAGGCTCTGTTGTGGGCGCTTTTCCAAAGATGGAAGCAGCCTGCCAGATACGTAGCTATAAAGCCTTACCTGAACTACAAGTTCGAGAAAGGATTCATAATCGAACCCTAAAGCTCGAAGACCAGACAAGGACAAAGATGCTTCTTTGACCTCCTGAACAAGTGACAGAGCTGAGAGCGTCCATTCCAGTTAGTCGAGCGTCTCTGTTTCTGGTTTTTGAAACTCTTCATCAGATACTCGTACATAGTAAAGAAGATCCCTGACCGTATCTTGGAAAATACGGTTATGTCTTGGATCACTGATGAGGCGGCGAGAGGCTGGTAGTGCTTTGACTTGAGCTAGGAATACTCGGCAGATTGCGGATAGCGGTTGGAAATCGTCTGTTATGTTTAGCCTAATCATTTTCTGAATGTCTTCAGTTTTGAGAAAGTCCCGAATTGTTCGGTGGAGAAAATCAACTCTATATACTTTGATGAGATTGAACCTATTAACACGACTAACTGCAACTGATGAGTCTCCGGGGTCATCGATAATCGTCCTGAAAAATTCACATTCATATTTACATGAAGACTTGATCGTAATCTCGAGCAATCCATTGCAGTGTACATTGAGGCGTCTTTTCATAGCTTGCAATCGGTGCATCGTCTCTTGAAGCGACAGATCCTTGATCTCTGCGTTGATTCCATAATATGGGTCTTCTTCATCGAGGTATGAGTATATCAACAGGTCTAGGGGGCGGATAGCTTTGAGAGCAATTTCGAAAGTCTCAGCTGCACGTTCCGAATAGGTCTCGTCCGTAGTAGAAATGATATGCAGGAAGTACTTTCCAAGTGTTGAAGGGAGCATGTGTATCCTACGCTGTAATTCAGAGAGTCGGTCGCAATTCACCAGACCTTGCAAGAGCGATCGAACAATGAGAAACACCCATAAGAATACGCCATCAGCGTTTTGCACAATCTCTTCGACAATTTCGTCGTATCGATTATCCATGGCTGTTAGTGATTTAAACTGCGGGCTAGACTCCAGCTTGTCGCGAACGAACCGCTCAATATCAGGCTTTGTAAGATCTTTAAAAAGGAGTCTGCGTTCAGTGTTCTGACCGAAAGCATCTTGGAAGACGTTCCAGGGTCGACTTGAGACACGTAGCTTGATATCAGGTGATAATGTAAGGTCTTGAAGTATGCTGATGAGATCTAATTGGTCTCCGTCGTACTCATCAAGGCCATCAATAAAAAAACAGGACTTTGCAAATATAGCGCCTTGCCCTTGAATTCGTCGAAACGCATCCTTCATCTCCCTCTGAAACCAGGGTACAGATTCCGAGTGGTTCAAAGACCATTCTTGCCATCTTTGTGGTGCTACTATGGGAATCAGATTTGGGCATTTTCTTAGGATTTCGTACAAAAGTGACTGGAGCAGGCCTTCTACGGATCTTTGCCCTTCTGTACCAGAGTTCCAGAAGAAGAAGCTTGCGATGACTAATTCTTTCTGCCCACGCCAATCTTCCAGCTCCAAGAGTGTGCGGGGATTGTCGTACAGAAACTTGACAAGCGTTGATTTCCCAGAGCCCGGTTTGCCGGCAATCCAGTAATGACCGTCTCCAGACCGTAACCACTCAGCGAACTTGAACTGTTTGCAAGAGTGATCCGCTGTTGATTGCGATGTATATGCCCATTCGAATGTCTCATTATGGGCCTTTGAGATTTGATCGTGCCGCGCATTCATGGCTTCGAAACGTAAGCCTTTTAAGATGCGATGTTGAGTGGCGATCCGCCAATTTGGATAGATCAGAGGGTTACGTTTGATTGGTTGTTCCTAGATGCTGGGATTAGCATAATCGTGTATAAATCACGAATGTCGTCGGAGTGTACCTCAGTACTGTCAACAAGCAAACAGTGACGCGTGCCTGGAAATCCTTCAAACAAAATTTCGCAAGATTGATCTCGTTATCTTTCCGCATGATTCGCACCGCCTGAAATAGACTCCCCAATTTCCCACTCTCTCACTGCCTTTGAGCCTCTTGAGCAGAGTGGGAAACTCATCAGCAAGCTCTGTGCAATCTTTTGCGAGAACAGCCAGCTCCCTTTCCCCACCAGTAGTATCCGGGGATCAAGAAACAGTAGATGCCGAGGAAAATAGGTGGTCTTTGAGGCTTTTTAGTCTCTCCAGGGTAGACTCAAGGTCTGTGTACTCTTGAGTTGCTCCATTCCCAGAACGATGTGCCTGTCGCGCTTTTGTGAACAGCCTACCGCTAAAGTTGACAAACTGGATAATGTTGGTTGCCAGTGACAACGCAGCAAACGCCTCGAGTACCATCTTTGCTATGAATCAGCGGTTTCCAGAAGGAATCATACTCGATGTAATACAGAAGATTAAAGGATGCCTGATGTGTGGCTGTGTTTGCTTCCCCGCACAAGGCTGAGATGTGACGCAGCGCCAGCACACCACAATCTGCCTCTTAATCTGCCTCAGAGACAGCTAGTAGCACCTTCCTCCAAGAACCCTATCAAACACATTCCAGGTACCACACATTAATTTTCGCCCCACTTCTCTACCCACTCGCTGCTGCACCGCTCCAACAATAGTCTACCTCTAAATGTCTAATCAACGGGTGTATTTTTCGAACATTCGAAGCTTCTTGTTGAACAAAACTAAGACACAAAAGTGCTCTTGAGAGCAACCAAAACTTCTATGTATCTATGCGCTTTCTAGAAGCACACAAACCCATGTACACGATGGATTTGCTGCGCTAACTTTTAACATTCATGACTACAAGTTCATGTGTTTATTTGTCTCACCATGATCAACGCCTTTTGCCCAACATCTCCTTTCCCAGTCCGTCCCTACCTTCTTCCTTTGTGATCTGCTCAGCAGCTTTGACAAGATCATATGTGATTTCGTCATTCACCACACTGTCCTTGTTATACGATGGGTGCGACTGGACAAAATGTCTGATCCACTTAGCCGCTGTCCAGTACGTTCCGTTGGCGCGTTTGCGGATCAAGTCGAGATATGTGGCAAGATCACAGCGAGTCTCTACGTCGACGTTCATACTGTTGAGGTACGATTCCACGAGAGGAATGAGACCAGGGAAGCCAGCTTCGCCAGACGAGGTTTGCTGCCCATTGATAACTTCGTTGATAGTCATCTTCTCGTACTCATCTTCAACTGGCCCAGTGGGTGTTGCTGGCCGACTTGGATTCTCGGCAGGCGTCGAAGTACCTGTGCCATTACTGGCTTTGTGCATCGGAAAAGGGTCTTTGCGAAACCAGAACTTCTGCGTTGACACGGCGTCACGGATGTGTGCTGTCTCCATATTTTCCGATACCAGTGTAATGGGAATGTAGAAGTTGAGATTAAACGACAGTATTGCACGGGTAAGGAGGACGATAAAGATTGAGAAGGCTGCGTTTTCAAAATCTGTAATCTGGATCTCCATAGGCCGGAACTCGACACGCCACCCCATGTCTGAGCCAGCTGGCGGAGGCTTGAAGCGCATGTGCTGCCAGTTTGTTGATTGCAGATTCTCAAAATGGTCGGCTTTGGTGAGATCGAGATCTTCGAGATCTTCTGCAAAAACAACAATGGGGTCACGGATGAAGAGATGAGCAAAGTGGGTCGCTAGCAAATCATCCATGCCCCCTTCGACCAGGCGCTTCTTGAGGTCGGGGTCTATGATGAGATTTGGGTCGAGATATTCTGGCCGTAAGCGGGGGTCCTGAGCGATGTAGGTTGAGTTGGATGCATAGCGAGACTTGGGGAGCCGCCACCTATCGTTCTTAAGAGGCTGCCGAAAGTCAGAAACTCGTCAGAGACACTAGAGGAGATTGACTAACTTTTTCTCCCAGTTCTTCTGGGGTACGGTCGTCGACCGCTCTACTGATCTGATTCCAGCGAACATCTGTATCGGCGAGAAAGCCCTTGTAGATTGGAGTGGCTGCTGTCAGTGCCAGCAAGATCGGAGCTATCGGGCTGAGCTGATCATACATAGTCCTGCCCTCTTCAATGTTTTTTGCTTGGAAGGTGATTTGCAAGCAGCAACTTCCCATACCAAAGGCCATTGCATCCATGTGGATGTAGTTGTCTTTGGCAGCACCATTGCGGACATCATCGTCCTCGGGCCAGTTGTGCAAGTCATAGTTGACGGTTGGATCCTTCCAAGGCCATGCAGTCTTCTCGTCTCGAAATACGGGCACGTTGACCTGTACCTTTCTGCCTCTCCGCCAGCGAATATTTGCTGCCAAAGTTGGGAATCGGATATGAGGATTGGCAATCTCATCAGGGACAAACTGAGATCGCAGCTTTGGGCCTGAAACAGGATACGATGGTACGATACAATCGGTCGATCCAAGCCGAGGGAATGTTGTCAATGTGATTGGGAACTCAGTCTCGGCCATGTGATCCTTGGCTATCGCTCGTCTGCGGAACTGTAAGCACACGACTATTGGATAATCAAAACAAGCTCGTCTACCTCCACTTCATGTTTGGCTCGACATCAAGCAGGTCCTTGAAGCCAATTCCCCATGGCTTTCCTGGGGTGGCTTCCAGCATGAACCGCCCAAATTCGGGGTGGAACACGGGAGCGGGATTGTCTTTTGTGCTGTCCTAGTCAGCGCAAACAGGTGAGGTGAGGGATATTTTGGCTCACTCGGCATTACCAGTCTGCAGGTCAGGCACTCCGCCACCTTGTTGCAAGAGCTTCTCGTCGTTGGCCAAAGCAGCTAGAATATCGGCCTGGCGGAGCGACAATCGAACCTTGTGGTTATCTTGATCGTAGCAAACCACGAGATATTCAATCTGCACGCAAATCAGTCTCATATGCTGTGACGGACGAAAATACGGTAGTCACCTCATCGCCCCAGAGGAGTGCGTCCCTCTCCTTTGCTTTGGCGTTGCGCCATACGGCAAGCAGTTGCTGTTTATGACATTACTACTTGTCCGTTTCAGGGTCTCAAGGCATGCGTACTTCGATCCCCCATGACCTGACCTGATCAGCGGCCTTTTTGGCCTCTGGCCAGTCGAGAGGCGTTCCAAGGGCCCTTGACATGACATTAGCGAGGATGGTGAGTGGCGTAGCACGGATCTTACAGCAGACCCATCCCGAGTTTCGTAACACGTCGTAAGAGGTGGTTTAATCTGGGATGGTGCACGGGCAGACAGAGTAGGCGTATGAATGGGTGGCTTGTGGCTCTTAAACGGCGATTGCGGGGAGGTCTTCGGCGAGCACTGCAGGACTTGGGTCTTTTAAGTGGGGGTTAGCACAAGCCAGGGTTGCTGCAGTTTTTCACCGGCTGCAGACCCCTCGGTTTCCTGCGTTATCGAAGAAACGTCGCTGACCGACAATGGAGAGGAGAGTGTAATTTTTCTTTCCCTCCCGTACAGATGGCCAGTGTAGAACTGCAGTACGAGACTAGGGTTTGGAAAACGAATGGATTAATAATGCATGGTGTAGTGCAGCAGGTCCATGCCACTTCGGAAGAAGAAGGATCTAATACCGAATGGCGCTTGCCGGTTTTGGGAGGCTGAGCAGAACATTGACTACTAGTACTATGTAGATAGACCGACCTCACCACTGTAAGACTCGCTGCTGCTGCTGTGCACGCAATCGATCTTGGACTGCGCAACGTTACTCGGGTGTACTGACAGCGAGCCTAGGAGCACGACAAGGGCATGGCGTGTCGTTTTGTCCTACCCGACCAGATGCGTCGTATCGCCTGCTGTTGGTCTGCACCCACGTGCACACTCGTCGCCCATATTGAGAAAAGATCTCGTCGATACATGCACATATGTAGTAGCTACCACGGGCCACAGTGGCATGATTTCTGCAAGCGGATCTTTTCCCTACTCGTTGTGCTGACTTGGGCACCACCTCGTCAGCTTAGGGCCTTGTCCCTGCGTTCACGTCTTTTGCGGCTTCATACGTAGATTGCAAGGGGCTACCCCGAGGGACGGTTATTTGACATAGGATGGAAATAAGTGGAGACCATTACCTGATTGTCGCAACGTGCAATGCTTGCATTGGGATGGGCCTGCGTCAGCATCATAGATGGAAAGAGAGACAACTGCCGTCGTGCGAGGGATGGATGGACGCATCAATATCTGTCGGCCCACACCCCCCCCCCTTGCCCATCAATCGAAGCCATGATGACATGACTGGCTGCGTTGATGTGCAAACAGAACACGAGACAAACATGGTCTGTGAATAGGTAGAAAGCTTTTAGTTGGAGTGGGCCTAAGAGCCTGTGGTATCTCTTTGCAAACGCTAGTCAAAACTGTCCAGAGGCTTCGTGCACTTCTAGCAAAGCGCGTGTCGTGCAAAAAATGCTTAGAAGAACAATCCTGTCCTCCGACGATAAGCGCTTACTTGCGCAACAAAACTCCCGTCCTATGATGGAGCCATCCTAATAGATGGTCATGTACAGAAAACGCCGTCCACCAGTACACAGGCCTGAAAGCCCCTGTCTGTGCCAAAATGCAACCGCTGCTATTAAAAGACAAACATGAAATGGCTAACATGTGTCAGCCCCGACGAATGGGCCCCGTCTGTAGCTTTGAGTGCAACAACCTTTGGCTGGTGGCTCGTTACTCCATCCTAGTGGTAGTCGGTGATGACGTCTCGATGCCAAACTCCGTCATGAAATCCGCACAAGGATACCGCAACCCCTTGAAAGTGATACAGGCGTCTCGTCTCTAGAAAGACAGACTCATCAAATGAATGCCGCTGGTGCAAATGCGAAATGAAAAAAATAATGATATAAAGATCCCCTTTTTATGCAGGTAGTCGGATGTCATCAAAATATGGCAAATATGTGCTACTATCGTTGAGTCGCTGGAGAGCGTCAATATAGACAGATGCTGGTCGGTGATGGACGACCATGGGTATAGAATTAGTGAAGATTGTGCTTCGTGTGTCCAGGACAAGGCGTTGATCATATCGTCGGTGAACTATGCTCTATGGGCTTAGGTCGTAGGTTGGAGCTAGTCATAGCTTGCTTTCCGCCCATTTTGCGAGTCAACTTGGCGTAGTCTACGAGTAGTGTTAGCTGATGACAAGTAGCTGCATCACGGTCTTGAACTTACGCAGGCCACAAGCATTGCACAAGGTTCGGGCACCGTCTGGCCCTCTCCGCCACTCGGGTGTCTCAGCACGATTGCAGCTATGGCATCGCCCGGGTGGAGCAGCACGCTACTCATTGAATCAGTACACATGTTAAGAGAATACGCAAGAGAGCTACTTACACCTCGTTTCCTGGTCTTGTTGTCGCCACCAGTAAAGCCACCCATGCCCTTGTTGTCATCGCCATAACCGCTTCCACCGTCGTCGTAGCCGTTGATGGGCCTATACCGGGGATCTTGTGGGGTTTCCACAAGGCTTGCTTGGTGGTGGTTGAAAACAACATCTCGCATGCGTTGAAGAGACATCTGAATCCTTTCGCTTTGCTTTAGCATCTCGTCAACTTCTTCCAACCTCGGCATTGACTGTGGTGTCATGCCAATGCGTTGGTTATCGTGTGCCCGTTGGCGGTAGATTTTTGAGAACTCTGCAATGCGTCCTGATCCGTCAGCCATCTCGTTGAGTGAGGCCTCGATATCGAAGCTCTCCAAATGACGCTTGACGGACTCGCCGTACGGAGCCAGACTCGAACGACCAATCTTCTTTTCTTCCAGACGAGCCATTTCAGCGCTATCTTGCCATGCTTGATGCACATAGCGAGGCGGGGCAGAGTAGGTGGATGTTGCTGGGGGATATGTAGGATTTGGTGCGCTGGTAGACGAAGCTGACACGGCATAGCTGGGGGGATATTGCGAGTATGGGTGATGCTGGCTGATTGGCGGTGCTGACCGAGGAGCCGGGCTCTCGTAGGGTTTCGAAACTGGTGGAGGATACGAAGAATAAGAGATGCTGGGATGTGGGGCGCTTGGAGGCGAGGCAGGTGCAGTTTTGAGAGGATGAAGCGAAGGTAGCTTCGGATTGTGTTGAGGATTTGGATACGGCGGCCTTGGATCCGAGAAGGGCGGGCGAGGAAGGGAGTCTGTTGGAGCTGGTGCGGGTGGTGGAGGGCCTGTTTGTGACGCTGAGGAGGCGATGTATGGACTCCTTGGGTGGGTCAGAGAGCTAGGTGGCCCTTGGCTGGGGTGCTGGAGATCTGGTGGGTAGTTTCGTGGACGTTGCTCGGCCGGTGAAGGAGCTGCAGAGGATGAATGGTAATGCTGGGGGGCTGATGTTATCGAAGAGGGCGGGGGCACTGTAGCTGGATATGAGAGCGGCTGCTCCGATCCCAGAGCTTCGTGGATGGATGGCAATGACTGGCGGGCGGGCGCTCGCTGTGAGTCCTTGTCATCGCCAGACATCCTGCGCGATTCGGGAGGAGACAGCAAGCCTCCGAGCGAGCCAGGCACTGTGCTGGGGACAGAAGACTGGGGGTTGCTGTGTGCATGCGATGGCCCAGTGTAAGGATGCAGCGGGCTGGGCATAGCTGGGGCCGAGTGTTTTCTTTGGTACTCGGCCTCCTCGCGCTTGACTCTCTCAGCATCCATGTGGTTGATTGAGGGGAGGCCGACACTGCAGTCTGTAGTTAGCATTTGTATGGCGAGGCCAGGGGAACGACGGTGACGTACGCTTGTCTGCTGCCAGCGTCTAAGATTTCCATCATGAGCGGCACTTTCCGTGGGTGATGGTAAGGTTTAGTTGGGAGATGCGACAGGTAGATGTTGCAAAGGAGCGATGGTGGGGAATGGCAGACCGGCGACGTTCATGTGCCTTGCTGCACAAGGTTGGGAGGCGCCAGAACCTGGAGTCGTTCCTTCCTCGACAAGCGCAGCCAAGCAAACCACACGGTACTACTGGCGGAATCGTCGACGACAGTCTTTTTTTGTGCGATTGCTACGCTCTTTACGTTGACCACTTCTCTCTCTCTCTTTTTCTCTCTGTCTCTCTCCAATTACTGATGCTGGGGCAAAGTTTTGCTTGTTGTGACGGTTTTTCTCTTTTGTCGTCTTTTGTTTTTTCTAATCAACCGTACACGGCTTGGGAGGCTGGCACCTTTTGGTCACGGGCAAGGAGCGTTGTTAGCGAGAGGAAAGGCAGAGTCAAGACTGCAGGTGCAGGCGATAGTGTCAGCGACGTGGCTGACGTAGGTGAACTGGATGGGGCGAATCGAGGCGAGTCTCAGCACAGTTGCCAGGGCGGCGTCAGGGACTTTCTCTGTGCTGTGGTTCTGGCGGCGGAGGTGGATGATGTGTGGGAGAAGGTGAGCAAGTGTAGCATGGGGTTTGGAGCGGAGCAGATGGCCAAGCCGTGATCTCACAGTGGGCTACTGGTCGCAATGCCGCGTCTTGTCGATGGTTGCAGGCATGGGCATGGGGTGAGCGGAAACAAGAACTAAGACCAGGTGCAGCGGGCTAAAGCAGATACGATCGGAGATGAAGCGCGGCGGCAGCGAGTCGTCTAGGACGTGACGCGAGAGTGCAGTGAGCAGGCAGGGATGGATGGGTTACGGCACGTCTGTTTGCCACAACAAGGATGCGGGTGGAGAAGGCGATGGGTGGGTGTTCAAGCTGCAACACTGAAGGCGGCACCCCAGCGCCCAAGCACGCTCCCAAAGCATCGGCGAGCAATGGCTATCCTGGCCACGCTTGGCCGGATGGAATCTGCTGCCCCCTACCACTACTACACCGTGCTGTCGAGTAGTGCATGTAAAAGCAGCAGCCGGCCGGCCGGCCAGGCATGGAGCGTGGGCAGTGGGTGCATCGATCAGCGCCACAGGCCCCCCCTCGCCTTCCACACCCTCAACTTTCTTCTGCTCGATCCGCAGCCGTTGTGACCAGGGACCAGCATCGCGACCAGCATCTGCGCGAATGGAGGCCCCCGCGGCCACGGGCCAAATTATCGCCGTGGCATGCAGTCATGCAATCGAGATGCAGCCGGCCTACCCACTAATGCCACTGATGCCGCTGATGCCCCTCGCTACGCCTTGGCTGCGACAGCAGACAGTGACAGCCACACACACGACTACTCATACACTCTCACCACTCCATACCCACAAAAAAGAGTGTGCGCCACGCCGCCGAATGCCTCGCACAGCAGCCCGCGCCTGTATGTGTACATGATCGCTGTGCCGGGCCTGCCGGGTGGGTTTGGTCTGCTGCTCTTCTTCTCTTTTTATTTTCTTCTTCTTTCAACCTGCTGTCCGCCGTGCGCCATCAGGGCAGCATCCTGGGTCCTCCTCGTCGCCGTCAGCCCATCTCCATACATACTACACACAATAATCATGTACCTCGATATGTACACCCCCAGGCACGCAAATCAGTAATCGCCACCGTCAATGGCCCTCTCTCGGGAATCTCCAGCCAGCCCAGGGGTGATGCCCACACGACGCATCTGAATCGGTGGCAACGCGATTAGTGCAGCGGGGCGGCGGCCATCATGCATCGCCGTGACAGACAAGGCAGCGCGTGCCGACGAACCATCGTCTTGCCTCGAGATCTCATCGGCCCGGATGCAAGAAACTTTGACTCAAGAGCCGCCTGTACGCAACACCCAATGCCGCTCGCTGCTATTGCATTATCGTCCGCATTATCGCTACGGCGCACAGGGCATCTGCTACTCGATGGCTCTTACGCTTGTCCGTACACAATGAGGCCACTTTGTCGCGCCTGGTGATACCTCTGGCCTGTGCCGCTACGTCAGTCGTCGCTAACGCCTCTCTCAGCGCACCCACGCAGCACGCCTCCCTGGTCTCGTTCCGAACTATGGATCCACCATGCACTAAAGCACTTGCCCGTTGACGTCTGCACGTGTCTGCGAAATCGCTGGGCTGGTCGCACCACGCCACCCCGGCTCGACTTGCATCTGCCATAACACAGTAGCCCGTGCTGCTGCCTGTGCGCTCCCTCGTGCCCTACAGTAGCACGCCCGTGAGGCAAAACGGCACCCGACCCAGACATCCACACCACGCTACCCACAAGTCTCCGTTGCGATTTAGCTGCATTAGCGGAACCACGACCGATCTGCCTTCACCACCCCCTCGACTCTCTGCCTCTGCCTCGCATGTTCTATCTTTATAGTCTGTATGTATGTAAACATGCTACACTTACTCGAAGGCTGAGCTCTGCCCGCGCGCTGACGATAATGCCCGCATACACCCAATCGCCGTCACACCAACTCTCCGCGGCAGAGTCAGTTGAGCCAACCACCCCGCCAGCTGCCTCACATGCGCTGACAGCCATCACTGCAGGCCGAGGAGACATATCGCTCGGTGCCATCGTCCCGCCCCCCCCCCCCCTTTGCCTTGGACAATGACCAGGGTGCCGAAATATTCCAGTGCAACGCGTCTTCACAGATCGTTACAGTATGCATCAAACTGTCCGTCACACGTGTCTCACAACTCTGCTATCCTGCTACTTCCACTTATCAAACAGTGCTCTCGGTCATGACAATTACAGCTCCGCAATTGCCCGTGCCATAGTGCCCCCCCCCGACAAGCTTCATCGCGCACCCGTCGGTGGCTTGCAACGTCGAACCGGCGCAGAATACCCGCTTACGCCATTATGTATTACCAACCATATCTCTCAGGCGACATATGTAATAAGTACACATATATCCCACATGCTTATGTGTGCGTACATATGGACTTATGGACACATGCCCGTCCTCGGTCCCTATGGCTAAATAGTGCTGCTTCTTTGCACTCGGCACCGCGCAACCCGATTTGCCTGTCCGATTCGTTGTCGTGTCGGTACTTTTTTTTGTACCAATTGGCCCCTTGACAAACGCCTCCCGGACTATTACATTATGTCAACCCCATTTATGCGTAAGCGTTTGACCGCTGTCATTCAATGCCGGTTATGGTGGGAATCAAAGCGTTTCGAAACGCATATCTATGAGACTCGCAAAACACTCAAATGGCCCGCGTTTGTCATTGCACAAGTCGACAAGATCTTGTTCGCCCTGCAGGAGTGCCTCGGACAAACCCGCCTTCAACTATTGGCCTGTCGCGCACGCACATCAACACCCCAATCATGTGCATCGAAAAGCACAGCCCATGACCTGATCTGCTAATTCTCTGAGTCGACTTGTCTAGTCTGGACATACCTTGCGTGCATCGATACCTGCGTGGAATCCGGCTCGCTGGCTTCATGTGAATGAGGTGATACGCCAGAAAATTATGCTAACTTTCAGCTCAACCATGACCAAGAATACAGATCTCGTCGCAATCACGATGGTGTTAACAACCTGCATACACGACACTGGAATGCAATTGCAACCCGCCCTCGGACAAGATTGGCAGCATGAGGAAACTAGATGCAATTTTACCGGTGCCTTACCTCCTCCGCGTTGCCGTCTTTGACAGGTTGGGCTCCACGTTTGCTGACTTTTTACGACACCGCTCGGCGGCCACGGTTCCGGGAGCTGTAAACGTGTCCCTTCCAACTCGCATCGTTTCTCGGCCAGAAAATCCTAATGTGCATCTTGCCACCATCCAGGCATCATGTAGCTGACCAAAAGGGTCATTGTCGACCCGCCGCAAGGGGTCCTCAAACCCTATTGACAATGAGTTGCGAGGTCCATGCATGCTTCACGTGTGCCGCCAGATGAGGCGAATCCCTACCAAAAGCACATATGCCGAGAACCTGTCACAGCCGAGGAAACTTGATACTAGTTGACAGATGAACCCTGTCAGCACACCATAGGAATATGATGTTAAGAAGACCCCGGTAATAGTTTCTCAATCTGACTCAGGATCTCCAGTTACTTCGCTCGCTTGGCGGCGATCTCGATCTAACGCTGGTCACACCCTTTTCATCTCACACGTATCTGATACCCAGTTTTAGTGGACGGCATCCCGAAAAAGGTTTAATGCATTGCTCCCGATTCGGTTTCTTGCTTAAGCGACATGGATGCAATAAAGATATTGTATCGTACGACTCTCGGTGCGCCCCTTGCCCTTCTGCGAGTTGTGTTTCGAGAATATCCGCCTGTCCACTTTGGGCCTGCTTGATGATCCTCCTCGGCCGTTTACTCAAATTGGTTTATGATCGTCTCACCCGCACTCAGCTTCGTGGAGGCGCCGTGAGCTTGCATCGTGACGATTTTCGCATGGCACAGCGCGGCAGGAAGAAAAAGCAACGTTGGACAACGCTCCAACAAGCTCCACTGTATATTCGCATTTTCCCCACGACCCCTTCTAGCGACGTGCAGTCGCAGTCTGTTGATCAAAAAAAATACAGTGACCTTTCTTGGGTGAGGGAAACATGGGTCGTCGCAGAAATGACCGGCTTATCGCTGTCTGCATGTCCGAAGGAATGTTTAGAGTCGTCCGTTTCGGGAGGACCCTACTTACCTGACTGTCATCGGCACACGCGTTCCGGTCGTGCTGGGGGACGACGTGCCAGGACCGGAGGCACCTATGGCAAAATATGGGGCAGCCCTGACACCCTTTTTGGTCGTCGTCCCGTGCTGCACTCACTCCACGGCATGAAATCTGACTGCATTTTACGTTATGCAAAGGCGGAGGAAACAGACTTGTGCGGTGGCCTTTGTTGGAATCTCTGCTTCAAAACAAATAGCGCAATTGCCCCTGGAGCATGGTATGTCATCGCCACAAGTACTTTGTGGTCTGCTGCACTCATGCCCATCCCTAGGCAGTAGCTTGGGTGAACAAAACAGCTACATAGCCTTACCAGATGGCCATTGTCGTCGACTGTGTAGTGTTCCTTTATTGGCATAACACTTGCATATGCGAAAGCCACGCAAGAGTATCTCTGCTTGATTACACACGCATGTGAAAAAAGCAGTGAAAATTCGCAAGGCAGATTACTCAGAAAGATTACAGGATGCCTACAAGCTGTCTACCTGCGACAATACAAGGGAGCGCGTACATGGGTCAGAAGGCCATGCGCTGCTAGTCAACGCAGCGTATCTCTAGTGTACCGGCTATCGTGAGATTTGTCTTGAGGGTAGATCTACAGGCTAACAGGACCTGACAAGTGAAACGCATTAACAGAGAGGCCGTGGCGGTGCAACTGTAATTGCAAACACTCGAGCCTTTGGAGATCCATAACGCCACTGATCTTGCCTCCCAACATCAAACGCGAGTTATGCATGAATATTATGTCCATGTTCAGACACAGGCATCGAAGCAAAAACCTAGTAGTTATGCTTGCAACGATCGTCGCCAAGATATTTTCGTTGCGTTTCAATTCTCCGCCCGTGGGTGTTTTGTCACAGTGCTTGCATGCGTACGGTGTGGTTTTTTGCCCTTCTTCTTTGCTTCTTTTCTTCGCTTATTTTCTCGAAGTCGAGGCTGACATGCAGTTTTCTGGATCGTCCCGCTTTCGGTTGATGGCGGAGCTTACCCCACATCGGACTTCGCCCCCCTCTAGACCAAATTCTCATGGGTCAGCCCATTCGCACGCGGCAAATCTCGACACAAGGTGATGTCCATCAAGATCTCATAGTATGTAAAGCGGATGCATACACTATGTACATGGATATACATAGGCACATTGCGTACACAAGTGCTGGTATGAATGATTGTCCCTTTTTTGCTGGCTCATCATGAGGCAACCCCCCACCATACTCGTCATCAATTGATTCTCAACATGGTCACGCTAAGTACCATGTGGCTGGTTCTGGCGCTTGAACGCTTTGCTAAGTCAGCCGGCTGCCGTGCCGTGTTAAAGCGGCAAGCCCGACCCCGTGCCGCTCGCCGATTGGTCGGCTCTTTTTGCCGAGAAAGAACAGACGCAAAATACCCATCGCCAGATCTCACTCTCGGCATCAATTGCCCTTCGGTCTTTCCTGAAGTGTGCAATGACTACTACCGTCATCAAACCAACGGCATTACTTACTAGGCACACACACACATACACACACACTCATTCCCCCCTATGACCTCGTAGGTTGAGACTTGCAAACACCTTGTATCCCAGGCTTGTCTGAAGCACCCTGGCCCGTGTGCCGCCCAAGCTAGACTTCTGTTGGCCAACAGGTGTGTGTGCCTCGTTCTGTCTGTAGGTCATGTCTGCTTTTTTTCTGTTTAATCTCCTATCGAAGCAGGTTCTCCAACGCCACGTCGTATGAGACCCCGGAAAGGTCTATCAGGGCTAGATGTATCAGGGTTATCAGGACCATTTAGATTTGCCCTGCAGTAGTAGAGCGTGAAGGGAAGGGGGGCCTGGTTCGGTCCCTTGCTTGCCAGCAAAAAGTATGTAGAGTGGTTATGACCCACAGGGTGAGGTGGAATCTGATTAACTTTTCTGAGCTACTCTAGTATTTTGGGTAAAACGCATCGTAGATGCAGATGCATACGCGTGGAAGTACGATGGGCGAGGTGGAGACGAGCCGATCTCTATCTCTCCCTGTCTCTCTCTCTCTGTGTGTGTAATGAGAATTCATGGAATTGTACAACGAGAAGGCTGTCCTGTATAGCTACCTACTACCCTTTCTTCCCATCCCCTCACACTATGTATACTCAACTGCCCGCAGGAAATTCGTCCCCTCTCCAGAGCCCCAAAATCAGCCCTCCCCCCCCCGGTTCTCTGTACGATCAGATTTTCTTTTATCCCACGTTTAAAACGGGAATGCCAGATGCAGCGGTAGCCGCGTCTGCACCTGCATCTGCATCTGCAAAAATCTAGCCCTCCTCGGAGGGGATCACGAGGGAAGTGGATGGGGGGTTGGACGGGTGAAGCCTCTTTTCGCCGCAAAGCCAAAGGGTAGATCCCTCTTGAAGATCATTGATCAGCAACTCCCCGTGGACATGCGGGCATGGGGGGGGCGGCCAAGAAAACTAGAACAAAAAACCAAGTACGAGGATTTCTTTGTCACTATAGAGATAATGGTGCAAAATGTTTGTGGTAATTGGTTAAGTTTTTTTGGTCTCGCACTCCCTCCCCTGTTTGGTTTGGTTTGGTTTATCGATTAGGTATCTGACCCGCTGTGCACATGCATGCTCGCTGGTCGCTGATCGCCGGTCGCGCCAGAAGGGAAAAGAAGCAAAAAAAAGCAAAAAAAACGACACGACGGTTCCAAACTCAAAATCTGGAAACAGATTTAGATCTCGTATATAGAGACAGTACGGAAGCGCGGCGCTCTTTCCGGCAACTCCCGCGCATCTCCGTCCGACTTTTCTTCTTCCAACCCCCGATCTACAAACTAAACTTTAAAACTATAGTAACAAGTTCTACGCTAGAGAGAACGAAAGAGAGAAAAGGAAAGAAAAAAGTGTGGTAATGTGGCGCATGTAAAGTTCTGACACATGTGGTTTGGAAAAACTCGTGGGTAAAAAAAGAAAAGAAAAGGTAAACGAAGGTAGTACAAAAGTTCGGTTTCGATCGATCGGCGCTAAGGAGAATTTGGAGACGGAAATCGTACTTTTATGGTCACCCCCCCCCTTCCCCTTCCCCTTCCCCTTCTATGCAAGTCTCTTATCTGGTTTAACTGTAGACTTTACCCAATGTGGAATTTTTCAAGGACAAAACATGATTCGATTTGATATGATTTGAGAAGGAAGAGAAACACAGACCCTCCCAGGCTGCACTAGAACAACACACTGACTGCTGTTTTTTGATTTTTTTGCGAGAAAAAGTTCATGGGTGATCCATGCGTCTTTGTCCCGTTCCCCCGGTTCGCCCATCCCGTTTTCTGCATTCTGTATATGTGTTTGCTTTTTGGTTCCCTTGACTCGGGAATCTTTGGGGGGGGGGGGGTTAGAAATTATTCCGTCTGGGCGCTTCTTTTCGTGAAAAAGCAATTTTTTTCTTTGCGCTCCAGGGTTAAGAAGCTTTGGAAGGGTTCAAGGGAAGCTAGGTAGATGTGAGATTAACGTACGAGAGTGACGCAGGGTAAGTGTGCGTTGTGTAGGGTTGACGCTTGTAAGCACATAGTAGGGCCGTTTTTTTGGCCTGCTTGCTTGCTTTGTTGGGATGGATGAAGAGTAAGCCTCACTTTAATTCTTTTTAGTCGGTGAGAGAACGAGTTAGTTACCTAACTAAGTACCTTGTTGCTGCTTGGACTATTGAATAGGCGGGCTGTATCTACTATCTGTATCAGTGTGTGCAGACGACCCCGTCTACGTACATGTAGTTACATCGTCCCGTTCTTGCCGTTCTTCCCGTGTGTTCTGTTGTTTCCCTTATCGTGGACTAGCAAAAGACCGGTGCCTGCCGGGCGTTCATATCTCTCATTTTTTAGCCAATTTAGCCTGGGACCGGAGGACCGTCGAAACTACGTGTTGTGCGGCAGTGCGTGGGTACTAGGGGTTGGCTGGGAATGTCACTCGTTTCCTTTAGGCTCCACTTACTTTAGGCATCCGGATGCGGCAGCGGTGACTGGAGAGCGAAGAAGCGAGGGCGAGCGAGGAAGCGAAGGGAGAGGAGGGGGAGACAAGCATGACAAAGAGGGAAGTGTGAGGGTAGGTAAAGAGGGGAGGCAGGGACACGAGGGCAGAAACTGGGTTGCTTCGTGTTCTGCTGTCATGAATTACACCCCCCTTCTCTCTTCGGTGAGCCCTTTTGGGGGAGTGAGCAAGGGAAAGAAAATACTGCTGTCAAGGGGACTCGCACACTGTTCACATAGGGCGAGAGCACGTGGCATACAGGGTGTGAAGAGTGATGACCTCGTGTTTTTTATGGGATACTGCGCGGTTGACATGTGGGAATCCTTCTCTTACGTATGCAGAGCAACTCGGGGGGCATGGTTCGAACACGGATTTCCCTGATTTTGTGTTCTGGTTTTGTAGGTGTCAAGTCTGGGGATGGAATCGTTTGTCTTGATGACAGAGAGGGTGTGGCGAATGGACAAACAGTGGATTCAGGGAAGGAACGTTTTCTCGTGGTTGCTTTTTTGGGGGGTTTTAGGGTCCTGCGGTTTCACAGTTTCACAGTTTCAGGCACGAAGTATAGCATGGAGCGTCTCTGGCTATTTCTTTTCTGGGCTAAGAGAGAGAGAAGGAGAAAAGGAATGAAAATGAAGAGATGATGGTAGTCTGACCTTAGTTTCGTGTGTTTCTTGAGCTCGGAAAAGGTTACAATGAGCAGTAGTGAAGTGTCGGCTCAGATGCAGGACTTGCAACTGTATGAGTTCAAGACTGCCATAGGACAGGGCACGATGTGTTTGATCTGGGCTCTTGCCCAGCATGCAGGAATTGTAATGGCCTCTCAACCGGCGGAGCGGCTGCCACAAGAAACAAAGTACTTAGAAGACACTCCCCAAGAATAGGCAAAACCAGGCGGTGCTGCAACACCGTAAGTCCTGGGCCTCGCCCGTCCGCATGCCCCACGTGAGGCCTTTAGATAGGACGTTGAACCTGAATAAACAGTGTGTTTGATGACAGGAAGTAGACTCCGACCGGCACGCAAAGCAGCATGGAGCTCGATGATGAAGAGGCAATTGCATCGGAAGAAGACGCTTGAGCGCCATCCATTTTCAAGACCAGTTCATTCGGCAGGTGAGTCTTTACAGCAGCAACAGCAAGGACAATAGCGTCATCACCAACACCAGTGACGCTATCCTTTACAGTTTATTCAGAGCACCACTTCCACTGTGCTCTTAAGTGATGCGTGGGTGTTCTTTGTATATGTGTTGTTGTGAATTGAGTGATTCTTGGTTGGATAAGGGGCAGACGCGATTCTCTTTCCACAAAAATAGCGATCACAATTTTTCTCCGCAGGCATAATTGGGATGGAGTCTACATCATTCGTCCGCCTTACCTTTCTCATTCCCTCGAATAAACAGGAAAGACTGCGGTCACACAGGAGACTAGAGGGTGTTGCACGAGATTTTCACCAAGACACAGCAGTGACAGATGCACTGTTACCACGACAGGAAGATAGTTTCCAGTGGTAGGATGTGCGTCCTGCCCGAACAGCAGACAAGCCTGGTGTCTCTATAATAGAGGCTATGCGCATTGGCACCTGGTTCTGCCATGTTGTTCCTAGTTCACTCATCTCTTGTTACAAAGGCCAAATTTTGTCCTTGTTCACAGTTCGGCACCGTGCTAGCATTGAAGCACAATGGGAGCATAAGGGTCGAGCGGAGAGCAAGGAGTCGAAACGAAGCGTGGTGCTTTGTGCTGGGCACAGGGTGCAGACCTGGCGGGTTTGGTGTTTGTGTCGTGGTTTCATGTGGGTTTGCTTTGTAATTTGGCATGTCATTTGGCCGCTTGATTGCGTCTTTGACGGCCTGGCCTCGATGCCCAGTCTGGTTCGTTGATGCCGAAGTTTTTTCGTTCAAAGTGTTACTTGAGAGAATCGTATGGGATGGGTGGTGATTCGTGTGGGGGGCTAAAAAAAGACCAGTTGGTGGTCTCACTACGGCGAGAACGGGTGGGTGCCCAGACGGGATGACGCAAGATTTTGACGTGTGATTAATGGAAAGTCAGATTGGGATTGTGCCGGAGGGTTGCGTAGAGGCATGTTCCTAGCAAAAGTGGGTTGGAGATAGGACCGTCGTGTTGTAGTGCGCGGGGATGGTGGGTGGTGACGAAGGCAGAGTTGACATGTCAGCAAACGCAGGGTTCGAGTGTCGTATTCCGCTCTGCACAGGCGTGTTTGGTGGACAAGAGAGTTAGTAAGAGGGCCATGGTGTAGATGGTGAAACGCGAGAAAGCAGTCGAGTGATTAGGGCGTGGTTGGAGGGGATAGGGCGCGGGGTACTTGTGAGTGCTGGGCTTATAGGAGGCGAGCAATCGAGCAGGCGCGTGTTGTAGTCTGGGGCCGGGGCGGAGAAAGCGCATTGAGGCGAACCATGGCTGAGGCATCGACTGGGCTGGATCATCAGCCACACGTCACCACAGCCACGACCATGATGATGGACTTGTTTGTGTGGATATGGATAGGTGTTGACAGCGGCGAGTCCGTGGGCGTAGCGGTAGAGGACTCGGTTATCGAGATGGACGTGACAAGCATGATGCTTCATCTCAGTGGCGGTCGTGTCCGGTTAGATGAGAGCCATGCCGCCGAGACAGGGATTTGCTCACACAGCGCCAGCCTCAACTCTGACCACGCCGCCGACCACAGCCAGCGACAGACTTAAGGACCGGTTCCCCTGATCCGGCCTGAGAAATAGATGCAACCCTTGTTTTGCCGTTGCCATTGCCCTGCCCGTCGATAATATATATACACACGCACAATCACCCACGCATCCACACTGTATACACATGCGCATTCGCTGGAGCGGACGATATTGAACGGCAACACAGCTGCTTGGTGGTGGTGAGGTATTGGTACGTACTGCATTGCCGATTGGCGTGGGGCGTTCCCCCCCCTAGTCGCCTGTCCATCATCGTACGACTTGTCGAACCACTCCAACATCCTTCCCTTACGCGAAAGCCATCTGGACCCTCCCGGAGCCATAGCACCTTTGCTGCATGCCATTTCCACGCAAGAGTGCCATTCGCCATTCGCCTAGGAGCCCATAGCCTCTGCAGCTGAGTGCAGCTTGTGCGTAGCCTGCCTTACCTGTCGCAGAGCGAGCGCACTCTGCCGGATCTGCCGCCGCCCGCATTCGCCTTGTGCATCATCTGGGAGAGAGTAAAGAGAGAGTGGCATGATTTGAGATCGTCCAAGTAGCTGCTGGTAAGACCGAGCTCTTTCCTACCCGCTGGGTTGTTGCATACGCCGTCGTGTATTATCTCCCTCGTTTTTTGCTCTTTTCGTGTCCTGCTGTCGTCCTCGCCCGCGCTCCCTTAGTTTCGCAGCAGATAGCCCTTAGTCTCCCCCCAAATGGCTTCTGACCCCTATGGCAGCCCCGATGATGGGCTGGAGTTGGAGCGAATCGCCGTGCGTGACGCCGTGGGCGCAGCCACTCCTAACCTTTGTGCTAACATGTGCTGCGCTGCCAGGTCGGTCCTTACTGCGTCTTTGACAACTTCAGACTGCACCCGAAGCCCGAGCCGACTGTTTCTGCCCCAACCTCCCAGGACCCAAGCCCGCCCACGACGACGACGTCGGCGGCCACCACCACCACCATGGAGGATCCCATGCTCTCCACTGACTTTCCCTTTGGCACCATGCGCGGTCCTTGGCTCACCACTGCCGCCGACGACATGACGCTCACGGCCTCTGCCGACGACACGACCGACTGGAACGAGTGGATGCACTACAACCCCGCCCAGCCGTCTCAGGACTCCCAGAGCGTGGACACCAAGCCCGTCAACCCACAGGGGCCCGCCGCATACCCTAGGACCCGCCAGCAAACATCACCCCATATCACCCACCTTCCTCAGTCACAGCCGCTACCACTGCCATCCACCCTCACTCCCACCACCGCTCCCATGTTTGCCCAATCCCACGCCGTTCCTTTTACCTTTGGTCAGAGCGCTGACGTGCCGCTATCGTTTGACTTTAATGGCTCTGACCTCAGCTCGCCGCTGACAGGCGACATGCAACAACAAAACGCATACTACTCGGCCCAACAATGGCAACAACAACAACAGCAGCAGCAACAATCACAACAACAGCAATTACCAGACAACAACCTCTTCTCGCCTTCGCAATACCAACAGTCCAACTATGCTGCACCACCGCCCCCTGACTCCACGCCGAGTCTGCACCACAGCCCAAACTCGCTGAACAACGGCCGATCAAGTTCAACATCATCGCATTCATCACCAGAACCCGCCCCATCAAACTCGAGAAAGCGCAAGTCATCGGCCGATTCTGAAGAGCCGGACGATGATGCGCCGTCGAGCAAAAAGGGCGGCGCGCCACCCAAGAAGACTGCACACAACATGATCGAGAAGCGATATCGGACAAACCTCAACGACAAGATTGCTGCGCTCCGCGATAGTAGGTCATCATCCAGCGCATCCAGCCAAGCACTTGCTAATTTTCCCGTCAGGTGTCCCGAGTCTGCGTGTCATGTCACGGCCAAATGGCACCGAAGAGGACGACGACCCCGAGGATCTCGAAGGACTCACTCCTGCACATAAGCTCAACAAGGCCACCGTCCTATCAAAAGCGACTGAGTATATTCGCCATCTGGAGAAGCGCAACAAGCGTCTACAGGATGAGCTGAATACCATGAAAGGTCGGGTGGAGAGTTATGAGAAGATGGCCATATCCGGCCCCATAACATTACACGGTCCAGGTGGCGTATCTGATAGGTATCACGATGACCCCTTCACGCCTACACATGGTCTATCCATGTCTGGACCGCCCCAAGGCATGATTCCTGTCCCCGACAACATTGCCGCTCTTCAACGCGGATTGCCACCACAGCAACATTACGCACACGCCTACCCTACAGGATACGGCGGCCGTCCAGCCGTCGGCCCACCCATGGTCAACGGACGACGCAGCAGTGCCATGATGGGTAAGCTCATGGTCGGATCTCTCGCCGGCCTGATGATACTCGAAGGACTCGTCGAGCGCGAACAGTCACGAGAAGAGCCAGAGGGCCGGGGCTTGTTCGCTCTACCCAACCTGGTCAGCATTCTCGCTCCTCGCGTCTCTCTCGGTGCTTCGTCAGCCCAGATTCCTCTGGCTAAGCTTCTCTTGGTATTCGGTGCCTTCTTCTACCTCGTCGCTCCCTTACTCGACTTCAAGTCGAAGCCCAAGAAGAAGTCTCCATCCATTCTTTTGTCACCTGCACCGTCACTCGCTTCACCTGTCGAGGTACGCCGAAAGGCCTGGCTCACTGCCATCCAGACAGTCTGGGTACCGCAACACAACTTTGTTCTTGAAATCGCTGCACTCGGCTTGAAGACGCTGAAGCTCAGCATGCGCAGAATCATCGGTTGGGAAGGCTACGCATATCTCACCGGAACCACCCGGGAACAAGAAGCTGCACGTCTCAAGGCTTGGGAGATTGCTCTAGATGCTCAACTCACCGGCGGCGACGCAGAGATTAGCAAGAGCCGACTTCTCCTCACACTCATCGCCTCTGGAACCCTTCCCGATACTCCCGCGAGACTCATGCTCAAGGCTTTGCATATCCGAATTGTCCTCTGGGAGATTGGCAACATCGGACACAGCTCCCTGTGGACACTGAACGACTTGAGCGCGAAATTGGCACGCAGCTACTGGAACATGGCACGAAGCGAGCACCGCATTGCTGCAAATGCATCCAAGAAGAACAGCGGTATCGAGCCATTGCCGGATCATCTTGCTGCGCTCATTGAGAAGGAGTGTGACGATGTCCTCGTTCCTGCAGTCGTACAGCGCGCATACAACATTGCCTGGAACAAGCCCAGCGCCGAGCAAACAACTGTGGATACTTCCATGGATACTGTTGTAGAAGACTTTGCCATCTGCTCGCCTTTGGATGCGCTTGCCGCCTGGTACTCGAGCCTCGTATTAAACAAAGGACTGGCCACGACACTTGCCACCAAGAACTGCACTCCAAAGGCCAACGTTGTCGCAGACCTTGATCTTGCTTACCGAGCTGCACCTCCCAACTCGCAAGCTCAGCTTCGTGCCCTTGTTGCTCAAGCAGTCGTGCTTGACGAGGGTCGCAATGAACGCATTGCAGCAGCTCTCGAGGCCCTTCCATCCACACCCAAGCCCGCCGATTCCGGATTCATCAACATTGTCGGCAACGGCTTTGTAGCACCCGACGTGCGCAAGGCTCTCACGCTCGCTAAATGTATTTCGCTATCTACGTTTTCAACCCCCGAGGCACGTCGTCGCGCTGTTTTCGTCGTCAACAATACCTACCTACCCGAGCCCACCACCACACTCCTTAGTTTTGTTGCAGCCCACAAGGTTCTCACACAGTTCATGGCCGACGACGGTCTCAAGGCTGACACTAGCCGGGGCCTAGAAAGGATTGCTAGTTCTCTCCGCATGTGGATTGGTCATGAGACTGGCAAGAGGAGCGGTGTGTCGAACAAGGTCAGGGCAAAGATTGTCAACAGCTGTCTTGACGCAAGCAAGAGTCTTGTTGGACTCGAGCAGAAGAAAGTGGAGCAGGAGGGGACGAAGAAGAAGAAGGAGGAGTCTGATGTGGATGATGGATATGCGAGTGCTAGCGTCAAGGACGACTAGGGCTTGAATGGTCTTTTTTTTTTCTCTTTTTTTTCTTGTTTGCGATAGGGATAGGGTAAAACCGGGCGTTTTGGGCCGACCAGTGTTGTACGAGAAGGGATATGTATCTTGTCCCCCAAATGGCGTTTGTAACAGGTTGCATACATTTCTATACCATGTGGGAGCGGCCTCGGCCCAATGGTCACGATTTCGTTTGTTCATTTACAGTCGATTGACAGTGTATTTGTCGTCATCCTAGATAGCTATTTTGAATCTGCTACGTTATTTATTTATTTTTTTCAAATGTTTTTTTTTGCTCTTTGGCTCGAAGTGGTAGTGTTAGTACCTTTATCATATTTATTTATATTTGATTCGAAAGTATCACTTTGGTTTACGGACTAGGACATGGCATTCATTCACCCAAGCATACTCCTCTTCCGCCCCCTCAACCTTACTCCCTCTAGCCTCTTCAACACACTCTTTGCTCCTTTTCCCGTCTCGCCATATGCCCTAAGCACCTCCTTGAACAAGGGCTCCGCAGCAGGATGCGTAGCACTAAATGCACGCTCTAACACGTACAAATCCACTGCTTTGTCCTCGTCTGCTATTGACGCGCTGGTGAGGCCGAAGTCGATGAGGTAGATGGTGCCGTGGCGTATTAACCTCTTTGCCTCCTCCTCCTCCTCCTCCTCTTCTTCTCCTTTCTCTTTTTCCGACAACGACGACGATGGTGATGAGGAAGGGGACAATGGTGACCGAACCATGATATTACTCGTCGTCAAATCCCCATGACAAACACCGACGGCGTGTAATTTACCGATTTCCCTGCCTATCCGTGCCATGAGATTTATCATATCTTGTTCCTCTTCCTTCGCTTCACCCTGTGCTTCCTGCTCCTTCATTCGTATATCTTGCGGAGCAACGTGAGCTCGCCTCGCCCACCCATCAAGCACCCCCCTCACCGTCGCGCCCCCCACAAACTCAAGCACTAGCCACCCCTCATCGGGATCCACACCTAGCACACCAGGCACATTCACCCCTTCCTTCTTCACGCGCAGTAAACTCCGTGCTTCGGCCAAGAGGCGTTGGCGTGTAAGGCGCCGGTCGAGGGTTGGGTGCCGGTATGGTTTTGGGGGCCGGTATTTGAGGATTGCGGGACTAGAGGGGAGGAGGAAGGGGGTTGTGTAGAGGAGGGCTTCGGCGCCTTGGGTTACGGGGGTGAGGGTTGAGAGGTGGAAGGGTGGTGGGGGGTTATGGAGGGGGAGGGAGGTCGGAGGTGCGGGTGGAGGGGAGATTGGGGGTGCGAGGGGGGGTTCGGCCATTGTTAAGGGTTGGTGGTTGTGATTGTATGCGCGTGTCGGATTTCGGGGTTGATATCGTTCGTTTATATGTGTGTGTAGGAATTCTCGTGTGTCGCTGAGTTGGTGTTGTATTTTTTTGGAGGAAATGTCGCAGGTCGCGCGCGAACTGCCCCGCGTTGGCGACAAACCGAAACCAAACCAAACCACACCACACTCAGCCTCGGCCTCAGCCCCAGCCTCAGCCCTGCACGATCGCTCGATTCATCTCCACCCCTTGCAATTGGCAAACCACCAAGCGAAGTTGACACCGTCGATCAACCGTTTAAACGCCCCCCCTCCCCTGGGGTGCCGAAATTAGACTGACATGTCAACCCACAACTCGGCAAACCCAAGTGCACAGGTAAAAGGGTGTACCCGGGGATCAGCACTTCATGATCGCTGGGGCACAGATGGAAAGCACGACCGGAAAGAACGTGCAGTCCCAGTATCACATCACAAAGCAATGACAACAAACTCCTTGGTAAGCGAGTGATTATTTGCATTGAACAATCTCATTCTACATTGAATTCACTCATCTCTGGTTTTTTCCGCCTTGCCACCCATAGCCACAAAGTAGGGACCGAGTCGATCAAAAAAAACGGACAAAGTTGCTAAAGTAAACTGATAACACAAGAAAAAGAAAAAAGGGTGCCCAAGGAGTGCAATGATCTCTAGCCGCAGGCAATAGAGTTCGTTGTCCGTGAAGCATAAAAAACCAAGTCGCCGATCCCAAAAAGCCAGAGCCCACCATGCTCGTAAAAGCAATTCGCATAACAGTCCGATAAACACGAAAGGAGAGAAGAAAAAAGGGTTAGGAAAAGAAGATCTTCCCATAAGGAAGAGACGAAGGGTAATCGTGATGTTGGAACGATGAAAAAAGCTCGACCTTGGCCGGAATACGGAATCAGTAAGAACAAATAGGCAAGATGATAAAAAAAGTCGTCATGGGCCGTGAAGAAGCACGTTTGGTAAAGCGCCACAGTAATATGCACAGGGGAGCAGAGTCCCGGAATGATTCTTGTCAACTGCCTAGTAGACGGGGCTCTTGCGCTTCTCAGTGCCAGTGAGAATGAGCTTGGGCGTACCGCGGCGCTCCTCTGGGCGGATGTCAACAAGGCCGCCACCAATAGAGGCACCGTCATCACTGCTAACGCTGTTGGCAGTGTAGGTGCGGTTGATGGAGTTGTCGCGAGAGCGCTCCTTGGAAGCCTTGCGCTCAGAGCCAATAGCGCCATTGGCTACAGCGCGAAGGCTACCAATGCTGGGCCTGCCGGAAAGGCTGCCACTGCCTCCGCTGCGGACACTGTCCGAGTCGTTGTCAGACGAAGGAAAATGCTCGCTGTCAGGAGAGGCACTTCCACTGCTGGTGCGGTGAGCACGGCGTCCAATGCCAGCGCGGACAAGGTTGCCCACAGCCTGGCGGCGCTGACGGGTGGCAAAGTTCTTGCTGCCCTCGTGCTTGGTAGTGGGACGCTCCTTGAGTTCCTCAATCGAAGGAGGGTTGCGGGGCTGGCGGACAGGGTGCTCTCCAGCACGTGCCTGACCAGGACCGAAAGTGCCAGTCATTGGGGTAGCAGGGAAGCCAGCGGAACGGGCGAGTGCAGAGCGGGGACCCTCGGCAGCCTCGGTCTTTGCGTCAACAGCAAGAGTAGAAGGGTTCTTCTTGTGTCCGCGACGGAAGGCATTGGCGGATGGCGGCGGAAGAGGAACCACGTCCTGGGGAGGGGTGTTGGACTTCTTGGGAGGCGAGGTGCTGCGGGTAGCCCAGGGGCTGGGGTTGCTCTCGTTGGGAGGCGACACATGAAGGACAGGGGTGTCAACCTTGGGCGGCGATCCGGCAAAGCGCGGGGTTGGCGGAGGCGGGGAATTGGACATACCCGCCATGGCGTTGAGAACCTGGATGGCACCATTGTCCTGCTGGTAGCTCGGGTCGACGACATACTGGTACTGGCCGGTCATCTGGTTGAAGACCAGATAGACACCAGGCTGGTTCGTCTCCTGAATAGCAGCAGTGTTGCCAAACTGCTGGCCATAGGCGTTCATCTGGGGAGTGTATGGCGTGTTGGGGTAGCCGTGTCCTCCCGACATGTTCATGCTGCCAAACTGCTGCGTGGTCAGAGCAAGCAATTGCTGCTGGAGCTGCTGCTGCCTCTGGGCAAGGTACATTTCAGTAGCCAAGAGTTGGGCAGCAACGTTGGGGTCCATCTCGCCATCGTCAAACTCGAAAGAAGGAGGAGCCAGGACCTGGTTATAGTAGTCTGGCTGCTGTTGCTGCTGCTGCTGGAACTGGTTGACGCCGCGGAAGCCGGAGCCGATGGCCGTCTGGGGAACACCCTGGTTGGCGCCGTTGTACTGCTGCCTGGGCATGCGGTTGTTGTTGTTAGCAGCAGTGTTGGCACCAACGTTGTGCTGTGCCTGGGAATAGGGCGCAGAAGCAGGAGGCTGGGCAGATGTAGGCGTCTTAGGCGCAGTGCGAAGGCCGGCCAAAAGGTGCGAACGGCTGGTGCGGGGGGTGGCAATCGAGTCCTCGGCAATGGAGGCAACCTTTGGAGGCGAAGCAACGCTGAGACGCTTAAGCTGAGCGCCCTTTCCGCGCGAGGCAAAGCTGGCGGTAGGGCCGCCGAATCCGGCCTGGGATTGGAAGTTGTTGTTTTGGTTGTTGTACGTCATTTGAGCAAGACCGCCAGCGTCCATGCTCATTTTGGTAGTCTAAAAAGAGGTTCGAACAAAGGGTAAGGCTGCAAGTTGGGGGGTTGAAGCGTATGCAGGGAGCACACGAGAAAGGATACAGAATCGAAGATGATGCGGACGAGCTCGACAGTCGACGGTGGGCAGACGTGCGAAGGGGCTGGCGATTACGGGATTAAGGATCGTACTGATCAGAAGTGTGTAAGGTAGAGGTTGGAATCGAAAACCGGCCGATGGGCAATGCAGTTGGAGCTATTAACAAAGGCTGTGGTCGCTGCGAGTTGCGGCGGAATGCGCAGGGTTGGGGAGGCAGGAGCAGATGTGGTAGCGGGCAGGCGGGGTGGGCCTAGGACACAAAAGCTGCAAGGTATGCGGCGACGGGAGCTCTCTTGTTTTTTGTAGATGAAGGTGAATACACGAACAAGCCGTGACGGGATCAGTGGGCAGGCAAGCTGAGGATGATGCGTCGACGGGCGGGTTCTTTTTTTTTTTTGGAGGATGGTGGGGAGCGACGGGACTGGCGCGCTCTCACACACAAAGGCAGATTAGGCGGAGGGTAAGCTGGTCCAAAGAAGCGGAACAGGTAGAAGATGCAGAAGCAGCGGATGGGTGGCAGAAGAGAGCGAGGGGAGGATGGTGGAAGAGAGCGGAAGCGGAAGAGGAAGAGAGAGATGGAAGAGGAAAGGGCGAGATGGAGGAATGGAGGAGGGGGCGAGGAAGAGAAAAGTGACGGGCACAGCGAGAGGAGGGAGAAGAGAGAGAGCGAGACGGGCGGTGGGGACTGTGGGCGGCGCTATAAGGTGACGGGGCGTGGGTGGCCGACAGGGCGGGTTAGCAGCTCAGCAGCGACCCAGCAGCGACCCTGCATCGGGCTAGGCCCAAAGCAGGCCCTGGCCAACAAGCCAGACGCTGGATGCAGACTGCAGACTTTGAAACGCTGGGTTCTGATGCGCAATCACGGAGGAGCCACCGTTCCTGCGTGCGTGTGCGTATGCTTCCTACTGCGCCCTTTTGCTCGTGTCCGTGTTGGGTAGGTAGGTATTATGCTTGCTATGCCCGGCCGTCTCGAGTGCGGGCGAGGTTTCAGGCGCACGCGGCGGCGGCGGCCGTTGTCGCCATCCATTGCCCATCCATCGCCCGTCGCCATGATGACCACCCATCGAGTAGAGTAGTGTAGTGTAGTGTAGTGTATACTACCCATGACCATGATGATCAATACATCAATAGCATGGCCACAGCCCTCACCGCAACGCGCGCACCGCTGCACCGCTGCACCGGACAGCGTCTATTGACGGGCTCTGGGCCAGTCATTGGTAGCGTGGCAGCAGTCGCCAACGGCGGCCACGCCAAGTCGCGCCGCTACTGGTCAGCTCCGAGGCCACGACGGCCACACCTCAGCCACCAAGCAACCCCCCCGTCTAAATATACTCTGCCATTCACCATTCACCATTCACCACTGACCACTAACCACTGACCACTGACCACTGACCACTGACCACTCCACCTCCCCTCCCTCCAGCGCATGCATCTCTCTCCAGCGCATCTCACTCCATCGCCATGCACCGCCAGCGCAGATCTGCCCACCCGCCTGCCGCTGCATGTGCCTTGTTCGCGTTCAGTTCCCTTTTGCTCGTGCCTCGCCAACAAACTCTCGCTTCCTCACACTGGCGGTCCTTTTCTCGAGCCGCCTGGTGCTCAAGCGGGCCTGAAACTGTCGCTCCGTCTCAACTCCCGCGGCCCGTGCACCGCTCCCTCATCTCGGTACTGCCTGCGCTACCCTGCAGACTGCAGACGGACCTGCCAAGCCCCCCCCTCCCATCCCTACAAACGCCCTCCCATCCTCCTCCGCCGCTGCATAGCCTGCCGCTCGAGGCCTTCTCCTCGTGGCTTCTACGCGGCTGCCGGGCGGGCGGCGGCGGTTCCTCCATAGGCGACAAGACCTGTCCAACGGCCTTGATCAGCGCAGTAAATCTTATCTCACCTGCTGCCCACCACGCCTCTTCCGTCCGGTAAGCTGCGCTAAGCGCTACTGGACCCCGAGCCGCCTAAAACAAACACTAAAGTGCTTTGCTGCCATCTGACTTGGCTTGTCGATAAAAAGAAATCATGCTCCCTTTGCTCCGTCGCCTCAATCGGGCCAGCACGGCCACGCACAGTGGGGCCGAGCTACCAATTCCGGCACCGCCCATGTGCTCTCGTGAGGCTTGCTCCCCCCTCCAAGGCACAAGGCACTGGCGGATTCATATATACACAACACCACCACCACCACCACCGCTGGCTCCGTCCTCGCTGCATGACCTTCCCGTCCCCATCTCATAAACACCTCATGCTTCACCTCGCTCCCACGTCTCCAAGTCTGTTTCACCCAGATTGATGGTCCAGATTGCTGACGCTCTGGTGCCACAGAGCTACTTGTTTCGAACCCCCTCCAAGCTTCTCGGATACTTTGTCCTGCAAGCCTGCATCCCTGCTATGGCGTGCACTGAGCATGTGGTTTGCAAAGCATTTCACGTGACTTTCGTTTTTCTTCTTCCGCTTGCCCTTGCCTATGCCCTGCGTACATCATCATCATCATCATCATCATCATCATCATCTTGACATGCATCTACACTGTCTCCATGCCTCGAGCTCATGATATGTACCCACAAGACCAAAATCGTCAGCTTGCTCACTACCTGCCTCGAATCTATGACCTGCAGCCCAACAATGTTTGCTAACCTATCAGCCCATCTCATCTGCAACGCACAAAACAAGAGATGCATTTGTTTGCCTCGATTCTCTCACTGTTTGCCTATACTCTCTCACAAAGTCGTCGATCCGTTTTTGTCATCTCACCCCACGAAGCGTTTCTTCATGTTTGGGACTTGGCATGAGACTCGGAACGAAACATCTGACAGCACCAACACCACGCAATTCTGAGTGGTCTATAGCCAACAACTTCGTCACCAAGGTCAGAAGCATGTTTAAAATCGCTTCATGTTCCGTTTCTCCTGAGGTATACGGGGAAAACATACAAAGCCAGGCCCTTAGGCATATCCAAAATCCTGAGTATTTATCTTCCTGATGCCATGACATGATTCAGTCAGATTTGCAGGCCACTTCTTCTCAATTCCTTACATACTACCATTACCAGATATACTCTTCACCACACACCCTAAACCATAATTTGTCTAATCCTCCAAACAAATACCTTCATCATGCTCTTCTCTACCATCCTATATGCAGCTCTTGCTCAGAGCTTGACAGCCTCCGCTGCGACAATGATGGTCACGGTTGCTGCCAACAACAAGTTTCAGTTCACACCAAACTCCGTCACTGCTCAACCCGGAGACACGGTCGCATTCAACTTTGTCGCTCAGGTATGCCTATCAGCGCTTTAATCCCCATCTTATCAAACGCTAACTTTTACCCTTACAGAACCACAGTGTGGCCTCCTCGACAGCAAACCAGCCCTGCCAACCCGGACCCAACGCCCTCTTCTCCGACTTCCAGCCCATCCCAGGTAACCCCAAGGGTAGCCCCAACCCCGCCAACGGTCGCCGCCAGGCTGGCAACAACCCCATGTTCATGGTCCCCATTACCGACAACCAGCCCATCTACGTCTACTGCCCCCAAGCCCAGCACTGCCAGCAAGGCATGGTCATGGTTATCAACCCTCCCAATGCTGCTGCCGTTACCCAATACCAAAACGCCGCCGCACAGGCAAACAACAACATCCCTCCCAACGGTGGTGTCAACGGCGGCCAGATGATCAACAGCAATGCTGGAACCAACCCCAAGAATGTCCTCGGTGCCAAGGCTGGTGATGCGGCAAAGGGCAAGGGCAAGAAGGCCGGTGGTGCTGCTGCTGGTGGACTTGCGGGACTCCTCGGAGGTCTTGGAGGAAACTAGTGTGCTTAATGAACGTTGATAGATATAATAAAAAGGGCTATGATGTATGATTTTGAGGTGGGTAATATTTGAGTACAATGGCTGGGCTACTGGATTAGGTTGTATGCGCCGGACGTTTAACACACATAAGATAATATATAATTCTTAGGTAAAAGAAAAAGGTAGTAATGATACACACACTCTCGTTAAAAAAATAACTAGACACATGCATTTTCTGCAGTGAACAGCGTGACCATTGACTTTTTGCCCTGCCAAGCTAAGCAGGTTCGAAGACGGTTGACTTGTAGTCCGTTAGTAGGAACAATACTACTACCAGTACCCCTGTCCATCCATCTAGAAAAAACACACTCACTTCTACCACAACGTCACCCACAGATACAACAATGGTAAGCAGAACAATACCTAGCACAGGCATACAACCGCCATACCTATATCTAACCCCCCCAAACCCCATCCCCCCTCTCCCTCTTCCTCCCTCAACTAAATCAACTCTAAAAAAATTCATACTAATCAACCATCGGCTGGCCCGAAATTCCACTTCAATCTTTACAAAATACTCAACTTGGTCGCATCACGATCAACCTCTCCAAAAACTCACCTTACCACTTCACCATCAACCTTTTCAACAACCCAACGTTACCACTTCATAATCAACCCATCCAGTAAACCCACACAATCATCCCTCAAAATGCCCACCCTCCTCCTCCCTTTTCTACCCCATTACCTCTCTACCTCCTTGTCCACCCCACCCCTCCACCTCACCACCATGATCGCCACCCTACACACCGCCATCAAACCCCTCACCCGCGCCTTCCCCACTTCAACACCGCGCAAAGGTGCTCAAGACAAGCACGTTAGTGTGCAGACACTGCAGCGCAATCCCATGATAGGACCGGGATGTGCGGTCATGTAACCGTACTTCCATCCTTCTTTAACCACTATTTCGTTGTTGGCTGACTGATGAGATAGGAAGTTGTGTCTGCGCTAGATGGTCAGGCTTGTGGAGAATGATATGATACCAAGGGGGGGGAGTGTGAAGGAAATGGATAGTCGAGTGGCATGTGGAATGAGGGAACTTTACATATTTTGTATTTGCTGGTAGGGTACATATAAAGTACGTGTACCCTGCACACATAAACGGAGTTTGTAGCTCATGGAATCAATATGTTTGTGCTTCCGGAGAAGAGAAGCAAGAGGCTGAATACACAAAGCTGTACCGAGTTATGAGCGTGTAGCTTAGTGATAATAAAACAGCGAGAGAACGAGGATATGTGTCGTGCAGATTTAGCGGAGGGCATGGAATGATACGAATATTGGAACAAAGAGGTGGGGATGTGGAGTGAAGACGAGTCATTTGATGATTGACTTATATTTTGTTTAGAGTGCCCTACCCTTACCCTTACCCTTGCCCTCTCACGTGACGTCCTTGGTCACCACACATCTTATGTATCGCGTCCATTAGACCTAATTAATCTGCTTATTCCTATCACTCGGGGCCCCCTCGAGCTTGAAACCCCCAGGCTCCCTCGTTTGAAACACACCAGTCGGATCATACTTACTCGCAATCTTCAGCAATCTCGCCTTATTCTCTGCGCCATAGCTAGCAATAACATCTTGCGTGGGGCCAGCGTAGTTCATGTAAATGTAGTCTGTAGCTTTTCCAGCGTCGAGCGCAGCAGCAGAGGCATGACGCTTGATCCTCAGTGCAAACGCTTGAATGCGCTCGTCGTCGGCGGCATCGGACCAGCGTAAGTTCATAAGGGCAACGGTAAGAGGGCCATCGGCCGGGTCTAGGCCGAGCGGGTTTCCGCCGTTGGAAGTCGTCTTTTGGATGAGTGTGGCGGAGAGGTCCTGGAAGGATATGGACGGGAGGTTGGCACTGGAGTTGGCGATGCTGGAGACCTCTTCGAAGAAAATGTCCTTGATGGTGCTGATGAGGTTTTGGTCCAGCTTGAAGGTCCAGGTTAGGGATCCTTGACGGAGCCCGTCCGGATCGCTGTTTTTTGTTGAGAGCGCGGCAAGCGTCGCGTTTTCTCCGCTGCTCTGAATAATGGTCTTGCTGTCGATTGCGTTGTACTCGGCGAGGATAGGGGCGTTGGGGTTTGGTTCAGTGTAGGCCAAATCAAGCTGTGCTGCGTTGCCAAGCTGAGCTCCGCCATAACCAAATGATAGGCCTTGAAAGGCTTTTGGGTCTTTTGCCAAGTTGGTGCTAACGCTGTAGAACGCTTTGATGAGGGCAGGGAAAGCTTCCTTGGTGTAGATTCGTGAGCCTCCAAACAGGAGTGGATTCGCCTCGAAAGCGGCTACAGTGAACTTGGTCACGATACCAAAGTTGCTGCCGCCGCCTCGAAGAGCCCAGAAGAGGTCGGGATACGAAGTCTTGCTGACGTTGATGATATCACCGCTAGCTATAACCACTTCATACGAAATGACATTGTCGCACGCAAGGCCATACTGGCTCGAGTAGTAGGAGAGGCCTGAGGTTGCATGTTAGCTCATGGTGAAAATTGTGATACTGTACTGTAAATCCCTACCTCCACCGACAGTAAATCCTCCAGCACCAACGGCACCAAACTACATGATAGTTAGCAGAGCATAGTTCACCTTTATGGAGCATGTCTTACACGGGCACCAAGGACTTGAATGTTGTCCTTTTCCAGCTTAGAGTACACTTGACCCCATGTCTGGCCGGGCTCCAATACGACACTCTTCTTATCAGCGGAGACTGTTGTCTTGTTCAACCTCTCAAGGCTGATGGTGATGCCGTTTTGAATGTTGGATGCTCCTGGAACTACCGAGTGTCCACCGCTCTTAGTAGAAATTGGACAGCCCGAACGCCTGGCGATGAGGAGAGCAGCGGATACATCATGGGCTGTCTCAGGCTTGAAGACACATCCCGGTGAGAAGCTCCTCTGCTGAGCAGCCCAGTACGATTGGATGAAGCTCTTGTAAGCATCGTCAAGCGGGTACAGGACCTTGTCTTTGCCGCAGTCTCCCCTCAGCGTACCGCACTTGTGAGTAGTTAGCGTAGCCCAAGAACAGCTGGTTAGTGCTACTTACTGCTAGATAGCAGGGATTAAATGTGTTGGCTCCAATCTTCAGTGTACCGGAAACATCAGTATTATCACCATTGGTTGATACCGTTATAAACTTGTCATCGGCCAACACCAGTGCCGCCAGAGCGGCAACTGAAACGATCAACTTCATACTTGTAACACGCGCGCCAAAGCTAACCCTGCCGAGTAAACAAAACGACAACAATATGACAAGGTCGAATAGCGTGCAGGATGGCACAGGAAACTATGGGGTGACAAGGGAGATTCCGCAACGTCCTTGAAATATTGGAATATTACCACCCTTTCATTCTTTTTAGAGTAGTTATAACTTTAGTAAGATCACCTGACTGCAAACCTCGGAAACGAGCTTTTGTAGATGCTCGGAGGGCGTTGTTTGATTGGGTAAATTAAACCGTCCAGTCTCACGTTTAGCTATCCCTAGATAGGTACACCTGTGTGATCCAAGGCAAGGGGAGGTAGGTAGCCGGTTGTTCTGCCGTCATGCTACAGGGTTTAAGGTGCCCGCCGACCTGGTAGTCTCTTCGTATCTGGTAGCAAGGAACGCCAACAAGCATCTGATTCGAAGTTTACATCCATACGTTGCTGCGAGCTTGAAAGCTTGTGTATATTTCCGTGCTGATCCGGACCCATTCTACTAGAAATCGGTGAGACTCGTACTGTTCACTCTCTGATCTTGAGTGGTTCAAAATTAGACCCGCATAGTCAGCCCTAACGCGACAATATTCAAGTGATGACGGACGAATAAGGATTGAGTATCGGGCCTACTATAACGTAAGCTGAAAGAGAACTCGGAGATGCGAATATATCGGCGCTGTGATGGAATTGTAACAGGTGGTAAATGGAGTTAGTGCCGTAGGAGCTTCGTTGACTTGACTAGTACAAGCCGAGCCAAAGAAGTAGTAGTAGGACGTACGTAGCTTCCTGGTGTGGGTTCAACAAACTCCCACAGCGGAATCGCGGCACGGCCCTATTATTAACACCCATCCTCCGGAATCCGCGGCGCAACGCTCGGAGCACCATTAATACTTATGCATCGCGGTCACTTTCTAAACCTTGTGTTTCTGGCGGCATACAAGATCCACTCGACATGTAAGTATTCACATCTTATCGAGGGGTTCCTGGTGTATAGGATAATGCACATACCGTTGTGTATACGATTTTTTTCACCTTCTAGGCCGACTAAAATCTTCTATGCAAGAACTAGTACCAAGTTGCTGTTATATAAGGCATGCTCGTTGGAAATCTCTCGTCTAGGTCCTGAAAACCACTATCAATTGAGTGCATCAATGTAAGATTACAGTCCTGCCCAAGTCATGTCTCAAGAGCATTACGGGCTTTCTTCCTTTCGATACTACGCCGAGCCGTATTTGTTACCCGTGAGAGGAACGCATGAACTTACTGTGCTTCAATCCCCCAGGACCCATGTGCCAAAACGACCCAGACGATAACGTCCTGGACTCTAACCACTGAAATGCAAGCATTGATTTACAATCCCACGCGCTTACACCATCGTCATCCTAGCCTCGCTCTCCATAACCGCACGAATCAGAGTCTAAATCTGGATTCAACAGGCAATGAGATCTCAAGATTACTCTCTTTGTGCCGCACCATCATTGTACCAAATATACTCGCGCTGAGTAGAACGCAACCGCAGAGAGCAAGAGAACGATAGTCACCACGACGTTGGAGCAAATTACCGGATGCCGAGAACAAATCGATGACAGCAGCGCCACTCCCATGATTCTGTACGAGGTAGATTGATGACAACAGTAATTACTAAACATGATCATACGGATATCGCTATGTTTTTTGAACCTTAACCGTATACCGCCATTAATATATAGGTGGATATACATTATAAAACACCAAAACGCCTCGCTCCTATAGAGAGCGAACAACATGCCATCACCAGAGTGCGGCATCTTTGTCGAACCGCACCAGCTCCTTGCCTGCATCTTCGACATCTTTCCTCGCCTTCATGCGCATGTAGAAGATTGGGCAATCTCTTGACGCACAGATGACTTCACAGTGAACACTTCCCTGGCAGCGCTGACATTGCGTCCAAAGACGAGAGAAACGCACCTCGAGCTCACTGACCTTGGTCAGGGTCTTGGTGTATAGTTCAGGAATACGAGGTCGACAGTTCTCACAAACTGCACCGTCCTTTTCGTATGCGGCGGTAAGAGGCTTCTTGCAGCCCATGCATGTTTGTGTCTTCTTTGCAAACTTCATGAGACCACCCATGGTGGGTGCAGCGACGGAGATAGATCGTGTATGTTCACCTGTGAGGAGTGAGGCTGCTTTCTTTTCGCCTAGAATAGGCTCGAAAATTCTGCCAAGCGGTTTTGCGAGTTGGTTGTCGAGATAGTAACGCGTATCGATGGGTAGGTTGTTCTCAAGAACATAAATTGGGTCTTCAGATTTTTCGAAATTCTTTGCGCCAGTGGCAGCCCTGACCATGACATATGCGACACGGTCACCAAGAGCGGGTGCTGAACCAGCGTCACGTTTCTTCATACGCTCCGCAAGTTCCACGTGTGCCTGCTTGTTGGCGTAACCACCTTTGCCGTCCTTGTCTTCCTGTTTCGTAAGGGCTTTGGTGATGACTAGATTGGACATATCGATTTTGTTTTGCAAAAGGTCTGCAATGGTCTCCTTGACGAACCTGCTTCATGTTAGCGTGGAATATGTTTTCCAAAGCTGGCTGACTTACTCTTGTGCGCCCTCGGGATCTTGGTCAATCAACAACATGCGGAGAGAGGTCTCGATGACGGTTTGAACAAGTCGACAATTGTCACGACGGACCGTCTCGATACCCTTGGTGTCCATCTTGTCCCATTTGTTGGGGTTCGTCCAGTAAAGACCAGCATATCGCTTCTTGTTGATGAGGAGATAGGGGAAGTAGACTTTTTCGAACTCCAGCTTGATGGGTTTGAGAAACTTCGATGTCACGTAGTTCGCCGCCTCTTCGCCTAGTTTCATCGCTTCTGCCAATTCCGTGGTACCGAACTTGACCATGACCGAATCGGTATCACCGTAGATGACCTCTGCATCGTGCGAGTATCCATTTGCGATATTGTACTTGGCTTCGACTTCGGCTTTGGCTCTTTCAATCATTTGACGACCGAAACTGGTTGTACTACTGGCAATCGCAAGACAGGGTAGCTTTCCGTTGGTGGCACCAGTCAGACCATAGACGGAGTTGGCGGTGACCTTCATAGCCAACTGACGACCGTTGAGCACAGCCTTCTTGAAAGGGTCCGTCTCAACCGCCAATTCCTTCTTTGCTTTCTTACGTGCGCTCAGCAGTTCTTCTAAAATTTCCGTCAAGAGTCCCTTCCGCGTTTTGGCGGTACAGAACATGTCTCCATTAGGAGTCACGATGTAGTCCTCATCCTTCTTCATCTTGAGCTTCTCCACCGTCTGTCGGTCCAGCCACGTCGTGTAACATAGGTTGTGGGCTTGCATGATACTAGGGTATAGTGAAGCAAAATCGAGAGTAGCAACGGGCTCTTTGTAGTAACCACGCTTAGGCTCAATGACAGTCGCACCTTCGTATTGGTCGCCGGTGTCACCTTGGTTTGGAAGGTCCGGGATAACGAGCTGATGCTCGAGAGCCTTACGGAACAGCTGACTGATGAAGCGCACTTGTTGTCCTCTGGAGAGAATATAATTAAACGGAACACCTGTAGCCCTAGCCATTTCCGTGTAGTTGACCAGACACATAAGCTTGTCGAGAAGACGTTGAGGGAGATAGGCATCCTTGAGACAGTATACAGCCAGACGTCTTCGCGAGTTGGAATCACCGTTGAACAGTTCTGTAATCATGCTGTGGTGTACATCTTCCTTTTGTTCTTTCAGGAAATGAGCGCATACAGAGTTGAGTGTGTAACTTCGAAGCTGATGGTCTCTTTGGACCAGCTGAAGTAAGTCTAGTTGTAGGCGACCGTTGGTGTTGGTGGTTTTGGTATCCCTAGACCCCATCTGCTTGCTGGAGAAGTTGGATATCTCCACCTTGGACTGGACCGTCTTGAGACGGGACCAATATGGAAACCTTTGGAGCTTCAGATGCTTGGCACGATCGAGCAAATATGGGAAATCGAAGTTACTGGTGTTGTAACCGATGATGACATCCGGGTCGACCTCGTCGAGAAAGTCGCGCCACTTCATCAGCATTTCACCCTCATCTTGGAAGGACAGAATCTGCGTCGCAACGATAGGGCTGACTGTGTCTAGACAGAAGACATTCCTGACAAAGGGCTTGTCGTCTCCATATTTTGTAACAACGTTCGCAATCTGAATCACAGGGTCCACATTTGCCTCTGGGAAGACACCTTTACGGCCAGCGCACTCGATATCGAAAGAGAGGATGCGAAGAGGGGCAATCTTTGCCCACTCGCCTTCAGTTGAGTGGGCGATAAGGTCTTCGTAATGCACCTGACCTTCAATCTGGCAGTTGGAGTGCCGGTCTCGTGCATTGATCATCTTCCACTTGGCGGCAGGGGCTTCAACCCAGCACATGCCAGTGACCTTTGTGTCAATCATGAATCGTAAAACGTAAGCGATGTTGTCAAATGTGAGGATACCATCTATTCCAGCTGGCCAAAGTCGCTTGTAGTTGGTATTGCCCTTTTGTACCATCGTGCGTACGCGGTTGATCAACTTGGGGTCGGTGACGGTGATCTTGAGGTATGGGCTCTTTTGGTTACCCTGGAAGCGCAAAATGTTCTCTCTCATGCACATTTTCACTGACGCTATGACGGCCGAGTGTTGGTTGAAGCTCTTTTGGCATTCGGCTTCAAGGAAGATCTTGTAGGGCTCACAGTCGGCCTGTTGGAAGTTGACGGGCGCGGCGATGTAGAAGTAGTGTTGGAAGCCAGTTACGTGGAGGAGGACGGAGTGACCAGTCTGTAATATACTTGTTAGCATTGCTTGATGTATGCATTTAGTGGCTTCTTACCTCTGTCACACCAAACAATTTAACGGTCGCTTTGCCCCCATGGAGCACGCCCTCTTCAGCCTCAATTTGCTGGAACACGAGGTTGTTGGTTACCTCGCTGAAGTCATGAGGCAATGGCGGCCGTCCCCATTGCTGGTCCTTTTCGGTGTTTTCCTTCTTGAGGGTCTCCATGTCCTGTGTCATTTTCTCTAATGTCTCCTCGAACTGACTGGGGCCTGGCTGGCTCGGGTTAAACGAGCCGTTGGCTATCTTCCCGGGTGCCTTGCTCTTGTTCTTGCCATCCTGGAACTTCAACTTCTTTGCGGAGCGGGGCGATGTCTGTACATTGGTGCGCGTATTAGACGTCTCGGCGAGAGCGCGTTTCGCCGGCGCTCTTGTTACTGTACCCGGCATCTTTATATATGAACAACAGACACAAAACCCGAAAGAGTGGTATATGGCAGTTGGAAAAAGAGGGTGTGTTTGTTGTTGGGTTGGGTCGGGTCGAGTAGTTGCACAAAGTGCCTAGGGGAACGCGAACCGTGTACGAGGCGCGAGCGCGTCATCCCTGCTAATTGATTGCCGCCACGCTAGTCATTTCCTCCCACCGTCTGCACGTGATGAGAGTCCTCTTATCGTTACACTTCTCAATCGATACTTCAGCACCCTACAGGTTGATTGGCAGATGTAGCAAGCGTATCATAACACTCGTACTGATATTTTGGTGTTTTCTATACTCGTTTTTCATATATCTAATTGAGCTGCTAATCATGACTATGGACGTCTGATAGTAGTGGGTTTGTATGGCTGAACCTTCGATGCTTCCAACCATGTTCACAGCAGATTGATCGTGTATCTCTACGTCCACAGCATTCATTCGGCATATTCTGGACGTCAAGATACCCCGCCAAGCTTCCCCACCGGGTGCGGGCGTGACCCGCGGCTTTAAGTTATGTCATTAGATCGCAGCTTGATTTTGGCTACTCCATCTGCCGACTTGAAAACACGTAAAATTTTACCTCTGTTTTTAACACGCTGGATCAAACGCGATACGACAGACACAACCTCTGCACTACCTTCAACATGACTTCCAACACCAATGACGTTGTCATATCTCCTTTCGAGACCGAAAGGGATTTCAAGCAGGCACAACATTGCTTGTCCGAAGCTTTTGGGCGTCAAGCAAAAGACTCCGTCTGGATGCTGATGAACCCCGGGTGGGATACAGAAGAAGGACGAGCAAAACACGCCAAAGGATTAATGGAGAAATGGCAGTCTATCACCACCAACAAGGATGGACAGCCTAATGCCATCTATCTAAAGGCTACTCTTCCCGACCCAGATGGGCCTGGAGAGAGACGAGTTGTTGGTATGGCTATCTGGAGGCAACTATCGTTTGTAGAAGGCTACGGTGATCCTTTCTCAGACGACATGAGTGCTTCCCTTACCAACTTTGACGAAACGAAACGACGCTTTGCAACTCAAGTGTTCCGCTCGCTTTGGAAGCGCCGCATTGCGTACATGCACGAAGTCAAGGAGTCAGGACGCAACCCGCCTGCAATTTTTACCCTGGATATATGTGCAGTCGATCCAGCCTACCAACGCCGTGGCATTGCAGCTAAGCTTGTTGAAGTCGGTCTTGCTGAAGCGAAGAAGAGAGGCGATCTGGAGTGTACGACAGAGGGTAGTGCTATGGGAAGAGTAGTGTATCAGAGACTAGGATTCAAGGACGAAGGGACTGGCGACATCCAATATGAGGTGGATGAAGAGTTCAAAACATGGGACAAGCCAGCGAACCTCTTCTTGAGGACTCGCGCTTGATAGGATGACTGCATGCTGTTGAGTGCTGCCCTGAAAGAAAGACTGGAAACCCCCTTTGTAGACACGTACACATTTTGGCTTATCACGACACCCTGAAATGACCAATTCTCCTGCGGCCATCTCCGTCAACAGCATAAAAGGTGACTCCATCGTTCCTTGCCTCTTGGGGAAGGTGGGATGCTCGGCGCTATGTAGTGGGGCAACCCAAAGCTACCCCGCCAGGGTCAATTGTCCAGCGCTATCTCGAATGCAAGATGATTAATTAGTCCAAAACTTCATTTGTTCTCTTCGTCACATTCTACGCGAAAAAAATCCATTGCTCAGTTATCGCCTTCCCAGCAATTGACGCGCACAAACGCGTTTTCAATCGCAATCATGCCGATTGTCGACATTCACACTCATGTTTACCCCCCTAAATACATGGAACTTTTGCGCTCACGCTCAACCGTTCCATATGTTCGCACATTCCCAGACGCCCCGGACTCTGCCCGTCTGATCATCCTACCAGGCGAAGATGACCCCTCGATGCCGTCCACCTCGCGCGGTCGCCCAATTGGCCAAGAGTACTACGAGATCAAGGAGAAGATAGCATTTATGGACCTCCACAAGATTGACAAGTCAGTCATTTCACTAGCGAACCCATGGCTTGACTTTCTACCTGCTGAAGAGGCGGGAGAGGCGGCCAAGAAGATCAATGACGACGTCAACGACCAATGCTCGCAATATCCCGGACGATTGTACTTCTTTGGCACACTTCCTTTATCTGCCTCACCCGAGGTTATAACCGCTGAGATTGAGAGACTGAGCACCCTCAAGTATGCTAGGGGTGTTATCATGGGCACATCGGGTCTGGGACAGGGACTAGACGATGCGAAGCTTGACCCCGTCTATGCAGCGCTCGAGAAGCACCAGCAACTTATCTTCCTACACCCCCACTACGGTCTTCCTTCTTCGGTCTACGGTCCCCGTGCGAGCGAATACGGCCATGTGCTACCATTGGCACTTGGGTTCCCCCTTGAAACCACTATTGCAGTGAGTAGAATGCTCTTGAGCGGAGTCTGGGACCGGTTCACAAAGCTCAGCGTATTGCTTGCGCATTCTGGAGGTACACTGCCGTTTTTGGCTGGAAGGATTGAGTCGTGTATTTTGCATGATGGACATTTGAAGAAGCATGGCAAGACGCAGAACAGGAGAGACGTGTGGGACATACTGAAGACGAACATCTACCTTGACGCAGTCATCTACTCGGAAGTAGGATTGAAGGCGGCACTAGATGCATCGGGGTCAGACAGGCTGCTGTTTGGTAAGTGAATATATCACGATGTTGCTTGGGCGCGAGATTAATAGTGACTAGGTACTGATCACCCATTCTTCCCACCGCTTGAAGAAGATGCAAAGGAGTGGCATAGCGTCAATGCGAATTATGGCGCTATATCGAAGGCGTTTGAGAAGGATGACAAGAAAGCTCAAGATGTACTTGGTGGCAACGCAGTGAGGATACTGCGGCTTGACTGATAATTTCACTATTTACAATGATCTACAGTGGAATTTTCCGCGCGAGAGTTATGAGATACCTGGTCTACAAATTTATTCAACTATTGCAGACAAATAAAAATTTGAACCCTGATCAATATACGGAGCTCGTCTTATAGTGGTCCCAGCTATTTTCGAACCTGGTTGACTGCATATACACTGCGATAGACAAGAGAAAGCGTATATCTATACTTCTACTACTAGCTTAATCATAACACATCCGACTACCCTCATGTCGTCTTCCCCTCAGCAACCTCCATCAACTCCTCAAATAACATCTTCATCCACTTCTCCTCACTCTTAGTCGTTGCACTAACAACACGAATTACATACCTCCCCCCAATCACCGTACTCGTAAGAAAGAAATCCCCCTTACTATTAACGCTCTCATACACCTCCTTTGTCCGCTGATTCACCATCTCAGCATACTGCGCCTCAGCATCGCCCTGGAACCCATTCTGCAGCGTCCCATGGCTGGGGTCAGGTCGATTCGCCGCCACACCCGCATTGCCGTCTTGCTCAGCTACGGCCTTGGGCTTAACTTGAAAAGTCACCAGTCCAAACGCCGCCTCAGTCTCCACTCTAAAAAGATCCTTCCGTTGCTCGAGCAGGTTCTGAAAATACACACCCAACTCGACATGCTTGCGTATGAACGCCCTCAGACCCGATACTCCGTAGCTCCGGAGTACAAACCACACCTTCAAGCTGCGAAACCGGCGACCAAGCGGAATCTGCCAGTCGCGATAATCAGTCACAAGACCCTGGTCCGAGTGCGGATTCCGCAGGTAACTCGGGGTGATGGAATACGTATCCATGAGATCCCTCCTCTTCTTAATGAAGAAAGCAGAGCAGTCAAAGTTCACAAGAAGCCACTTGTGCAGATTGAAATTGAACGAGTCAAACGATGCGATTGGGGGGCACAGATACTGGTATTCGGGGCAGACGAGCGCCGAACCGGCGTATGCAGCGTCGACGTGGATCCAGAGATCGGGGTACTCCTGTGCGAGCTGCGCGACGCCTGCGAGATCGTCGATGGCGCAGGTACCCGTGCTGCCGAGGGTGATGGTGAAGTAGAACGGCTCGAGGCCTTTGGCGCGGCAGGCTTCGATTGTGCTGCGGAGGGCGGCGGCGGTGACACTGTAGTTTGATTCTTTAGGTGCGGGAACAGTGCGGAACCGCGTGCCTGCTATGACTGCTGCTTTCTGGGTTGAAGAATGCGCGTGTTCAGAGCCGAGAGCTACGAGTTTGCTGCGAATATCTGCTGCGGCGTCGATTCTTTCTTCGCCCTCGGGCATGTCGCCGAGTTTGCGGCGGATGATGCGTTCACGGGCGGCGACGAGCGCGGTGAGGATGACTTCGCTGGCGGTGCCTTGGATGATGCCTCCACCTTCGCCGTCGCTAAGGAAGTCACTGGGTAGGGCGATGAGCTTGGCGACCCAGTCCATAACGACGGTTTCGAGTTCAGTGATGGCGGGCGAGCAGACCCAGTTGAAGGCCGCAGCATTGAAGGCTCCGCTGTACATTTCACCCAACATGCCTTCGAAGGATGAGTTGCAGGGGAAGAAGGCCATAAATTTGGGGGATTGCCAGTGCGTAAGGCCCGGCATGATTACGCGGTCGATGTCTGCTTGAATGGCTTCCCATGGCTCGCCTTCTTCTGGGGTTGAGGATGGGATGAGAGGGCGGAGATAGCCGGGTTTGACAGCGGGCAGGACTGGTCGTTCCTCTAGTGTGTCATAGTATTGTGCAACTAATTGATGTCAGCCAGGGTTATAGATGAAGACTGATATGCGTACTTTCGTCAATGGCTCCTTTTGCCGCCTTTCGGAACTGTGAAGAATCCATCGTGGGGTAGATTGGACGTTGTAATAAGATATACCAGAAAGATCAGATAGCCAACAACAAAAAAACAGATACGACCACCGCTTCTTATATCTATAAGTGTCTATCAAAAAAGGGCTAGAACTGTAGTGGGATCCGTCTAGCATGTGGATATCAGTCAATTAGTGATGTTAAGTACTCAAATGCCGATGTCGGTAATTCCGCGCTGATTACCACAAGAGGTTAAACCCTCGAAAGACGGAATTATTGCCACATACGAGATGAGCGTAGGGCGTATGACTAGGCTATGCGTGTGAGTTCATGCTCTAGGCTCCAGTTATTGTACCAATTGAATGACGTGGCGATTAGCGCCAGTTTGTATTTTGAGGAAAATCTCCTCGAGACAATGGCAAGATGGCGTGAAATACGTAGCTGCTCTGCATAACCGCATGCTGATTTTCGCAAGTATCAGGAAATGATATTTGGGTATACCTATGCGCCTTGCTGAAACTAACATTTTGCAACTGCTCCCAGCATTCTTTATCATTACACCATTAATACCGTTTGCCAACCTCAACACCAAGGTTTTCATCCGGATTCGCAAAGCCACGTGCCCGAGGCGTAGACTTGCCGGTCACGTCTTGAGGAGCCTCGCCCTTGTAGTCCCATCCGCCGTCTTGGGTGAAGAAGTCGACCTCGTCAATGACATCCCAGACAATGTCTTCAGCAATCTGCTCCTTGTAGCGTTCACCAATAGCACGGAGTCTGCGACCCTCTGGGACACGTTGCTCGACTGTCTCCCCATTCGCCATCTGTGTGTCTTGCTCTCGTTGCTTGACCATCTCCTCGGGTGGACACCAAAAGTCCGGACCGAAGTTGACCTGAGCGACACCCCCATTGAACAGCGAAATAGCTGGGAAGTAGCCTACCATGCCGTCGTCGAAGCCGGGACGCGCGCCAGCCTTGATTGCCTCGACTGATGGCATACTTGCTGGGGGAAGGAAAGCTAGAAGATTTTCAAATGCAATACCTACTTCTTGCCCGTTCTTGTAGACTTTGATGTGCGAATGTGGCAATGATCGCACACTGACATCTTCATGGTTTGGCGAAGGGTGTATCTTGGGAACGGGGCCGCGGTCGTGATAGGCCTCAACCATCTTAGTGACTTGGTAGTCTAGTTGCTCGAAGTAAAAGTTGCCTTTGTAGGGGACTGGTATACGGTCACGGATGATGTCGATAGGCCGGTCGAATGGGTCTTGATTGCTGACAGTATCGAAGCCGTCTCCTAGATCTACGGCCGGGTTATAGATGCCCTCGACAACTTTGCGGTGCATGGATATAGAGGGTAGTTGAATCTCGAGGCCAATGACGTCGCCTTCTTGAACATGCTGATCTACAACATACTCGACAGGCATAGGTTTGCCGTGGGGTGGCCTGGCCTTCATGTGCTTGCTCTTGGCATTCTTTGGCAGCGGCTTGAAGATCTTGGAGGCACGCGATCGGTGTTGGGCTTCGAAGCGTGCGTCAGTGATGCCATAGCTGTAGCCGTCGAAACCAACAGGTGCGTCTAGAGGCGCCTCTCTCCGTGCCCAACCCATACGCACATGTGGGCCAGGCTTAGTCTCACCGGTGTTTGGGTCAACGGGATCTTTGGGGCCATGCTCAGGTATGCCACGCAAGACCTTGACCTCGTAGTATATTCTGCCTTCTCTTGCAACTACATTGCCTCTGCCCATGCGCCAGCCTTTCTCTTGGGAAACAATGGTAGCGCTGTTGTCGAAGTGAAACCACCGGTCACAGTCCTCGTGGCTCATCCTCGGCCCGTACGGCCTGGAGTCGCTCTGGCGGTAGTACTGCTTGTGACGAAAGAGCGGATCGGCAACGCAATGCGTATACTTGTAACCCCTCTTGTTCCAGGCAATATCGTGCGGTTTTTTGAGCTCCGTCACTCCGTCTGGCGCGTACATGGGATTCGGCTCGTGGGAGAGCAGGGTGCTGTCCTTGGGGGCTTCATAGTCGGACGGCCTGGGCTCGGGAATCGAATACCTCATAGGTGAATCGGCTGTCGACCGCTCTTTCTTCGACTTTGTGCTAGTATTGGCATTTGGGGTGCTCTGGCGCGCTGAAGCCGAAGCCTCACGCTTCTTGATCGTCTCGCGCTTCTCTCGCTGCTCGCGTGCCGGCGCCTTTGGTCTTGGACGCGCCGCAGCATCGGGGTTGGGGTTGAGGGGAGACGAGACGGCGGGCGCATTGTCTCCCTCAATCGGGCGCCGCATTGGGGGCACGATTGTGGGAGTGTTTGAGCGTGAGGGAGGGTGTGAGTCGGCCATGGTGGAAACAATGTAGAATTGCAATTGCGGTGTCGTTAATCCAAGTCGCGACCATGGGCGAGTGGAGACGTGCAGCTCCTACGGCGGGCCGTTTAGACGCAAAAGTCGAACCCCCACCAAATTTTTGGTTCCGCCGCCGCTGCAACTTTTCTAAATTTCCACGAGCCGACTTGCCAATAGCACGCCGAGTAATATTCCGCAACTCTGCAAAGGCTCCAGTCTCTCTTAAAGTGCCCTCCTTTGAGAATCCCTAGAATCGACCCATCATGCCGAAAGCACCTAAGTCGCCCGGCGTGCGCGACCAGCGACACAACCCTCTAGCCGAAGAATATGCGCCCTCAGACCCGTGGAAGAACAAGGCGCAAAAGCGACAAAAGCGCAGCAAGGGCGACAAGGACGACGAAGAGGAGCAGAAATATGTAGACTCTAAGAGCTCGCGCAAAATCTTGGAGATTGGCCGAGAGCTGGAAGAGGAGGATGCACGAGAAACCAAGGCTAAGAGACCACGAGAGGCCAACCCTGCGTTTGACTTTGAGACACGCATGGGAGAAGATGACATGATCGAGGAAGACGTAGTGCACGCAGAGGATGACGACGAAGCGTGGGGCGACGATGACGAAGAGGTCGAGGAAGTTGAGATTGATGCGAATGACTTGGCGGCATGGAACAAATTCATCCCAACTGACGACAACCCAATTGTATGGCCTGGCGAAGAAGCGCAACCTTCAGGACCAGGCACAGATCTAGCTGCACTCATTCTCGAGAAGATCGCCGCACACGAGGCCGGAGGCGAAGTGCAGCACCCAGAAATTCAAGGCGGCGGTGCTCCAGAAGATGCCATTGAACTACCCGCCAAGGTTGTTGAAGGTACGATGCACACTCTATACCTTCCGCTACACTGCTAAGCATATACAGTATACTCCAAAATTGGCCTCATCCTGAGCCGCTACAAGAGCGGCAAGCTACCCAAGCCATTCAAGATCCTCCCCACAATCCCCGCCTGGGAAACCCTCGTTGCCATCACTCGTCCCGACGACTGGACCCCCAACGCAACCTACGCAGCAACCCGCATTTTCATATCTGCAAAGCCTCAAACCGCCCAAATCTTCCTCAACACCATCCTCCTCCCGCTCGTCCAACAAAACATCCGCGAAACCCACAAGCTAAACGTGCACCTGTATAACGCCCTGAAGAAAGCCCTATACAAGCCCTCCGCCTTCTTCAAGGGCATCGTCTTCCCCATGCTCACCGATATTTCCTGCACACAACGCGACGCCGTCATCGTCGCCTCTGTCGTCGCCAAAATCTCCGTCCCCGTCCTCCATTCCGCAGCCGCTCTCCACCGCCTCTGCGAAATCGCCGCCGAGCAAATGTCATCGGACCCCGATGCCGCAGGCCCCTGCAACATCTTCATCAAAACACTGCTCGAAAAGAAATACGCGCTCCCCTACAAAGTCATCGACGCCCTCGTCTTCCACTTCTTGCGCTTCCGTGGCGTAGGCGCTAGCAGCGCTGATGCCATGGATACGGAATCCGTAGCTGGCGACTTGGGTAACACGGGGAAACTGCCAGTGATTTGGCATCAGTGTTTGCTGGCGTTTGCGCAGAGATATAGGAACGATATCACTGAGGATCAGAGGGAGGCGTTGCTGGACTTGTTGCTTACGAGGGGTCATAGGAGTATTAGTGCGGAGGTAAGGAGGGAGTTGCTGCAGGGGAGGGGGAGGGGTGTGATGATTGAGCAGCCGAGTGTGGGGGTCGATGGGGATGATACTATGATGGGGGTTGATGCGTAAATATCTCGCATGTTCTTTCTGCTGTTTCTTGGAGGGTTTAACGACGATTTCATGAGCATTTTACGGCGTTTTATGGGGTTCAAGGGAAAAGGGCCTCTGCGGAAGCTTGACATGTTACTATCTCCCTTTTCCTAGGGAGGAAAGGTTCTTATGAACAATGGATATTTCTTCTTATATACGTGTTGCCTTATTCTGTCTTGATATCCGCCATGCGCTTGTAAAAAGCGACATACCCCTTGATCTTATTCATGCTCTCGAGCGGCTCCGGGTAGTACCATGCTGCGTCCTTGACTTCGGTCTTGTTGGTCGTGATGGTGTAGTAGCTTGCTTCTCCCTTGTAGGGACAGTGCGTTTTTGTGCTTGTAGGGCTGAAGTGAGATTGCTTGATGGCGGTTGGTGGGAACTATTTGCGGGTAATTTGTTAGTTTCGGTTGATGAAGCAGAAAGAAAGACTAGTGGTGAGAAGGAAGAGGGGGACAGACATAGATGTTTCCGTCAACGACTTCGTACGAGTCTGTTTCGGCGACTAGGACGCCGTTTACGGTTGCTGTTGCGTGAGGCATGGTGAGGTATTTGGACTTGAGAGGTTCAAGAAGAGCTGGTGAGGGGAGATATTTCCGAAGTAAGATAGATCTGAATTTATATGCACTGGGACCTATTGCTTTTGCTTGACATCCGCAGCGTCCGCTACATGTGTTGTATTATGAATCTGGGGCCTAAACTGTATCGAGTATTCTGCGAGCGGGGGTAGAGGGATGGTCATCGTCATCATTTCCAGCATCCTTGCTTGGCGTCTTCCAGCTTATAGTTACATACATGTGCATACATGTTAGTTTGTTGAGATGTGATTTAAGGTAGAATCCATTAAGCATGTTTACCATGGTACATGTATTGCTTGTGTTAGCTAGTAGTGCCAAGAGCGATGCACTTGTACTTAAGTACCGCGTCTTGAACGCGTTGCAAATGTACCACCGGTAAATTTATTGAATGGGATCGCATTGAAAAGGAACGGCAGACCCCACTGGCGGCCAGGGGACAATGGCCGTAGCCCACAAAATTCTTGCTTCGTTTTGGCCCACCCGACGAAATGCAGGGCGTTGAGGCTGACAGACAGCGCAGCCGCCGAGGACACAGTCCAACCCTACCCTTCCCGGTGGGAAATGCTGCTCGGCAATCTGCCACCGGGCCAGCGGAGTTGCAGAACATGGCGCGCTGAATAAAACAGGTGAAAAGGAAATGCTGGGCGGCTTTTCGCCATGGAAGATTTCGGGTTGATCAAAGTTGCCTCTGAGGCGCGCAGGAGGGGAGAGGGGAGAGGGGAGAGGGCCGGCGGCGGAACGCAAGCGAGACCGGATCCGCAGGCTCGATTCGACTGCAAAGAACGCGGGATTAAGGATGGGATGGGATGGGATGGGATGAGGGACGAAAATAATCTCCAGGGCCTAGAGGCAGCAATTGCTTGCGCGGGAGAGTGGGCGTGTGAATGCGTGGGCGCGGGCAGCAAATGATGTGATTGGGACGACAGGCTTATCTTTTGGCGCACAAGCAAAGGGCCAGTGCGAGGCGACTCGGTACGCCGGTCGTTCGTCATCGCTAAGAAAAAGTTGACTCCCTCCCAGGGCACCACAAGTCATTATCATCAGCGCCTTGCCCGCCTCTCTCGCCCTCCGCCGCCCTTTTCACATCTTTAATCCTCTTCTCATTCTGCAATTGACTTTGTGGTCCCCTGCCACAGTCTCTCTGCTCTTCCCAATGGCACCCGCAATGAGGCCCCTCGCCGCTGCCAATGTGCTGTCGCAGGTCCAGCAGGCCGGACGCAGGACCTTCACCACCAACCGCCCGTCACTCATCGCCAGCAGAGCGCGATGGACTCCCCGCCCTACGCAGAATCAGATTGTCTTGCGCCAGTCTGTCCGCCAGCAGTCAACTGGAAGCGCCCCCAAGCCCAAGCGGTTCCGCCTCCTGCGTTGGTCGTATCGCCTCACCCAGCTCTCCGCCATTGCCGGCCTAGCATACATCGGATACGGCATCTATGAGACTCGCAACCCCGCTGACCAGCCGCCGCCCGACCCCAGCAAGAAGACTCTTGTCGTCCTTGGTAAGTAGCCTGCTAGTGCCACACCATTTGTGCAGCGAGCACCTGACTAACTATGCGGAACAGGTACCGGCTGGGGCTCTGTCTCCCTGCTCAAGAAACTCGACACGGAAAACTACAATGTCGTTGTCGTCTCGCCCCGAAACTACTTCCTCTTCACCCCGCTCCTCCCTTCCTGCACCGTCGGCACCATTGAGCACCGCTCCATCATGGAGCCCATCCGCAACTTCCTGCGCCACAAGAAGGCCCAGGTTAAGTACTACGAGGCAGAAGCCACCAAGATTGACTACGAGAAGAAGGTCATCTACATCAGTGACGACTCGGATATCAAGGGTGATGTCTCCAAGACCGAGGTTCCCTTTGACATGCTGGTTGTTGGTGTCGGTGCTGAGAACGCCACTTTTGGTACGCTGGTTGTTGTGTCAAGTCCGACTATTGGCTAACAATTGACTTAGGTATCCCCGGTGTCAAGGAGAACGGTCTTTTCTTGAAGGAGGTTGGCGATGCTCAGCGCATCCGAAACCGTATCATGGATTGCTGCGAGACGGCTACATTCAAGGACCAGTCTGAGGAGGAGAAGAAGCGCCTGCTTCACATGGTTGTTGTCGGTGGCGGTCCTACTGGTGTCGAGTTTGCCGGAGAGCTCCAGGACTTCTTCCACTCGGATCTGAAGAAGTGGTTGCCCGAGATCCAGGATAACTTCAAGGTTACCCTCGTCGAGGCGCTGCCCAACGTCCTTCCCATGTTCTCCAAGCAGCTCATCGACTATACGGAGAAGACCTTCAAGGAGGAGACCATCGATATCCGCACAAAGACCATGGTCAAGAACGTAACGGACAAGTACATTGAGGCCGAGTCGACTGGCCCTGATGGCAAGAAGCAGCTTGAGAGGATTCCCTACGGTCTCCTTGTTTGGGCCACCGGTAATGCTCTCCGCCCCATTGTCAAGGACTTGATCAACCAGATCCCCGCTCAAAAAGATTCGCGCCGTGGTCTTGCCGTAAACGAGTACCTCGTTGTCAAGGGTGCCGAGAACGTCTGGGCTGTTGGTGACTGCGCCGTCGCCAACTACGCCCCCACTGCTCAGGTTGCTGCTCAAGAGGGTGCTTTCCTTGCCCGTATGTTCAACAACATGGCCAAGACTGCCGAAATCGAGAGTCAGCTTGCCGAGTTGTCTGTTGCCCAAGAAAAGGCTCCCGGCAAGGAGGCCCGCGACAAGGTCTTTGGTGAGATCAAGGCTCTGCAGCAAAGGCTGAGGAGAATCAAGTCGATTGGTCCATTTGAGTACTCTCATCAGGGTTCGCTCGCCTACATTGGCTCCGAGAAGGCTGTTGCTGATATCTCATGGTTCGCGGGCAACATCGCATCCGGCGGTACCATTACCTACATTTTCTGGCGCTCTGCCTACCTCAGCATGTGCTTCAGCACCCGCAACAGGATATTGGTCATGCTTGACTGGGCAAAGGCCAAAATCTTCGGCCGTGACGTCTCGCGTGTTTAGAGCTGCTGAGCGGTCTAACATCGAAACGTTGTTGTTTTCTCTTTCTTCTCTCTCTCGCACAAAAAAGGCAGGATTGCCATGCTGTATAGACACATTCACACATACACACATATATCCCCCTCCCGGCTTTCTCTGTACGATTACAACTAGTCATGTCTTTGTATAAGGGTGTGATACCTAGGTAGTAGTGGCGGGCTTTCCGGGGTGTCTCTCTGGGTTCTGGCTGCTTATACAAATTACCGTTTTTCTTCTTCATCATCTCTCATGTTTTGCTTGATCTCGGCGTTTTCCCTTTCCTATTCTTAACTCTATTCCGTCTAAGATTCTTTTTTTCGGATTCTTTCTTTCTTTCTGATTAGGGTCTTTGTAGTTGTAGTTTTAGATGTGGTCGTTGTCTGAATGATAGAGTATCTTTTCGCTAGACGAGAGCTGCTGTTTGGAAGTGATGAAGAAGGTACAATTTGATGTAAATGCATAATGTAGATGCTACTCTTCTATCGATCCACCAGAATATCATGCCAAGTCATTTCCCGTGTAAATGATAACCGTCCAAAAAAACGCCTACTAGTAGATGGATTGTATGCACGATAACAATATGCCTCTGAAGATAAAAGGAAACCCGCACGTCTAGCATCATATATAATGCTATACGCAAAAAAAAACAAAGCAGCCAGAAAAATTGCTTAGTACTCCAATATATCAAGCATATACTCATCTACCTGGGACTCCCCACGGCCCCATAACTCCTCGGACTAGCATGCCTACTCGTTCCCAGCAACGCCCTCGCCTCATCCAACGCATTGCCGCGCCCCTTAATCGGAATGCTCTGACTACTACTCGCCGCACTCCCCACACTACTTGCAGGACTAGCATCGCGCGGCGAATCCATCGGCGTAACCGCACGACTCACATTCGGAGTCGCCGCGACACTAACAGCAGGCGCCCAACCCCTCATCCACCCACTAACCCTCCGCCAGTGCAGACTCTTACGAACAAGCTTCCCATTCTCATCAACCGTAATCACAACCTCGTCGTCGCGCGGAAACTGCGATCTACCGCGTGGGGGAACCGCATCGTCGAAGAACCAGAACTGGAGGCCTACAGCCGCATCCATGAGGAGTACGCCTGCGGCACCTAGAAAAAAGGGAGAGGCGCGTAGAATCCAGTTTTCACGCACGCTGCCTTCGGGGCCGACCCAGCCGGCGCCTTGACCGGGTGCGAAATCGTGCCAGGCGCAGGGGTTTGTGGCGAGGGAGGAGGAGTAGAAGAGGTTGCCGAAGAAGGCGGCGGCGAAGAGGGCGGGGGACAGGCCAGCGGTGGATTTGCGGACTTGGTTCATGTAGAGTTGGGGGAGGCGGGAGCCGAGGTAGAGGAAGGTGCTCATCCATGAGAAAATTTTGCCGGCGAGGGCGGCGCTGTCGGTGGATGTCATGGTGGTGATGGTGGTGGTGGTGGTGGTTGTGTGGGAGATGCTGCGGGGGCGGGCGAGACCGGGAGCAAAAGGGGAGATTGGCTTTGCGATTGTGGGGTTTGTGAGGACGGCGATGAGGAGGGTTATGTAGATGATTGTTTTTGGAGAGGGCATGGGTGGGCTTGAGGCTGCTACGCGGCGGACATGTGGGTTTGGAGATGCGCTGGATGGAGGAGTGCCTTGCCATGATTCTTTGGCTGGGTTCGGAGACCGCGCAAAGTTGGGGATCCTGAATACGTCCTTTTGGCCTGATTGTGGTACGTCCTGCGGCGTGCTCCCCTTGGTGCTGTCCTTTTTATCCACCGTATTCGCTGGCTTGCCTATGCCCATGCCTTCCAAAACTTGGTGCATAGAACCACCTGCTCCTGGATTGCTACTTGGAGAACTGCTCCATCGGCCCCAGATGGGGCGTAGGGGCCGTCCGTGGTGTAGCATCTCATACCACACCCACTGCCCGCACAGGCAGCAGTCTACGAAAACATAGTACGCTGCAATGATGATCTGCCAAGACGCCTGCCCTGTAAACAGGCACCCTAGAAGATTTGTCAAGTCACCCAACAGCCATTCCGTTAGGAAAAAGGCACTCAACCCCGAAGTTGACTTGAGCTTGTGGTTCTTATATATTTGCGGTAGCTGTGCGAATAGCCACGATATGATACTGCACGTGCCGAGGAGCGTCGAGATAAGTGCGAGGTTCGTAGGTATGCATGTATGGAATGTGGCTGAGAGGTGGTAGAGGAACGCGTTGGCAGGTTCGCAGCTCGGCGGTAACGAGGGCTTCGCTATATGCAAGGGGGATAGGTAGGGTGGCATGGTGCCATAGAAGTATGGTAGAAGTCGACGAAGGGCGCAGTGTATATTTCTTGGGCTGTAGGTCCTGTATTTAGGGTTTGGAACGCGTTTCCCGGCCTGTTCTTCCTCTCGTACTTGCTTCTTCTTCGCGCTCTTGTTCGCGCCTCGGCAGTGGGGGAGAAATGGTCAGAGGCTGGATTCAGCGCAGAGGCAACCAGCGACGAGTAATCACAAAGGCCCAGGAGAACATGCAACTCTAAACTCTCGCGACTCGCCTAATGAAGTCGTCCGTTACAAGTCGGCGTTCCAGTGCTCGGCGCGGTGACGTTGTTAGATCCGATGGGCTGCTGATAAGACGCGAGAGGTGCTTTACGGTAGCAAAACGAAGCACAGCAATTGTTGCAAAACGTGGAAAGGAATAGAGAGCACGAGGACAGAAAGATAAGAGAGGTCAACGTCGAGGACAAGGGGAGACTGTAACAGTCATCCATGGCCCACTCGGGCTCATAGAGAGCTCTTTGCCTCCAACTGCGCATCCCCGGCGGGCTCGCATGACTGATGCCGGGGGTAAGAATAGGACAAGCGTCGTTAGCTGCGGCTAGGCCATGCGGAAGGGATACGACGGACGCCCCAGGAGAGGCGTGACTTGAACGGGTGCAGTGTCATGAGTGAAAGATAAGCCTTATCTCCACCCACCTCGGGGTCCTCGAGGCGGCTGGGGGTGGGCACGCGATCTCAGCTCGCTTGGGCTTGCCTGTTGCCGCTTGCCGCCGCTCGCGGGGGGGGGGGCTTGGTCATGGATCTGATCCCCGGCCCACTTCAGCCCCGCGACATGCTGAATGGCTCCCACTCCGCGACTTTGCGACTTTGAGCTGGATCGTCGCATCGCACAGAGATATCAACGACGATCGACGGGGTCCATGGCCGCAATAGCGCGTAGATGCGCTGCGGCTCCTCCGTCATCGGCCCCATGGCGCGTCCGTCTACTAATAAACACCACTAAGATCCCCCCTCCGAAACGTAACAAGAATACCACCCTCTACCCAAAGTGGAAGTCATGTCGCCATGGATTGGGGGACATGTGGCATCAGGAAGCCCGCGATGAACCTCAACACGCGACAGCAACACGTTCAGGCATTTGCTTATATTATTACAGGAACTAATCTACACATGACATGTCCTAGCATCGGATCGGATTGAATCGTCAAGTACTGCATCTCCCCTGCATCCGCGTGACTATGCCATGTCTAAGCATCATCACCGCCATTTCCGATCTTCGAATATCCGCCTTGCGTCTGGCCCTTCCATCGAGGACTGCACTCGGTCAGCGTGACCCTGCATGCGATTCGTCCAAATCAGCATCAGCATCAGCATCAGCACCAGCATACTTACTAGAAGAAGTTCTTGAACCCCACGATACCCGCTGTCATGGCTGCGTATCCGCCCAGCAACCTCGACCAGCTGCCCTCTTGTCCTACAGACAGTGCAACGAGATCATATACCAGACAGCCGCCAAAGATCCAGTCGCTCACGCTTGCTGCAGCGGCGAAACCAATGCCCGTCGCGACCTGCACGAGGGAGCTCGGCTCGACACCAACATAGTATGCGGCTGATGTGTTGTGCAAGAGGTCCAGCACGCCAATACCAGCAAACGTCTTTGCAACAATGTGTGTGAGAAAGTTGGGCGTTGATCGTGTATCCAGCGGCTCGAGCATCGTCGAGATGTACGTCACCTGCACCAACGTATTGATAATCACAAAGATATTCGACGTCGCCAGGTCATTCGCATTCCAGAAGAACATCCAAGCTATCCAACCGTATTAGCAAAATCCCCTATTTCATAATCCCTTTTTGGCTTAAAAGTAAACACTTACTTCCGATGCAAAAGTTTCCAAGACTATAACACCACGCAAACTTGTTCATCATGGCACGCTCCTGCTCGTTTCCATCCTGCTTCCACAGCTTCCACAACCACACCAGCTGGAAGATTTGCTGGGGGAAAAAGAAGGCGCCGATGAAATATGGGTATGGTGAGAAAGCAGCCAGATTCCGGTTATGGATATCCAACATGTTGGGCGTAGAGAAAATGCCATATTGCTGCGCTGCAAAGTCGTAGATGAAAGATGCGGGCGCGAGATAGCGCACCGTCGATTGCGTGTTGCCCATGCTCACGAATGTAGTCCTCAAGATTGTGGGTGTATGCTGTATCGTGTCTTGCGTCACGTGAGCCAGCCTAACAAATGTGTATGTATTCCGGGGAATTGTATCTTTTGTTCGTATGTAAATGCGATACAAGAAATCCCTTATTGCAGATGGGGAAACGCAGTAGTAGATATTATGCGAATTGTGTCAGAGCCGCATGCGTCCGGCGCATCAAAGACGTCATTTTGCTCACGTTTGCACGATCTCAGGGTCCAGCACCCGATGCAGCGCCAATGTCTTCGCCATCATCGCAATCGTTCGCGGAACCGGGTGTTCGTATCCATAGAGTGGCCGAACTACCCGTGATTTTTTTATGGTGTCGGGGCTCGGGGCTCGGGGCTCTGAGAGTGCGAGGGCCCGGTTGATCGCATGTTGAGAATGTATGTGTTTTTTGGTACGGCACTATGTACCGATGGTGTTGGACCGAACTCCGATTCAACAGTTATGCCAGCTTCGGTTGCATATATCGATTGGACTGAGTAGTGTTGGGTACGAGAAATAAGGCGATTGGATTTGGGGTTTTTTTAAGAACGTCTGCTCTAGCTATCCGATTTACATGGTACACGAAGATGGTAGTTAGTGGTTCCGTCGTCAGCTAGCGCTATCTCACACGACAACCACGACATATCAAACAGGGCAGCCACAGTAATGAGCAAGTTGGGATAATAAAGCTTAAGCTACATCTCTATTCAACACCAGTGATGCGCTATCAGTATCTTATATGAATTCATGCTCGTCATGCCATGCTACCTATCCTACATTCGGAATTCTAGTTAGGAATCCATCATTGGATTCGATTCATGCTCACTCGACGCATGCGTGATCCTGCAGTACATGGCTATCTCTCCGTTATCCCCACAAATGCCCAATTACTCCTCGAATACTCGTAGAACACCCAAGGACCAGCGTCAATTGCCTCGTATGTCCTCCCGGTCCTATCAACTCACACATCCCTACTCAGACTTGCCATTCGACTTCTCGCAGATGACCAGATTAAACTCAAGCCTCTTGAGAAAAGCCTCGGTGACCTCTCGATTGAGCCTATCCTTTTCCTTGTGCTTACGACGCTTAAGCTTCAGGTCTCCCTTTTCCTTCTTGACTTTACCCTCCTGCACGCCATCGCCGGACTGCTTGTTGCATTCTTTATGCTTGTGCGACATGAAGCTTCTGTACTGGCGCAGCTGCTCCTCGGTGCGTCTCTCATGGTTTTGCGCGCGTAACATCTTGTACTGGCGTAGGTACTGCTCTCGCTCCCTTTCCACGATGCGCAACTTTGCGGTTAGGACACCTCGTTCTTCCTTGGGAGTGTAGAGTTGCTGTGTCCAGTGGGTGTGCTGGGTGGGTGGTGGGCTGAGTATGGTGAGAAGGTATACTGAGTGCTTGTTTGGGGTACTTACTTGGAGAAGCTAGGCTGATCCGGATTTGCTGGAAGATAGCTCAGAGCACTAGCATTAGGGAGGCCATGTAGGTGATTCGCGTTATTGGGGTTTGTTTCTGCGCCCGCATGTTCTCCAGCACCCTCGGTGTTGGCTTTGGGTAGCGACAAAGCCTCAGTAAGCCTCTTGACCATGTGGAGCAGGATATCTCTGTGTTTCTCTTTTTCCTCAATCTTCTCTTGAAGTACTGCGTTCTCGCTTCTCCCAGTGAAAAGCTCCAGATTTATTTTGTCCTTTGAAGTAGTCAGTGCGGTAATCTCGGTGCGTTCGACTTCCTTGATTGGTGCTTCGTATTCGAACATGGTGGCCACGATCTCGTAAAATGAGGTGAGGAAGGAGAATCCGTAGTAGTACTTTGAAGGGAGTTGGTATCGAATAGACGCTGGATCAAGTGGGACAGTCTGAGTATATAGAAACTGGCAATTGTTGGCTCGGCGACTTCATATTGTGGTCTGGTAAGAGTGAGTCACTACGGGATGCTCGTGCAAACGAACGTGGCGAGAGTCTGTCTATCACCTTCACCTTCACTATAACGCATGGGCTAGACTCTGGTGCACAGACATACTTCGCACATCACTTGCATGCAGCACGCCTGTAGATCCCTGTACAAAGCCTTAACTCCACATTCTCTCTGCTCTTTTTTTTTGAGAGCCGTCGCCTCATTCTAGAATCACTCGCGCTAGGGGGTAGACCATGAGTCCTCTGAGTCTATGTGCTGAACACAATTATCGCTCAACGGGTCCACACTTTGTCAGTGTTAGAGCATTTGAACAATCTTCTTGGCAAGGTTGGCTCGCCTTTGGGCCTGAAGCTCTATCTAGACGGGGGTGTGTTGGATGAGCTTGATTGTTAACCTTTTTCGGCACTGTCGTTCGCGATGTGTTTAGGAATAAAAGGACAGTTAATGGCAGTCAATTCTGTACTTACTCACCGCCCCATTTTTCATCAATGACCGTTGCCTTGTGCATAGTGTTGAGGAAGAAATAGATGCATATTGACTAGCTTTTATGATAAAGGAGGGAGGGGAATTGTGAAGTACGGAGTTCCCCGGAAATCTTGCAAACAAGAAAAGGTTGCTTGGCGATTGATAATCTGATACTTTCCCAGTCTCTCGAAATAGCTATCAGTATTACGTCCATAGCAGCGTTGTTACTGGTTGAGATTATCTGGTGTTGCATTTTTTCAATAAGAAGACTCTCATTCTCTTTTCGCAAATCTAATGAAGGGCGTGTTACTATTCTGAGTCGTTTACAAAATGTCACTTAGTAAGTGTAAGGCGGACGAAGAGCAAGGATTCTTGTCCTTGTAGCACGTCTTGAGGTTGTGAGAACGCGACCAGGCATCCAAAATGGATCTCTGCTCATAATCTCTCCGACTTTGAACGACTTGGTCAAGGAATCTGTGAAAACTAGACTTACGACACAGGAAGATGTAACGTTGAGCGTCTTGTCGTCGTCCCACTAACCCCACCATTAGCCTTATCGCATCTCGTCTGCACCTTCCTTGTGTGGCAACAACCCCACCTACAACTCCCAAGTATTTCACGATGCACATGACACAGCGGAGACGGCCGCTTCATAGATAATTTCGTCTCACAAATCCTTTAAAACACAGGTCTAGCTATATACTGAAGGTGCTGCTGTAGCCTCACATACACCCAAGCAAGCCGCCCAATAGACAGACCATACGAAGCGACCACAATGGCGAGCATTACTGTTGACTCTGCAGTCTCGCAGGATGACTTGGAGATTCCAGTATTTCTTTTCACACAAGACTGACTTGTTGCTTCGTCTAACATCATACAGCTCATCGACTTCTCCGCATTCCTCTCTGGCGACGCCAATGCCAAGAAGCAGACTGCCGACGCTGTCCTGAAAGGCTTCCAGAACGCTGGCTTCATCTATCTCAAGAACCATGGCATATCCCAATCTACAGTTTCAACAGTCTTCTCACAATCGGCCAAGTTCTTCGCTAGGCCAAAAGAACAGAAAGATGCCTTGGCATGGTATTCGGCGGCCGCCAATCGTGGCTACGTAACACAGGGGCGCGAAAAGCTCGTTGTTCTTGAAGAGACGGGAACAGAGGCGCAGATGCGTGCTCTGGTGCCAGATTTGAAAGAAAGCATGGAGATCGGGCGTGATGATCAGCCAGAGACTCCCAACATGTGGCCGAGCGGGGACGAGGAAGCAAAAGAATTCAAGGAACAGATGATGGGTTTCTTTGAAACCTGCAAAAACCTGCACATGCATGTCATGCGCGCAATTGCACTGGGTATTGGTATCGACGAAAAGTGGTTCGACGGCTTCACAGATGCCGGAGACAATACGTTGAGATTACTTCATTACCCGGGCGTGTCCAAGAGTGTCTTCAAGAGAAATGACGGACAGCTACAGGTTCGTGCAGGTGAACACAGCGACTACGGTAAGAACACCTACTTCAAAATCCACCAAAACAGCTGCTGACAAAAACACAGGCTCAGTAACCCTTCTTTTCCAAGACTCTCGCGGTGGTCTCCAAGTCCGCTCACCAAAGGGTACGTTTGTCAATGCGACACCCATCGAAGGAACCATCGTAGTCAATGCTGGTGACCTACTTGCCCGCTGGTCCAACGACACCATCAAGTCAACCAAGCACCGTGTTGTAGAGCCGCCACCAAAGCCAGAGGATGCCGACAAGGATGAGTATCCACCACGATACTCGATAGCTTACTTTTGCAATCCAAACTATGACCGCAAGATTGAGGCTATTCCTGGAACGTATGAAAAGGACGGAAGAAAATATGGGGATGTCCTGAGTGGAGATTACTTGGTGCAACGACTGACTGCGACGTACTGAGGCGGAATTCTAACGTTAGGGCCATTGTAGATTTGTCACATCTCGCTTGAATTACAGATGAAGAAACGATGTTAAATGCCACAGCTTTGTCCTAATCGCATGATTGAGAGAGCAAAATGTTCCTTCAAGCTTGTGATTTATCCTTCCAAACTTCAAAGAATCTCATATTCGTCCCCTTCGTACCTCTAATATATTTGCTAATTAAGAAAGATCATTCTAAGGTGCTCTTGTGACCAATGCACTCCCCGCCTTTGGCCTCGTATGGCTATCTTCACAGGACGATTAGCGCCAGCATTATACCAATCACCGTAACCAAAACCCCTCCACCAGTCACAGTCTTTCGCTCCGCACCACCCGTAAACGGCGGCCCTGTCTGACTTCCATTACCTTGCTGAGCCACACCGTTTCCAACCCCAGCCTCCAGTACCAACTTATCAACCCCCCCTTGTACACTTTCCAGCGGCGCCACAAGCGCCATCTGGCTCCAGCTAAACAAGGTATTCCGTCCACCAAACACAAACACCTCAAAGCGACCTGCAAATGTACCGTTAATCCATATGCGACTGCCATTAACAACATCAGTCTCGATACGTAACTTTGCAGGCAGCGTGACGGGAACAGGCTCGTGTGAAGACGTCGACTGGTTTGTCCATACGCGGCCTGGATGACCGGGTTCATGGCCATCGTTGAGGGACACACGACGTAAGGGGTATGGGAAGCCGTCCGATGTCGTGAAGACGAGCATGGTGATGTTGCCACTTGTATTGGTGGAGAGTGAGGTATCGGGTCCAGACAGCGCAAAGGGCGACGAGACATCCAGTGTGAGCGTATATGGCGGGCCATAAGAGCCTAGGCCTAAGGAAGAATTTGCGGGCTGAGATGCTTTCTGCGTCCAGGATACTAGTGGTGAGGAGTTTTGGGTAGAAAGAGTTTGTGAGCCTGGTAGTCGGCGATCGAGGTTTTGTCCTGGAGCCAAAGGTGCCTGTGGATTTATGTGTTAGCATACGCATTCACGACTACTTTTTGCTTATACTTACTAGAAAGGCTAAGCTGTCTGATATCTCTTCTACGTTGATCTTTGCACCTCGATCGCCCGCCCAAGCGCGCGCTGCCGCAACTGGGATACCCTCTCTCATTGCATAGTAAGCCTCCAATTGCGTCGTTGCATCCGGTCCATTATCGTTCCAAGCTGCCAGAATAGCGCCCTTGTTGCCTTGAGCTCCGGGCTGCAGCTGTTCCGTCTTGTTGAAAGGGTTGTATAGTGTCGGCTCCCACTGCCACCCTGGCACGTCCGCGAAGTTGAGCGTGCGCGTGACATTGTAAAATTGCGGGTATGGGGCTGGCAATATGGGCATGTGGTCGTTCTTGAGACTCATGTAAGCCCACCAATCTTCAGAGTTGATGATTTGATAGCCATCTCTTTGTAGTAACACTGGGTCTGACTGGCCATATTGCCAGTGCTGTATGATGACATCTTTTGAAATGGTGAAGTTTTCTGATGGCTCATGTGTGCCCCAAATACGGATCTCTTTACCGGAATTATTTTTGACGAAATCGGCCATCTCGTTGACAAAATTGATGTAGTCATCAGCTAGATCTGCATCATACTCATCCGCACCAATGTGTATTTCTTTTGTTTGAAACCATGGCAAAAACTCTGACCAGATGGCCTTTACAGTAGGAATTGCATCCGGATGGCTTAGGTTTAGCAGATCCTTCTTACTCAAGGCAAGCTCAGGTTTCCACTTAGTGATTGCTAGTGCATGGCCTGGAGCCTCAATCTCAGGAATAACGGTAATACCTCGCTGTGCGCAATGGCTTTGGAATTCCTCGAAATCGGCACGCGACAGTGTTTCGTTGGGACGTTGAATCAGTCCTCTAAGTTCTGTATTCTTCTCCGGGTATAGCGAGAAGTGTGAAAACACATCTTGCCAGGTCTCGTTGCGGCCACGGTTCAAGGGATAGTTATCACTCGAGTGGTAGTGAAATTCCGAGATCTTGAAGAACGACGCATACGAGCAAAGCTCTTTAAGAAAATGCTTATCGTACCATTTTCGGCCTGCATCTAGCATGAATCCACGAGTGGCATATGCAGGCGCGTCAATGACGTTTCCAGATGGTAAAGATCCATTTCCGATCAGCAGTTCCTGTAGTACAGTCCGAGTACCCCAAAACATGCCTCGTGCACCAGTTCCGCCAATGTAAATGCTGCTATTGGTAACATCGAGCTCGTATCCTTCTTCTGTCGCGATGCCGTTCTCATAGGTTAGTTGGTCAGCATTACCCCGAAATGGACCGAGGAGGATGCCAGTTGTGGGAAGCTCGTCGACGCGCTCCAAGGTCCATTGACTACCAAACAACGACGACAAATCCGCGCGGAATGTTTCCGCAAACTCTTCAGCACTCGGAGGTATCAGCGTAAGGCCACCAGAGTCTCTATTATCAGCAAAAGTATCTTGGATGTATACTTTTGTCCCTTGCTTGATGACTGAGAAGCCGAGGTCGTTGTTGCCCTTACTATCTGCTGGTGGAATTGGTGGTAAGGGCTGTAGCGCAACAACCAATTGAGGTAGTAGGAGCAACGACGCGACAAAAACCATCATTGACGCGAAATCATTGGAGTAATAGTGAGCGCGGTGACCCAGGTAAACTACTCTATTGTATTGAATAGCCAAGGTATCTTGGCAGATGCTGTCAAGTCGCTTCGCCCCGCAATCTGCAAAGCCGATGTAACCTTAGAGCGGCTGGCCGTTGGAGGTCACGATAACAAGCTTTGGGTAATGGCAAAAGGGGTATGGCCAGGCACGGTTCAGTGAGGACGAGAAACGGAATAAACGGTGTGGAGGTGGAGAGGTGCTACTTCAGCCCCGGCAAGTCTCGTACAGGGCTTATTCTTGCCAACGTGAACCGTCTTCACAGAGCAGAACATGGTTGGTACGCGATCTTTGCGATGTGGGCATAACGAACAAAGAACAAAAAACCTGGAAGACGTAAAAGTATCAGGTCTGCGAAACCAGGAACACTGGAGCTAGACGAGCGAAGCTTACTACTAGCGCATCGGAGAAAATCTGTACCTCGCCGATAAAGTCTACCAAAACATCATCTCCAATCACACGACGAGGTCTTGATCATCATGTATCAATGACATCGGCATTGCTAGATATCCCAATTCACGAAAATCCTTGATATGGACCGTCACCAGCGCGTAGTCGCGCAAGTCGCGTCTAAAGTCAAGGACTACTTTACACGAAAAGAACCATTCCGGATCTCACACGGCTCAACAAATAGCACGCGGCCGAACCTCAAGAAGCATGTCGTTGACATAAGTGCTCTGAGGAATGTTATCAAAGTCGACACTCAAAGCAAGAGAGCGCTTGTTGAGCCCAATGTTCCTATGGATCGACTCGTGGAAGCGACTTTGCCACATGGTCTAGTACCGCCTGTTGTCATGGAGTTCCCTGGTATCACTGTAGGAGGAGGATATGCAGGGACAGCAGGAGAGAGCAGTAGCTTCAAGTTTGGCTTTTTTGACCGGACAATCAATGAAGTCGAGATGGTGATGGCTGATGGCAGAGTAATGAAGGCAAGCGAAAAAGAGAATGAAGATCTGTTTCGGGGCGCTGCTGGTGCAGTCGGCACTCTCGGTGTCACCACTCTGATAGATCTGAATCTTGTCGAGGCCAAAAAGTATGTCAAGACCACATACTACCCTACGCGCGATGTGGCACAGGCTATCAAAGAGGTCAAGGAGCATACTGAAGGCGAAAAGGGAGCTAAAAATGACTATGTGGATGGTGTGCTGTTCAGTAAAGATCACGGTGCTATAGTCACAGGCGAAATGACCAACGAACTCCCACCGGATACCAAGCCGCAAACATTTAGCAATCCCTGGGATCCGTGGTTTTATCTTCATGTTGAAGAAGCAACGCAAAATTCCAGCGAGCCGGTTGTAGAATACATACCATTGGCTGAGTACATGTTCCGCTACGATCGCGGTGGATTCTGGGTTGGACGATCTGCCTTCAGCTACATGCGCTTTCCCTTCAACAAATACACCCGATGGTTTCTCGACGACTTCTTGCACACGCGCATGCTCTACCGAGCTTTGCATGCATCCGGAATCGCAACACGCTACATTGTACAAGACATGGCTCTGCCATACCCGAATGCGGAGAAATTCATCGAGTACACAGACAAGACATTCAACATCTGGCCACTGTGGCTCTGCCCCCTTAAGCAAAGCCCCCAGCCGACTATGCACCCGCATACGAAGGGCTCTTTCAAATCAGACCAGATGCTCAATATTGGATTGTGGGGCTTTGGACCTAGCGATCCCGCGACCTACCTCCAGAAGAACCGAGCCCTTGAGAAGATGCTTGGCGAGATGGGTGGTATGAAGTGGTTGTACGCGCAAACGTACTATAGCAGAGAAGAATTCTGGACCCAATTCGACCACAAATGGCATCAAGGACTGAGAAAGAAATACAATGCTGAGATGCTTCCAGAAGTGTATGACAAGGTACATGTAGATGTTGAAAAGTACACGGAAATGGTCAACAAGGACTGGGGTCTCAAGTTGAGAGGTATCTGGCCATTGGGAGGTCTGTGGGGCATTTGGAAGTCGATACAAAGTAAAGATTACATGATATCAAGGAACTCGACATGGAGATCCAGGCCCTAAATGCTAGCAGATACTAGGGTGCTGGATGAGCAAAACATAGACCTGGAAATATGCTGCAGTCTTAGATACTTGTTAGAATTCCATGTAAAATACATATGCATCTTAGTTGAAGACTCAGCCGTTTTGATTTGATCGATCGCTACGATATCTCACGAACTTATTTGATTAACTACATAGAAGCGGGGAAACAGTCACTAGCGCTGACAAGAAGAAATGCTACACTAAACTACATATTGCCACAAATAATTTACAAACACTTTTCGTTAACAATAATCATCTTAGCAAACTGGGTTTGGTGTGTGCGAACGCGATACATTTGCGCTGGAAAATCCCCACTCGTCCTTGACCTTGGCCTCCATTCCTAGCACAGAACTATGCCAAGCATGCTTCTGATACTCCCGAGCATGAGGAATAGGCCAGGAACTAGTCTTCAGTAGTTCATTGACTTCTGTGGTTATACCAGAAGTCGTTTCTTTTGCCGTCGTTGCGGTTGGGTGTTCGCTGCTTTGTGAGAAAAGCACACTGGCTTTTAGGGAGGGGCAGTCTTACTTTCCTTGGTCTACAGCTCCATGACTAAGACCTGGGCTTGTTTTATTCCGGTCTTGGTGCCCAGAAGAGGGGGTGGTCTCTGTGCGTGGTTCGCTGCCATGTTGTGTCATTTTGTTGGTTGAAGGCGAGATTTTCTTGGTTTGTGAGTGAATCTCTAGTGGCAGTAGAGGTAAGAAGTTCGTTTTTGGTGTTTGATGAGACATAATATTAATATTGAAGGACTATGATGTTAGGAGGGTGTCTTGCTTGCTTTATATCTCACTTGGTTCGAGCAGGATATGTTGGGGCTCCAACATGTGTCAGATTATCTCGTGATTATCACGTTTCTTTGCATTATCGTGTGGTGCAGAAGTGAATGAGTGAGGGGTATCAGCCATCTGAGTAGTTGTCGTATGACTTTTACGTCTCCAATCGACTTGTTACCGTGTTCATCCCTTCCAGCCGATTGGTAAAACTAACTGGGGCACGATCGGCTGCGCTAGTGTCTATTCGGGAAAGCGTATCCCCGCACGAATCTGGCCAGCATTTTCAGCTTCCAGACCCCCCCCTCTACATCGTCATTTGATCCATGCATGTTTCGTTTTATCAGATCGTTTAGTTCATGCAAGATGGCGCAAGCGCCGTTAAAGCCTTTGATTGCCGTTGTGGGTGCGACTGGCACAGGCAAATCAGATGTAACGAAAATAACTTGAGTCATGCTGAGCGAGAACTGATCACAGTAGACAGCTAGCGGTGGAGATTGCACGGAAATTCAATGGCGAGATTATCAATGGAGATGCAATGCAGTTGTACCGGGGCTTGCCAATTATCACCAACAAGATTACTCCAGATGAAGCGAAAGGCGTGCCTCATCACCTCCTGGGCTCCATCGGTCTGGAAGAAGAGACATGGACTGTAGGAAAGTTTGTTGGCGAGGCTATGAACATAGTATGAATCAAGCTCACGTAAAGGGCGTGACACTGACTATATCAGATTGAAGAGATCCGAAGCCGCGGCAAATTACCTGTCCTGGTCGGCGGAACCCATTATTACACGCAGTCGCTTTTGTTTCAAGATGCGCTTGCTGATGAGCCTGCATTAAATTTAAACGAAAACAGTGAAAAGCTACCAATATTGGAAGAGCCTACTGAAGTCCTCCTTGAAAAGTTGAAGGAAGTTGATCCTATCATGGCAGAGCGTTGGCACCCAAACGAACGGCGTAAGATCCAACGCTCGCTCGAGATATATCTAAGGACAGGACGACCAGCGTCTGAGCTGTACAATGAACAGCGACTTAAACGCCAGTCTTCCCCATCTTCGCTGGATGCTCCACAATCCATTAGTAGCCCAAGTCTTCGCTTTGAGACTTTGGTGTTTTGGGTACATGCTGATAAAGACGTTCTACACCGTCGCCTTAATGGACGTGTCGATAAGATGTTAAACAAAGGTCTACTCTCAGAAGTTCAGGAGTTAAGTAGTTTTGGCCAGCAGTATGAAGCCAAGACCGGTATTAGCGTGGATCAAACTCGTGGTATATGGGTATCAATAGGCTACAAGGAGTTCTTGGAATATCAGCATGCGTTGGAAGATCAATCAATGCCACCACAAGAGCTTGAGAAACTAAAAGTAGCCGCCATCGAGAAGACACAAGCAGCTACACGCCAATATGCCAATCGTCAGATCAAATGGGTTCGCATCAAGTTGCTCAACGCACTGCTCGGCTCGGGACAGAAGAGCAATACCTTCTTGGTCGATGGATCCGACATCTCGAAGTGGGATACTGATGTTGCGCAGCCTGCAACCACCATCACCAAGCAGTTCCTTGCGGGTGAGGTTCTTCCGGCGCCATCATCACTTTCGCCTACTGCGGCAGAGATGCTTACACCAAAACGGGAATACGATCTCGGGCAAAGACCAGATCTTTGGCAAAAGAAAGTTTGCGAGACGTGTGGAACAGTTGCTGTTACCGAAAACGACTGGACATTACATGTCAAGAGCCGTGCACACCGTCGAGCAGTGGGAGCAAAGAAGAAGCAAGAGAACACACAGGGCGGGTTAAAGAAAGCTGTAAAAGCTGCCCAGGCCGATGTGGTTGATGTTCTAGAGAGCTACCTGGAGAGCTTTCCGGATGAGAAGAACTTGGAGTAAGATTAAGCTACTGAAGGATCACGGTGGCGCAATGGACTCACAAACTCAAAATGCCACCGTCGCCCCTTGCATACTCAGCAGCGAATCTCATGGATAGTTTCTAAGCTGATAACTAAGGACAGACGCAAATACAGGAGTTTCAATAGCCCTTTTAGGGGTTTGGGGTGGGATTACCCGATTGGGAATTGAATAACGCTCAAGGCAAAAGGAAGAGGCTTAGCCCTCTTGACACAGACACACCTACGCAAGCTGGATATGTTGATAGGCTCCCCACATAAGAGCTGGTTTCAGCCCAATAGCTTTCAGATGGTCGGCACTGCGGTTGTCACAGTCGCGTGATCTTGAATCCAACACCCGCGAGTGTACTTTTCTAATTCTGTTCCTCTGGTTTTACCTAATTATCACTCCGCTGTACCATGTCGCCCTTCCGGTATTCCAAAGTGAGCAGCGAAAGCTCCCAAGACAGTTCTCTTGAGAATCAACGCATACCTCCTCGGCGAAATAGGTGCTGTTCAATCTTTGAAAAGTTGGAATTTCTCCGTTGGCCTGTCACATTCTTCTTGTTATTCACCATATTGTTATGCGAACTGTCCATGCTTCAAAATCGACCAAAAGCAGTACTAGTAGGAACGGATTTCAATAGCATTGTTCCTGTTTGTAAGTTAGCTATTCAACCCCCAGTACAAAGTCCTCTAATGCATCTCCAGTTTCGACCGAGAAGAAGATCTTTCGCAGCGACAAGAGATTCAGATCCGACCACAAGACAATGGAATCTGTCAACAAAACAAAAAAAGAATGGACCAATCTCCTCCCCCGTAAGCAATTACCCCTTTTCCCACGGAAACAATCCTCCATTCTGACCATAACAGTCGGTGCCGGCTTCATGGAAGTCTCGGAGTACACCTCGCACACGCTCCCCCCTCCAATGCACTTCCCTGAAGCCCCCGGCAAAGAAGTCTTCTCCCTCGCCGTCTTCCACGAGCTGCACTGTTTAATGCACATCGCCGCCTCCATGGATGACCTCGTCATGCAGATCCGCAGAAAAGATTTCGAGCTCGATGAAAGTTTCCTGTTACACAACGACCATTGCTTCGATTATATACGGAATGCTATCATGTGCTTTGGAGATACGACGCTGGAGGGACAGACCAGGACGCCCGGACTCGAGCATGTGCCGGGCACAGATGGGACGGGGGCGATTCATGTTTGTCGGAATTTTGATGAGGTTTCGGCGTATGCAGAGGAAAAGAGGTTGAATGAGGGCAGGGAACATTTATGAGATCCAGAGGGGTTGTTAAGGGTGTGTTGTTTTTGATAGTATAGGGTGTATGGTATATCGTGGCAGCGCTTTTGTCTTGCTTGAGTAAATAGTAGTAACTACGTACATACAATATGTTCTTTTGAAGCATTAAAAGCTCACACTTGAGACCACCGTATCCCCACTATTTGAAGAAGCTATATAGAGAGTTTCTTCCGAAGTGACGCACACCTCACCATCCACTCTCCCGCGCAAGAATATCCCAGCCAACAAGCCGCCAGACTTCCTCCTTGTACCATGTCTCAACGTCTGCATCCTCCACCCTGGCAACATTCTGCAACGAACCTAGACGCATTTGAGGCATCGGCTTCGTAAGAATGTCCAAAAATTCATCATCAGTACTATGTCCATACATGCAAGCAACAAGCGTGCGCTGCAGTCGATCTTTCGCAAGAGGACTTAGACGGGCCCTCGAGGTAGTAGCGATATTCTTGATACTCATTGTACGAGTGACTCGATTTGGATTCTGCTGTGCTCGAAGGCTCTGTGAGTTCATGTGGTTTGGGGCCAGACCCATGGCTCGCTCAAGGATCAGAATGAGTGCTTTGGCCTCCAAACGCATGGCGAGTGCATCACAATCTCTCTTGGAGGCCTCAACTACATCTTTTACTTCAGGTATCGGTAGGATGTTCATTTCGATACAGGAAGAGCGGTGCTGGCCGAAGGTTGAGTAATAGAGTCTCCTGCCGACGCGTTCGAAAAGAACGAAGATGAAGCCGTCGAAGACCCGTTGATGAACGTCGTCATTCTTTTCGAGAAGTCCCAGAAAACCGATGAGGAGATGTGCGACTGCTCTGGCTGGACTAGACTCTTTGACGGTATTTGAAGATGTCTTTGTTTTGCTTTTCTTCTGGGCAGGTGGCTGCAAGAGAAAGCTTTGTGCAGTGAGCCGAGCGGATATCTCGATAGCCCTGAGTGCCACTTTGAACATGTCTGCCAGCTCACAAACAACCAAATTTGCTAGTCTCTTGTCAGCTTCTGACTTTGTGAGCTTGTTTAACCCGACTAATATAGACATGAAAGTTCTGGCGCACACCGAGAGTGCATTAGCAAAATCTGATCTATCTTTGTCTAGGGAAGTTGCTCCACCAGAGTTCTTGTGTCCCTGTTGAGCTAGAGAGCCGTGATTTTGGGCAATGAACATTATGATTTTCCCCATGGCTGAAGCACTGCTTATCAGATGTGAACAGAATGTGCTGGCATCAGGATCGCTATTTCTGCATAGCGAATGAACGCTGAACAGTGATTCCATGAGAGTGCTACCGTCTTTTCCAAGAACCTCCAGGAAATCCAAATCCTGATCGATGATTCCTTGTGCAGCAGCAACTGGGTCATGGGCCCGCTTTTGCGTCTGCTTTGGTCGCTTTAAATTTCTCGTTGCTGATGGCGGCCGAATGTTGGCGTCTGCTTCGAGGTCTGAATTCTTGCTTGGTTGATTCGACAGCAGTTGGTTCGATCTCTCAAGCTTGATGTTGACATTGCGAAGTCGGTTACATTCATCTTCTGCTCGTTTGCATCGTTCCTTCCAGTAGGCAACTTGATCAACGTAACATCCCGGGTTCGCTCTTTCTCTTGGGTCTTGGCCAAGCTTTATCTGGGATCGTAGGTGGAGAATGTGTTCTTGTCTTGTTAGTTGATTTGCAGTGCGTTTCAGTGACATCTACCAACCTCGTAATGGCACTCCGGCGGGTTTACATCTGATGATGGCAATAGCAAGGGCCATCTGTTGCTGAGATGGTAGAAAGTTTGAAGGATTTTTAGTGGCAATCGGGTCCATTACTGTGTCGTGTATCGAAGCTGTGATAAAAACGCGATATGGGATAGAGACGATTACGATATGATGATGATGTAGATGAAAGATGATGGTAAAAACGATTATCCAGTTGCAGAAGGCATTTCACGATACGTGAGAAAAGAAGGTAGCGGGCGGTAGGCGACGCTGATATACTAGGGCGGGTGAGTGAGAGACATTGACACACTTAAAATGGAAGGAGCGACCTCCGTGTGCTCAACCTTTGGGCCCATGCACCCTCATGGATTTCACTCTTCGGACCATAACACATATGTCTCACTTGAATTGTAATAGTACAGTGCGTCAAGGTACTATATAATGTACATAAATCTACATCGTGCACCCGCTCTTCCGGCTTGGCTCTTACAGGTCGCTCATCGCATGCGTTCTGTCCTTCTCTTGTATGGAAGAGGCTCGACCTTCTTCCTCTTAAATTCGACATTGATCTGACTCTTCATTCCAGCTCGCTCCATGACACCTGCCATGCTGTCGTCCCATTTGGTTCTGAAAAGCGTAGCCGTGATAGGGTGGAGCTTGTTCGAGTCGGTGAAACTGCGCAGGTTGAACCCTATGCGCTTGACGTCGTTGAATTTGGTAACATCAAGCGCCTGACCAGCATTCTGCTCAAAGACAAAGATTCCTAGACGATGGTATGGCGCACCCTTGTGAGCCCAGGGCGCAATCCAGGGCAGCGCAATCTTCTTTGCGCTAGGATCCTCGACCTTTTGGTCTTCTTGGGCGATGCGTTGAAGAGGTATAGATGTGTTGTTGGGGGAGAGGGGTATGTTGGAGGCAATCAAGTGGCATCGGTAGGTGAAGCTGTCAGTCTCTGGGACAGGCACATCCGCATCCACCACCACAACTGTGACGAGTTTCTCACCCGGGGTGAACATCTGAACGTTAAGTCGAGGCATCTTCTCACTGATGGCAGAGTCGACAAAGTCGCCTGGTGCAACCGACTTCCTACCGAAACCGAGATCGATATCTGCTACAAGGTCCAAGGAGGGAAGAATATCTGGAATAATGGCCAACTGTGTGACACGCTGTTCAAGAACGAGGCGCTTGTACTGCCGCCACTTCTTGTCGGCAAGGTATCGATATATGGGCTTGTTCATGTCACCTTCACAGTGGTCAGTCAAGCCCAGAAAACCAGACATGTAACCTACCCTGTCCATCCTCAAACTTTCGCTTGACCACTGGGTCATTGATATCGGCCAGAATGATCAATTCGTTCAAATGCTTTCGCATACTCCGTAACCTATGCTCCTTGGCCGCGGGCCCACCACTGACACTGGGGTCCTGGTCCATTAAGTTCTTAATTCGCAGCTGTTGCGTCTCAATCTCTTTGATCTTCTCTTGTCTGTCTTCTAACAAAAACTTGCGAGCCTCTTGGAAACATTGATAAGGCAATTGTTCAAAGGGAATCTCTGTCGCCTTCTGTATCGCAGAACGGCGAAGAGCAGCACGACGACGGCGAGATCCAACTGGCTGCACATGTTCTCTCCGTAGCAGGCGGCGCTCCTGTTTCTTGTTCTCCACCATCTGAGGGTCTAGTGTGCCCCATTTTTGCATGAACTCGGGTACTGCTTGGGAAGATGCATTCTGGGCAGCACCTTCGGGGGGGTTCGAGGGCGGGGGAGGCCGAGTCGCATTCGCAGATTTCGTCTGCACCTCTTCATGGGCCACAGCGGAGGTCGAAAGCAGACGGCGCGCACCAATGGCGCCAGACAGCTGTCGCACGCATCTCAGGCATGCGTTGAACTGGCGTACGGACGGCGTGGAGGCCATGGCGGGCGATGGCCTGGTGTCGATGTGCCGAGTGATGGTGGTGCTAGAAAATGTGGTGATGGGCGACGGCCCGTGCTCCGAAACCTCCGCCCTCAACTCCGCGACTTCAACCTTGGGGCTTTTTTTTGGATACCCGACCCGGCATGGCTTCCTCGAGGTTATCCGCGCCGATACGGGGCGCCACATTGCAATTGAGAAGACTACCGATACGGCAGAATGCGCTGTGTACTCGTTGCGCTGTGAGTAGTCTCATATTCGTGGCATGCGACTTGCTAACGCCTTACAGAAATCTCTATGCACACCCTCTGCCCGCTCCATAACTACGTCTGCGCCAGCCAATGCCACGATATCAACAATCAGACAACCAGGCGCCGACTATGTCCCTGTCAAACCGTTTGAGGAGCAGACCGTCTTGGCGACTATCCACCAATTCCCCTCATTGGAGCCACTACGGTTCGAACAATATCCTGCAAATCACCTCTACCTGCCTACCCGACGAGACATACTACATCGTGCTGTCGTTTATGAGGGTGACATGACTCGGTTGGGAACTGCCTCTACGAAAACCAGACATGAGATCCGCGGTTCAGCAAGAAAGATCCGGCCACAAAAGGGTACAGGTCGCGCTCGTCTAGGAGACAAGAAGTCGCCCATGTTGAGAGGAGGTGGAGTCGCATTCGGTCCTAAGCCCCGCGATTTTTCGTCAGAGTTGCCGAAGAAGGTATATGACCTTGCATGGCGGACGGCACTGTCATATCGTTTTAGAAAGGGCGAACTCATTATCGTTGACAATGCCATGGAGATTGAAAGCCCATCGACAAGATTACTGAGCGATATCTTCAAGCACCACGAGAAGCTGCGGGGTAAAGGCCGCAGCTTGATGGTGACTTTGGAGGAGCGACCGTTGTTGGAACAAGCGCTCGTTGAGATGGACCGCGGCGAGCAAACTCTCACATGGGAGGAGGTCGACGTCAAGAACTTGCTAGAGCTCTCTCGCGTCATTATTGAGCGTGACGCTTTGCACAACATTCTTCTTTCCCACGAAGAAGACCTCACACACAAGGCGCTCCAGCCATGGCACAAGAGCCTCATCCGGTCATCACCCCCTTCAGAACTCGAATCCGTCATCGGCTGGGAAGAATTCCGCAACCTCTCCCTCGCTGATCCCAATGAAAAAGAAGCTCTCCGCGCTGAAGCATATGAAGACACAGCAACAAGACGTTACGCTGAAGCCGAATCCCTCCCCTCAGGCTCTAAGCGCACCGAGCTCACCATCTCAGCCTACAACCTCCTCGCTGAAGCCAAGGAAATCCAATTCGCAGAGAAGACAGGCCAGTCGTTTAGCGACTACCTCAACCACAGTGAACCCGAGCGCTTCCCCCGCATCCAAACCCTGAACTACCAAATCAACATCAAGGATGACGTCGTTAACACCGCTGCTGAGACGTCCCGCCAAAAAGCAGAGGAACTCATGATCGAAATGCGCCAGCTGGAAGTTGAGAAATTAGAAGTTCAGTACGAGGCTGCGCTGCTCGCTGCACAAGTCCATGAGCACCGCGTCGAGGCTCTTCGTCTCAGTGGCGAGCTGGAAAAGGCAGAGGAGCTACTTGAAGCAGCTAGCATCGAGAGGACGCACGTCGATGACGTGGAGGTGGCGTTGCTCGAAGCGCAACTCGAGGTTGCAAAGCAGAAATCTGTTGTCGCAAATCTGAACGGTAACTTTGCGGCAAAGCAAAAGGCGCAAGAGGATATTCGGGCGTGTGATGAGGCGCTTGCGACGAAGAGGGCTGAGATCGAGGCTGAGAGTGCAGAGGGTGTTGAAGATGTGGATGCAGTTGAGACTTCAGCAGTTGAAGCAGCGAAGGAAGAAAAGAGGATATAGGCTTCTTGTTCAGAAGTGTATGTGTTATTGTACAATTGTATCTATAGATGCTCCTGAGTCGTGGCTTGATCATTTACATACCATGCGAGATGGCAGGTGATGGTGTTACATGTTGCATGCGCTGATGCTTCCTTTCTTCTCTCATACTGACCGCGACTCGGCGTTTAGCTTTGAGAAGCACAGCCGATGCTTGTTATCGAATTCGGTGACCCAGAAACCTCACGCCGCGTCATCCTCCGCCTTCTCTTCCACCTTTTTCTCCACCTTCCTCCCTTCAAAGATCACTGTCATTACCCCTCCAACCTGCCCCTCGCTCTTGCCCTCGCGAGCCCCCTTGCATTCTCCCACAGCATCCCTAACAGCGTTGATAACCGCATCCGCCTCTTCAGGCGTCGCCTTCCTCCCCTTCTTCTTCGGCCCCATCAAAACCTCGACCTTCCTCCCCTCCTTGAGAAACCTCTTCAGAGACTCCAATCGGTGTTTCAAATCACCGGGCGCAATAGCCCAATTGAGTTCAAGAGACTTTGGAATAGGACCAGCACCCTGACCTTTTGCCTGGCGGCGCAGCGTCTCAAGTTTGCGTTCATGTTGAGCGCGAAGATCCATTTTGGAAATGACTCTGCAGGTAGGCAGGTTCTCGGGATCGAGCTGTCCGTATTCATCGACTTTTCCTGGTGTCATTTGTACCAGGTGGTGCGTGATTTTGTTGACGCAGGCCAGTGCCTCCTCAGTCGGGACGTCATTATGGAATGTGCCATTTTCGTCTACGAGGTTTATACGCTCGGCTTCAATGGCGTTGTCGATGATGTAGTAGTCTGATATTGCATGGCGACGGGTGTCTTTGGTGTACTTCTTTGTGCGGATTGAGGTCCGCGAGGTGAGGCTGGGTGTTGAGGAGGCGAAAGATGTAGGTCCTGATACTGAAGGCGCAAATGCTGGGGCGTACAACAGTGGGATTGAAGTTGTGGTGCGCAGAGATGGGGCGATGAAGACGCGGTACAGTGCACGCGAGGTTCCAGAGATGTGTGTGGGCGGCATTTCGGATGTAGTTTTTGAAGACGGATGCAGCAACAGATGAGAAAGAAAAAGAAAAATAGCTAATAGTGGTGTGAGAATGATTGTAGGAGCTTCAATGTTTTCCGATTGACGCTAGTACCGGTAGAGATCGAATCGGAGCAGCGACGACCTCCGAGAAGGCCGCATCCCCCGCCAACTCACACCTCCGTGACTATCTCCAGCCCACCCCATGTAGCCAACCACCATGGTAACGACAGGCCTGGCGTACTGTTACTTTCGCTACAACCAACTTGGCCTGCCGCCATGAGTAATCCGCTCGAGGACTATCTAGCTGCACTGGACGCGCGTGATGCTAGGGAGAAGGCGCACGAGGTCTACGTCAACGCCTGTAAGAGGCCTTTTGCCTGCGCTGCGCTGAGCTGAAGCGTCGAGTGGAGCTCATGATATGCAGATACGAAGCTCGCCGATGACACAGCAAGCCTGGCACCCCCAGCAGTCCCCGCCGAAGAACCTTTATCTGCCAGCGCTTCTCTCAAGGCTCTGACGCACAGAGGCAAAAACAAAGGCAAAAGCTCCGCTACAACAGATGCCGCACCGTCTTCTACAGTTGCGCAACTCCGCGCCGAACTTGCGGCCACTCAGCGCACCCGCGGTGACCTCGAAGCACGGCTCAGTGCCACCTCTGCTGAACTCTCTGCCCTCAAAACCACAGAGACGGAACAGAGACGGCGCATAGAACATCTGGAAAAGACGCGCATGGCATTGGAAAGGCGAGCCAGGGATACGGCTGAGGAACTCAAGGGCAAAGGAAGACTTGTAGAGGACGTGCACGACGAAATGGTGGCGCTCAACTTGCAGCTGAACATGGCAGAGCAGGAGAAGGAGAAGCTGCGCAAGGAGAATGACGAATTGACCAAGAGGTGGGTTAAGAAAATGGAGGAAGAAGCTAAGAAGATGAACGAGCGGTCCGGGTGGGGGGATCAGTCGCGGAGGATCAAGTAGACAATAGCAAGATGAGAGAGTTTGGAGGTCTAGAGTGTAGTGTTTGAGTAGGTCAGACTCGATGTTCAATTGAATTTACTATAAAAATGAGGAAATTCAACTGTATAGGATTTCGACTTACATTTGGGTTTTGCTTTTTGACAATGAACATACACTGACATATGCTGGTGCCTGGTCATGTCTTGGCGTTCCCGAGCTCCCCGCAATCCCACTCCTCTATAGTTCCCCACCTCCAACCACCAGCAAACCAAACAACACGTCTCTGCGGTACCATTTCTGGAATCACTGCACAATGGGTACCGCACTCAAGACCTGGGGTGAGTAAGCGTGATTCTTCTATAGCACAGCGTCATGTGCGCCCCGCATGCCCCGCCACTCGACCAGGTCACTAATATACATCTCCCAGAGCTCGAGAACTCGATAAAGCTCGTGGATCCCAGCAAAGATGCACTATACAACTACTCTCCTGTTGCTCAGAAAGCAATCAACGAGGCGCACCCATGGCGAACCGACCCTAACTACTTTACTTCGGTCCGTATCTCCGCCATCGCCCTCCTCAAGATGGTTATGCACGCGCGTTCAGGTGGCTCACTTGAGGTCATGGGCTTGATGCTGGGCAAGATTGAAGCACACACTTTTGTCGTCACAGACGCCTTCCGGCTACCTGTCGAAGGAACAGAGACACGAGTCAATGCACAGGATGAGGCAAACGAGTACATGGTCGAGTTCTTGCAGCGAGCACGCGAACAAGGGCAAATGGAGAATGCAGTGGGCTGGTACCACTCGCATCCTGGTTATGGATGTTGGCTATCTGGTATCGATGTCAACACGCAGAAAACGCAGCAGCAATTCCAAGATCCCTTCTGTGCCATCGTCATCGACCCCGATCGAACCATCTCTGCAGGCAAGGTCGAGATTGGCGCTTTCCGCACATATTCGACCGAATATGTCGAGAATCAGCAAAAGTCAGGCGGTTCAAAGGTATCAGGAGGTACAGATAGCGATGGCTTCGAAACGATTCCGCTGGGCAAGATTGAGGACTTTGGTGCTCACGCCAGTCACTACTATTCTTTGGAGGTTTCGCACTACAAGTCTTCTCTGGACGCCAAACTGCTCGAGGCCCTCTGGAACAAGTACTGGGTACAGACGCTCTCGTCATCGCCCCTAATCTCAAACCGCGAATACGGCACCAAGCAAATTTCCGATCTGGCACGCAAGATGCAGCAAGAGTCACACAATAGCTCACGCTTCAAGGGCGGCCAAGGCTACTCGAATAGCCTCGAAGTCAAAAACCAATTGACCAAGCTCGGTGCGGTAGGATCGAAGATTGCGCGTGAAGAAGATATGGGTCTGCTGGCAGCACAGGTCAAAGACAAGGTATTCAGCTTGCCGAGTGAAGGCGAGGTCAAGAGTCCAGACGTTGTTGAAATGGAGACTTCGTGATGTTGCAGGTCGAAGAGGTGTGCGAACATATTCAATGACTGGACAGCATGGCAAGGCGTTTACGGCGTTGCAAAGGGGATTATTCTGATCGAATTATAGAATTACAGAGGGTAGTGTATTAAATTCAATACAAACCTGTCATAGTATCATGACACGAAATCTGCTCACTGGTATCATACAATTCAGCGAAGCAGACATAATCTGTCTGCATCATATTCCCATCTTTTAGCACCCCAACCTCGCCAGCGTCTCTTTACGCCCCAAAATCAACATGACATCAAAGATCCGCATTCCCTCCTCCTGTCCCGTAATCGTCTTCCTCAAATAATGATACACATCCTTACCCCCCTTCTTGCCTTCCTCCCTCGCATCGATGATCTCCCGCACCTTTTGCATCAAATGCTCCTTATCCCAGTCCTTCCCCTCCACCTGCGCCAGCATCTGCGCGCGCATAGGGATATCCGACGATGTAGCTACGGGCGGCGCATTACGGAATGGACGTAGCGGTATGAAGAAGAAGGAGTTGCGGTAGAGGAATTCGTTTGCGTTTGTGTAGTTTTCGGCGTCGACTTGCACGATGCGTTTTATGTACTCGTGGGGGAAGGAGGAGTTGACGACGGCTTTCCAGTTGCTGTAAGGGGAATCGGGGCTGGTGAGTAAGGTGGCGATGTTGTCGATGATTTCATCCAAGGCGGGACCGCCGTTTTGGGCGCGAAGGAGGGCGTGTTTGCGTTGGAGGAAGTGCAGTTTACCGAATGTAACTGTTGTGTTTCCCTTTGTAAATTTCAAGGAGAAGTTCTTGATTAGTGCTTCGAGGTCCATTACATCGGTCTTTTCTTTGTGGCTCCAGCCCAGCAAGGCGGCGAAGTTTGTTAGGGTTTCGGGGAAGATTTGCATTTCCTTGAACGCGGCGATGTCGGTGTCGAAGTTGCGCTTGCTGAGCTTGTTGCCGTGCTCGTCGACGAGGAGGCCTACGTGGGCGAATTCTGGGGGGTCCCAGCCAAAGGCTTGGTACATGGCAATGTGTTTGGGGGTGCTGGGCATCCACTCGCTGCCGCGGATGACGTGCGTAATTTTCATGAGGTGGTCGTCGACGACATTGGCGAGGTGGTATGTAGGTAGGCCGTCTGACTTGAGGAGGATGGGGTCTTCGTAGGCGGTTTCGGTGACATGGCCGCGTCGCTTGAGGGGGTGAAAAGTGCCGTATATGAGGTCCTTGTAGGTTGGATATTGCTCGGGCACTTTGAGACGGATGGTATGCGCTTCTCCCTTTGAGGCTCTGTCGTCGCTCTCTTCTTTGGATATCGGGGCGCATGTGCGGTCGTAGTCTGTGGCTATCCCAAGCTTATGCCTGTGTTGGGCCAGCGCATTCAAGCGCTCTGCTGAACAGAAACAGCGGTACGCATTGCCCGACTCCAGTAAGTCGTGCGCATGCTTCCTATACAGTTCGCTCCTCTCTGACTGTTTGTATGGCCCGTATGGCCCTCCCACTTGTGGCCCCTCATCCCACTGTAGCCCCGCCCATCGCAAATCGTCAAAGAGTCGCTGCTCAGCGTCGGGCACTGTGCGCTTCTGATCCGTATCTTCTATCCGGAGGAGAAATTGTCCGCCTGTACGCTTGGCAAGGAGGTAATTGAATAGCGCTGTCCGTAGTGATCCCAGGTGCAGGTAGCCAGTCGGTGATGGTGCGAAGCGCGTCCGTGCAGGAAACGATGGCAAGGCTGTTTTACTTTTCTGGTCCTTCGGTGCCTTTGAGCTGATCTGGCGCCGTGAGCCCCGTGATATTCGCAGGAGACATGAGCGGCATGTATAAGCAGGGAATTGCGGGCGAAGAAGAAGCGAAACAGACATGGCGGTGGTAATGCGACGGCGACCAGAAGCTGCCGGTCCGCGTGTGCAAAATGTCAGACAGGGATCTCTTCTATCTTGACCTTAGTGCGGGCGCGTCTGAACTTTTGCCCGCATTGCAGACTGATCGGCCTCTCTGGAGAAACTTTGTTGCCCTTACCTTTACTCGACTCCTGGTTGGCAGCCTTGCACGTTGCACCCTTTCTTCTTGTACATATACCTTTGAAGCAAACTTTTTTGCCCTCTACCCTAACCTTCCCGTTCATAGACTCCTCACAAGAGTACGTATCTTCTGTTCATTACGCTATGATTACATGCTGACTGAAGCGCAGTGGACGAAGAAATCGATCTCTACGGTGCGCCTACATGCTTGCCTGAGGTGTATACAAACTAACAGAGACAGAGATCCTTGAGATCGAAAAGGGCGCAACCAAGGTCGAAATCAAAAAGGCCTATCACAAAGTGCGTAGGCAGAGGCGGGCGACGCATAAAGCGACGCATCTAACATACCCAGGCTGCACTCGCACATCATCCCGATAAGGTCGCAGAGGAAGATCGTGCAGAAGCCGAGATCCGCTTTAAGGCTGCAAAGCAAGCCTACGAGATTCTCTCCGATGATGACAAGCGCCAAATGTACGACACCCACGGCATGGCCGCCTTTGACCCGTCCAAGGGAGGAATGGGCGGCGAAGGCCCAGACATTGATGACATTTTTGCGCAAATGTTTGGTGGCATGGGCGGCTTCGGAGGCATGCCTGGAATGGGTGGTATGGGCGGTATGGGAGGAATGCCTGGCGGGCGCCACGTACCTCGTAAGGGACGGTCAGTAGAGCAAGAGTACGAGGTTTCGCTGGAGGAACTATACAAGGGCAAGACGACCAAGTTCACAAACACCAAGAACATTGTCTGCAACCTGTGCAAAGGCAGTGGCGGCAAGCAGGGTGCCAAGAGCAACTCTTGTGCTGTGTGTAACGGAAGGGGTATGCTACTCTTACATTTCACTCGGGACTATTAACTAACCCTTGCAGGTGCCAAACAGGTACTCCGCCAAGTCGGTCCTGGTCTGGTCACTCAAGAGACTGTTCCTTGCGGCAACTGCCAAGGTTCTGGACAAGTCATTCCCGAGAAGCAGCGCTGCAAGAAGTGCAAGGGCAACAAGGTCGTCGAGACTAAGAATGTTCTTGAGCTTTACATTCCTCGCGGTGCCCGAGAAGGCGAGAGGATCGTGCTAGCAGGAGAGGCGGACCAACTGCCTGATCAGGAGCCCGGCGACATCATCTTCACTCTTACTGAGACACCTCACGATGTATTTGAGCGTGCAGGCGCTGATCTCCGTTGTGAACTCAAGGTCACTTTGGCCGAAGCTCTTACAGGCTTCAACAGAGTTGTTGTCACTCACCTTGATGGAAGAGGTATCAAGATGAACGTCCAACAACCCAACGGAAATGTTCTCCGACCAGGGCAGGTACTCAAGATTCAGGGCGAGGGTATGCCAAATAAGAAGAGTGACATTAGGGGCGACCTATACCTTGTAGTGGATGTCGAATTCCCTCAAGATGGATGGCTCAAGAGCGAAGCCGCCGTGCAAAAGGTCCGCGATGCTCTGCCCAAGGATGAGAAGCCCGAGGAAAAGCATGAAGACGTCGAGGAAGTCGAAGTCGAGTGGGACGCTGACATGGAAGAGTTTGGAGCTGGCAGTGGTGACCCACGAGCTGGTGGCGCCGAGTGGGAAGACGATGAGGAGGGCGAGGGCGGTCCTCAGTGCGCGACTCAGTAGAAACACTGCGTTGACACGACCTGATGACATGCATGGTTTTGGCGTTGCCGGGAACGATGATGGGTTATTTTCTTCTTTTCCCCAGCACACACATATACACGTCCTGCTTGGTTGTGGACATTGGACTGGGGTTCATCGGCTTTTTTATGCTCATGTGCTTGCAACGATTCCTTATCTTGATGCGATTCTGGGGATAGAAATCACTGATACCCAGATTTATAGCTCTTGACGGCAATGGCTTGGTGGGGTTAATACGACGTGGTTCCCTGAGGCAGTTTCACGGGTCAAATTAGTTGTGAGTGATAAGTGCGAATGTGACTAGGATAGGGTTTGAAGTACCAGCAATCTAAGTCTTCACAGAGAAGTTCAGTACTAGACACGTATATGATAATCACACAGTCTAGACGGGACATTATGCTATAGAATACAAATAAAAATCGAGCAGACAAAGAGTTGATTTTCACCATACCTAAGGGCCGCTTTCCTTGACTTCAATGCTTTCACGACTCGAGCTCGCATCTACCTCAGTGCACATGCCGCTGCCACCGTTTGCTGCCAAGACCATACGAGCGACTTCCCTTACTGAATTTCACACTCCGTGCCTCTTCGTTTTGCCTCACACAACAATTACAGACCATGCAGCAACATCGACCTAACCTATCACCAGTCCCCGATGTTGGGCGCGTGCCATCAGCACCACCACGCTTTCCCGCTCGACCCTCATCTCCGCCGCCAGCTCCAAATTTCATCATCGTCGGTCTCTTCGCGCTACATCTAGCAAAGCGACTGCTTGAAGGACTTGAATATTACCCAGGCCGCGATGCAGACATCATTTGGCTTGTCAACTTCTTAGCGCCCTTCAGTAATGACTACCCACTGGCGAAGATATCAGGCCGTCAGAAAGACGACTACCTTCAGATATATCCAGCAGTAGTATCTCGGATGAAGAAGCAACCCCAGTATCCTATCAGATTTATGCAGATGAATCCAGATCAGCCCATGTACCAGTCCCGACAGCGCGGCGTTGCGGAGCAGCCAGGGGAGATGACGGATGGTAAGTGAATCAATACACCTGATAACGTGTTCATCACCTTACTTAAGCCAGTCAAAAGACTGAATATCATCAATTTTTGCGATGCAGCCGGCGAATGGGGCTCCAGCGTTCCTATACCAGCGCGCGAGGCGGAAAGAATGATTGAGCTAGCTGGTCAACGACGCATAGCGGATCTTGAGCGTTCACAAGAGCGTGAAGAGAAGCAATTGACAAATGCGAGACATCCACATTTCGAGTCTACGAGTTTTTCACCCGATGAACGCACACGATATATAAACGACAGCTCGCGGAGAGGCGATAAATTCTCAGGGCAAGAGGAAGCAAGAACGAACTCGGGGGCTAGAAGGGGCCGGCATGTATATTTCTCTAATGAGAGACGGGATTTTGAGGCAAATTGTCTACTTCTAGAGTAATATTTATTAGATGCTAATTCATATAGGAGCGACGACGATAACTGCATTACCAGGGATTGGAGCTCCTTTGTACACAAGCGATTGATATGTATGAAGCTTGTTTATACCAAGTCAATCAACTGTTCAAAGTTTCTAGAATGCTTTTCTACTTATCATACGGCTCCCGATTTGATGCTCGTCATTGCTTCCAGTCCCATTGCGTCGGCAAAATCACGTGCCTCCCTTGCGTATGTAATAGCTTTTACATGCGCAACCTCAACACCTTGTTATGTAACTTTTGGCAGCTTTCTATTCTTTCACATACGACCACAGATTCAAGACCTTAGCGCTTCCCGTTCGCTCAGCGGTACTCAAGCTTGAAATCGGCGGACTAGTAGTCAGGTGGGTGACCACTGGCGAATCCCCGCTGTTGTATGTTTTTTTTTTACATTTACATTTTTTTACCGTCATAGATAGTCCAGGAGTGCGACACAGCATGCAGTTGAGTGTCGAGGGAGATTGTTGGTCTGTTTTCGGAGGCAGTAAAGTACGATATTACGTCGCTGGTGTTTATTTTGGTGTTGTGGTGAGTTTTAGGCATTGTTCTACCCTTCACCCTATGTTTTTTGGATATGTAAAACCGCTACTACTACTTCAAAAAAGCACTTAGCTCGAACCTGTACACGTGCAATTGCCACCACTCCACAAACCAGACAGCCATGGGTCAGATCCCAGATTACCACTTACGAAAACAACAAGGACTGCTGTGTAGCTGCGTAAACATCAGCTGGTGCTCACAAATACTATCACTAGTAGCTCACGCGGCAGTAGCTGCAAACACCTCAGATCGTTTCGCAGTTGTGAATAGGCCCACGCTACCAGCGAAGAGCAGCATAAAAACTCCAACCATGATGAGCTTGACAGTTGGATTCAAGATAAAATAAAGAGCCAGGATAGCGACGAACAGTAGAATTACTGTGATCAAGATGCCGAGAACGGTCACGAATCGAGCTATTCGCTTCTCTGGGATATATGCCATATTGTCGTCACGTCTCTCCGCCTAGAAGATATGAGCCTTGGTTGCAAATGAGATGCACTTATATTACCATGAAGAACACTGGGAGATATCGCTGGACAAAACTCGTCAGCCTATCCTCAAATTCTGACTGCTTTAGGACCACGAGATCCTCGTTCGTGGTGTAGAGCTTTGCGCTGGAGCCGATCATAATGGGCTCTCGCTGTTCTAGAGCCTTATCGTATCTGATCGCAGCATGGTTGATAGCATCGAATGTGCGCACTGGTGGTGGCCCGAGAGATGCAAGTGTTCTTTCAAACATCAATGCCTCTCCTACCAACACATTAGTCATACGATCTCTATAGCATCACGGCCTCAAACTTACTATATTCTTTTAGTTTCTGTCGTACTTCGAGCACAAGATCCATCCGAGCCTTCTGCCGCGGACTGCTTCCACCCTCTGCAGCCTCATGAAACAGCTCCCAGCTCCTAGCGCATTCCTGTGTATCAACGTCTCCAAATTCTATACTGCGATCTTCGGAATCAAAATGCTCCTGTATTTGCAATCAACAACCTATTTCCGCTACTCTTCCTATAGGATGGAAACAATCGCTGTGCTTATGTGCCGTTGGGAATGCAGCCAACAAAGTCACTTGCGTCTTAATGGACGCAGTGTATCAAGTCTCTTCGCTTTGAGGTTTTTCTCGACGAGGCCATTATTAAGAATTTTAACATCTTTCAACGGGACATTAGCTCGGTGCTACCATTGGCCACGAACATGGCTGCTAGCTTGGCGCTGATTGCATATCTTCGGACTATAGAGCAGTTGGCTGTGAATACGAAGGAGAAATTAAAAAGATGAGTGTCTTCATCGCGATTTTCTCAACCAGAGACCGATAGTAAGCTACATTTTCGCCTTCCTCAAACACCATTGACATGTACTAGCCATCTCAGCTCCTCACGTCCTCAGTGGTCAATTCACATCCTCTAGAGAACAAACGGAACTCAAAAGAGATATACAAGCTTTGGATGAGAAACGGCTTCAGAAGCGCGCAGAATTCCGGAAAACGACACCTGAAGTGGCTGAAACCGAGCGATTTAACCAAGAGGAGAGCCAATATTGGGCCGAAAGAGAGGTTCTTGTACAGAAATTGAAAGCCTTATCTCCGCCACGAAAGACTACATATCGTGCTGCATTAGCACGTGATCGATTTGCGGGTACAAAATAGGATTTTTATTCAGCACAGATAGTTTACCTTCTTCGATCGATTACACTCTAGCGACTGCTTCTCAGCGGTTATTTCCCCCGATTATGGGTTGCACTTAATCTTTTGAATGGGATGTCTTGTTCTGCCACAATATGCAAAATACGTGATGGCTTGCGCTATTGCTCGATTGAAGGATAGCGACATAGTTCCATGTAACTGTTCGAATGGAGCAATCGCTCAAGACTCAGAAATCAGTCTGGTATATAGTATAGCAATATGGCATTTGGCCACTTAAGCAAGGAAACCTATGAAGATCATCTTGAAAACAACCCCGATGAAATAGTTGAACACCTCCTATTACAGTTGTAGATCAGCGATCGAAAAGAGCTTTCAGGAGCAGTCCCTTCATGACAAATTTTTGCAACAGGAACGACCACGAGCTGTTCAAGAATCATCTAGTAGAACAACTGGCGAGAATTTTACGCCAGTCGCAAAGATCAGCGACATACCTGAGAAGGTAGGTGTTGTTATCTTCCCACTTCTTTCGCGCCAGCATGGAATCAACGAAGCACATCTGGCATCAGCTCAACAATCGCCTACACGATATTTTTCCCCTTCACCTTCTCCCTCACTTGTCTCTCAGTACACATCTTCCAATACCATCGCAGCGACGTCCTCGCCTCAGTGGTAATCGCAAACGTGAGCAACAGCACCGGCACAGCCGTAACCCAAAACACCCACCCCTTACTCTCGCCCGGCAAAAAATCATCCGTCATGGAGAAAATCGCCGCAATAGTCGAAAGCGGCACAAACACCATTGTCACATTCGTAATCTGCGCCAAACTCAACGCATTCCGATTCGCCGCCTGGGCCTCCTGCATCGTCGTAAACTGGAGGTAAGACTGCAAAAACGCTTCGGCCATGGTAATCACTCTGCCACAATAATCCTGCACAGTAAGCCAGCCGTCACGTTCCCACTCCAGAGCATCGGGTCGGTGTAAACCGAGGACTTCGAATTGCTCTTTTACTTCTGAGTTGACGAGACCCATGATGTACTTGATGTTTACGATGAAGCCGAAGACTTCGTGGTGCCAGCTACTTATTAGCCCTTCGCCAAACTCACGCAGGTAGTCGCAGCGGTTCGTGTGCAAGATGGCGGTGCGCGGGTTTTGCTGGAGTCGCAGCATGTTGAGAATGCGGCGGCGCAGGAAACTGAGGAAGTAGCATACAGCTAGTCTGCGGGCTACGTTTGTGCAGCTGCGGGGACCGATGGGGTGTGCGGGCTCGTCTGAGGAGAGAGATAGTATGTCGTCGAAGATAGACTCGTACTTGGGGCGTTGCCAGGTACCGGCCCAGTCGGAGGGGTTGAGCGGTAGGATGTCCAGGTCAGTGAAGTCGGGGTCGAGACTGTGCATACGGGTGTATGCGTGTTCTTCTGAGCAGTGGTCTACAGCGAATTTGCACCCGTTTGCGAGGGATGTTACGGTCTCGCGGACTGGCGGGTCGACTATCAGTACTGCTACAAGGTCCGTCAGCAATGTCTGAGTGTGTACAGTCTAGCTAGAGAAAGCGGCGCCATACAATCCCACGAGCCGTCATGTCTAACACCTGAAGTCCAAAAGGATAAGGCGTGATAGCTTTTTGGCTGGTCGAGAATCGGAGCTTTGGGGTCGTAGCAGTATACATGGCGCTGGATGTTGAAGTCGCAGCGGAAAATATTGCCATGCACTTCTCGGTCCGCGTCTATATGTAACGGCTGTGTGACAGCATATCTGATGCTGAAGTTCTTTTCCGAGTACCGGCGGAAGGGGTTGCTGTAGTTGAATTCCGGTGTTGCTGGATCGGCCCAGTGGGCAGCGAAGAAGGTGGGGGGAATCCGTAGCTGCGCACCGAGTACCTCGAGATAGTTGAAACCCAAATCTTCCAATATGAACAATCTCTTTCGCGGGCCTAGTTCGTCTGCGGCCAATGGGTCGTCAAAGTGGGCTTGGAGGCCTTGCGAATTCTTGAATATCTCCGGTTCAAAGATTTCATCGTCACGGTACTCTATCACTGCTACTCTGCCTCTTTCTCTTTCCAAGGTTGTCTGGGATTTTAGGTTGCGCAGGAAATTTGGAAATAGCCAGTGGAGCTGTAAGTCGATGAGGTCGTGGTATGCTTCGCGTGCATCCTTATCGCAAAACGTTGTCGATCTCTCGTTCCAGGTACCGGCTGGTGACTGTTTCTCATCCATTGTCAATTGGTGACGATTGTCAAGACAGCTGGCCGGTACCCCTACAACCGTTTAATAACGGTCGCTTCTACATATCTGGGCAGGGGAGGATGGCTCAGCCTTGGGGGCGAAATCCTAGAAACTGTGGCTGTGTGTGGTTGGTGGTGGTGGTGTAGTACAGCTGTCCCCATTGGCCCTGTGATGACTTTGGCCAGGGGAGTATGCAGACTGACTGCAGCATATCACGGAAAATCCACTACCGATGCTCGACTAGGCTTGAACCGAGGTGAGGGGTTTCTCCCCCTCCTGCTCCCATCGCCATTTCAAGTACAGCTTGAGTTCCTTGTCTGTTGGTACTACCCTTTTCCACTCTGGTTCAATCCCAACCACGCCCTCCGTGCCGCGTAGTCTATCCCGATAGAAGATACGGTAGCTATCAAGTGCATACGCCCCCATTCCCGGCAGATGAGCAATTTCCCAGCCCTCTCGTTCGTCGTCGGGTCCTAATACCTCTCCGGGCCTGACATTTGTTCCACATCCACGGTCTGGGTAGTGCAACCTCCGGTATCTTCGTTGGCTGCATGGAGGCGCAGCAAGCCAGGCGTCTGCTAGGGCTATAAGCCGCATGGCCCGGATTCTATGCAGACCTATGGGTTGTAGCATGTTGATTAGGTCGTGGAGCGGTGCTACAGATAGTTCGTTTGGAGATGGATAGGCTGAGAGCAGCTCGAACAGCACTGGTCGGGCCATTTGGCCACGGGTTTGGTTCCATAGAATGGCCTGGACTACTAAGGCATACAGACTATCACAGATTCGTTCTTGGATTAGACCGTACTTGGCAGGTTGAAGGGTCAAGCTAAGTCCTGAGGGCTGAGGTATCATACGAGGGTGGTCTTGTTTATCGACTCTAGTCTTGGTTGGAGCAGAACGCTTCTTCTTTTGAGGAAATGGGACATGTTGCGAGGCGCCCTGCCCGTGTGTTTGATCAGAGGGTCTAATTCGACGACTTCGTGTAATAACTGGCATTGCTGTATAGCCAAAGATAGCCAAAACACTTGATTTCATGCAGTAAGACAGGATCATGGGTAGCTGAATCTTGTCATCCGGAAACAACAACTCCACTCCCGCGGCGCTAACAGCTAGAATCCCTACGTCATCGAAACGCCTCTGGTGTCCTGTCGATCGAAACACACCGTCCAGCTAGAAATTGTTCAGGCGAGATGGTGAGACCCAAAGAAAGCTATAGCACCAATTCGTAACACATCGCGCAACGTATTCCACACTAGAGTTTCTTCATAAGCACCCAGAAACCAGGGATTGGGTCTCGGTGCTATTCCCCAGATTAGCACCGCCACGATGAAGCTTCATCCTAGTGCACTTCTTCCATCACACCTTCACGTCGCACTTCGTCAAAAAATCCTCAAGTTCCTTCATCGCGACATGGCCTAGTAAACCGGGCACCATGCTCCCCAAACTCGCTTGAACACAAAGGACAAGGCCAGGACTATGCTATCCACGCAGCTGCCCCACCTCACCGTTTAGCTCCACCCGCAAAAAGCATAGAGCCCGCCTTGCCCACTTAACCCGTCATCGGAACCTCTCGGATCGCCATCATCATTGCTATCGTGCAAAAAAAACACGCCCAAATGTGATCTGTTTACCAATTGCATCCCTAGCCCAAACAAATAAACAACAAACAAAAAGAGTTGGGCCAAAGTGAAGGAAAAGAGAAAATGTCTTTCTCAGATGATGGCAACGACATGGAAGAGTGGGCAGACCAATCGTCTACGCAAAAGCGCTACGAAGGCGAAGACACCAGTCCAACCACACCCCGTGAATTAAAGGGCTGGTACGCGTATCCTATCGCTGCTGAAGTAAACCATTTCTTCAACACCTCTGGGACGAACAGAAAAAGCTAACAATTGTCCTTAGGTTTTCGCTGTAGTAGCAGTCGGTACGTCACCCCTCCCCCCCATATCCACGAACATCCGCAATCTTCCCTTCCCAATCCCAGTCGCAACCTTAAAAGAAATGGGCTTATAAGAGCACACAGGTGCCTTCCTCCCCGTCCTCCTCGAGCAACTCGCCCGCGAAAACGGCGTCTTCTTCTCCGACCCCTCACGGCCATGCGTCTCTCATTCCACCTCTTCTCGCCGCTCCAGCGAGGGCGAGAAAGCCGCAGCACCAGCTTCCTCAGAGCAGTGCATGGTAACCTACCTCGGCATGCAAATGTCAACGAGTAGCCTCGCGCTGTACACGTCGAGTGCGGCGGTGCTGCTGCAGGCGCTGGTGTTGGTGTGTTTGAGCAGTTTTGCGGATTATGGTATGTTTCCTCCTCCCCATTAAATTATTATGTGCTTTGAGCTGGGGGGACAGATGGGCTAAGTAAGAGATTCTAGGTCCATATCGCAAGAAGATGCTCATGATAACATCCTATACCGGCTCAGTAGCGAGTTGCCTATTCATTTTCATCTCCCCGGCGTTGTACCAACTCGCTCCTATCCTGGTGATCATTGGCGTGGCGTGTTTGGGGTGTTCGTTTGTGCTGCTCAACGCGTTTTTACCGTTACTAGTAGCAAATTATCCAGATAATAATAACGCTGCTGCTGGAAAGCCATTGTCAGAAGACGATGATTCAGCCGTTGAACTTGACAGTCTGAATGCAGATCACGAAGCAGCGGCGTCACGCAGGGAGGATGCAGAGAAGCTGGCACGCGACCTGGAGCGCTCTGCGCAGATAAGTTCGAAAGGAGTGGGATACGGATACATGGCTGCTGTCTTCGTCGAGATACTAGCTATCCTCATCATCTTCATCTTCAGCAAGACGTCATTGTCGAAAACCTCGCCTACCCTCTCCATCCGCGTCGTGCTCTTCATGGTCGGCCTCTGGTGGGCCATCTTCTCCATCCCGACCCTACTCTGGCTGCGCGAACGCCCGGGACCCCCTTTACCCACACAGCAGCACTCCAGCATCTCCGCCTCGTCATCCAAACTCCGCACCTTCATCTTCTACACATCCTTCTCCCTCAAAAGCTTCTGGGCCACCCTCAAAAAAGCAGTCCGCCTCCGCCAAACCCTCATCTTCCTCATCTCCTGGTTCCTCCTCTCCGACGCCGTAGCCACAATCTCGGGCACCGCCGTGCTCTTTGCGAAAACAGAACTGCACATGAGTACTATTGCCATTGCCCTCTTATCCATCACCTCCATCGGCTCCGGCATCATCGGCGCCTTCGCCTGGCCACGCATCCAGCGCCACTACTCCCTACAGCCGAAAACCGTGCTGTTGTGCTGCGTAGCGGGTATGGAAATCATCCCTTTGTACGGCCTGCTCGGCTACATCCCCTTATTCCAGCGGCTAGGCTTCATAGGCTTGCAGCAGGCGTGGGAGATTTATCCCATAGCGGTCTTACACGGCATCGTCATGGGCGGGATATCGTCGTACGCGCGGTCCGTATTTGCGCCGCTGATCCCTGAGGGTAGCGAAGCGGCGTTTTTCGCACTCTATGCCGTCACGGATAAGGGGAGTAGTGCTGTCGGGCCGACGCTCGTGGGTCGTATTACGGATAATGCGGGGACAATTCGTCCCGCGTTCATCTTCTTGGCTGTCCTGGTTATGCTGCCTGCGCCGTTATTGTGGCGGCTGGATGTTGAGAAGGGGCGGGAGGATGCGAGGGCTATGGCGGAGGGAGACGCCAAGGGACGCGGGAGGTACGAGAGAGTCCGGAATGAGTGATCTGAGCCGAAAGGTTCGAGGGCCTTCGGCGAAAGGGGGGTTATATGATATGAATTTTGTACGCCTCAAGTGGCTTTTTTTTCCCTAGATAGTTTGGCTCGGGCCCTCCCCAGTGAAGGGCACCGGCAAACGATAAAAGTGGCCATTTTTATGCCTGATCTTGTATCTTCGGGCGCTTACTATCCCTGTCGTTGCTCTCGCCGAATCGCTTTCTTTCTCCGAGAGGCTTTGCGTTTGCACCCGTGGCACCGTCTCTGTCCCTGTCTCTTGCACCATGTCCATCTGGTCTGAACCGCTCATCCACACCGTACTCGCCCTTATCCCTTCGCGGGCGGTCATCCCCAAAGTCACCCCATTTACCCGTGTCCTCTGTCTTCATATCTCTGTACCGTGTGCGACCCTTTTTGCCGAGCTTCGTCATATCCCTAATCTGCATGTATTCTGGCAGAATCTCGCGGTTGGTGTCGTCTTCGAAGCGGGCATTCATGAGATTGCGTCGGTCGACACCGAGTTCCTTGAGTTCGTCGGTGAAGAAGGCACCCTTGTGGAAGTACTTTTGCATGTACTGCATTTGGCCGCGGTCGCCTTTTTCTTCCTTCTGTTTCTCGATGAATTCGCGGTCTTCGGCCTCGCGCTCGGCGGCTGATAGGTTGCGCCGACGTTCAATCTCGGCGCGCTCAGCTTCGGCTTCTTCTATAGCGAGACGTTCACGCTTGATGCGCTTGAGTTCACGGAGTTTCCAGGCTGCATATTCGGCGTCGGGATCGACCCCGTCGGTGTCGTCGATGGCGTTGATGTCGGTGTCTTCGATGTCGTCGTCCCAGTCCTTTTTGCCTGCTGCCTTTTCGGCTATTCGCTGTTCGACCTGTTCCTGCACAAGTGCTCTTGCCTGTTCTTGTCGCCGTGCCTCTTCCTCTGCCGCTAACTCGTCTGCTGACTTAACAGGCGCCGCAATCTTGTTTCGCTCGCTCTTCTTCAGAAAGACTGGTCGCAGTAGTTTCTTTGGTGCCTCGTCTTCACTACTTGACTCCTCTTCTGAGGACTCGTCCTCATCGCTGCCGCTTCCACTACTACTCCCACTTCCACTTCCACTACCATTGCCATCTTTTCCTTCGTCATCCTCACTCTCAGTTTCGAACTCCTCTTCTAGCGCTTTACGCGCATCCTCGCTTTTTTGCCGCGATGCAAGTCTCGACTTGAGTGCCGATGATGCAATAGGTGCCGGTTTTGGTTTCGCAAAAGGTTTTGACTGGGGCTTTTGCTCGTCCTCTGATTCAGATTCTGAGCTGGAGTGCTCTTCGGGTTCTGCGATTGCTGGCTTTCCAGCAAATTGGCGCGTGCGGACAGGCTGCGCGGTGAGCTTTTTGGACTTTGGCGGTGGCATGGTTGAGGGATGTTTGTGTGGCGTGCAAATCGAGTGTAGAAACAGGCAGACCAGTTGGAGCGCGAACGCGATACCGCGGCTACAAGTGGCTTGGCGCGTGTAAGGCTTAGACCAACCCGCTGCATTCATCACAACCACAATTGTTATCCTGAACACTTGACTAGATCCGCTTCTCTAGGACAGATTCTGGTAATAAAAACCTGGTCGTCTGGATGTTTTCAAAGTCTATATCCCATGTATGACGCTATACTATATTTTTGCTTATATTTTGCCTTTGAGATTTCAAAAATCTATCCCAGAATTGAAAAACTATATCCACACTTTCTTTCTTCAAGATAGAGTAAATTATTTGAAAGAATGATTAAGCTTGCCCTCAGTTAAGTGGATTGAACAAGACAGATCCCAGTTACGCTATACAAAGTAGATCTACAACTGTGATTCGTCAGAATAGTACGAAGGCTGCCACCAATCACGTGTTTGGAAATAGACAATACGACATCATCGGTTCATACCAATCGACAAAAACTTTCCTTATGACTGTGGAAAAGAGGAATCCAGGAAAAACACGAGAAATAAGCTTCTTCACGTCACCCGACATTTTGGATCTTCGAAGTAAAGGAATTTTTGCAATTATCTGCTCATCGTTGACAATACACTACTGTTTTTTGATAGCAGGTATTCCGCCTTGGATGATCATAATCCAGCCCAGCACTGTTGCCAGCCACAAAACGCCAGTCATGAAAATTTCATCGTCTACAACCCGTCAGGCTACGACAGGTTTGGTAGAATGCAACCAATAACGCCTACGAATGCTATGATGCAGTAAGAGAAAAACTTTGACCAAATCAAATGGCCAACAAAAAGCCTCCCAGTAGTATAATGCACGCTTGAACGCAATAAATATCATTGTCCACCGGACCAAAAAGCAATGCAAATGTAGCCGAAAGGAGGCTAGTCCAGAGTTGATACACGAAAATGATGTAATGACCCATTTACCTGAAAATAGGTTGTTGGGGGATAGGGAGTTGGTTGAACTGGTTCGTCTCGGGCCAAGCACTACGGTCCATGTAGGGCAACAAGCCCGACCGACGGTCAGTCATGGGTCGACCCAATGGCTGATACTGCATCTGTTCATATGCAATATTACGCGCGGGGTTGTGGATCGATGTTTGGGGAGGTGGGACAAGCAGGGTATGTACACCACGGACTGGTCGATAAGGTGACTGTCGCTGGTTGAGGAAGTGCGAGGGCGACAGTTGACGAGAACCCGTTGCAGCATACGATGTACTCACAGGTGACGACCCCGCAGACTGTGAATATGGGCTCACCTGACGAGGCTGCTCGGCAGAGGGTGTGTAGCTATGAGGGAAAGCAGGAGGGGCCGAGCTTGTAGGAGTGCTACTGGGCTGTGGCCATTGAACCGGTGGTGGGTATACCATGGCCATAGACCGGCCTCCAGGTACAGGCAAGGGGAGCTCAGACCAGGTCTTTACTTGGGTAGGTGGTACTTGCTGAGGTTGAGGGATCGAGAGGCTCGGCAGAGGCGGCAGGCGGTTTACAGATGGCGGCGGTTCAAACGATCTGTTGATGGGCGTCTGGAGCGTGGGGATTGGAGGAGCGTTGCTGTAGGGTCCAGGGGCGAATCCGTGAGCCTGTCGCTTCGTTGGTGGTTCATTGGTGTAGTCTGCACTGCGCTTGCGTTGGATCGAACCCAGCTCCGGAAGAGCACCAATCGGAGAAACGTTAGTAGAGGTAACCTGTGGTTGCAACAGCGGTGTCTTGGAGAGTGCAATGTGGCTCGGGGAGTACATCGAGGTTTGCGGAGACGCTTGTTGCTGAGTTGGTGGTGAGGGGACCACGTTTGAAGGGACGCCAAGCATGTTTTGGGGACCGACTGGGCTCACGGCGCCGGATGCGGGTATCTTGGAGGCCTGGTCAAAGAAGGTGCCAAACTTGCCCAAAATACCGTGCCACTCGGTCCACTTTTCCTTTGAGGTGAAAAGGCTGTAGCGCATATTGCTGAGGAATTCGACTTCCATGATGTGAACCTCTTGTACTGAGATACCCGATACCTCGGCCCATGTCTTGTTCGTATACGTGTTGTCATCGAGAAACTTGTTTCCAAGCATAAGCGCTACAGTAAGAAGACGGTATTCGCTGCCGGGCTTTCCCTTGACAGTTGGGTTGGTCTGCTTCAGCCTGTATATGAAGAGGAGTGCAAGAAGAATCACATTCTGTGCTACCTGAGTTGTCGTCAGAATGGTGGCTACCCATTTCCTGAAGCCAGTTGTAGGGTGTGCATCTGAGACCAGAGGCTGCATGGGCTGGCGAGGTGAGGTTGTGTCAACAACTTGTTTCAGGGTTGCCGAACTCTCGAACCAGAAAAGACAGGTAATCTGCAAAGTTAGATAGGACGCTTTACTCGAAAAAGGATATGCCACTCACCTCTGCTGCCAGTTGGGGAAGGCCTTCTTGTGGTGTGTTGATGGTTGGTGGGATCCGTAGATTTGGAGATATTGACCACTTCTTCTTTGGTGTTTGTGACGTCTCGTGTGCCTGTTGCTGTTGCTGTTGCTGCCGTTGCGGGCTGGGGCTTCTTGGAGCAGCAGCTGATCTCGAGTTGCCGATTGCGGGTAGTTGGTAGCCATATTGATTGCCGGAGCCCTGGTTGGATGGGAGCGAGACGACCCGTAGTGCTGAGCCAGGAAGGTCTGGAGGCGTGAGAGGAGCTCGAGAGGCAGTGCGGAGGGGATCGTGATCGTAGGCGTTGGCCATCCTTGGATATGGTAGCTGCATGGTGGTGTCCAGCTTGGAAGATGGCTGAGGGCCGGGGGCGTAGAAGGTGAAGGAATGCTCCCGCGGGATGGCGTGAGGCATTGGGCGAGGGAGCTGTAGCTCGAGCATGCGGACGACGAGAGGTGAATGGGGGTTGGGTTGGGGGCTAGCGCAATATCAAGGTGAGGGGGCGGTCATGGAAACGGCAGACAGCTATTGTTTGCAGAATGTCTGACTTGATGGCATATCCAGCAAAAGAGGTAGGTGGAGTAGAGGCCGACTAAAAAGAGAAAGAAGAGAAGCGGGTGGGCCAGGTATAGATGGAAGCAAGGAGCACGATGGCAACTATTGTGGATGACAGCCACCGGGGGTCAATGTTTAGGTGCTAGGCCAATGAAGGCAGCCTTTGTTGGGGACAGCGGGAAGCGACGCTTGGGCGGCGGCGGAGGGTGGTGGAGAACAAGGGCGAGGCGAGGCGAGGTGGAGGAGGAGGTGGTGGAGGTGGTGGGAGTAAGGGTGACTGTCGGAGGGCATGGGGAGTAGTAGAGGATGTGAGAGAGAGCGGACAAGCATGTATGTATTAGGTGGTAGGCGTATGTACTACGTAGGAGGTGTAGGGAGGCGGACAGTCGGGGGCCCGCACCCAGGCAGGGCAGACATGGCTTGGGGCCGTTGGATCTGAATAAAACATAGGTAATTCACACACACGGAGTCGTGAAGGGCTCGGAAGGTTCCAGGCAGGAGCGCGAGCAGGGTAGAAGGAACGCCCCAAGAGGCTGATCCAAAGCCGCGCTCTGACATCAACCGCGCCTGCGTGTTGCTAGCCGCGCACGGGCCCGGGGGGCACAAAGCAACCGGGGGCACGCCGCCAGGGCAGCGGCGACCCGCCAAGCCGCGCGGGCGGATTAGCTGATTAGCTGATTAGTGCCTGCCTGCTTAGCTGCTGGCTGCTATCGCCTGCAAGGTGAGTGGTCGGTTGTGGTGGTAGTGAGTAAGTGTAGTGAGTAGTAAGAGGGCAGGAGCGACCGACTGCGCAAGCACAAGCACAAGCACAAGCACAAGCGACTGCCCGGCCGACCGATTGCGACTGCCTGCCTGCCTGATTGACTGATTGAGCGACTGACTGACTGACTTGCTGGGCTGGGCTAGCTGGGCTAATAGCTGGGTTGGCTGGCTGGCCGATTGACTGACTGACTGACTGACTGACTGACTGGTTCCCGCTGAGGAGAGGTGTGTGAGAGGAGAGGCATAGGAAGAGGCCAGACCAGGCCCGGGTCAGATGGCGTCAAAGAACCACTCGCTCCCTCACCCAACCCGGCTGCCAACCACAACCACGACCAGCCAAGACGACGACGACCACTACCTACTACGGCTACTACGGCAATTGTGTACACACGACTATGCCTACTTACATCCACGACGCCGACGCATACGCCCAAGCCTCTAGGGGAAAAAGGGCCCAGCTGCACCGCCCATCAGTGTCATCATCATCAATCCCATCATCATCAGCGCCATCCCAATCATCATCATCGTGATTGCCGTTAATTATTGTTATTATTATTATTATTATTACCGTTACCCACCCTGTCCCTTGCACCAGCCCTCAATCTACCCACGTAGTATCCAAGCAGATGTAAGTACTCTAGTACTCAGTCTCAGCCTGCCTCGCTCGCCGTAATACATACCACACACCCACTCCCACCCACACATGCACAACCTGGCTGCACATGCGACAACGGCACCCTCGAACCGGCTCCCACTCGCACATGCACCGTGACTTTTGCAGCAGCAGGAATTGCCGGAAGCGGAGGCGCTGAGTGCAGCTTGGGCGGGTTTGCGGATAGCGTCGTGCGAGGCCGTGCAGCTGCGCATTCGTGGTCCATCCAGCAACAATAACAACAATCATCATCTCACTCACGCACGCCTCTTCCACCACCACCACCACCACCACCACCACCCACACACTCGCATCTACTACACACACATGCACTCTCACACACACATACACACACTCACACACACTCTCTCTCTCTCTTACACACACCCCTCCATCTATCGCTCATATCACTTGCGCCCTCATTTCCGGCCCTGCCGTGTTTGACCTGCAGCGCTTGTCACTGGCCGTGCTGCACCACTCGTCGCCGGCCATGCCAAAAAAGCACCCTGCGATGCCGATGCAAAGACTGCCGTGCTACCACCACACTCAGAAGCGATACGAACCAGGCCGCCCAGCCAGGCCGCGGACTAGCGGACTTGCGGTCTTACTTTACCCTAAGCATGCCCTAAATCCGAGCCCGAACCCTGTCCAACGCGACGCTTTGCAGGCTGAAGTTTGAGCGGGTGCTGGTGATCGTCAATCCTCTGTTTTTTTCTCTCTGCCCTCCGTCTTGCTTTGGTGTGACTTGCCATCATCATCAAGTGGATCCACCACGCCCTGTCTGTGTCGAGGGCTCGGCCTGCCTTGTCGCTGTCGGCCCAATAGCCGCTGCCCACCCTTCCCCGACGCTAGACAGCAGCTTGTTATTGAAGCATGTCCGCTTGCCTGCTGAGCCCTCCGGGCAAGGCGAGGACAGGGCAAGGCAAGGCAATCTGCACTGCACAACCGCCCCTGACCAAACGCATATTGCCTTGCCTTGCCTTGGGGGTTCTGTTGCGCGCGCCTCAGTTACTGCATTCTGGCTCTTTGCACGCGTCCACTCAAGCCCCCCGGTACATGGTTCCAAGATGCCCGAATTAGTTGGTGTGCACACACGGCCTGGGGGCATCCACTCATCTCGGTCCTCTGCCTTGCCAACAAGTCCTGCCTGCCATGCCATGGCCTCTCCATCCATCCCTCCCTCCCTCATCCAGACCTGACCTGCCGAGGGCTGGCGGGCTGGCGGGTTGGCGGGTTGGCGGGTTGATGAGTCGCTACCTGCGTGCAGTAGTAGCAATAGCAGCCGCAGCAAGCCCACACGCGGTGGTTCGCGGATGCTGACCTGTTGACTGCTCCTAGCACCTCCACACCACCCGTCCTTGCGAGCGAGCCATGTTTGCTTTCTCTCGACTAACTGCCCTTTGCCTGTCTCGTCTGGCCCACAGCCAGCCAGCCAGCAAGCAAGCAAGCAAAGCCGGCCATGTCTGCATCCGACGCCTCTGCTGAGGGCCTGCTACGCTAACCGTGGAACCGTGACCGTGACCGTGACCGTGACCGAGATATTGCTTTGGCAGGCAAGTTGCAAGGGATTCGCTCCAGCCCCGTAATCTATCCATAGCACCATCTGTGGCGCCGGTGAAGCGCAGCTTCGCAATGCAATGAAGATGTTGCTGTGCAATGGTGGAGCATCGTTGCGAGCGCTCGTCATGCGCAAATACTTGCAGGGGTGCCGGTGAAAAAAAAATCGATGCCCGCGTAATCAACGGTAGCCCTCCATGACACGACACGACACGAACAATGAGCAAAGGCTTTGGCAGCAAGGAAGCAGAGGCATGATTGCATTGCACATGCCTGTTTAGCCCAAAAGTCTTGTCCGGCGAAGATCAAGTGGGTAATAGAATACGGCGTGCCATCATGTATCGGTTCCATGTCGGTGTTGGGGGGGAGGGGGTCGAGATCTCAAACACGTCCGTCCACCTTCGCTACAGGCAAACGGGATGCTCGGGATGGCTGTCTAGCTGGTTGTGGCGGCGAATCACTGCCAAGCGCCCTCCAACCGTGGAAGCCCGCTCGCCATGTTGCAATGGTGATGCATCTATCGAGGCTAGCTAGCCCGGGCGCGCTCAGCGTTGAGCACTCGCCCAAGTCCAAGTCAAGTCATACGGTCGGTGTACATACATAGGCACAAGGACATCGTCGACGCCCATCGCCTGACCAGCGACGCAGTGGAGACGAAGCCGCCTAGAGGAGCTCGGCGGTCCTCACGGGCGACGCTCGGCTCCGCTTTCCTTCGCCATTCATTGATTGCACCACTTGCCATTTCATTGCCTTTCCCACCACTGCCACCCCCTCCGCGCCCCCCTTCCCCTCCTCCCCGATTAAACTATGTACACGATGATGAGGATTAGCGCGAGTCGTTACCCGACGTGCCCAGCCATGGGTATTTGCGCTGCCTGGTGTATGACCCGCCTATGCCAATTGCGGCACATGTATTAGCTTGCTCATATGGCGCGCTGAGACGTACCGTGCTTCTATACGACGCGTACACATGGGGATATGTCATCCATTGTCAATAGAAAACCCGCCGTCTGTTTCGCTGCAATCAAGTCTGCCGAGCCGCACCATGGTAGCTCGTCTAGTGCGACCTGATTGTGCGCCGCAATCCGGCGACAAGATATCCGCTGCTACTGGGATGAGACAAGGAAAAGGAATCAAAAAAACACACCCAGACCCAGTGCGACTGACTGACCGACAAAGTGCGAGCCTTTGACAGCACGCGCAAAACACGAAGATCCCTTGTTGCCTGGTCGGCTCCAGATGCAGTCAGAAACGACCCATCACGCCCTGTCCGCAAATCCGCTGGCTGCTGGCCACTCCTCGCCTTGGCTTGTCAAAAACCACTACGCCGCTACGGCTTCTTCAATCCGGACTACCACAACGAGTCTGGCCTTTGCCGCGGCCCTGCAAAAGCACACACGCCCATGGACGCACAGTCTGGTGCAAGCCAAACGCCTCATGCCGACTCAGCACCGTGTGTACTCCTTTGCCACACACACGCAAAACCCACAGCCTTGACGTTAGTTTCTTCACACCGCGTCCTTCACATCCATCTTACACTCATCCCCGCTCTCTGGCGCGCTCAAACAGGTAGGTAAGACGACCCCTGGCGAATAAGCACAGCGTAACCCCACGCAATTACGCCTCTATCCAACAACAACCCAAACCCAAGGCATCCGTGTCCGTGTCCGGCTCGACAGATTCCTTGCTCGACTTTGTACATATGCCGTTGTATCAAAGCTATAGTGAGATGCAACCATCCGACCTCAAGCTCTTGATTGTCGCACAGTGTCACAGCATGCTGACTGGTCAGGCCACCTGGCGGGAGCAATAGCCTTCATCAAGGGGTTACCACTGCTTGCTTTGCACCGGAAATTGAATAGCAATGTATATGTACAAGGGGTAGGTGTATCGATCTGCGCAGTTGTGTGCGTGTGTATGTGTCTGGTGCACATACACTTCCTTACTCACATTCGCACATATGACCCAAAGCACCCATTTCCGCTCCTGCTTCGGTCACGACGCATCATGGTCGTGGGTGGATGCGTTACGCCACATGGGCCATTTAGCGAAGGACCCCCATATCTGTGTGACCGGGTTACATACCGTACACCTCATCACACCCCTTGCTTCCAAGGACATGCAGCATGTTCCTTCTATTTGCGCCTACGATAACGGTCCCGACGTCGGCCAGGACCTTGCCAATAATCACTACTACTGATTACTACTATTCCTCCTACTACTTACACACATACCACCATCACCGCCACCATCCAAATTATGCCAGGCTAGCTCGCTAATACTGCACCCTTCCTTACTTTGTCATGGGCAATATGCTTTCGCCGGCTACACAGCACATGATCCAAGTTCCGTTGGTCGCCTAGCGTTAGTTATGAGCCAACGATGATCTTACTAGCAGCACCTTGAAATCAGGCGGTGCTCTTGATACCTTCAGCCACCATGTCACCAGTCCATAGCAACCAACAAAATAACCCTTGTGCCTAGTAGATATCGCAACACCACTTTTCATGATGCATGTCCGTGCTTTGTTTCTTTCTGATGCATCGCAAGTCCGATTGTCATCGCCAACATGAGTGCTTTGTTCACTACAGACAGGCGCACACTACCAGGGATTGCACGTGTGACGGCAGTTTTAACCCATCCCTGGAAAGGCGCCGCAGCACCTTTACTTTGGCACACATACATTACACTTCAACTTTCCCCAAGGATCTGAAATGATGAATGTGTACTTTCTCACGTCAACACGAGTCCTGGCCCCTGCGCCACCTTGCATGTCATCAAAATAGTCCGGGATACCATGGTTCCCTGCCGTCCAAAAGTGTACCAGTTTGGGTCATATGCATCGCCCTAAAAGAAAACGACCCGTCGCCACAGACACAATATATGCTCAGCCTCGTACAAACAACAGGGAAGCAAAAAAAAAACCGCAGGCAAGGCCCCAGATCCGCGCAGCCAGCCAGCCCGTTTTTTTTTTGAATCAAAGCATCTTGTAAGACGCGCAGCCCTGTCTCACCCACTTCCGGCTCATGTATGCCCGCTCCGCCGGGGCGCCCAACCACATGTTCAACTCTCCTTCCTCCTTTTGTCCATTACACGTATACGTTTTTTGTGACAAGGGAACAAATATGCCTAGACCCACCTTACATACTACACACAACGCGCTTACGCGTGCCGCCGCCAGTCGGTCCAACGTCTGCTCTCTCTCTCTTTTTTTCTTTGCAGGTGCACCTATTCATGTACAAACGTTTTCGCTTTTGGTCACCTGGACATATGCAATATGTTAGACAAGTTCTAGCTTGGCCCTTTCGCCACCGAACTGACCGACCGGACAGCCGTCGTCAAAGAAATTCATCTCTGATCCACCTTGGCGAAAGACCATTCTCAGCTTAGCTCTCTCTCTTTTTTGGTTGCTCCATTATTCCTTTCTCGCCCCGTCTCACGTGAGTAATACACTTCGTTATCTTTCTCTTTCTTGTTTCCGGACGCTATACCCGCTTTTCCCTCGCTCCGTCAGTGGGAACTAACCTACCCTTTTTTTTCTTTTTTTTTCGTTCGTCCGTCCGCCAACATCGCAAACGGCACTTTGCGCTTACCTTCCTCTTGCACATGTTAAAAAAAATCCTGCATTGCCGACGGTCCGCAAGTGAGATAGTAAAAAACGGTGGCTGGGCATCTGATCCGCATTTTTCACGGCACAATAAGCCACATAGCCCATGTCGCTCTGATTCTGGTTTTTTCTGACTCCGAACAAATGGGCTTACGAGGTACATTGTTCGTATATGTAGGGTGCACACTCTGAGTATAGTTGCCCAGCAAGAAAATAAGCCAATGAGACGCTTGGATGTACAGAATGGGGAATCTGACGTGCATCTGGGCGGAACTCAGGTCTACATTCACATTCACACGGAGTATCGGGATACCATTACCTGAAAAAAGAACAACGATGTACCTCGGTCTTTCCTCCACACCACCTGTACTCCAAGATTTTTTTTTCTTTCCCTCGTGTAGAATCGCCTTCTCGTATCCCTACTCACCCACATCACCAAACCATACTGTCCCCCGCTCCATACGTGCACCTCACGCCATCCAACAACCGTTCCCTTTCCCACCATCTCACGTGTATCGTATCCCTAAGCATCCCCCCCCCCTTCCTCTCCCAAAAAAACACTTGTCAACTACTATTCCATTCCCGTTTCCCCTTCCATAACCTATACCTCGTAATCCCACAACCCATAGTCAATAGTGCAATCTCCTCGTATCCTCATCCCCCATTACCAAAACAGGCTACAAATAACCCCTAACCCAATCTCGTCATCCATCCCCCACAACTAAATCACCGAACAAAACGATGACTCCGTACTTACGTGCACGCGCTTTATGCTCCACCCCCCCCCTCGCCCCTTCGCCCTGAGAGAAAGAGGTAGAGAAAGAAGGGGGAGGGGGGAAAGTGTTTCACGCTGAGGATACGAGGTTTCACGTTGCTTACAAGATTTGGGGGGGGGAAAGAATTGGCCGAAAAGGGGTGACTATTTTTATTTCCAATATTTTTAATTTGCTGGGATAGATTGGGGGTAAATAAAAGGGGTAAAAGTGTAAGTAAGGGAGAGAGAGAGAGTATTCAGCTGATTCAGCTGATTCAACGGTTTGAATCTTTGAAATATGGATGGGTTGGGAGTAAATGTACACAGTATGAAGAAAGCTGGGTAAGGTAAGATGTATATCTCCTGGTGGCAAAAGGGGTACTAAACGTCACTTGTCTTGTTTTTTTCTTTCGATAATGGCGGTCGAGCAAAGTGCATATCATGTACATTATATTCTACAACCCGCAGCGATATCTGCCTTAGACTAGAATAACCTATTGTCGGCACTAGCCTTGGCGGCATCGCGTCTTGCGGTCTGCTTCTTCTTATCTTTCGCCTCACCTGGTGGCTTGAAGAACAGACTGGGGCTCTCGCCTTGCTTGAGTGTGTAGTTCAGGTACCCTCTATGCGCTGGGTCACGGTAGTACTCGATATCCTTTCTTGCCGTTGCATCAGGCAATCTGTACTTATATTTTGCGCCGACTTGCTTCATGACTGCGGCCATGGCCTCGGTCTTCTTTTCGTCGGCGGCGGTTTGCAGCGCCGAGAGAATGGGAGATGGGATTTTGACGGCGGAGGAGCGGCTGGTCAGCGCAACGAGGGTGGGCGAAGCTTGCAGCGAAATTGTCGGGTGCGATTCCCCGCGTAGCACGCGCTTGATGGCTGTGGGCGAGTAGAAGCGGGTAGTTACGCTACCGCCGAGGGCTTCGATGCGCTCAATGGCTTCGCTGGATGCCCGAGAGACGACGATGTGGATGGGCGTGGTGAGTTGCTCGGGATTCTAAACAAGTCAATTAGCATGTGCACCGCATGCTCCTTCTTCCCGATCTTCATACCCTTGCCAACAGCTTCACGCCGTGTCTCTTTACGCCATGCAAACACCGTGACTTTGCCAATTCCTTCATAGTAATGGGCTTCTTCGGATCCAGCCGTCCCTGGTCAATCCAGCTTTGTATCCGGTCCAGATTAATTGGCGACATCTCCACCTTGAACGGATTGTGCTTCCCCCGCCCTCGCTCGGGATTCGTGATCCATTGTGGTGTCTGACCTCCCTCAAATCCAGCGGGCACTTTGCCGTGTGCGTGTTGTCCCTTCTGACCTCGTCCTGCCGTCTTTCCTTTTCCTGAGGCAGGACCCCGACCTCGGCGGATCTTTTTATTGTAGGCCCCGGCGTTGTCGGACAGCGAAGAAAGAATCGAGGCGCAGCGCTGCTGGGCGGGCAGCACGAAGGCGCTGGCTAGCGGTGTGGTACATGAACGTGAGGGCGACAATATCAGCGACGAGGCGAGTCGGACAGCTCGCACCCGTGGTGGCATGACTGTTTGTTGGCAATTGGCGTCCCGGAGTGTTGGTGGAGTTCGACTTGCGAAGATTCGATGATGATTAAGCCTCTAGGGTCTAACCGCATTAGGTTGAGCACTCTCCAGTCATGAGCATTCTTGAACATCAATTGTGATTGTTTTGGATCATATTCTGATTGCTATAGAAAAGCGACTTTTTTAGGTTGTTCAAGACTGATTGTTCAATTTCAAGCAAGTTCGGAGATTGCCCAACTCCCTGCACGGCCACAGTTGCTTGCAATATTTACTAAAATTATACGTATGGAATCATGAAGATGTTTGTTGATTTCGATCCTAGAAATCTCTCAATTGTGAGAAAGTCATGGACACCTTACGTTTGTTGTAATCGCAGTATCAATCCCCAAACATGTTTGTATCACACATATTTTGACTACCAGTGATCAAACCAAGCCAGCCCTTGGGAATAGTCATCTGGAGTCTACTGTTTGATACTGGCAGCTGGAACAACGTTTGAGTCTGCGTGGGTGTTCTGGAACAACATCATTATGTATTTATACCCCACGGTCCCAATACAAGATATTCATCTGAATTCCTCAGCCCACACCTATGCTCCCCTTCTTCAAACATCTGTCGCCCGTATATAACAGGAGTTTTGCATAGTTAATCAAATTGCTTACATAACCTGTACATCCAACAAATTTGAATGAGTCTGCACAGCAAAGAACCATTCTCGCATACTATATTGAATATAAAGACATCGCAGTCACTAGCAGAGGCCTCCATCAATGACGAAGAGATGGACGAAGAGGAGGACGTTGCAAGCTGCAATAGGCTGCGCCCAAACACGCTGCAATACGCTATTAGCGAGACGCATTGCGGAAAGGGTCGATCTGGAGGAGTGGACAAAAGCCTCCCAAGTTTGGGGTATGAATTTGGGAGATTTCCGTGACCCCCCCCCCCCCCGCCCCCCGGTGGGAAGCGGCTTCTGAAGGTACCAGAGGCATTCAAGCTTAATCCGGAATATGGTATGTTCCCACACCAGGTCCCCAGTACTGCTCAGTTGCTGAAGAGGGCTTTCGGACCCCTTGGTGGTTGCCTACTCGCTGATGACATAAGACTTGGTAAGACGAACATGGTCCTCGGTACGTTTTCAATCAACTTTATAGCGGGTTTAAAACCCTTCGCGCCATCAGCCTATAAAGGAGATTTTCTCTCTATAGCAGAGGATGGCACAGCCCATGGCCCCGTCCTACTCTATGTGGGATTCTATATTACCTACTCTACCCCGAAACATGTGGGACAACCGAACATTCTAACGCGCCCGAGCCACACCATCTCGAAAACCAGTGCACTCAGATTGACATCGGCAAAGTCATGGCTTGGGACACGACATGTCAAGAAACAAACTTCTGTCGCCCGAACCACCAACGCGGGCAAATGAGGAGTCCGTCTTCCAATGACTTGGACACTGCAGTAGTGCTTTTCCTGCTCATTGTGGGAGTAAAAACGAAGGATATTGGAGAGGCTTTTGGTTCTCCCCTAGCGATTTGGGCGATACAAAGAGCTGCGATGCATATTTCATCTGTCGGAGCTGGAGTTTCTGTACATGCATTCTGTGAGGACGGTGAAGGAGCACTGGATTAGAGCGATTTAGGTGCTGGGGGATAAGTGATTCAGAGGAGGTATGGTATGTTTTGTGTAGTTTGCGTTGGAGATGGGACGCTGAATATGCTGGCCGAATACTTAATACGCTGCTTGTTCCGAACTTGAGGTGGGATGGACCTCATGTTCTACTGAACGGGTGTAGATAGTATTGGACCATGGGTCCTACTATGGAGGAGACGAGCTACCTTCACTTTCTCAACATCGGTATCAGAAGTGCAGAAAGGTATTCGAGGATCGAGAGATGTGCTCGAAAGATGTACTCAAATGATTGAGAACATATGAAATTGGATGCCTGATCTACAGTACAAGAAACCCAGCTCTTGTATTTAAACTTAGCCGACAACAGTTCCACCCAGGCTCACGAGTGATCATGTGCTCCGGCACACTTCATTCGGTTATCATATAAGCGCTAACCCAGCTTAGCTTTACTCACAGTATATGAAAATGATCGATATATTTTTTGACCACGAGCGAAGTATTACAATGTTTGATAATGACTAAATTCCACTATTACTTAATTTCTCAACGAGAATAAAAACCTCAAATAAAGATATCTTTGTTATTAATTTTCGATACCTATTTGTTAGTAAATATGGTTGTTGGTTGTTTTGAGTCTCGGTGAACAAGTCCCGAGACCCTGATGATGGAATGCTCCATTCCTTTACATAACATTAATGTCGTTGTTGAATATGTACGGTTGAGAATAGTAGCCATAAGATCTTCCGATTAATATGCCTATTCTTGCCCATCTTCGAATAATCGAGATATATTACAGATTTTTAGAAAAGAAGCATTGCATGACCACTACACTGTATAGCTGCTGTCAACTCATGCCAAAACCAACCCTCCCATTTGCATTACTCAAATCTATGAGTGGGCTTTTGAATCTTAATTTCCAAACACTTCAAATCACGTGTCAAAGATCAGGGCTGTCTAGAGAAATCATGCACAACTCTGCTATGTAAGTACTGATCATTCGGAAGCGTTCCGTCACTGTAGAATATCTGGGCTTAGTTCATTGGGATAATCAAAGAGAGTTTTTGACACTGTTGATCACAACAGAGCGAAGCGTGAGATGCATCTACTTATGGGAGTCGAGGACGACTGTTGCCTCCCATCACAAACCATCGACGTAGACAAAAGGGTTTGCAAAATCTTATCAGCAAGGTTATTCGCATCGGCAACCACATTAAGATCCCGGACTAGAAAATGGAGGCGGGTTTGGGCTAGGCTAGGCGGTTGAATTGAGAATTAACCGATTTGATTAACACATTATGTTGGTTATGGCGAGATCTCGTAGATGTGCGATAGTCAACTGGAACCAAGGCAGCTAACAAGAATAGAGACATGATGTAATAATGCTGTTACAACTTTCTTGCTAACGGGAAGATACATAAATGGATAATACGATACATCATATTCCATAACCGCACCCACTAGTGCCGCCTATCTGTTTTGTTGCCGGCGGCAGCTTCCGTACGTTTTCTTTTGGATGAGCAACGCTTTCGCCACCAACCAATATCCGATGAAACCCGTAATACGATCTGCGGGACAAAGTGGTAAATATAGTCACAACCCATCAAAGCTGAACTATGGTCGGTTGTTGAATACGAGCTGAAGGCGTAAGTAACGAATTAAATGTGAGTATTGGGTAGTAACGTTAAGTTTGAGTGCCGTCGTCATTTTAGTCTCACAAAGTGGGGCCGGAATTGCGCCACAAAATGGGTTCCAACACCAACTGTTCTTTCCTCACCTCCCCCACGTAAACAAGGAGTCGAATCCGATATCACCCCAGAGAATCAAGAATACACTCGGAATACCGACCTTCCAATCATTTTCAAGCGGTAAAGAGGGTGTTCGCATCATCCAGGCTTGCTCCGAGCCGCAACTCTTTGCGGTGCTCGGCTGAACCAACAAAGCTTCATGCCCCTGTCGCGCAAACATGCCCGGAACCCGCTTTCGCAACCGCCTCAAGAATATCGGGACTAGGACTGACCATTTTGTACGAAAAGCAGTTTGGTACACGTGCAAATGTCTCCTTTGGACAGTCTGCTCACCCTGTGTTTGTTGCATTGTACTGGTAATGCCTAACCAGAGTAGACGAAGTTTCGGAGTATCTGCCGAGGCTCCAAAGCCCATGGTTCCTTGCCCTCGCAGACGCGCTCTCAGTGTTACATCGACAAGCTTACAGCAACATCAAAATACGTTTTCGCAATTTCGATCCGCCTTTATGACCAAACTTCCCTTGGAGATAAGGCGAATTATCTATGAAAAAGCACTTGGCGAGGTGCCAATACATCTTTCACTTGTCGATGGGCAGTTGAAGGCCCGACGGTGCTCTATTCAAGATTGTGCCTGTTACCTTCAGCCTCTTTCAACTAAACACAAACTTCACATTGTACTTCCGTTGTTGAGGACATGTCGCCGCATGTGAGTATTACCCACGTGACACTTCATTACACAGAGTAGACATTTTACACAACGATCCTACCAAAAGGGTGGAGGGCAGAACCGATACGAGGATGAGTTTGTTAGGTCAACGGCGCAGTATCATAGCTAATTGACGAATCATCAGTTACTCAGAGGCCGTCGAATATCTCTACAGTTCCAACAAATTCTTCATTTCTACAGACGTGGAAGACTACCCTACTACGGGTTACCTGCCATATTTCATCCTACCCCAACGGATGAATCAAATCACCAACCTCCGCATCGACTGGGACCTCGATCGCCACGGTTTCTTTCAAGCCGATCTCATGCCTCAAGTGCATCGAGACGAGTGGTACAGAACGTGGGATGTGCTGGGTAGGATGAGCGGTCTCCGGACGTTGCACATACGACTCTTCTTCTTTCTGGATCTCTGGCTGCAATGCTACGGCGACTTTTGGGAACAGAACGGAAAAGAACTCCTCGAACCTATCACGACCATGACTGCACCAAAAGACTTTGTTGTCACTCTTCCAGATTGGAGATGTTCTACAGATCTTGATGTTGGGAAGTCCAGATGCGTCTTCCAGCTGCCAGAACGGACTGAGGACAGCGCACCATAAACCGGCAGTCTCAGACATGGAATTCATGCATCCTCACGTGACATCGCCTTTGGAGATGAATAGACGGTCAAGTGGAGGCGGCCGCTTAGGCTGAAGGGACGGATGTTTGACTTATTGCTTTAAGGCCTTCTACCATGTATGAAGAGAATTGACAACTTTAGTATAGGGGCTCAAGCAGACATGCAGTGTCCCACGGCTTTTGTCTAAACAGGCATCAAGTTGAATACTACCGTTGGCAACGTACTGCAAGACCGTGGCTCATAGAGACCGGCACCGCTGTCCACCTTCCATTTGTATCCACTTTGCCAGCCACCAGATGCTGCCGGCCCGCCGAAAGGCCGATGGATTCCCGCCACACCGGACCACAAGGCAAAAGAAGCAAGATGCGGCCAAGACGGGGAGGAGATGATGCATGAGGCGTACCTCTCAGCCGTCAGTATTGTTGCTCCGACTACTTTGGTAGGGCCTGTTCACGTATCTTATCGCGGCATTGAGAAACGTGAACAGCTACATGTGCTTGGCAGGCTCGGCAGGCTAACCGGGCTGAGGTAGTTTTACTCCATCGTCCTGTTCTGCGCCGCAGCACCAAGAACTTTGAGCCGGGGTAGCTCACCCACGTGCAGAAGCTATGGAGCTGACGTCGACGTCCCCCAGCCGTGCAGCTCGTCGGCGTCTTTGGACCATCCGAGGCATTGAGTAGAGATTGCTTCTGCCCCATGTAGATAAGAAGCCGCACAGCCGCAGTCATGTCTGTTCTGCAGGGACCGTTCGTTTTTTTGCAGCTTCCCGGGCCTCGCTGGGTTGACAATTGCTCACGATGCGCTCTCTCATCGCCGCCTCTGTCCTTCTTGGACTTGCATCTGCTGCCGCTGTACCTGCGGTTGCGCCTCGTACCGGAGGCCACCACCATGGACACGGAAAAAAGTTCAATGTCCAGGTTGGGCCTCGGCCATACTACCTCGTCGATGACATGGACGACGGGCCATTGAAGGAGAAGCTAGAGAGCTGCTCGGAGCAAGAATTCGAGACGTCAGACTTTGTCCTGGCGCATCGTGGAGCACCCCTCCAATTCCCCGAGCATACCCTCGCGAGTTACAAAGCGGCGCATCGTATGGGCGCTGGCATCATTGAATGCGATGTTGCCTTCACCAAGGACAAGCAGCTCGTCTGCCGACACGCCCAATGCGACTTGCACACGACCACTAACATCCTCGACACCCCACTCGCCGCAAAGTGCACCAAGCCCTTTTCTCCCGCTGCCAATGGCACTGCTGCGTCGGCCAAGTGCTGCACCTCAGACGTCACACTCGAGGAGTTTGGCACTCTCTGCGGAAAAATGGACGGCTTCAACCCCAACGCCACAACCGCCAAACAATACATGGACGGAACCCAATACTTCCGTACAGACCTCTACGCTCAGCACTGCCCTAAACTCATGACGGTCGACGAGTACATCCCCCTCGTAGACAGCTGGGGTCTCAAATTCACACCCGAACTCAAAACGCCCGAAGTTGCAATGCCATTCAACGGCTATACCCAAGAGCAATACGCCCAGGACCTCGTCGACAAGTTCCGCGAGTACGACATCGACCCCAGCCGCGTCTGGCTGCAGTCTTTCTTGCCTGACGACATCTTTTACTGGATCGACAACGAACCGGATTTTGGCGCCCAGGCCGTCTACCTCGACGAGCGCGTCGATACTCTCGCCGGCTACGCAAACGCTACAGCTAGCATCCCCGACCTCGCGGCCCGCGGCGTCAAGATCATGGCGCCCGCCATGTTTGCGCTCACCAAGCTCGACGACGACGGCAAGATCGTGCCGTCGGAGTATGCGCTAGCATGCAAGGAACACGGGCTTGATATGATTGCGTGGTCGTTTGAGCGCTCGGGTTGGCTGCAGATTGATGGTGGGGGTTACTACTATCAGTATGTGCTGAATGCTACGAATAATGATGGGGATATGTATACTGTGCTGGATGTTTTGGCTCAGGAGGTGGGGATTCTAGGCATGTTTACGGATTGGCCGGCTACGGTGACGTATTATGCTAATTGCTTTGGACTGTGAGGGGTGGAAGAAAGAGGGAAATGATGGGATGATTAGATAATGTTGTTGAATGAAGGTAATGAACATGAACTGAACTGACGATATAAATCGCTTATACGTTTATTATGGGTGTATTATATACAGCGTACTAGGCTCACTCTTTAAGAGCAATTCTACACATCTCCCTCATCCTCCGGTCTCACCAACCTCACACACCCGTCCCCCATATCCCAATTCACACCACAACTCTGATACGGCATCACGACCACCGCATCCCTCGGTCTCGTAACACCCCTCACACTCTGTAGCAGCATATCCTCAAGCTGCAACCAATTCCTCTCCCACAGCCCCTGCGGACTCGGATCAATCAGCACAACATGCAGTTCCCTTAACCCCTGCATCCCCGCTATAATGGCCCACCCCCTCTCCCAATTCGCCGTGTCCTCGCGATACGCAACGCGACTCGAGGGGCCGCGCCGGAGGTAGGGCAGTGCACGAATGGCCCAGCGGAGATGCAAGGTGCGGATCGTGTTGAGGCGGAGTTGCGGGACGGAAGAAGGGAGGTAGAGTAGGTGCGTGATGTGTAGGAGGGAAAACGTATGTGTACGGTAGAGATGCGGGATTGCTTCTGAGTACCTGTGTCATCGCTATTAGCCTTCTCTCCTTCATATCCAAGCGGTACTGCTAAATAGGGTGAGGACATACATGCGTCTACATGTTCGCACTAGCGCTGCAGCGCCGCCATCTAGTCTCGCTCCCTTTTTGCCCCCGACAAGGACTCGACAGCTACATTGTTGATTCCCTCTTTTTGGGTTGTCGGCTTCGCTATGGCAGATGCAATGTCCGAACCGCCGCTTCTGGCTCAGCGTCAGGTGCACTACTTCCTCGCCCATGACAAACTCGTACACCATTCTGCGCAGCTCAATTGGCAAGCGGGCGAAAAACAACGATTGGCCCTGTGCTAATGTGCGCGCGTCAAGTTCGACGTTGGGTTCGGGGGTCGTCGAGCTCATCAGTCTGGATTTGCGGGTGCGGATAGTAGTTGCAGGATCGGGTGCGGATGACTTTAGCGAAAAGGGCATTCGCGATTTGGGTTTTGAGGATGATGAGGAGGCTTCTGGAGATGCGACGTCGTGCGGACTCCAGTAGATCCCTGGTATGCGGGCGCGTAGGGTGGCTTTGAGCTTCATTGTGGATAGAGGGGGTGTGTCGCGTGCGGAAGTGACGGAGAGGGAGTTCCACGGGTATAAGGCGAGGTATGATTAAAGAGAGTGGTATGACATGGTATACTTTCCTTGCGTCAGCCCAGGCGCCAGCATGCAGGTGAGATTCCGGGGGTGGTTTCAAGGCGGGCCACAAAATGGTGATGGAGTGGTTCCCCCGGGTCACCAGTGGGGGAGGGGATGTATGGGCCGCGTTGCTTGTTTCGAACAAGCTCCGGATGGAAGGTTGCGGGGGTGGAGCTTGGATGGAGCGGGTGGGGTGCGAGTGGTGTTTAATGCTAAATTCTCTGCGAGGCTAACATGAAAGAGAAAGCGAAATGTTGAGATTTCCATGTACCTTTATAACGTGGGAATTGAGGTGTTGTGGAGGATGCCCCACGTTGTTTTGGCGAATGGCAGGCAATAGACATGTCTCGCATTCTGTCGCTCTATTCGGCAACGCGGCATTGAAAGTTCGCATTTTAGTCGGGTTGATGATGACGCGATATGTAAGAAGAACATTGAAAAGACAAAAATATGGATGCATGGCTGACATAAAACAAGACATGGTTGTGGTTACAATAGCGCGTACAATCGGTTTCTTCTTCTCCCGTCAGCTTTGTACACGTACTTATCGCACGGTACTAGCGCCTTGCAGGGGTAGTGTTCAGTTGCCAGCGAATACACCGGTACAGCAACAATCAAATGCACCTGTCCACTGCCATATCTAGCTACTATTTCAGCGTTCTTGATGGCCGCGAGATACTTTTCCAACATTTAATCTTGCTATTATTTGCGGAGGGCCTTTTGCTCTTGTAGAGACAGTCAGCACTGCAAGCAAGGGGGTCGAGAGTATTGCGAATGATATCAGTAGTACCGGCGGGATCCTGTTAGTCTCTTTTTTCTTCTTACGCCTGCTAAAAAATCTCTAAGTCACAGCCTCACTCAGTGGTGTTTACACCGCTATAGAGAAACTAACTGCAGGATCTCATAAAACCTCAATCCCAGCTCGATGAGACCCATACTTCCATTTTCACCTCCAACGCGCTCTCAGACATCTCTTCAGCTAGATTAAGAAGTACCTTAAACGAGCGACCAGATAAGTCAAAGGAATAACACCACGACCCGACTCTAGGATCAAGCTCTCTCGCTCTGAAAAGGCTAAATGGCCCTTCTTGCAGTCATCATTTCATGATCTACGTAACGATCTTCGAGACTCAAAGACCAATCTCCTGTTGTTGGTGGTAGTGGCTAATTTAGCCATTGCGCAAAAACAGAGTTCTGGCAGACGGGTTGATGAACGGGAGCAGACAGAAATGAAAACAACGATTTTGAGGCTGCAGAGGGCGGGAACTCTCAAAGAAAGCAGCTCAAACGATAGGTCTAAAGAAGCAAAGGAGAGTGGAGGCAAGAGATTATTTCAAAAGATCAGCTTTAAAAATGGTGGGCGTAAGAAGGATTTGGAAGGCGATGTCCATGACAACAAGGATAAGAGTAAAGAGAAACACACGGACACCACCGTAGGGGCGGGGCAAGTCGCATCAAATGAAGCAATGCAAGAGCAAAGGAAACCAAACCAGCCACCAGCTGCAGACACTCATTCGGCTCCCCAAAACCGGTTAGCCTCGCGAGTACCTACTCCATCTCAGACAAAATACTCTCCGGTTTCCAGCAGTCTGCCTACGGAAGCTCCCCTAGGGAAGGCATCAGCTCGGAGTAGTGAAGTTTCAATCAAGGTAGACGCCGGCCAATCTTCAGCACCAAATTCCGAAAACGCCCAGGAGGATATCGAGGATGGGAACCCCAGTCTACTCAACAAGAGCACGCAACACCAACAGGGACCACCAGAAGAAGCAGCTCCCAAAAAAAGCGAGGCCATCAATGCCGAAGAACCGAAACCAAGCTCTATTAGTACAGAAGCGAATCATATTCCTGGATTTCTACAAGCATGGACGTTCAGCGTACTTCCTGGCCTAAGCTCCGGCTTTGGCGCTTCTCTAAGCATCGTAGAACTCACTTTGCTGGAAGTAGAGATTCGCGCCCTTCTACAGAAGCAAGAGGCACAAAACAGCAGTCCATTGAAAACTTTACACAACCTTAATAGCTACCAACGACATCTCATCCTCGCCCATATTGATTCTAGAGGATCTAAGCTGCTGCATGTAGATGAGTGGCACAAAGAAAGTGTGCCTACCGTTTTTGGTCAGCTCGAAATTGTGACTTTGGTTTGGATTACATCTTCAATGGAAAGGAGAGAAGGGCCTGTTGACATCGAGACGCTCTTTATGGAGAAAGAGGCTATTCCAAACGAGCCGAAGGAGCCAATAAACTTCAAAGATGCTGTGGGAAGGAAATTCACTTTTCCGTATCATCTAGTCAAGTCATGGAAGGTAAGCTGTCACCACGCACCCCTCATACATGTACTCGTTCCTTCGCAACTAATCCACCACTATAGGGTATGGAAGAACTCATCAAACAAGCTTTCCTCCATGTCGATGTAATTGGGCCTCATGTCCACGAAGGCCATTACGATCTTGTCGGGCCCAACGGCCAAGTCATTCTTCCACAGGTTTGGCAATCCCTAGTACAGCCGGGTTGGAATGTGACCATGCACATGTGGCCTATGCCCGAGCCCTCTCAGCACGCAACTCCGCCTGGACCTCCGGATCCACTTCGATACCCTCCTCCATCCTCGCCTCCTCCCCCACTAGCTTCACCTGAAGCAACACTCCTTCCTATTGATACTTTGGATGATAGGGACTCGGAAATCAGAAGTACTACAAAGCCGGATGCTATGCCTTTCTTTAGATGGGCACCGGCAAGCCCAGGCCTGGAGCAGCCAAATTGAAGAAGCACAAGAGAAAGCCTAGTTATAAGCTTGCGGGAGAGTCGAATGGTATGAATAGAGATTAGTTTTTTTGGAGAAGCCTGCTACTTAAATGGACCGGTGATGAAGAGGCGCATACTGTGTGCAAGTAGATAACAACACTGAATGGGTACCGCGAAGGCACTTTTGTGGAGCTGGCTCTGGCACGTCATATGCTATTGCAAACGTGCGGGCTACTTGAGAAGGTTCATTCTATTAAGATAACATAGCAAGACTTAGCCTACCTTGACGAGAAGTCTCTTGAAATCTTCGTTGTAATGTCATTATCGTGATTGTGTAGAGCGTCGCATTGAGCTTGATAGGGCTGGCCGAAGACTGATAGGAGAAGTCACGAGACGTTATAGGGCCGAGAATACTACTTGTTGTTACTTACAACGGAATATGTATGGGTCCCTTGCGAAGTAACAGATGCTAGATTACTTAGTTTTATATACCAAAAACGCCCTTCCCACATTGTAATATTCGATAACTATTTAGAACCTCTTCTACTTGAATTTTTCTATAAGAGATTTTGACTTTCTGATACAGAGTTATACACTATTAAAGAAATCTTTGAGATGCTTGAACTATTTTATCAACATCTATCAAGGGTATAAGAGGAAATAAGAAAGCGGCACTTATCTTCTTTTATTGGTAAAATTCCAGTAAATTTAGATTAGTATATTCCGAGCTGGTTGCAAAATAGCCCTACTACAACCTGGCTGTGATCCCTACACTGATCCCTACATGTTTCGTCTCGTGTGTATGTGTGCCAGACTGCAGTACACATCACAACGAGGTCCATAAATAATGTTTGGGGGCCGTGCGACAAGTCCAAATAAATACGAGAGGACGGGAAACCCAAGCCGAAAAAGCACTAAAATCTCACGTCCCCTTCTTTTCCGATCCCGAAATTCACGAACATCTGTGCCGTTGACAGGACCCCGGCCTATTCTGGGGCTAAAAAATCCGCCTATTCGTACGTATAAATAGTTGAAACGATTTATCTAAAGCAGCTTCTCATGATCTATACAGTTTATACGAGACTCTATCTTCTCTAACAGCCCACGCTATTGTCGTGGAGCATTTTTTCACCTCCATCTGCACTGATGCGAACAAGCTACTCTATTGATATAGACTATTGCTGAGCAAATTAGGCGTTACGTATGATGTAAGATGCCCGGACAGCTGCGGAAGGGCGAAGGTTATTGAGTACTCGTATAGAAGATATTCATCACCCCACAAAAACAGGGGTCTATGTTAGTGTGACGCTATCTGTAATATTCTATCTAGCACTGTAGCTTAGGCCTTCTTTTCTCTTCTCTTTTCTCTTTTCTTTTATCATCGCTTCAAGAGATAAAAGTTAAAGAAAAAGAAAAAAAAGATGTGTAAAAAGAAAGAGAAACAAAGAATATCCTTGATAGAGATGCTCAATGATATCCGCCCTACGGAAGTCGTGGAATCAAACGACAAGATAGAAGCGGGGTTTAACTTTTGGTATTGGCTTATAAGGTTTCTTAGAAGAGACAAAAATATTCCGTCACTTTCCGTAACACTAACAATCACATCTAACACAGAGCTGGGCTAATGTTCTACGTCAGTGTTTTTTTAGTAGACTGAAGAGAACTATATAAACTAGAGACGTCTCTCTATTTATTATCCACTACATAATAAACATTCAATTATATTTCCAATATTACAGACGATTCGCAAAAGATAAGATCTTCCTCTATTACGTTTTTCGCTTTGCTAGCATGGATCCCTACTATTCAAGCAGACTTGTATTGCGGCACTGTAAGTCTTAATTCCTAAGGTGAAGATAGGAAAATACACTAGTATCCCTGTGCACCAGTACAACATGCGCTAGTATCAGACAAATCTTTGCTAATGGTGTTGAAGTGTGAGCAGTACGGCAACAAACAAATCCTCTACTATTGCGGTGATGGTACCTCAGATCCGAAGTATTGCACGACCTTCTGCAACGTGAATCAGGTTATTGCTCGTTCATCAGCCTGCTGCGTATGTACACCTATTGCAATAACTCTCAAGACTTTCAATACTGACTCAGACGGAATAGAATATCGACTGTTAAAGTTCAATTATGGAACGTGCTATACGCGTTGCATCCTTTGATCCGTTTTCAAATTATTATCATTACTATTATTCGATTATATTCTAGTGACCTCGGGGCTTTGTAACAAGTGTAAAGTTAGAATGGCGTTAGTAGCTCTTCCGGCTCGGCCGTTGGGCGTAAATAAATTGTGTGCGTGTAGTGTAGTGTACATATGCAAGGTGGCGAGCTTCACCAGGGTGGGGGTGCCCCGGGCCGACACAGCCACAGCCCAAGCCCAGCCCAAGCCCAGCCCCAGGCCTCCCAGAATGACTGCCTGCAGGTCAAATCAAGTTGTCATAGACTTTAAGAACCGCCAAACAAGTGAAATCGAACCTCACCATAGCCCGGGCCTTTGGTAGCACCATGCGAAAACGCTACCGCGCCTGTGAAGAATGTCATCGTCTCAAAATCAAATGCGACGTGGGCACCTCCCCACAACCAGGCATTTGCGAGCGGTGCCATCGCAACAATCTTGAGTGTGTACCGGCAGCACCACGCCTACAACGCGACCGCATTAGTGAGCTCGAAGCCCAGGTCCAGGAACTTCAGAATGCCCTACAGAGACAGTCCCATCAAAACATCTCCACTCCCCCAAGCTGTTCGCCGGGTAGTCTGTCAACGCTAAGCCGTTCGCCCGCAAGCCTCCCCGAAAGCCACCACGACGCCATCCTGTCGTCCCTGGATGCGCGTATCCCGCTCTATAAGCAGCAACAGCTACTCCACCACTATGCACTTCAAGCCGAGACCGCGTGGCCGGCAGTCCGCCTGACTACCAATCTCGAGTTCCATCGAGCAAAATCCCCCGTCTTGCTGGTGGCTGCGCTAGTTTTCACGGTCACGCAAGAGGCCCAAGGTGTTGATCTGGATCTGCACGATGAGCTTGTTCGAGAAGCCATGCGCATCCTTGGCGATGAGGTGATTGCCCGAGGGCAGCGGTCCCTTGAGCTTGTGCAAGCTCTGCTGCTACCCGCTTTCTACACCAAGAGCACGCGCAACGGCCAGCAAGGAAGCTGTTATCAGATCCTCCAACTAGCCACCGACATGGCTATTGATCTCGGAATCGCTGGAGGCTCGCTGCAGCCGACGCCTCCGGCATTCTTTTGCAGACTCCAGGACACGGCATCACTAGAGGCACGCCGTACCTGGATAGCATGCTACATCGCAACCTCTACTTCTTCCATGAGCACCCGCCGACCCAGTCCTGTTCCTTGGGATGCTTACCTGGATGAATGTGCCGGGTACCTGGAGAGCAACGGCGATGCGTCCGACCTGCTGTTTTGTCAGATTGCCCGTATCACTCAGCTGGATCAGCAAATCTCCAACCACCTGTGTCTCTGCCAGATATCTACTTTTGTTAATGGAAACGACTACAACGTCTACGCAGTCATTGACGCACTCAAGCTCAAACTCGATGCATGGGCAGCTCAGATCCCACCGAGTCTCACACATTCCAAGATACTCAGAGTATACTGGCACGTGTCCATGATACACCTGTATGAGCTTGTGCTACACACTCCCACCAACAAGGCATCCTTTGCATCGCCGTTTATCCCCGGACGCATTCCAGTCAAGGACTTTCCAAAGCCTACCATGATCATCCCTCCGCTGCGGGAAGCGCTGCAAATCCTTGTGCAAAACTGCCACAGTGTAATAGAAACGGCAGCCGAAATGGACCCTACCCTGGTTATCGGTCTACCTTCATTTTGCTTTGCACCAGCCGTCTTGCATGCTCTTTTCGTGCTCGTCACTACCCTGGTAGCGGCCAACGACCCAGAGAACACATATGGCCAATGCTTGCCGAAAGACTGTTTCCGTATCGAAGAATGTGGCCTTAGACTGCGGAACTTGGTAGCGCCTATGAAGGTTCTCGATCCAACGCTGAGCTGCTACACGACACGCATGATTGACGCGACGGGGTGGTTGGAGGAATGGTATAATGACTACAAGGCAATTTTGCGTAGATATGAGGCAAGTGTTGCCACCTCGTAATTGAGTACGACACCTTACATCGTGTCCTTTTAACAATAGCTGAGTAGGTCGGTGAATTTTGACCGATCTAAATGTGGTGTCTGTGTTCTGATTGGTTCGTGACTTCACTCTGCATACTACCGAGAAGCATGCAGTCGATAGCACCCGAGCGCGGTGAAATCTAGCCGTCGCTTAGTGTCTATACGACGTCATGCTCCGCCAGGCACCCCCTCAACACAAAAGTGATACACGCCCGAGCGCCGCATAACCCTACTACACTAACTTATGCAATAACCTTACTAAGACTAATATAGGCGCTGTGTATAGCTGATATACTACTGGTAGACTATTTATTTACAATTATATAGATGTAAACGCTTTTCAAAACTAGATACAGGTATATATGTATTATTATATACTTTTATTATTGTTATTAAGCTCACTAAAAGTTTAGTTTTACTAGAGTACGTCATTGTTCCTGTCGTGAGTCTGGTCCACCGTGTCCGCTTCGAGAGTGCCTGTAGCCAAGGTGTAGTGGACCGCATTCCCTAGCTCTATTTGATCATATTTCACAGCATTCCACAGGCTAGGTACAATGGGAAAATCAGATTCAACTTGGATACGGATGGTGCCTACGGATGCTACAACTGCAAAAACTCTGTCTCAATTGAACAGAGCACTCTGATTCTGTGGACTACATTGCGGAGACCCTTGATAGGTCATGGTGATACGTCTTGACGTCTTCATCCGTGATGAAAGCAATAAAGCGATCGTAGGCACCCACCTATCACTCATGGCGTATGAGCTAAGGATATGACGACTCGTAATTAACCAGCAAGTACGCTACATCCGCCGTCATCTGATAGTCTCGATCTGATCCTGACCTGCATGTAAAATTTCGTTGAGCCATCCACGGAGGAACCATCCACATTACCTATAGCTGTCATCGCGCTAGGCGCAAACACAAGTGCTTCGCCAGGTTTGAGCTGGATGATTTTTTTGAAGATTTCCCTCGCGGTTTCTTTCCGACTATTGGAATGGTTGTCTCGCTGAGCGATCGAGTCAGATTCGTGCTGTTGCATGAGTGCAATGTGAGCGTCGAGGGCATGCAGCCAAGCAGGCGAGGAAAACCGATGTATGATGGTTACAGTGCAGAGATCCAAAAAGGCTGGTGCTATCGTCGGTTCTTGAGTAGACACAAATATCCGTGCTCCAAGATGTCTTTGAAGCCTCACGGTCGATAAGAGGGAGTTTGTGAGTACCGATGATTCTGGAGAACTGGTCATGTACTAATATCATGGTCATTTTCTGAGTTATCAAGCTCCCTATAGCTTTTCATACTGACTTTGTGGGCTTCATCGAGAGCAACAACACGACCGCAGACTATTTTCTGTTCAAGAAACAAACTTAGGCATATGTTGAACAACGAGCAAGCAGTCTCTGGCGAAACACAAGGGCAGGAGAGATCGACTATTGTCAGTAAGCCAGGCTGTGTCTTCGTCAATTTTGTCATATAATACGATGAATGGCTCTCTTACCTGATTTTTCCATGTTGTACCTCTGTGGCTTTTTTTATTTTCCCCCTTTCTCATGTCTCCCATGGGTGGCATGAAGCTCTCAAGCATGGCAAGGCGTTGGTTAAGGGGTGCAAGTTGAGCTGGCGAAAGGTCTGCCGCCAAAATCTCTGTTTTGAATGTCTGGTAGTCGAATCGTGCGCCAGTCGCTTGTTGAGACATACGCATCTCTCTCAATATGCGACTGACTGTGTGAACATAAAGAGGAATACTTCCTTCCTCTGGTTTGACAGCCATGAGATCCAAGATGCGTTTTGTGTTGAGATCATAGCTGTCGATTTGAAGTGGTTCTACATTGACATTCAGATGCTGATATGTTTTCTTTCACTTCTGTCAATGCTATGACCATGTATCAGGTACAGAACTGGACTGACCTGGATCGTGCGTATGTTGGTTGGAGCACATACAACCCTCACTTGAACTCCAGACAACGACGCTAGGAATGCTGCCTCACAAGGTGATCCGCCGTCATCAGATATGAAGGTGTCATAATGAAACAACAATGCTGAAAGAGGCCTTGGTAGTATTGTCGCATTCGAGTCTGCCAAACAGTTCTCCAGCAAACAAGACAACGTATGGCTCTTTCCTGACCCCTGCGAGCCACAAATAAAGATGCTTGAAGGAGTTGTGACATTAAAGAATAATCGTCTGTCCGCATCGTCTTGGCGGAGAGGTGGTGTGTCTAAAGCATCATGACGTTCCAGGGACAGAGCTGCTAACAGTCCACACTGAGATGGTCTCGCCTGCGGTGTAGCTGGCACATCTCGGGCTAGGGCTTTAGTTGTAAATAGTGGAGAGTTGGTCAAGCAATCGATCGGGGTTGAATTCTCACTGTTGTTGTTGTCGGCCAATAGAAGAGCATGACGCTTCCGCACAGGTGTGGTCATTAAGACATTCAAGTGAAGATTCTCCATTGTAGTAGTGATACATCCATTTGAGGATGAATGGAATGCTTTTCGAATTTATATGTTGGGACGTCTCTTAGATGAGGTTGTCCCTGTGAAGAATATGTAGAACTATACAGATAACTAACTCAAAAACACTCTGTATGACAATCTCATCGAGCCAGTTGTAGAGTATAGACATTCCTCGGAGTTGAAAGCAAAGTCCATGTGGAGATACGGATAAGAGCTCGCTCACCGATCGCGCGTATTCGCTAATCTGGAGGAGAGATAAGCAAGCCTTAATTGACAGAAGGAATGAGATACGCATGTACTCGCTGATCTGCAGGGAGATAAGCAAACACTCGCTAATTTGCAGGCGATAAGCGCACTATCGATAATTCGAGTGACAAGCACGATTAGCAGTTAAGAATAGTATCGCTGATAGCCTTTTCATGTGTAACAGATACACAAATGATAGAAACTATTGCATAAAAAGATAAGCAATGTGTCTGACGTGTGAGTGCAGAAAAAGCAACTCCATGAGACGCAAGAGCATGCCTACGAATCCGTCCCACATTCTTTTTTATTTCAGTCTTTCTTACCTTGCCTCACTCATATTGCTTACCACTTCTAGGCTGTAGTTTTCTGTAGTTGATAGTCTTAGACAACATGGCAGCTGGGCCCCCGGAGTATATAACTTCCCTTCAAAACGATTTGGATTATCACTTCGCGAACATAAGACTTCTTGTTGAGGCACTTCGAGCACCAGGCGCTGGGTGCAATACGCAAAACAATTTCCAAGATCCAGATGGATACAGACGCCTAAGCCAGCTCGGAGAAAGTGTCATTCATCTGGTCATTGCTGACGAAGGTTATATCAAAGGCCATCAGCGAGGTAGGTAGTCCAAGTGTGGCACCGTCAAAATCTGATTTTCTATTAGCGACAGTCAGTTTCGAATCACAAAGTGTTACGCAAAGAGCTTTGACATGCGCAAATCGCATAAATCTCAGCGAATGTATCAGCACCAACCTCAGTCAGCAAGGAACACCACCTTCAATCAAGATGATAACACAATCCATGATGGCCTTGTGTGCGGCGATATACATCGATTGTGGGCGAGATATCATCCGGCTTAAAAGTGCTCTGCACCATATCGACTTCATAGAAAATGTAGATTACACGAACGCTGATATGGAGAACTGTTCATGAGCAAGATATGGGAAAGATGCATCAGTGTTACATGACAAGGTTTTAAGGTCTGGAACGCCAGCAGCGGATAGATCTATTCAATATTAAGATAACTCTTCATTCTACTACTCTATTCTTACAAAAAAACCTAATCTCTTAGTAGAGTTAAGTATACCTAGAGCCTATTACCTAGACATCGATTATAGGCTCTTATTCTACACTTCATATAACTGTTTAACGATTGAAGACGATGATAGTATATTCTATACATGTCGCATTTACTATACTTACTATATATTTATTATCAATAAACACTAATACTTTAGGTATAGTCGTGAGTTTGGAATTTTTATAACTTCTAAAATTCCAATATTAGAATCTATTTCAAGTATTTTATTAACCACTCTTGAATATGATGATTTAGTTCCGTAGTTAGATAATATACTAAATAACTAGAAATATTACGACGCTTATTCTAGAATAACTAAGCTAGGAAAAATCATATTGTACTAAGATTTAACTACTACTATTTTTTACTAGTTCTAATCAAGCCACACAGCCTCATAAGGCGCTGAGTTATCAGGATAGTGCAAAGCAGCTACCTGTGTCAGATTCCGGGTACTAGGCGACCATCCGAGAATATACATGTACCCCTCTTGTGTATCGGACAAATACATGTAGTCAGTAAGGCCGGTTGGATCAGCATTTGTTTCGTCCTCCCAAAAGGCTACGCGAAGCCCCGCAGCAGAACCGAGTGTAAGTGGGGCCTCGTAGTATGTCAAGGCATCAGTTGACGCGAGCTTGCCATTATCGTCGAGCGCAAAAGCTGCAACCCAGCCGTTGGCTGCGGTGTTGTTCCATCCGCGCGTGCTGGTGAAAATGGTCTTGCTGTCGCGGGAAAGGCGTACTGCGTTGCTGCGGTATGTATACTTGCCTCTGGCTTCTAAAAAATACCTTGTATTAGTGTGCAATATAGTGATCTACTTAGAGTATGTGACGTACCCTCAGGTATGGCGCTTGCACGTTGAGTGTGCTTCAAATTAGTTTCTCCAACCTCATAAATATCAAGGTATTGGGCTGCGAGGCGCATGTTAGTTTGGGGCACGCAAATCATTCTATGACAATCAGACCAAATACTCACAGTGCTCGTTGATCTTTGCTTCGTTAGTTTAAGACCTACACTTGTGCTTTCGGCTCACTTACTACATATAACCATTTTCCATCGCTGCTCGGGTACACATTTCGTGGGCCGTCGCCGGCTTCTGGGCTCAGGTTGATTGAAAGGAGCTTGGCTGTTCCGTTGCTTAGAATGTCGTACATGAAGATCGCATCCCAGGCACTTGACCATGTCAGTAAGGTAGATTGGGAAGCGTAGGGCTTGTGACTTACAGATGCGGTACAAAGCCCTTGCTATTGGCATTGACATCGAATCCATGTCCTCCATAAAGCTGGTTTCTCTATGTCAACCAAGCTTGCTTGTTTGAGTTAAACACCATTACTCACGACAGCACTACGGGTTTTATCAACCCGAGAAATTTCTTGTTTGGGAACATAGAACATTTCGCTGACCACTTCTCCGATGCCACTATCTTCATCAATCGCGTTGACTCTGGCGCTAGAGCCACCAGCAGAGAAGGTGAAGTTTCCGTTATCGGAAATGTAGCACGAAGATGTAGCTATTTAGTTTAGCTTGATACAGAAAACGGTCGTTTCGTGTAGTCAAAACTTACTGACGTTGGCGGTATTGATATGAGTAATCTTATTGTTCACTGTTCTTGACCACGAGAATATTCGGGGTGGCTCGCTCATTGTTGTAGCATATATCACATCCCGGGCTGCATTGGATGTGACATATTGATGTAGACCAAAACCGGGGACTGTAGAGTTGAGTGTCAATGTTTTGGCAACGGTGTCGAAAGCAAGAAGATATAGGCTTGTGTTGGTGTAAGAACCAGTCAAAAGGTGGTGGACACCCATGTTGATGATGTGGCGGGACGAGGCAGATTAATCGGAAAGAACAGTTGAGCGCGAACGCGAACTAATCTTGCGTAAAATATTAACACATCGCAGGACAATCAGACTTTATTTCAACTCAGTGAAATCAATTCAAGACCAAAGTTGCCTTGATTGTCTACACTACTTCGAGAGTCGGATGGTTTAATTGCCCTCGGGCATTACCCGCGGCGGTTTCCCTTAGCATACCTACGATCGGCCCTGCACCCCCGCAAATACCCCGCATATATTTGGCTCGGCGATATTCTTTGTTTGTTGAAGAATCGCCAAGCTAGGTTGTCCGTAGTGCGAGGCTAAATTCCGTCGCAGCTTCAGTATGTGTTTTGGTGTTGGCATTAGAAGCTTAGACCGTCGTCTGACCTTCCCAAGTCTAGATGGTTATACTCAACCAACCTGAGAAGCGGTCTATTGGTATATACAAAAGTCTACAATGCTTTTATCCGGGCGCTTTCTGGATCTCCTGATGTCGCGCTGTAGATAGATATCATCAATATCATCTTGCAACGTCTGTAGCTTGTGCGTGAAAATAAATATTGAATTGATACACTTGGCTTTTAAGGAAATTGAATGAAGAAAGATGGTTCTATTACAAGATGAGAAATGCATAAACTCGGGGAACCCATGTTTCTTCACCCCAGTCAAGTGGAAGTCTTCCGTGGAGTTTTCCCACGGAACATACCCACATTTTGAACAGTAAACACATCATAATAGATGTAGGCAATTGGCATGGCGATCCCAAGAAATTTACTTGCTGTGATGAGAAAAGACATTACAACTCAATCTAATTGGGTTAGATGACGATTCGGATCGGCTTTTTTTCTTTATGACATGCGCGGATACAATGTTATTCTTACATGGGTTATGAAAGCTAACTTCAGCTATGTTTGGGTTTGGATATAAGATCAACTGCACCCCGCCTGCTTTACGTATTCACAGTTCCTAACGCAAAGATGGCCACGAAAACAATCGCATCATGGGCATTGGCCCTCCAATTTGCTCATATCCCAGATCCCGTTCTTGATATCTCCGTCAAAAGTATCTACAACTGGGCTGGCTGTGCCATTGGTGGGTACTCTCAACCAGCCGCCGGTGTTGCTTTCGAAGCGGTGACACCTTTTCTGAGTAGCCAGGGAAATTCTACTATCTTGGCCACGGACACACTGGTCGATGCCCATACAGCAGCACTCATCAATGGGATAGCATCTCATGCAGACGATTACGACGATACACACCGGGACAACCCAATCCATCCTTCGGGGCCTGTGCTGTCAGCCTTGCTTGCTGTGGCCGAATGGAAAGCGCCGGTATCAGGAAAGGACTTTGTGACAGCCTTCATCGCTGGCGTAGAAGCTGAATGCAAAATTGGCGTCTCGGTTTTCCCAGAACACTATAATGTAGGATGGCGTAAGTTGTCGTGATTGTCTCGCTTTCATCACCAGAGACTGACCTTTGGCCTAGACATCACAAGTACTGTAGGTTCAGTTGGAGCTGCAGTTGCTGTTGGTAAAATACTCGGCTTGGACCTCCCCCAGCTTCAACGGGCCATATCGATTGCGTCGGTTCAGGTTACGGGCATGCACGAATCTTTTGGAACCGATACGAAACCATTCCACGTAGGGCGTGCAGCGCAGAATGGACTCATGGCGGCAGTGCTGGCAGAAAAAGGTTTCAGTGGATCCCTGAAAAGTCTAGAAGCACCCAGAGGCTGGTCGCATGTCATCAGCACGCGGGAAAATTTGACCGCTGAGGTGAACACTCTTGGTCAGCGCTGGGAGTTACTGCTCAACACGTTCAAGCCATTCCCCTGCGACCGAATTATCCATCCTGCAATTGACGGCTGGATACAGGTACGAGAACAGTCCTTGAAGCAAGGCTTAAACCTAGGAGAAATCACAAACGTGACAGCACGTACAGCTCCGCGTGTCTTGTTCTTAACGGACAACAAGACACCAACAACGGGCCTGGAGGGAAAATTCAGTGTGTACCACGCGGCAGCCGTGGCACTCCTCAGTGGCGAAGCTACCCCGACACAGTTCACTGATGAGATGGTACAAAACACGACTGTGATAGCACTGCGGGAGAAGGTGGCGGTGACGAGCGATGAAGCGGTCGAAGAACACGAGGCTTATGTCACGGTTGAGTTTGCGGGCGGCAGAAAGATCGAGTTGCACGTCGAGCATGGCCTTGGCAGCTATGAGAACCCGCTGAGTGTAGAGTTCCTTCGCACCAAGTTCCTTGAGCAGGTTACAAAGAGGATCGGAGATGCCAGGGCTGAGAAAGCATATACTGCATTTTTGGGCATTGCGAACGTGACAGACGTTGGCATGCTTGCACGGTCGTATAAGGCTTAATGGAACGACTGGCAGTCCAGGCAACACAAGGGGGAGGTATGAGAAGAAAGCAAATGGATGGCTGTTGTGTGTATAGTCAGAAATACAGATAGATAAAGTAGGAAGGTGAGATTACGGAAGCGGGACCAGTTGCCGACGTACGTACACACATATTTGATGAGCAGACCACGCCGTAAATGGGCTAGTATGTACGTTCTTAGTACAGCTGGTCATCTGATATTGAAGTCTATTGAGATATCCTAAAGCCTAATCTCAAGTGATTGGCGTGAGAGCACCGTGTTCTGTACTAGTAGCACTCGGATTTTAGCCGCGGAATTTGGCCGGCAGCTGCCGGCAATACGATGGATGCATCCATCATGCGATCTGCATGCAACGCCGCGGCCTCACTTGGTCGTGGTAGCGATGCCGAAGCATGCCTTGTCTCCCCGCACTTGACCCACCTTCTACACGTTTTGTCCAGCCTTGTCCGTCCACTTGCATCAGAGGCTTCTTCGGACGTTGCCATGATGTGACGACCAGTCCTCTCTTCCACCATGCAATCCCCCGTGGATGATGCCTCTACCCAGCGGCTGTCCCAGGCCAGACACACGAGACAGAAGGGCTCCAGATCGAAGAATGATGCCCGTCACTATAGGGGACTGACCTGCGCTAACTGCAGGGCCCGAAAGGTAGCTTCTGTTCCATCATTGCTTGACCCAATCTGAACAAATTTCTCGTAGATGCGATGTGGAGGTGGTCAGCCACGTTGCAAGACATGCGATATCTACGGCGACGAGTGTCGATACGACAAGACGCCGCCAATGTCGCAGATCATAGCCATGGCTCAGCGCTTGCAAGAGGCTGAAGAAACCATCGGAAGTCTTCGTGCCCAGCACAGCGCTTCTTCACAGAGCGATGCCTCTCCTCAGACAGCCTCCACTCCAATAGGCCCGCTCGCAGCTGCTATGGTGTCTCCAGATGTTGCACCTGCCGAAGAGACGCCCGCTTTCAAACCCAACCATCGCCCTACTAACCTCCAAACGATATGTCCAAGCACATCCAAAGACCACTTGCTAAATTTGAGCCTTGATGAAAACGGCGATATACAGTATTATGGTCCCACATCGGCTATCCATGATCCTCCACAGCTCCAGTTGCCATCTCAAATATCGCAGGCCTGCTCAGCACCTTCTGGCACACTCTCAACAACTGAAATCAGTTCAACACTCACGGCTCACTACCAAGAGTCCAAGATATGGGAAGACTTTGCAATCGGAAACGCCTCACTCCAGACAGGTATCCCACGCCAGGTCATGGCCAAGCTCTTGCACATGCATTGGACGTGGGTGTCTCCAATGTTTATGTATGTTTACCGTCCAGGTACGTCTGCTTGCTTCTATAAAAAACGATACCCGATACGACTAACTTCTGGCATAGCCTTTTTCCGTAGGTTCAATACCCGACCCGGCTCTCGTATCATCATACCGTTGATAGGCTATATCTCGTGCTGATACATCTCACAGGTGATATGGCGACTGGAGGTCATTATTACTCTGAACTTCTTCTTACTGTGATATGTGCGCATGCGGCCAAGTACCAAATTGGAGACTGCGCAGAATTTCTGCAAGTCCGCATGCGTCACTTGTTAGGAACGGCCATACAGCAGCCAAGTTCCATACCAACAGTCCAAGCACTCCTACAACTCAGCGCTCGTGAGCTCGCAAACGGCTCCATTTCGCAAGCCTGGGTGTACAGCGGAATAGCTTTTCGGATGGCGAGTGACCTTGGACTACAGCACTGCGACCCTGGCATTCGAAGGTTTGGCCCTGTAGATGCTGAAGTTCGGAAACGGCTATTCTGGAGCTGTTACTTTTGGGACAAGTATGTCATTTTCTACTACCAACCGTTGAATACACTTTATTACTAACCTCTGGCCTTGAAGAGCCATTAGCATGTACACGGGAAGACTCCCTGCTATTACTGAATCACTACCACATAGCACACTCGATCAGCGTTAGTGAATGCATCCCCTAAAGTTTATTGGTAGCTTCTGACGCCTTTAGTTGATGATTCCATGGAGCTCGAGTCGTGGTCCCCCTACTATGGGGACTCTGTTGACATTGCCAAGCTCACGCAGAGTCGATACGCACCTCAGACGAGTCGCGCAGTGTCCTGCTTTGCAAACTCATGCAAGCTGTCCATCATCATAAACGACATCATTTCTCAGCTCTATTCCCGAAGAAGTCGAGAAATCACAGAGTCAGCACTACGCGATATCAAAGTACGACTTGATGTCTGGCGAGCGGAGTCTCCAGCTCACCTGCGTTATGAGCCAGATTACATTCCTACCGTCTCGCCACCACCACACATTGTTTCGCAAAACCTTCTATACTATACCACAGTGATTTTAGCACATCGCCCATTCTGGTCTGTACCGGCTCACTACGAGACATGCATCGCAGCGGCTCATGGTATCGAGAAGCTAGTTCTATTACTTGATTCGACATTCGGGTTAGAGAATATTACCTACTTGATGGGGTACTGCATCTATACGGGAGCATCAGCCGTGCTAGAAGATGCCAAAAGATGCAATCAAGGTACTGCGCATCCAGTGCTGCGAACGTTTCTTCGCGCTCTTAATGTCGGCATGCGTCTATGTCCGATACTCGAAAGAAGTCTGAACATCATTATCGGAAGTTTGAGCCATGCCCCATTAGGCCAGCATCAACAGCCGCCAGATGCTGGACATGACCAAGATCGAGGCACTACGCAGATGTCAGCAGATGCAATTGGGGGGCACATGAATTCATATATACCTGCATTTCCTTATCTGCACCCGGAACTTTCAGCTGAATTTTCCATGGGCTCACATGTAGGTGAAATGGACTTTGCTTCCATGGCAGCTTTGGATTGCTTCCCGGAAATGTGGCTCGATTCTCGGGATGCTATGTCATTGTAATCAATTTCTCGGTACATTTAGAGCCGATTACTCGTGTATAACTATCTGAATCAGAGTATAGTTTCAGCTGCTATTTATCTAATTGTGTTAACTACTCATAAAAATATCTGTTTCGCCTAGTTGTTCACGCCCGTATTTGTCTCAGCTAGCGTGTCTGGCTTCAGGGCAGGTCGGTCAGCTTTTCCAGCAGTCGTCTATGCAATTTCGTTAGTTTCCAGCTCCCGGAGAGGAAACAAAGCTTTAGAAGACTTACGCCTCCATCAACAGGCATGATCAATCCCGTAATCCATCCTGCTTCCTTGCTTGAGAGGAATAATATAGCTGCAAATATGTGTTATTCCGTTGGTCTGAATTTTGAAGTCCCGTAGGTAGTTTGGGAGAACGCACCATAGCCCACGTCCCAGCCAGTTCCTTCCTTCTTCATAAGATTTTGGTTAATCCGAGCTTCTCTCATCTCGTCTGTCATGCCGCGCCCGCGCGTCATAGGTGTGTATACCATTCCTGGACAAACGCAATTGACACGGATATTTTCTCTTCCATGCTGAGCCGCCATAGCCCGGGTCATCTGAATGATGGCGCCTTTGGTAGTAGGGTAAAGAAGACTAGGGTTACCTCCTAATACTACATTGCGTTAGCTGTTTGCAGATCTGCCGACGAGCGGCAACTTTGCCGAAGCGTTTACTTACAGCCGCTAACGGAGGACATGTTGACAATTGATCCTCTCCCTTGCTTCCGCATTTCGGGGATGACGAACCGACTCATGAGTACCATGCTCGTGACGTTGATACGAAAGTCGCGCTCCCATGCATCGAGGTTTACGACTGTTGCGTCGCCCATGGCTCCGCCAACTCCGACTGCAACAACAAAGCATGATTAACGCACTGTGCGAAAATACTTGGCGAAGTGTTCGCATGTATGAGGTTGAAGCTTACCAATGTTCACTAGTATATGTACCGCACCGAAAAGTTCTAGCGTCTTGTTCACAGCGGCTTTACACGACTCCTCCTTCGTCACGTCCGTTTGTATGACCTCGGAGATACCGCCCTCTTCATCAATCATGCGCTTGGTATCTTTGGCCCAGTCGACATTGTAGTCGAGCAAAGCAACTTTTGCACCATGGCGTGCCAGTAAAATCGCAGTCGCTCGACCGTTACCAATTTCACCATCCATTCGCGAGCCAGCACCTGAATGTGGATGGAGTAATTAGATTGAAAATTCCACTATTCTTCTGGAAATTGAGGTGGATGGAGATTGAACTGCATGCTTACCTGTTACTATGGCGACATCGCCAGTGAAATCTAATGCTAGGGGAGGCGCCATGATGCAGAAAGTGAGACTTGGATGTATTCGCTATGCGTAGTTCTTGGACAGCGTGAGAAAAGATTACGATCGGGTAGTCAATCAAAGACATTCAATCTGTATGCTATTCACGCCGCGCCATCTTCTTCCTACATTAAGTATTCCGCTATTTCACATCTTGTCGATGTTCCCGTGCTGGGGCGGACTTGTTCCCCACCTGACGTGGTGGGACTCACCGGTTACATTCCGAGGAAACTGGCCGAGGCCAAAACGGGCCCATTGCAGCGAAACCCGGACCTATGACAGCGCCTGCTTTTGGCCAATCTGTTCATACATTCTATCTCTGTAGGTCAGCTGTGATTCTGAGTCGTGCATTGCCATCATTATGTGTTGGTTATGAGCGTTGTTTGAGATGCGTCTCGGCGTTCTAGTCGTCGTTAGCAGAATTGCACACTCACATGTTATCGCTGCTACTCCTTCTGCTCAAATATTGTATCGATCGTATTGAAGTAACAATTGGCATGATATATCACGAGCAGATCGCTTTTGTCTGACCGCACGACTGAACCAATCAGGAGTATTCATTCAGTCGAATGACCGAAGTGTAGGAAATGCGACAGACGAGCATAAATAAGACTCATTACGGTAATTTTAAATCTTAGCTCAAACGATATATGATGTGCTCTATCTTGATGCTACCTTCAGTGTCAACATTCAAGCATTCTCAGGTTGCGACAACCAATAATCAAACCATCCAACAATTCCCGAAAGACTCTGTTCCTTGACCCAGCCTGTTATGTAAATTTCATTAGCAGTCTGGAAACTACAGAAAATCGGCATACATACGCTGATAAGGGTCATCGGGATTTCCCCGTAAGGCAAAACCATGTTCAACACCAGAAAATAGTTGATAGTGAAACGTTTTGCTTCCTTCTTGTAGAATATCTAGTGCGCGTCGCCTACTAGGAACATCGAAGGTATGGTCTCTCTCAGAACAGGAAAGGAACAAAGGCTCTAGATTTCAATCCGTCAGTTGCTGCTATGTATTTCAGAAACTGGTGTTGAAACTTACTCTCTATATTCTGGAAGTGGTGCTCTTTCAAAAAAGCTGGATGAGCAAAAGCACCAACAGTGACTCGGTCTTTAGCTAACTCGTCGCATACGTATGGCGCACCAAAACAATACCCGACACATGCAAACTTGGTCTGTGGATTCTCTTTCCTGTATCGATCAACGACAGTAGAAACCCATTCTGGCACCGCCTCGTCGGCGAACGCAGTGTGTTTTCGCTTCCAAGCTTCGTAGTCGAAACCTGGATTCGTTTTATCATGTCGATTCTTGCGATGTTTCCAGACGGGATCCTAAAAACGATTCTCAATCAGACCCCGAAAACAAAAACAAAACAATCGGGATGGAAAAAAAGGGCGGGAAATGCGAAGTCGTACACCTCTGAAATAGTCGAGTCCCAGAACTGTATATCCTACACTTGCAAAAGCGTCCATGACGAGCAGTCCGTTGGGAAACATACCCCATACATCGGGAAAATACAGGAGCACGTTTCCGTTGGCTTTGCTGGCTGGTGGCACTGATATGTACGTCTCGACATTTGCAATCGTTTCCCACCTGCCACGCCCTTCGCCTTTGTGAATAGTGCCTTTGAGACAGCAACTGCCGCTTGGTTTGGCCAGGTATGCATCTGTACTAGATTTGGACTCCTCGAGGCCCGGAGAAATTAATTTTGACCTCGATTGAGATTTGTGTTTTGAAAATAATTGCCCCATGGTTGCTATGATGGAAACAAAATGGATGAGTGGGGAGTCAAGAGCAAAAACGGATGAGGTTTGTAGTGCAACAACAAATAAAGTTGATCTTTATTTCCAAACATTTCTATGCTTAGCGGTATAAATCTTGTAGTTGTTAGCAGACTACGACACTGAGCGTAAGGCAACCGGGGGGGTTGGAGAGGGTGGCGCTAACGCCATGATGACAGGCGAGTTTCCGCGGAAAATTGCCATGGGGAAATGTTCTTGTCTCCATGCAGGGGGGCAAGACTAGACTCAATAGCGCTACCCAACCCCAGCTGTACGGCCTACATGAGTCGTGATTCCTGCGGGGTGTTTAAAGAAAGGGTCGTCTTTGGATATTGTTATTTTCATGACTTGCTTGTCCCATTCAGTCCCATATTTTGAGTCTTTGCATCATGGCTGCGGAAACCAATAAACCCGAAATTGAGGTCATGGAACAGTGCAACAACGCCAAACATGTTGGAGGCGCGACGGGAATGGAGATGGAGAATGCCGTGGGTTATAAGGAGTACCTTGAGGCGAGCAATATTGAGGGTTCAGACAAGGAGGTTCGTTTTTTGCTGCTACTATGTTTGTCTTGTGCCTCCCTGATGGTTCAATTCTAGATGAAGAGACTCAGGTGGAAAATTGATTTGATCATCCTTCCCATGTTTTTGGTCACACAGGCTCTGCAGTTCATGGACAAGACATCGTTGAACTACGCAAACTTGTTCGGGTATCAAAAGGCACTGAGTCTCAAGGGCAAGGAGTTCAATTACCTCTCTGCAAGTAAGCGTTGCATCTGCCAAATTAGATGTCTCTTGCCACTGACGATACATCTTAGTGGTCTACGCTGGCTATTTTTTCGGCCAGTATCCATGTGGATGGCTCATTGGACGCTTTCCAGCTCAAAAGGTTCTCGCTATTAGCATATTTTGCTGGGGTTTTACCGTCATCATAATGACTCAAGCGCGCACTTATTCTACCGCATGTACGTATGCCCTCTTGGATGAATCGTCTTGGATAGGGCGTATCCTAACTTTGATGTGCAGTGTTCGTCCGATGTAAGCTGATTTCCTGTCCTCGGAGATATCCTGGTTTACATACTTATACACACTGTAGTTATTATGGGCTTGTTCGAAGCTGCAGTTACTCCGTAAGTTTCTTTCAAAAACATGATGATTAATGGCTATACTCATGCTCTATTTCATAGAGGTTTGACATTGATGACCGGATTTTGGTACACGCGACGAGAAATTCCGCTCCGTCAATGCATCTGGTAGTAAGTACTAACCTCTGATGGTTTGTAAAATCAAACTAACGCAATTACTTAGCTCATCGCTTGGCTGGGGTGGTATTGTAGGTTCATCAGCGTCCCTGTTGCGTAGAAAATACAGCTGACTTTATCTAGATTGGTTCCTACATCTCCATGGGTATTTCCAAACTCCCCGTAGACATGAGTCCTGAAAGATGGGAACTCATCTTCTACATTGTACGTATCACCTGCTATATCCTCCAAAATGAAAAAAAAATAACCAGAGATAGCTTGGAGGGGCAACCTGCCTCTGGGCCATCGTAATTTGGATATTCATGGCCGATTCTCCATCCAACGCCCATTTTCTCAACCACCGCGAGCGCCTTCTCGCCGTCAAACGCGTTTCCGGCAACCAGACTGGAATTAAGAACAAGCATTTTGACAAGGGCCAGATCGTTGCCGGCTTCACGGATCCAAAGACGATACTTCTTTTCATTAGCGTCTTCGCAGCGTATGTGTCATTCTTTCCTGCCGTTCAAATATCTGTACTCATGTCTTCAACTGTGCTAACCAAGACGTGCAGTGCTATCCCCAACGGTGTAGTGAATTCATTCTCCACAATCATCATCCGCGATATGGGCTTCAGCACGACTAAGACCACGGAGCTGAAATCGGTCGGAGATGCCGTACAAATTATTGCACTGATAATCGGAGGATCTGTCATTCTCAACGTTCCAAATTGTAAGTTGGCATTTATTACCACATCAACGCCAAAAAATGATTCTACTTGATCAAAAATGCTAAATACATCTATCCAGCGCGCCTGTTGACAGCAACCGTGGCAAACATCCTCTGTACCATTGCCGCAGCCTGCATGGCCTACCTCCCCCGATCCAATACCTGGGGCCGACTGATCAGTTTCTGGCTGGTAAACGCGCAATCCGTCGGCTTCACTGTATCCCTCACCACACTCTCCTCCAACATGGCTGGATACACGCATCGCTCGCTAGCCAGCGCCCTAGTTTTCACCGCGTACTGCTGGGGCAACTTTGCCGGTCCGTTTGTTGTGGATGCAAAGGAAGCGCCCAGGTACGAGGGTGCGACAATCGGGTTGTTGGTTGGTTATAGTATTAAGACTGGATGTCACCTTGCTTTGCTTGGTAAGAGACACATGTACTTAATACAATTAGACTCTTGTTCAATTTCTAACACTCGTGTTCTATAGGTTACATGTTCTTCACTAACAAGCGTCGCACCCGAGTATATGGCCCGCCGAATAAGGAAGCAAGTGACGAGGCCGGAATGCGGGATCAAACTGAGTTTGTAAACAAAGACTTTAGATACGTACTTTAGTTTATCAAGACAGTAGGAAGCTTTTTTAATTTCTCCTCGGTTGACCGCTGCACCACTTCTGAGCCAAAAATGCTGTATCTAGCCACTCCCGAGATCCACTGTATAGTCAATACAATGAATTACCGTACATAACGCCACCTACACGGATTATTCTATTTGTTTTTTTGTTGAGGGGATGCGAGCGCGGTGAAATCTAGCCGTCGCTTGGCGTTTGTACGACGTCATGCCCCGCTAGGCTTCAAACTTACTGCATGTTCTAATTTCAAAGGGTAGTAGACTATGTACGTCGCACGGGTCGATTATAATAGACTATCTGCCTGTTCGCATTCTGTTCAGTGCCAGCAGCCCATCATACTGACGCGTATAACTCTCTGCAGAATGACGTACTATATTGTTGGCAAAGTGTTGCAAAGAGGACCATGGACGTACATGGTCTACACAGCCTCAAGATGCACAACACAAAACGCCACAAGTACCTCAGAACATGCATGCTCAACGTGCTCGCAGCCGCAAAAACTTGGCCGTTGGCCTGGCCCCTGGCGAATTTTCGCCGTTGCTCCAGCCAAGGATCCTCACTGGCACGCGCTGCACGGAAGTGGAGCGGCTTGGCAAGGCCCTCCGCCCGCCTATTCGTCCCGTGGTATACAACTACGACTGTAGGATCATGCACGTATGTAAATATTGTCTCGACCTGCGCATTTACAGAGTGGGAACCCTCGAAAAGAAAGCAACTAGGCCCGGGGACTTCCAAATCTAGTCAGTGGCATCACTACAATCACTGTGCTGCGCCCCGATCACAACCTCTCGAGAAGGAACAACAGCATCGGTTACAGAGTCGTAGATGTCATTCTCTCAGCACCATGTACCACTTGAGATTGCAGGCGTTGGTAGGATTGGTGTTGTATATTTTATAGTTAGCGGATGAACAAAACATGTATATAAAGGAGAAGCAGCAGCATCACCAAGAACCTCACACACCAGTACACAACCAAACAATCAAGCTTTCTCTTCTCTCCACTACCAATCACTTTTCTTCTCCCTTCCCCATACTCTAACTATCCCTATAAACCCTCAACCATGCGCTCATCCCGCATCTGGGCCTCCGCCCTCACTCTCAGCACCACCCTCGCCCAAGGCGACCTCGCCGCCCTCCTCTCCTCCCAACCCGACCTCAGCGAACTTCTCACCCTCGTCTCCCTCATCGATGGCCTCGCACCCACCCTCTCCTCCGCCACAAACATCACCATCTTCGCCCCTACAAATGCCGCTTTCGCTGCCGTCCCTCGCGACATCCCTGAGGGCCAGGCCATCGAGTTCAAAAACGACACTGCGGCTATTGGGGCGCTGCTTGCGAATCACGTCTTCAAGGGGGTGTATCCGGCAGAAGTGATAGGGGAGATCCCGACGTTTGCGCAGACGCTGCTGAATGGCTCATATGTTAATGCTATTCAACCTTTTTCAGATTTTACGGGCGGAGCGTATAATGGGCTTGTGAAGAATGGGGAGGAGGTGTGTGTGTTGAGTGGGGAGCAGACGGTTTCGACCGTGACTGAAGCAGTAAGTCCTTTTTTATTTCCCCCCAAATTTGAATTGAGTAAAGCGGGTATGGAAAATGGGTGGGATGAAGGGAGAGCTGATGGTGGGAACTAGGATATTAAACTCGGCGAAGGCATTACGATTCATAAGGTTGATACGGTACTTTCCTTTGGCGCCCCCTTCCAACTCTTCACCTACCGCGCTGGCTACACCGCCATGAACAGCGCACTCCAAGCAGCCCAGCTCGCCATCGACTTTGGGCTCAACGGGCCCGATCAAGTCGGGCTGAACATCTCCGACTTTACAATTTTCGTCCCGGATAACGCAGCGTTTGAAAATATCGGATCCATTCTCGCCACCGCAGACAAAGAGACGCTGCAGACGGTGCTGAAACACCACATCATACCCAAAAACGTCATCTTCTCGCCTAGCCTGGGTAATGTGACGGTGAAGAGTATGGCGGACGAGGACTTGGTGTTTACGGTGCTGCCGGATGGCAGTGCGTGGGTGAATGGAGCCAAGATTACGTTTGTGAATACGATCTTGTATAATGGGGTGGCGCATGTGATTGATGGGTTAGTATTCTCTCTCCCTTTCCCATTTCCCCTTTGTCTTCTATTGCTTCTTGGGTGGAGGTGAATAGGTGAGGAGAAAACTGACAGAAATCTAAAATAGTGTCCTAAATCCCCTCGCGCCATTCGACCGCGCATCACTTCACCCAGAAGCGCCAGCAGCTGAACGCACAGCGTTTCTCAGTGCAACCCGTGTATCTCCCCTTCCGATACCGAGTGCGTCGCTGGCGTTTTTCGGGGATGCAATGACGTATACGACTACGCCTGAGTTGCTGAAGACGCTGGCGCCGCTGGCGGTTCCTACGCCGACGAGTGCGAGTGCTGCTACGACAAGTAGCTCTCCATCCATGGTGACGAGTGTGGGTGTGAGCGGTACGGCTACGGGTACTTCTCCGCCTATGGAGATGTTTACGGGTGCTGCGGCAGGTGGATTGGCACCAGCGGCTGGTATGGCGGTCGTTGGGGCGGCGGGCCTAGCTGCTATGTTTTTCTAAGATATGGATGTGCGAAGGGGAGGGTGTGGGGTATAATGAGCGGAATGGTGGTGGTATATACATGGGCATGGTTAACGAGCATTATCTACTGCGTTCCTTTCAGCTTTTTTCTTCTTCCCTACTTTGTAATAATTAATCATAGATACATTATTCGTTACAATATCATGTTTTCTAGCATCACGATATTACACTCTCTTCTTCTCTCAGTACATTCCAATTATATTATAGGAGAAACTTTGGTTGTGCTTTTGGGGGTGGCGGTGAGGAGGAGGGAGTCGATAGGTCTGGATGTGTTACACGTTGCATAGGAATAACAACCTGTATGCCGCAAATTATGACGGTCCCCGTTAGAGGTATTGATATGGATGAGGCTAGATTCTCCAAGTTACATTGGAGAGCCAATAGTCCTATCTCAACTCCTTCAGACATGCAGTTTAGATTCCAGGTACAAAGCCAATGTCGCTACACTCGTCAATGTCATGGCCACACCAACTAAGACCACATGATTGGACTTGGAGAACTAGCAGGTGGAGGACTGACGTTCGTCTTGTGATGTCAGGAACAAAGGGCGGGGAATGCTCACTTACAAGCGGCGTCGGTTTGGCGGTGATCGGTAGGCATAGCTGGCATATCACTAGTGGTGTGGGTGAGTTGAGAGAGGGGGAATGCGTGATGGTAGTCGCTGAGCATTCGACGTGCTGTTCTGGTGGCTTACCTGTTGAAGTGCACTTAATCGAGACATGTTTATCAAAATCAACCAATCAAGCGCCGAGCAAACCCTAGATAACAAGGCCGGAATTACATCCCCCCAGAGGCCGGAAGTCGAGCGCGCACTTGCGGGGTCTCTTCGGCGCTACGCTGGTTGGCTGTGTTGCCGAGAGGAGCCGCCCTTCCTATATTAGTACTGTATGACAGGGTTAGGGAACTTTGAACCGGGGTGAGTGAGTTGGGAAGTTGTGAAAGAGAGATGCGGGTGCGAAGAGAGGTATGGTTTTTTTGTGATGGTGTAGGTTTGGTGCAGATGGTTTTGGATAGTAGAAGGGAGTGGGTGTGGTGTGGATTTGGTTGGTAGGAGTCGGGCCGAGGCGTGGAAGGTGTACAGAAGGCATGGCGGATGGCATTGTTGATGGGGAGGAGTGGGTGGTGATAGAATGATAGAAAAATAGGTATGATATGTAGAAGATGACGTTTGAATGTGCATCGGAATGATGGCTGAGTTGGATGTATGATGCACTTTGATTCATCTTTTGGCTCTTGGGGCTGCATCGCGAAAACAGTGAATGAGATTGATACTGCGCTGTCACTCGCGCCCCTCTGTTCAATATCCGTTTTTTCTCGAAATAAAACATCTATGAGGCAGTCTCTTCCTCTCATCTACAAGAAATGTAGCTAAAGCCTCATTGCCGCCCTAACCCTCCCCTCCAACATCCCCATGTCTTGGCGACGACGAATCGACGATAAAAAATTGGTCTTGTGTGCTCTGGGGAACATGGGGAAACTCAAGCGGGCAGCAGAGAAAGCGTCCGGGTCAAAGTCTGCAAATGGAGACAAGTGATCCAGTCATTACGTACTTCTTATCTTGGTGAGGCCGGTACGTTTCCGTGGCCGGTTTTGATTCCGGCCACGAGATATAAGCGTGCGTTGAGCCCGCCTTTTGACATGTTCCTCTTCAGCACCAACAACAACCATCGGTTCCCGGTCCAGGTCTCTTGTGACTGACACCTGTTCATCTCAAACATCTTTTTTTCTTCATTATCTTTTGTCTCGGCCATCATGTCTCCCACTTTTGACTTTCCTATCCTCAAGGACACCCGTCCTGAGGACCACTCCCTTCCTGCCTTTATGGTGTCAACAACACGAGGCTTCCTCCCTCGTCAAGAGCCTGTTGTCGAGCTTCCAAAAGAGTTTGCACCTCTTGAGTCGCTCCTGCAACGCATGCCTATCAAGACACTGTCAGGGGAGCCGGGTCTCCTCGCCAACTTTACCTTTGGCGAGACCCTGCTCAAGGAGCTACCTGATCTCTCTCCTGAGGTTGAAAAGTATCGCGATGACCTTGTTGTCATGAACGCACTGTATCGAGACTACTCTTTCCTGGCCTCTGCCTACCTGTTTGAGCCATGCCATGAGAGGCATGTCAAGGGTGAAGCATATGGCCTGGGTCGCCAGTTGCTGCCGAGATGCATTGCTCTGCCTATTGTCAAGGTAGCTGAGATGTAGGTTGACCTTTATTTTTTTGAATCTTCCTGTACTTGTGGCTAATGCAAGAGTGTAGCGCTGGCTTCAAGCCGTTCATGGAGTACGCAGGCTCATATGCCCTCTTCAACTATCGCCTCGAAGACCCTTCTCGTGGTCTCGAGTATGATAACCTACGGCTGATTCGTGCTTTTGAGCACGGCTTAGACCCTACTTCATCAGAGGCTGGCTTCGTACTCGTCCACATTGCCATGGTCAAAGAGTCTGGTGCTCTTGTCAAGGGAGCTGCGGACATGATTGAGAGCTGCATGACGCGTGATCGAGAGGCCTTCAACGATGGCCTACGGACACTCGTCAGTGGACTGAGTAAAGTCAACGGGGTCATGAACAGTAAGTGACATGCTCTAACTGGTTTATGTGTTTCTGACAATGGTAGCAATGTGGAACCGTAGCAAACCTCAGGGATACACAAACTTCCGCACATTCATTTTTGGCATCACGTCGCAGTCCATGTTCCCTAACGGAGTCATCTACGAAGGTGTGAGCGAAGAGCCAATGTCCTTCCGCGGCGAGTCTGGAGCCAACGACAGCATGATCCCCATGTGTGACAATCTGCTGCAAGTGCAGATGCCGGAGACACCTCTAACGGATATTCTTCGGGACTTTCGCCAGTACCGCCCTGGCAACCATCGCGAGTTTCTTGAGGCAGTACGCGACTCGGCTGAAGAAGCCGGAGTGCGGGAGTTTGCAAAGGGCGACTCTATCTCAGCTGCACTCTATCTTCAAGCTCTTGACCAGGTCCGCGACTTCCGCTGGCGGCACTGGTGCTTCACACGCGAGTATATTCTCAAGCACACATCGCACCCCACTGCCACGGGTGGTAGTCCGATTGTGACAGTAAGTTTTTGTCCCCATTTCTACTTGGATGTTTGCTGACTGGCGATAGTGGCTACCAAACCAGCTCACGGCAGTACTCATGCAGATGGCAGATACCTTTGAGTACTGCAAGGCGGTCAATGGTGTCAGTGATATTATGGAGGTTGCCAACAACCAGCGCGAGACATTGCAGAAAGAAGTGGCCAAGTATTGCGGCGAGCGGGGGGTCACGGCCACGGCGGCCGCCTCGTGAAGAGTCAATGGGGTTGTATGTAAGTACGCAGTATGTAAGATTAGATGCACCAACACGTCACATGACTATTTTTCTCCCATGTCGTCTGTGATGCCGTGATACAGATATGCCTCAGCTGCTAGCGGTGAAGGTCGTGTCGTGTCCTGTCGTGTTCGTGTTTGCGCCCTTCTTGGCGGTGGCCAGAGTCTGGAGCACGACCAGGATCCGCAATTCATTGAGGGCGCAACTCTAGTGTACATGACTGCGATGAAGATCACGACGGTGGTAGCCTTATGGGTGGCGTTGAGGGCTGAGGGTGAGTCAATGGGCGGGTGTCAGCGTCATGGCCTCTATCGATAGCAGCTTAAGTGCCCGTCCGCCCCCGGATTTCCTAGCATCATGCACTTTCCAGCGTCATCCAGCACACGCCACCCTTCATTCCTCACGGCACAACGACTCATGGAACTTCGACTCTCGGCCCGCATATCGCGAATACCAACCGTCTTGTTAATACGGCGAACCCTTTGTATACTACACAACACAACCTGACATCGACTACTATCACTCCACCGTCCACTACTATCCCCATCTCCACATACCCAATGGCTTCACGGCACGAGCCCAAACAGAGCCCAGCAGAACGGCGCAAGGGCGAGTCGGTGCGTAGCCATCCTGCGACTTATGCGCGGAATCTGACTTGTCGCCACAGGCCCTGAGCGAATTCGCAGACTATGTCGAGAAGCAACAGGCGCTGCGACGCCCCCCGGGCCTTTCCCCCGCCACTCTCGACGACCACGACGAGCTGAGCGTCCTGGACGAATTGGGCCTTTCTGACGACAGCAAACCGCATATTCGCCTAAAGACGCTTCTCTCCGACCCTGCAGAGGACAATGTCGCTGCCCTCGCTGAGCATATCAAGGACCGCCTTGCCGAAGGCCATGGCGAGGTTCTGTTTGACGTGGGGTTGGAGGATACAGGCGACTCCATGGGCTTCACAAAAGATGTCTGGGACGCAGCTGTGGACAGAATAGGCATTGTATGTGAGCAGATCAAGGCCGACTACAAGATGCTCCTGACGAGGAACGTTGGTGGTGACATTGAAGTCGGCCCTCGCGATGCCAAAGACACAAGCTGTAGTGGCAAGATGATATTGCGCAAGCGGCCAGAGAGCGTCGACGATGTCATTGAGACGAGAATAGCTGTTGTAGGAAATGGTGAGCTGGTTGGATCATATTCAATTGCACAATTGCTGACAGTGCCCAGTTGATGCTGGCAAAAGCACCATGTTGGGCGTCTTAGTTAAAGGCGATCTCGATGATGGCCGTGGAAAGGCGCGCGTCAATCTCTTCCGACATAAACACGAGATTGAGAGTGGCCGTACGAGCTCCGTTGGTATGGAGATTATGGGCTTCGATAGCAAGAGCGAGGTAGTCGTCTCGAACGTCCCCGGTCGAAAGCTCACATGGGAGGAAATTGGTCGGCGATCGGTAAGTTTTATCAGTCGCCATGTACAAATCAGCTCTGACATCCACAGGCCAAAGTCATTAGCTTTTCTGATCTCGCAGGACACGAGCGGTACCTGCGCACCACGGTGTTTGGCCTGTTGTCGAGCGAGCCTAACTACTGTTTGCTGATGATAGCAGCGAATAATGGACTTGTTGGTATGAGCAAGTAAGTTTACCCCGCGCCCTTCTGTTTCCATTCACTAACCGGTACAGGGAGCATCTCGGCATTGCACTTGCCATGAAAGTGCCAGTCATGGTTGTCATCACTAAAATCGATATCTGTCCACCCCAAATTCTCGAGCAGACCATTACGCAACTGACGAAAATTCTCAAATCTCCTGGTGCGCACAAGATACCAATCTTCGTTAAAAACAGGGAGGAGTGCATAAACACTGCGACCCAGTTTGTGTCCAGCCGCATATGTCCCATCTTCCAGGTGTCCAACGTCACTGGCCACAATATTGACCTGGTTCGCATGTTCCTTAACGCACTCCCGCACCATGGCAACTACGACAGCTCTGCGCCTCTCGAGTTCCACGTCAATGACACATTCTCCGTCCCCTTTGTCGGCACCGTTGTGTCAGGCGTTGTCAAGTCTGGCGTCATACACACGGGTGACACCGTCCTAATTGGCCCAGACAGTCTAGGCCAATTCCAAACCACGAAAGTGCGTTCTATCGAGCGCAAACGAATACAAGTCCCCGGATGTTCCGCCGGCCAATCAGCCAGTCTCGCTCTCCGCAACGTCCGCCGAAAAGACGTCCGCAAAGGCATGGTCGTCCTCCACAAACCCGACAAACCCGACCCCACAACCGGCATTCTGCCCAACCCCAAAGTCTACCGCGAGTTCGTTGCCGAAGTCCTCATTCTCTCCCACGCAACCACCATCAAAACAAAATACCAAGCCATGCTCCACGTAGGACCCGTCTCTCAGACCTGCGCCATCATCGACATTGATCGCCAGTACATTCGCACCGGTGACCGCGCTCAAGTCGCTTTCCGATTTGTCCAGCGCCCGGAGTATCTTACTGTTGGTGATCGCATTCTTTTCCGTGAGGGAAGGACGAAAGGTCTGGGTATTGTGAAGAGAGTAGGATATGATCCCAAACATCCGCTCAATCCGGAATTGCATAAGGAGAAGGAAAAGGAGAAGGAGAATCAGCGTGAGGCGATCAAGACGTGAGGGGGTTGCAGAGAAAGACGTAATTAGTTCGCAAGTCATTGAGTAGCTAGTTAATCACGATCGAATCGCTTGAACAAGTTATAATATCAGATTGCCATTTTTGAGCCTTTTCTAATCCATCTATACATACCAAGGAAATTAAAAAAGCTTTCGACTTCTCTCACCACTACACGTCCTCTTTTTCCCGCTTCCATTCGAAAACTTAAATCTCAATGTATAACACAGCAGAACCGTGATAACATGATATGGATTTCCGCCTCCCCGAAGTTCTACGTACAACGAGGGACTAGTTAAATGATTTACAAAAAAAGTGTTAGAAAAAAGAAAAGAATGGTATCCCATCCCACCCCATCTATATACCTTGCACCTCGCACTCCCCCCAAACCCCTTCGCACCCTTTTATGATTTGAAAAGAGAGATAGAGAAAAGTTCCAACGCTATAGAAAAAAAAAGAAAGTCAGAAACATTTGCTTTCAAGAAAAAGAGATGGAAAGAAAAGGAAGAAAAGAGAAAGGGAACCCCACACTCCTCCTAACATTATCCACCCCTACCAAGCAACTTCTTCCCGAGCGCCTTCGCCTTCTTCGTCCTCGGCCCATCACCTGCACCTAACTCCTCTTCCCCATCATCCTCTCTATCCTTCCCATTGCTTAACGCCGTCGCCACACTCCCCGCCTTCGTACTCGCCGCTCCGCTATTCGCCCTCGCACGCATATGCCCCGCAAACGGTGAACTAACCCCCGCAATATGGCGACTAAGACTATGAATCAGATTCGCATGGATCGGCTCTGTGTTATCGACGCGTGACAGCTCGTCAGCAAAGGCGCGCCCGTCTTCGACGTCGACGGCGGGGCTGTGGTGGGTCGAGAGGCCGCCCATGATGGAGCCGTGGGTGGAGCGGGCTTGGGATGTTGAGGGTGGTTTGGAGGCGGAGAAGTAGGAAGAGGCTTCTTCAGAGACGGTACTGATAGTGCTGCCTGCGCGGCCAGATGCGAAGGAGCGGCGGCCGACGATACGGTCGTCAGAGGAGATGTCTGAAACGGCGCCGGGGGATTGGTCGAGTGGTGAGTTTGATTCAGTGACGGATTGGTCGGGGGAGGAGGTGAGGAGCGTGCTGCTGTTTGCGATTTGGCGGAGGCGCGATTGCGCTTTGGCTGAGGGCCGGTGGTGCGATATCTTGTTACCGACAATGGTACCTGCATGCGAAAGGAGCGCCCGCAACACATCTTTCTTAAGTTGCGTGACGAGGTCCAAGTTCGACCATGTCTTGTTGCGGTACTCAATTGTGGGCATGCGGAAAACGAGATTGTGAACGTCTTCCAAGTTGCGAGAACTCTTGCCTTTATATGAGAGACAAAGTACCATAGATGGCACCTTAATATAGGCAAAGGTCATGAATTCACTTGCACGATTCATCATCTCCGTCAGGTCGTCGTTTCTGGCTTCCTTCTTGTTGGCTTTCCTCTCACCCATACCCACCATACTCATGCCGGTGCCGGTACGGTAGAGTGCAAAGCGTTTTCCACTGCGCTCGGATTCGTTCAATGTTATACTGGAGTTGGTCGTGCTAGATCGGACGGAGCTTGGTCTGGTGGTGGACAAAGAAGAGTTACTGCCTGGCGTGGGCATGTTCAGCGCCGAGTTTGGATGCAGATTCCGGCGGAACTCAGTTCCACTACGAGATGGATTATCGCGGAAGAAACGGAAGTAGTGGTTGCTAGGTCTCTTTGGTGGGCTTCTCTTCTTGACATCATTCTTCTGGGAGGGGGCAGGCAGTTGCAGCGTCGGAGTAAGCCGTCGCTTGAGAGATTCCACGGCGCCTTCGTCGGTTGATAGCGATGCTCCCATGTTATGAGGTACACTTGAAAGAAGGACATCATCATCATCCCCCTGATCCTGGATCGGCAGGGTATGTTTGAGCAAGAGAGGAGAAGGTGTAGTCGTATCGCTGTCTCCAGATGTCGGGAAGACGTATTGAAGTAGCTTCTTGCCTATTTGGTACTCCAACTGGACTTTGAGAGGATAGAGCTCAACCTCGAAATGCTCCACAACAGGTATTCCGGCAATTGATTCCAGGGCTACAAGGTATACCTTGAGACATTTTGCGTTTTCCGGCAGCGTTTGGTCTTTCTCCAAAAAGGGCGAGATCATTTCGGGGTATAGTGCGTTTGGTAGCAGGTTCAGACCACGGACCTGCTCAATCTCCATCGAATTTGCGTTTGACCCGTCGTTGTTGTCAGTTCGATCAAACACCACATTCTTGAGTTGGAACTCTGCCAGAGACTCAGCGCCCTCGCGGAGAAGGTGCCATACGATGTCAGAGGCTGCGACACAAATTCTCAAGAGACCTGTTGACTCTCTTGTTTGCGAGCGATCGTCTTGCTTGCGCTGTGCAGTAGTGATGGCTTTCATGACGAAGAATAGCTCGTCCTCATACACAGCCAGGTCCTTCTCCACTTCAATGCGATCTTCCCATCCTTGCTTGTCCAAGTACTTTTCATGGATCTGGAAGACAGCCTTGATCTCCTCAAGTTGCTGAATACGCTCCTGAAGACCCATGACCAGTTTCGGCGCACCAGCAAGATCGGTGAAATCAGATGCCAGCATAATCTTCTCAAGACGTTCATTGCGCGTCTTTTCCAGTGGCTCATGGTATAGCAAGAGGTCAAGCACAATAACATACATGGCGTAGTATTGCCTCGAATCGCACATCGCTCGAACATGTGGAAAGTCTACCCAGAGGTGATCGATCCTGCTTTCTACGTGGTCGGTGGACGATGCGGAATCAGCTGCCGAGACATCGTCATTGTACTTCAGGCGCAGCGCATTGTACTTGTCATATCGCATACTGGCCGAGGTACGCTGCACGACTCGCTGGAAACCGAACGGATTGGTGTGGAACTCAAACATGACTTCAAATGGTACCCATGGAGGCCATGCTGAGCCAGCAGGTGATCCGTAGCTGCTTCCAGAGTACATGTGAATGTCTTCAGTACTACTGAATGTCTTGGAATTTGTCACAAAGATCTGCAGGCTGTCCATGGCAGTAATAAATCTTCGCTGGACAAGGCCAGAGACCTCATCCATTACTCGATCCTTGTCCATGATCGAAAGCACCTTGAGTTGAATGCCCTTGGCCGTAACAAGGACAGCAGATTTTGTGTCTTTCTCGCTTTGCAGCTGTATCTGAGGTGCGATGAGACGCACAAGATACGAGTTCTGGGATACGTAGTCGTCTGCAACATCTTCATCCGTTTTGGACGCATTGGCTTGCACGGTTTCTGGCACTGCTCCAGCTCCAGAAGAAGATTCGTTTTTGGCGTCTTCCTCGTCGGCATTGACAAACTTCTTGCCATCATCCAGCAGTTGTGCGATGGCTTCATCAATATTCAGGCCAGCTTCGGTTTCGACAGTCACAGGAGCCTCTTGAGTCGAACGATTTGATGGTCCTCGATTTCTCTCTTGCTCTTCTACAACGTCCAGGATGAACTTTACAGCCCTTCGAGACATGTAATAGACAAAACCGCGACGCTGGCTGACTTGATGGATGTAACGTAGTATGATGTTGCGCAGTGAGTTGCTCCATTTCAAATGTATATTGTGGATAATGAAGCGGTTATTAAACTCGTTTGTTGAGTCGGTGATCGGGTTCGGAGGAACGTTCGAATCTTTGCTGTTCCTGTCCGCGGCATCTGGGTCCTCATCTGCCTCAAAGTATTCGTCCTCTCCATCTGCCTCTGGATCCCGGGCAGTACTATCCGAAGATGCTCCTCCTAACCGTTCCAACAAACTCGCATGCATTGTGGATAAGAATTCGAGTTTCCGCTGAAGGAACTGCGTATGGTTCTTTAACGTCACAAGGCGTTGTTTTGTCTCTTGCTGCTCATCTGATGTTACACGTATAAGTTTGAGCTCGTGATCGTCGACAGTGCGTTGGTTGTGAGCAATTTGCTCTTTTACACGCTCGATACGTTGTTCAATCAAGTGGCACTGCACTCGTCGTGGATCATTGCGTGCTGAAATGACGCAATGGTGTGTAGGTTCGTTTCCGAAGGCACTTTTCCTATTCTCGTCGCCTGAAATGTTGTTGTTGTGATCGGTCTGGCGGAAGTATGTGAAGCGTGGTGCAAATGCGAGCGGTAGGATTTGAGTTTCTGGGTGTCGACGCGAAGGCAAGATCCAGCCCAGTTCGATGAAGTCGTCCATGTCTACCCATCCAAGATCGTTGTCTGGTATATTGAACTTCGAAAGATCGGCTGTGAGGTGTTCTTGATTGTGACTACTGAAGTCATCTGGGGCCAGATTGTCCAGATCGTCCGATCCAGTTCCAGCGATACTTGCAGACACGGCACGGATGTCTGTTCGAATAAAGTCAAGCTGGACCTGGTTTATTCGCATGCCAGTGGTTTGATTTTGTCGACTATCCTGTTGACCCTCTGGTGCTTGAACCAAGGTCCGGAACTCTTCTCGTCGCTGATGCAAGTCAAACATGAAGCTGTCCAGACGAGCTTTGAGTCCAGTGGCGGAAACACCACCTGTGCTGTGGTCCTCCATATCCTTGTGCTTATATATGTGGCTCATGTACAATGGCGACAATAAGAGATTATACTTGATGGTCGCAAGGTGTCGCCCAAACTTCTTGCTCGACTTTTCTACTCCGGGCCAAAGCTTGCCTTGACGCACGGGCAATGACATGGCCCCAGAGAACATGGACCACCAGCTGTAGAAATGAGTGAAGAAACGAGGAGAGAGGTGGACGCTGTTGTATGTCCTCGATGGCTCCAAATTAGCAACGGACCATTCTCGATCATGGGGAGCAGCGATAGCGATGGACATGTGAATGTGGTGACTACGGAACCCTCGGAAAGCGTCGTATTCCTAGTTCTTGTTAGTATTTTCTATCAGAGGAAGCGATGCAATCTTTACCTTTCCATCAGATGACTTTGCATACTCGGGATTCTTCAGAGTGACCTCGTAATGAGGTATGAACTTGAAGGAGCGTTCGCCGTCATCCAAGTTGCGCTCGAATACCAATCCTGCAACCCATCGCACGTTGCCATTCAGTTTCATGATTGTTTTCTTAAATACGGCACGCTTCTTTTGACTCGAGGCACTCGAGGCTGTGTCCGGACGGATATTAATTTCAGTCTCGGTCTCCTGGCGAGCATAATGGGTCAGGTCTGGAATGGCAAGTACGTAACCTCCGCTGTTGACAACCATGAAATTTCTTGGGTCTTCGTCTTCAGCCAAGCTGAGCTGGACATCGTTCTGCCAGCACATGACAAAACCCGCACCGTGGCCAGTGACCATGTAAGGGTCCCGCGAACCTTTGAGAATGAGATGAACATCCCCATCGCCTTTCCACGAGACATTGATTCGAGAGTGAAATGTCAGTCTGATCTTGTCCCAGAATCCAACACGCTCCGAAGGATCCACAGGAGGTTTCGTGAAGTTTTCGATGATTTGCATCATGTCCTGAATTGCAGGCTGATACGATGTTCCCCAGGTGATCCTGGTTGGGTATGCAGAATTGATGTCAATCGCCATGTCAGAGTAAGTCTTCACAGGCGCCACAGTGCGGCGAACATCGACTGCATAGCCACCTGTAAGCTCTCCTGCTGAGTTCCGCTCTGGTGGTACAACGACAACTCGACTGACACGTGAAGATTCGATATCCCTGAACTCCTCAGCAATCACAAAATCTGTTCTCATCGACACACTCGGGAGGCGTGATGATTGTATGTTGCCGATGGCAGGGAAGTGTATCAAAGGCAGTGGGTAGTCTCGAAGGTGTATTTTGGCTTCCCCCATTTGGAGTTGGACATGCATTGGTATCAACAAAGCATACTGTGTATCGAATGGCATGCCTTTACCAACCCGGTTCAAGAAGCGAGGGTACTCTGAAATGGGGAAAGAGGGTTTATCAATAACAATCTCCAAATCACTCACAGCTAGTGACATGAGAGCGGGACGTTGAGGAACAGCTAGTATGGTTTCCTTTTGTTCAATGTCGTCAGGCAATTCGTCCAAGCCCCAAAACGTTGAGTGAAGATCACTCATTGCTCGGTGCTCACCCGACATTGCAGAGTCGATGCGCTTCTTCCAAGTCTGGGCGTTCAAACGATTGAGCTTTATCCGCGCATCTTGGATGGAGGTCCGGTGTGATCCACTTAATTCACTAAACCCGTCTTTATTATATCGCATAGGATGGTCTGAACGACCACGCTCTGGCGAACTGCTGCCATTGGATTCTGCACTCTTGGTGCGCCGATGGAACCTTAGGTCCTTTTCTTTCTTCTTCAATTTGCCTCTTGAAGGGTCGTGGGATGACTTTGCACGATAACGCGAGTTGCCGCGTTGCTCCTCCTGTAACTTTCGTACTTTCAAGTCAAAAGCATGCTCACGAGCAAGCCTCTGTTTCTGCTCCATCAGCCCAATACGGTATATGGTGCCGAGTTTCCATTCAAAAGCATTGTCTTCTAGCTCGAATAGTACCGCACGGCTCCGCAATGAGATCTTTGGCACCACCTTGGGCCCTTCGGCTTCTTTCTCCAGAACATATTCGTTGGTACCAGTTCTGAAGCGGTGATGCAGTTGCTTGCCGGTCTTCATGACATTAGCAATGTTGTCAAAGACTTTGTGCATGACCAGCTGATGAGGCACGCCCATCCTGATTGCGTCCGTTGCAATGTCGAACAATTTCTCATCCGTGACGGTATGGCCATATCTCAGCTTCGACTGTCGATAGTCCATACGCAATGACTTGACACTAAAAATTCGACTCCAAGCCTTCTTGATGGCTGGATTCTCGGCAAAGAGTCGAACCAGACGCGACCTGAGGAATGGACTCGACCAGCGATGCTTGCCTGCTTCTAATCCATAAACTTGAAGCATTAGAGGTGGATCAGCAGGCATATCCGCTTTGATTTGAAGGAAGTGAGTTTTAATGTCGACCGTTACGATCTCGCGGTTGATTTTACTCATGGGATCGATAAGATCGTCACCAAGGGAGGGTACGGACAAATGCCGCGGTGACCTTAAAGGCGTAGTAGGCTCTGCCGCCTTCTTTGACCCACCCAGATCGAAGGATTGCTGTAGCACTTGTATCGCCATGCACAAAGCGAAGTGGCGGTACAAGGAGTAGCGCAGAAACAAGCTCTGACAATACATGTGAACGTGGAAAATCGGGCCTTGCTTGTCAGAGAGGGCATTGAAAGCAATCTCCATCTGGGGTAATGACAATGTTGGCTCCTGTTCCGATTGGTCGTCTTCCTCGATGACGACTCCTTCCAGGCCGTTGAAATGTATAGCAACACGTCTGCCATCAGTTGGATTGCCCGAAGATCTCTTGGGTGATTTCGGGGTAGCAGGAGGTGATCGAAGTATATGATCATCTCGATTGATTGTTCGACTTGGAGCACGCCGTCTAATAGGCTTAAGATCCATGTCATCTCCTCGATCTTGCTTGTACTCTGTTGTCCACGATTCCAAATGCAGAGCGATTCCACGGCTGTGTTTTGATACCGCGGGGTCTACACCGGCTACTTCGACATTGAAGTCTGATCCTTGAAGATGCACGTAGGCCATCCACATGGGCAACCTTCGCAGCACGTTCAATTCTCTCTGCTTGAGTCCGTTACGCCTACTGCCCATATTTTTCTGCATCTGTGTGACGATCTGGCGCAGTCCCTCACTGATTTCAGGCCGGACTAAACAGAGAGAGAATGTTTGCGCTGTGCCCCATACTTCAACCACTGGATCCGGAGCAGCGCTCATTTGTACCTTCACTTCAAGATAGTCCGTCAATAGCAGGTCATGTTTCTCGACAGCGGCTGTTTGATAATACAACTGCTGCGCATTCATGCGGAAAGTCGAGCTGAGCGCATAGTGCAAGTCGCCGCCTGCAGCATGGGATGACTCCATGTCCAGAGATATGGAAGATGACGCTGAGATGAGAAGGTCGAACTCGTCAGTGTCGCGCTTACTGATGTCCATCGGTGGAAGAGTGACTCGAATGACGGGCTCGTGAATCGAAATTTTGATGTTTGCTTTTGGTAGAAGACGACGGAACAAGAAGGGCTTGCGACTCCTCACTCTTTGCGGCTTTCGACGTGACTCGTAGTTGTGGAAAATAGCCACAAGGAGCGGGAGATGTTTAGGGTCAAGGTCTAGCGATGGGGATGTGACGACTAGATTAGCAAATAAAATATTGGTATTGCGCTCTGCACTGTCCTTGTCATTGGAGAGATGGATGGTTTTAGAAGGTAAAGTTGTGTTCAGCGTAGTCGTCGCCATGGGAATGTAGAGAAGACGATCGCACTGACCGTCACTATTGTCGATGCCGATGGATATGGATATGGCAGCAAGGAGAGCTTGATGTGCAATGTCATTGGGGGAAAAGTACATGCGATGTGCAGGGCTGCGAGGGTCTAAGCGAAGCAGGTCCATGCCGACTTCTTTCATGGAGAGGTTGAGATAAACAGGAGGCTCTGATTTTTGGCCAGTCTCAATCTCTTTTGTAAGGCCGAGGAAGCCAACGGCGAACTGAAACTCGTGTATGCCGCGAAGAATGGAGCTGGCGAATTCACGAGAGTCAGAAACGGTACGGGCTAGCGTTTCTTCGCGGTTGCCAGGGCCATCACTTTCTTCGGTAACATGCATGAGGGCAGTGTCTGTTGGACTGACACGGGACGGTTTCTGGGCGGTAGTGGCGCGGCACTTTTGGGCTCTGTCCACGCACAGCTTGATATCGTCGTACGGGATGTTGAGACGGCCGAGTTTGAGAGCGATGGAGGCATCACGCAGACCTTCAAGCTCCTTCTTAAGGAAGCCATGGATGTTCAGGGTGAAGCCATCGAGCAACTCTATTGATTCTCTGCCCTCGGGGGTAAAGAGTATACTGCGAGCAGTCAAGAGCCATTCAGCAGGTCTTTGTTCTTTATCGGGCTTGGCTTTGTGGTGATTGAAAAGCCTATTGCGGTCGACAGTCTTGCGTCTGGTGTCGACGGCCAAGTGCAAGCCCCCGACGTGTACCGATCCCACGTCGACAATGACAAGAGAGGACGCATTGGCTACCAAATCAACCTGGCACAGCCAATGAATGTTGCGATGGAGACGCTTGATCTTCTCCTTGGCATCCGTCAACCGCTTCCACGTCAGGCTTCTTGGTGTCTCGTCGTCGGTCGTATCGCCAGGGGTGGCTTCGTCGGAGGGGGGATGACCGTTCTTGCCCGTATTTGTAGTCCCGTTGGTCCACTGTGTCCAACCCGCCCTCTTCCGTGGCCTCTCACCAAGCGCTTTCAGGTCAACAGTTACTTTGAGCTCGTCCAGGACGATGCTGGCAATGGTTGGCCGGGCAAAGGTGGGCCGGTGGAGGCTAAAGCCAAGGCCACGAATCTCGATGCGCAGACCATCCTTGGGGGTAAAAGCGATGCGTCGCAAGCCTCTAGGGCCTAGCCGTTGGATAGAGATGCCCGTGGCGATGCGTATAAAGGCGAAAAGAACAAAGGAGAGAAGGTATATTAGGAGCAAGAGCCCCGCGAGGAACTGAAGAGTGGGTAGGGCCATTGTGGTGCTTCAACCGGGGGCCATTGACCGGCTCGAGTGTTATTGGGATATTTGGTCGCAAGTACACGCCATGTGCTGAGGGATCAGAAAACTCGTGCGGGCAAACATAATCGAGGGAAGCGCAGGGCTACGAGAGGGAGGGCATCGAGGGCGTCGTGGGCGAGCGTGAAAGTGCGCGGCGGCAGTGGATTCGGGACGGGTGGGCTAGCTCGCGGGAGCGGATGGAACGATGGCGTGATGGAACGGACGATCCGGACGTAGACTGAGGAGGAGGCGATTTTGGCACTGCCAGTCGAAGGAAGGCCTCGTCTAGAGTGGTCGCGGGGCTGTAGAATGCCTCTGTGGTATCCTGCTGCGATGCACGTCAGAATCCAGAATGCCAGGTTCCCACGCCTCCCACGTCTCCCACTCCCTGTCCCCTGTCCGCCAAGCTTGACCCGCATGCCTTCTGGAAGGAGTCCTGTCCCCACCTACCGCTAGCCTAATCTCACGCCCCCCCGACCATCCTCAATTTGCTCTCGGCGCCGACAATACGTATAGGTAATTATTCAAGAGACAATTCTGCGTCGAGGTACGAAGCCCTTCGCCCTCTATCTCGACTGGTATCTTCTCTTTCATGCTGGAAAGACTGGCAAGGCAATCGAATGCAGTATTCAGCAGGAACGAAAAAGGTGCATATTTCGTAGCACACTAATTTGGAGACGCAGATCTATTAGTACGCAAAGCAACACTAAAGAAGAAATTCCGCTGGCACCGCGAGTACTGCATGGCTTTTGGTCGGCTAGGTACTAAAAGCAGGCAGTGGATTATGCATGTACAAGTTGGCCTGCCACTCTGTGATGATAGTAGTTGGCGAAGTTCCTGATCGCGTGATATTTGCCAAGGCGCTATACCTAAACAGGATACCGGCCATCCTTGCATACACAATCGACTGCCATAGCAAATCCCCTTTTCCCTTCACGTGACATGCTGACAGTATGCATATTGACTTAATTAGGATGATGGTCAGCTCGCGTCTTCCACAGAAATGACCTTAACTCAAGGAATTCGTCACAGATGTTATGTTACAGATTCAAATTTTTTTCACTCCTAAGCATTACACCACGGTGTATATGATGTATGCTGTCGCAGCATGCACTCAAGACATGCCGTTCCATCTTGCAATATCAATTTTATGGGGAAAAATACATCAATCTTCATAAGGAAAACAGGTCCGTAGATTGTCTAATCTCTCTGATCCTGAAATGCTTTACAATTTCAACTCATAAACTGTAGGATGTCTCTCATCTTGAACAAATCTACACCCATGTTCATTTGAGCCAATAATGAAACTTACATTTAGCTCAATATATGCTCTCATCCAAATTGTAGAAATGATTGCAGTCTGAATATCCATTAGGAAGTTATGCTCCACTGATACGATATCACAACAAGACCTACAGCTTCCCTCAACATAGCCGAATCCGTGATTCTCTTATAAGTTCAACATGAGCTTCTCCTCATTAACCTCAACCCTATCATTCCTAAATAATCGCCGCCCTTATCAACTTCCAACCCCTGCCAGAAATATCCCTTCCGGGCCCCATTACACGTCCGCCCCATTCCGCTAGCCGGGATTCCGAACCCCCCAGGAATACAAGCCGCTTATATCACAAATGCTAGCGTAAATTCTTGCCGCTCCCCCATCCATCCCTGTAAAACACCCGCTTCCCCACTTCCCGAACGTCAGCAAATATCACCCACCCGCTCCGTGAATTTCAGCAATTCTCGCTTCCCCACCCCTTGCATGTAATCGGTAGTCACTTACATATTGGACAACGATCAAGCGTGCAAAGGAAGGAAGTAAGTGTTCGACGTGCTGCTACCCAGAAAGAACCACAACAAAAGATCAAGATTAGGCGCGGAAGGCTCCCCAATAACTTCTGATCAACGCACAAGCGACACAGCCTGACTCCCCAACAACGACCCCATCTTTTGAAGCATCGTATCTCGCGTCTCCAAGCTACAAACCTACAATTCCCTTCTCAACCCACGAAACCGCTTCCAAACTCACAGCCCTCATTTCGTGAATACATATTCCCTGGAATATCCAGAGTCTGACACAAAGTCCTGCGTCCGGCGGAAATTCTAGTCACAGACTCGAGGAGCTAGCGTTGATGTCACAACCCCAGAGGCAACGAGCGTATAAGTAGTTACAACCCGACCCCCAAAGAAACCTTGCGTAAGCCAGCACCTAGGTATACAAGATCTAGTACCAGCATTTCACAAAAACCCCCTTCCTCGGTCCGGCCCAAATACCTCGTTCGTCCAGTGTGATGTTTTTTTCAGTATCCCAGAAATCAAACTCATAGGAGTCAAGTTTTCAACGTCATCCTTCATTGTCTCGTAACCTAGTGGTATTTATTCTGCGTATTATACGGGTTTGGAATACAACTACGTATATCCTGGGCTTAACCCTGCCAGTTCCAAAAGTTAAGTAGGTATGTAGTACGTTTCGGTTTTGGATAATGAAGCCTGCGTCGGACCGCAGTAATCCCAACATAGAATCGAACCCGCTTCGTAGGAATTTTGCTAGCAATCTAGCCGAGGTAGGATCGTAGCGGCTTGACGGCATGCCAGAGTTGCTTCCTGGAGGACGAATCGCAGTATATTGAGGCTCTGCCAAGACAGCATCATGTTGGGACAGTGTATATGGGCTTGCAGGCAGGTAATCGGCGTGTGCCTCTAGATGAGAATGCTGTTACAGTCTGATCTAGTCATTCTGAAAGACAGTAGAAAGATCCCGTTGTGATGGGGGGAGGGCATTCTTGGTAACAAATGTGTATTTATCCCACCTACAAAGAAGTAACCACAGTACTCTGCATCAAACGAAGAGGAAGCGATGAGTACACTCACTTGTCTGTATTTATCTCTGAATCGTAAAAGCGCGGTGCATCTGTCACCACATGTACATGCAGTGTGTACGGTGATACTCTTGAGTAACATACAAGTCGAGCTCTCCTTGCAACGCAACGTCTCTGGAAACGGATGACGTGCCTTCTGGATCTCGGTAGAATGCCCAATCTTTCTCGGCTAGGAACTCTTCCATGAGCTTTGCGTTATAGCACTCTGGTAACTGCCACGCGAAGCTGAGAATGTCGAACTTGCATCCTCGACTCTTCGCTTCTGCTGGTGTGAAACCACACTTTGGCCAACTCTCGTCATGAGATGGAGATGAATTTCCGCGAGGTGCAGAGGCTTCTTGGTAAGGTGAAGATTCGTCTTTATACGGTGAAGAGGTATCTTTGTAAGGCGACTCGTTCCCCATTGTAGTTGCGTGTGATATATGGGAATTGGGCGCATTTTTAAGCTGCAGAAGGGTGACAATGAGCAATGGTGTTGTGATCATCCAGCGGATTACTCCAAGGATCGTTTTGATATGTCCAGTCCAAAAAGCGGATCGTTGACGGTGGTCTTCGCGACGCTCTTCGCCATCTCCACAAGAATCATATTCTGTAGATGATATGCGTCCGTAATCATAGTCCTTAACTTCAGACATGCTTCGGTGATGAGATTAACCTTTAATAAGGGTTACGTAGGGTGTTAGTTGTGAATACATACGTAGTGTGGTAGTGTTGGTTAGGAGAGAATCAAACTGCTTGATTGATGTAAAGTGTAGCGAGGTTCAAGTGAATCTAACTTGTAGGGCTGGCATGCCTAGACCCTAACTGCATCGCAACTATCATCGTTTCATGGCCTTGCATACTATACTTGGTAAAATCGCTGTTGCGCTTATGAAAACCAAGAAATCTAGCAAGGTGTTGATCCGATGCGATCCTACTTCAGATATTTGTCTCAATGCATGGCGCCTTAAGACAGACGGACACCAATCATGAGTACTGTGGTGGTAACCCAAAGTTTTATGTATGGGCCACTAGCAAGGGGATAACACAGGCCGGGGTAGAGAGTAAGAGCTATACTATGTATGTATATGGAGTGTGGCCTCCGTTGAGATTATCAAGAACAGCTTAGTGTTCTTCTGTAATGCATCAGGTATAGAGTTATCTAAAGAAGAGCCTAATCATCATTTAGTGCCTCCACAAGACACAACTTTTGCATAGTAGGACAGTATACGTGACGTATTACGCAGATAGGCACAGAGTATATTAGCTAGAGTGAATTAAGACGAATCATCAAGGAGTTAATCAAGGTTCGAACAAGACTGTACACTCTCTGCACGCGACTGTGGCTTCATTGGCCCGAAGGATACCCGATGAATCTCCAAGGGTTGGCCTTCCTGGGCCTCCAGTTCAGAGTATCAAGACAGTATGTTGGCCACTAGGTCTACTGGGAAGACTTGGGAATAATCGAATCAAATCAAGAACCACTAATCTGGGAACCTGTTAGCCGATGTTGTTTTTCTTGGTTTGGTCGTTCCCAAGCCTGCTACTGGGATATCTCCATGGAATAGTGTGCAGAGCTACCTTTATCATGCGGCATAAAATATTCCAATTTTCTACGTAAACTCAATTAAACTCTTGTCTCTATCAGCGGAAGCTGACTCGATCACGCTCTAGAGACTCACTGCGAAGTTGGAATGAAGAAAGGGTTCACCGTGCGAACACAATGTACCGAAACAACTACGACCCGGTACAACTCCGGCGTACGGACGTCAGCGATGTGTTAGGTTGCTCTACTAACTGGGTTTTTTGGGTACTCGGAGAAAGTATGAAGGGTACTGGGTACTCTTATTCTCCATATCCAATACTTTTCCCCTGAGACGTCAGGGTCAGATATAGGATAATTTCAATTAAGCGGAATTTCCAAAGAACGTAGAAGGGACCTCAGGTACTTAGCTGAGTTAAATATAACCGAGGCGATTCAGTACTTACTTAGTATTTATGAGACGAGGAATTAGTGTTTTATGATTCAAGTAATGCTTTCCTAGGATTTTGAGTAGGCTGAGGAGTCACATCGATCGCGCTGGAGAGGGATGCATCTGAAGCAAACACAATCACAACCGAGAAACCCAATAGAAAGAAAAAAGAAATCGGTCCAAAGATTCATATTGACAATTATCGAGGCCTCTCATATTTAGTACATGCACAAAGTCTCAGGATGAGTTATCTACAACAAGACTTTTGTTTCATCCGCATTAACAAACAGTCGTAACTTCCCCCTCCTAACAATCCAGGTAGTACAAGAAAAAGAAAATACATTCCCTCCTAGTCTCTCATCTTACAACGGGGGCGCATTAGGATCCATCATGCACTGGTCCACACGCATAAGCTGCTTTCCAGTCTTCTTAGCAATCTGGATGAACTCCCTGAGGTAGCTGACAGTGCTAGGGTAAAGGTAGTGCAGCACAACCAAGTTACCGCCCTTGTTCACGTCACGCTGGAAGGCAACCTTCTGCTGCTCGGGGGTATCGGTCTCGGCCCACAGCCAGTCCTCGACGTCGACGCTCCAGTTGACAATGTGGGCGTCCTTGCCGACGGCCTTTGTGAGACGCGAGCGCATGCGGGCACCCTCGTTACCGAAAGGAGGACGGAAGTACTTGGATTGGTAGCCGTTGAATTGCGATTTCATAGCCTTAATGTCCTCGTTGTACTCCCAGTCGATGGAGGCGTAGTCGGGGAGACCCTCCATCTTGGGGTGAGTGAAGGAGTGGAGGGCGAGCTGGTGGCCGGCGGCGCTCATCTCCTTGTAGACGTTGGTCAGGTTGGTGGATGCATCGAGGAGAGGAGCGCCAACGGTGAAGAAGGTGACCTTTATGTTCTCCTCGCGGATGATCTTGAGGACCTCCTGGGCGAGGTCAGGCTGGCCGTCATCAATGGCAAAGGCGAAGGAGTTGGGGCGCTTGCAGGCGAAAACAAGGTTGCCAGTCTCATCCTTGCTGGGGATCTTGACGGTGGATGGGACGGATGACACAATCTCAATGAGGGAGAGAGTGACGGACTCCTTCGTGTGGAAACCCTTGAGGGCGAAACCGACAACACGGCTGAGGTTGATGTTGAAGTGGTTGATGGGAATATAGATGTGACCGTTCTTAGCATAGCGCTTGGCCTCAGCAGAGTCCCAGGTCTCAGGGTAAGGGGCAATAGCGGAGTCACACTTGCTGTTGTGCTGCTGGAAGGCGATAGTGAAGTCGGTGGTACCAGAGTAAGCAATGTGAAGGTAAGAGCCCTTGTACTTGGTGAAGTCGGAGCATCCACCGGACACCTGAGTGTAGAAAGCATAGTCAGCATCAGGCGAGGTGATGGTGAGCTTGTTGCTTTCGTATTTGAGAGTCATGCCCTCGTCACCACCGTGCCAGTTGCCCATGGCGTTGGTGTTGGCGTTGGCGAACCTGTCGATGACGAGGCCAGTAGCAGCAGCATTACTGGGTGCAGGGACAGTGGCGGTAGAACCAGAGTCGGAAGGAGTGGGTGGAGGAATGAACTCTCCAGAGTTGCCACAGTAGAATGCCATGGGGCCAAACGAAGTGGTACCAGTGAAGCCAGAGAAAAGGACGGTGGTAAGCTTGGCAGTGTTGAGACCTGGGAACTTGCTGAAGGGAATGGTGTAGAGCTTCTCAGAGCCGTTGAACTCCCAGCCCAGATCCTTGGAGGAGGCATAGAACGACTTGGCCTTGGTCGGGTCGCAGTCGTCGGAAGAGTCAAGCTGGATGTTGAGCGAGGCGCCCTGGGGAGCCGTGATGCGGAGAGAAATGCCGTTGTATCCCTTGGCCTTGGCGTCAACACAGCGGAACTGGCTGTAGAAGTAAGAGCCAGCCTTGGGAACAAACTCAACACGGTTCTTGGCTGGCTTTCCAACGGTGATAGAGGTCATGGTGCTATCGTCGGAGGTGGGGAACCCCATGGCGTTGTAGAACAGGAAAGTCAGACGGGATTGGGAAACCCAGTCATCGATTACCAAGGGGGCGCAGGTGCCAGTGGCAGTGGGGACGGGGACGGTCTGCATGGTAGTGCGAGTCGCGCTCGTCGAGGTGGGGTTGCCTCCAGAAGAGCTGCACCCGAAAGCAATCTTGCTGATTTGCCATGTGGTGCTTGAGGAAGAAAAGGTAGACCAGACGAATCCAGTAATGGCATTGGCATTGGCACCGGAGAACTGGGTCAGAGGGATAGTGATGGTCTGGGTGTTTCCAGTCAGACCAGTCAGAGTGACCCACTTGGACGAGTATGCAGCATCTGAGCAGCTGCCCTTGGTCTGGATCTCCAGGGTTGCAGAGCCCTGGGCGGGGCCCTTGATCTGGAAGGTGATTGAGTTGTATCCATTGGAAGAGGCAGCCTGGCATGGGAGAGTCTCGTAGAAGTAGGAAGTGGCGTTGGGCCTGAAGGAGAGAACACCGTTGGCGGCTGAGATTGAGGGCATGGAAGAATCATCTGTGATAATGAGTAAATGTGTGAATTGTTTTGGGGACAAAATAAAAACGAACCGCTGGTCCAGGTGCCCAAGCTGTTCTGCTTGGAAGACCACTTTGAGAAGTCGTCAATCTGAAGGGGTCCGCTGCAGGCTGCATTGACAGCGTGGGTAGCAAGTCCGGCCGCGAGGCCTATTAATGTAGTAAGATACATGATTGGTGAAGGTAAGCGAGTGTGATGCAAAAGCGAATGTACAGAAGTCTAGGACTTCCAGGGACGGAGAGTCGCGATGCCCTTGGGATTGAAGGAAGGGCAATGAGAGCAGACGATAACTCGTAAAGATCGCTTTCGGCGCGAGGCTCCTATACATATATCTTCAGCTCCGACACGGCGGTAGCAGAGATTGGACTAGCGAGCTGGGCATGCAAGCCCTTTCCTGGGCAGCCCTGGCGTAGCAGGAACGGCACGAGCTATTTCGGGTAGACTTTTTCTAGGCGAATGCAGATCATGGGTGGAACGGGCGTATGGGCGCTGGCGGTTTGCTGCGATGCGCGACTGGGGCGTACGGATGTGGACGCCATGCACCTATTGCCTGCTGGGCGTTTGTGGGGCACAACATCGATATCACTTTTCCATACATGTGCAGTCTACATGGGCATCCAGAGCGCCGTCATCCGAGTAGTATACTTCCACATGTACATCTGTGACGGCGCCTCAACGGTACGACCTTGTCTTGTCCAAAGCACATGGCGATGGAAATGCTCCATCATGGCGTTCTCGACTTTCCGACAGACTGCTTGCCGGCCCCGGATGCGATGGCCATGGCTGAAACCATCCACATCTGTTCTCTACTTTAGTCACGGCAAAGATACGAGAAGCCATACCTTGGCTTTGAACAGAGGCGAGCGGAAAGACTTGGCCATGACGTTCGGTTGGGATGTTGTGTGTGAGAGAGCACAATTGGGGGGCTGCTGTTGGCGAGACGCATGTCGGCATTCTAATTACCATTTCCTTTCTTTTTTTTCGACCTGCTGCGGTAACAACACGTGAGATTTCAGTATGTGCCTTGTCAAAACGGCCTCGTCTCTGCGGAAGCAACGGTGCCTGTGCCCGGCAGGGTGGTGGGCGTTTGGTGCACCTGTCGGACCCGCACACAATACGATGGTCGCCTGACAGAACAGCGCATTGCCGGTACCAGGCGGAGCGGGGATGGCGCATAAAGTATACGTCGATATAGCGTTTTCCCCAAGTGGTGCAATCTGCCGACAATAATGGTGTGCTGCTGCGAGTCGTCCTCATCAACAGCACACTGGGCCAAACCCGCGCCTCTCCCGTCTTACCGCGACGCCCGCCGAACCAGCCGTCGGCTCTGTCGGCTGCGTGCACGCAACCAGCTGCTTGCCTCTGTCGAAATCCATCTCTTGCATCGTATGCGCAATGGTGACATAGTGTTGCCGACGAGCAATCTGTCGCTGACCGAGCAATCTTCTTCCGCTCCCCCTGCCAAGGCGAGGCAGCCAAATAGCGCATCCAGCCCGGCTCTGCATGTTTCGTCCTTCTCCGCCGCCGCCCAAAGGGGCTAGCGTATTGCCAAGAGCGGCTCCATCCCAATCTCTCAATGGCGGCTGTGCTGGAGTAAGGCCCAGGATGCGACTCAAGGCTGGCCGACTAATGCTTGCTTCTCTCGATACGGCAACCCTTTCCAAGGCCATCTCCCATCCCCAATCCATGGTTCATTGCACGCTCCCACCGCCAACATCATCATACCGCGGAAGAAAAAGCAGAAGCAACGACAATTTCTCGAGCCCTGCAGTGGACACCCAACACAGGGCTCAAGTCCCAACCATCCAGCATAAAAAAGCAGATACTTCCCAACAGCAGTTGGCTATGACGCCGTCCTCTACCCCCCAAAATTAGCTTTGACCACACAAGTCTTCTATACGTGACGACAAGCGAGAATGGTCCGCCAAAGATGATTGTCCAACACAGTCATAGATAGATGGATTTTGCTATCGATATTGCTACACCCAGGCCCTCCCCAGACACCGAACTGTGTTTCAAGTACAGCGGCTATCGGCTCATATCTTGGTATAAACGCAAATAGCAGCGGGACATGACTGACATGATTTTCCCCCAGGACCACAAATTAACGTTTGAATGATGGCAAAGACAAGACATCTAGCATGTGCCAAATATATTGTTACATGGCCGTCCAATCAAAATAGAGTTTTAAAGAACCGATCGTGCGATATTCGCAAAAAAAAGCATGTTGGTTTTCCAGGCTACAAGACTACGGGTTTGGTCGTACGTAGATACCCTGAAAATCCCTTTATCCCTTTATCCAGACTTTCTGTTGAAAGCTATATCTGGGTAACGGTAATGGCGATCAGGTTGCCCAATCTTCCCCAGATAACCCTTATCCAATGCACTACTCACCAATAAATCACCTCGAACTCTCACCCTTTTTAACTACTACCGCCCCTCCTTCACCCCATCAACCCACACATCCACCGCCTCATTATAAAAGCATAGATATCCCGCAATCAACCCGCTCTCCATCGTCGGATACCGATAGTACCACACCAAATCTTTGTACAACTTGCCATTGATATTAACGTGATAGTACTCTGCCTGTCCCTTATACGGACACAACGTCGTCGTATCGCTGGGAATCAGATACTCCCATTGCACGCTGGTAGGCGGAACGTAGTACCGCGTTCTCAGCGTTGTTTCTAGTAAAAATAGCGCACTGGTGGTCTCGGCCAGCGTCACGCCGCCGAGCGCTACTTTGATGCTGCGGTATGACGGCAAAATGTCAATGCGTTTGTAGGGGTCCTTAGGGTGACAGTAGATGCGCGTGTCTTCTTCGAACCACTGGTCCATGGCGGGAAAATCTACCTTGACGAGGTCTTGGAGTGCGCCGGAATGGAAAACAAGCATGCGGTTTGTGCTGCGCGTGCCGCTGGTTAGCTTGTAGAGGTGTGCGGTTCCGGAGGTGTAGTCGATAACTGCGTCCGCGAACAGTTTTGCGTCTCTGGTGAAGTCTTCAATGGGGACATAGTATCTTGACTGTATTAGTTGAGTGTAGTCTTCCGCATGGAGAGGGCGCTGGAGGTGTACTGTGGGTATCGTAGGTCAAGTTCCCACACGTGACGTGCCTTGGTAGTATCGAACACATATTTCCCGTTAAAAAGGCCGCGGACACGTCGACTTGTTGGCTCGATCCTCTTTGGCCCATCGCGAATAAGCGTCTGAGCTAGCTTTACCAAACTATATTCGTTAGTGACGACCCCTTGTAATGTGTGCTCTGGTGAAGTTACTCAGCGGTTGAAGAAGCCATTGCTAGTCCTTGGTTCTAGACCAACGCGAGTTGTCTTGCAGAAACAATTCCTCCTTTTTAAAGTAAATAGGAATGAAAACCAATGCTGTTTATGTATTCGGACTGGGAGTGGTGATGTCGCCATGGAAGCGGGGAAAGGTGCAGGTCCGGCAGGAATAGCCGAATGTGCTTACAAAACCATAACGGCTACATGGCGCGTATATCGTCATTGATGGTGAGCGTTCAACCTATTTCTAACATGTTTTGGGAAAAATTGTGTCGTGGGATCTTAATATCTGGGTTAAACTTGATGTGATTTCGGTAACATCTGTAGAGATTACTCCTAGTCTAAGATGGATATGAAGTACTTCACATTCAGATGCCCCGGACCAATGTACTGCATCGGTACACGTTCTCTCCCACAAGTTGCCATTATTTTCTGAGGCTGCTAACTCGGATGGATATTCGAAATGATGTGCTTGTGCATGTTTCGGGTAGATGATCGCACAGTGATGTAAGGCGATTCCTGGCGTTATGGAGTTTATGTGCCTGATAACCCACTTTTCAAAACGGCACATCTATTTTCTTAGATTGCGTGGATGGTGTCTGGGAATGCGACAGAAGATTTTTGAGATTGCTAGAATGCGATGATTGAATGGGGTGCATTCATATTCGTGTATATCTAAAGATCGATTTTGTTAATTGATATCCTCTAGTTCAAATAGATTCCCGTTTCCCGTTTCCATTTAGTATTTTACTTTTATAACATCTTTCTAACTAGTCAGTAATAGTTTGGAGTTGACGGTACTCTCAATAATCTTCATTTTCATTGTTCAAAGCTTATCGAGTTTGACATCTTCCGCCATCGTTTCTTGCTCCATCAGTGTTGTATATCTGACCCTAAGGCGTGTCAAACATCTCAAGTGATGCAAAACTTTAGTTACTTCAGTACAATGGTAGTGAAGGATGGGTGTATGCTCTTTTGTTTGTAATGTAAAGGAAGTTGTAATTATGTGTTAATCTACTAGTACAAAAGCACTACGACTCGCGGATAAAAGTTCATCGATGACTAACAGTGATCTGTAATCCCGCAGCAAACTTAGAAGATTTTTTTACATGTAAAAACTATTTCTGTCATACTGGATCCTCAAATGCCTCGATTTCAATATTAGAGAACAAGGCGAAGACTCGTATTTCGGAGTTTTTTTTTTGGAAAAGCTCCTTGGAAAGTAAATTCAGCAATGAAACTATAGTTATACAAGAACCAGAGGGGGTGAGTTTCTTTGCGTCTTCTTCAACTTACATAACTAACCAAATACTTGTGGGAAGTAATTCCCCGCTGATGCCATCAATCTTCAATCAATTTTCAGTGACGAGTTTTATATCTTTGAAGTTGCTTTGCATATATCGGTGCCAGAAAAACCTTAGCAGCCAGCAAAACTATATCTTCGGCATGAACATGCCCCGTTTTCTTGCTCGACGCATCCTTCAGCATTTGTTATGAAGTATTCTTACATCAGCAAGCAACGGTCGGATCTCTTGCCGGCTTGTTATCTTACCACACGTGGGCATCACTACAAAACAGGGGTGCCCCTGCCAAGTCAGCGTCTCCCTCAGGTCTCGTATGTGTGTATGGGCCTGTAAAGAGATTCTTTCTACAAAGGCCCCTGGGGTTGATGTTGAGCAGCAGCGGGAGACGTGGGGAAAGGATTAGCGCGCCGGCGGCCTTACCGCTTGTGGACTAGCCATTCGCGTGTTGGGCCCGACAGACTCAGGGAGCCGGGCTGGACTGGCGCAGGACGACAACCGACGTGTGGACCAATGCGCCCTCAACGCTGCCTGCAACTACATACACCACCTTTACCACCACCACAGACCAAAGGGCTGTCCAATGTGCCACGGCGACGTCGCCCGCCCATCCAGTGCCCGCCCCACGTCATAATCCAGCCCCTCTAACTTGTCCATTGACCGCCATCTCTTCGCCCCCGCGACGACGGTGCCTTGAGGGGGCTATAGCGATAACAGGATGCTGAGAACAGTGGCTGGCCGCCTGGCGCGACGGCCTTGGAGATTTGTCTTGCCCGGCTTGCTATTCATCTTCTTCTTTTACTCCCTCCCGCACCACACAGGGTCGCGTACACAGGGGCCCGTACACAAGGCCAAGACTAAGTCGTTTTTTCCGCCTCTGGAGACAAAAGCCGCCAACTCGATTGAGCTCGACTACTGCAAGAATTTCCCAACCAAGCTGCTCGAAGAAGTGCAGGTCGTACTCAAGGTGGCCTCGGACGGCGCACACGAAACAAAAGCGCACCTCAACACGGTTTCGAGCTGCATCACCAACCTGATCATAGTCGGCGACAGGGACGAGCGACTAGGCGACCGGCAAGTCATTGATATTTTAGCGGAGCTGCCTAAGAGCTACCAAAAGGATAACCTCGATTTTGAGGCTTATGTCGCGCAGAAGAAGGCACACGAAGGGGGCGAGACAGTCAAGGGACAACAGCGGTCGTTCAAGCTCGACCGTTTCAAGTACCTGCCCATGGTGGACAAGGCGTACATCACCAACCCAACCGCAAAGTGGTTTGTCTTTGTCGAGTCAGACGTCTACCTTTTCTGGGATACGCTATTCCGGCTGTTAAGCCAGCTGGATCCCTCTGAGCCTCATTACATGGGCGAACCACACAAAGGCTCTGAAGGCCGGCAATTCGCCTACGGTGGGGCGGGCATCGTCCTCTCACAGGGACTGGTAAGGAAACTTATCCCCGCAAAAACTGTTGGATCGACAGAAATCCCGCGCGAAAATCGCCTGAGCGTCCGATATGAGAACTGGGTCAAGGAAGAGCAGCGCGGTGACGCTGTGCTAGCCTATGCCATCCAAAACGCGACAGGACATAAGATAGCGCCCATGCATCCCACGTTTGCAAGCGACAAGATCAAAAATGTCGTCACTACAAAGGAAAGGTGGTGTGTCCCCATGCTTTCGCTGCACCAGGTCAAGCCGCAGCAGATGGAGGATCTTTGGAAGTGGGAGCGGACCCGACCATACAACACTGTGGGTCTTTTGTCCCGTACGCGCTGATGCACTCTGCTAACATGATGGTCACAGAAACCGTTTACCTACTCATCATTCCTCTCATACACACACGCCTTCCTCTCCCAAGGTCCCAGCCGCGAATGGTGGGACAATCTCTCGACCGCGCCCGTTCCCAACGACCGCCCTGCGCACTACAACGCTGGTTCTTGTGGTTCCGAATGCGCCAATGACAACAATTGTTTACAATGGTCATATTCGCAGACGGTCTGCCGCCATGCCGACTACATCAAGCTCGGAGACGCGGTAAATCGAGAGAATGGTGGACAGGGTGAATTCGTCAGCGGTTGGGATAGTGCAAAGCTGCGCGCAATGGGATTTGGAGTTGAGGGAGAAAACGGACAACGAGAGTTCTACGCAGGGTGTGAGGAAGCTACCTGGCTTACTCCAAAGGCAGGTTAGACTGGACGAGGGAGTATACTGGGGACATAGAGTACATAATGTTCAGGCCGTGTATAGGGAGGCGTTTGCGGTTGCTTGTCAGCACGTTCATGCATGGCGTTTTAGGTTGGCACACGATTTGGGTATGCGAAGCACGGTAAGCAGCGCGTTGGCGGAACACGATACCGCATATGACTGGGACAAAGACGGCAATTAGGACATGTTGTTGTGAACGTCGAGATTGGGGACGCGTAGATGAGCATGTATTGAACACGGCTTGACCACCTGCTCCCCTTGGCGCAATCTAGAATCCGCTCTTGTCCGGATCATATCAGATAGTAGAAGACAAATGTAGCTCGACTATAAGCTGGTATACGCCAGGTATTACAGCTGCCGCCCACGCTTTGGAGCCCTAGTAGAGCTTTGTGACCATGAAGCCGCGACTGCGAGCGGTTAGCGGCGCACAACTTGGAGCTCGGAGTGCGGGCCTCTCCCCCATTTGGAGCAACGGGACGTGTGGAAACTTTTGCATCCGGAAGCTATATGTCGGCTTCCCTGCTGAATTCATGAGTGACATCGCCAGCAATCGCACGCAACGCGCATCCCGTTCGTCGAACCGCTTGTCACCTTCACTGAACGAAGCGCTTGGTCGTCTTCGCGGCCCTTGCTTACTCTTGGCGACGCTGGCGTGTTTTACGGTGCTATTCGGGAGTTCCCTGGACAATTTTGCTGGCGGAGCAGGCCCAGTCCATGATACTCTGACCAGGGCGATGAGGAATCCAGTGTGTCAAGGGCAAGAGTAGGACGCATGCTGTTACATTTAGTACACACGCACACACACAGCTAAGCTCATGCGCAGGAGTAACAAGCAACGCGCAGGAATTGCCCTCTCCGCAACCATGGTCACCTGCGCGGAGCAGTGCTTCATCTCCACTTGTACACTACGTATACACGTTAGTCGATATTAAATGGGCTTCTCGAAAGCCTTGGCCCCAAGCAGCGGGTGGCCGGACCGCTTGTCAGTGCACTAAAAGCTACACACTAAGTGGTGTTGACTTTACCCCACAGCCCAGCGACAAGCCGTGGTAAGGCGAGGATTCACCCTTCCCATATTAATGCGGCCCTACTCTGACGTTGCCGGACATACTGTGGAACGCGCAAGGTGCATGAGTCCCCTGTTTTCATAGGCTAGCGATCCCGTTGAGTCGACTACCTGCAGATGAAAGGTACAATGAAACCCTCTATTTCGGCGAGCAAAAGGCGCCGCGGCGGACGCATGCTGTGCTTACAGGCAATATCGAAGGTAAAAGTATATTCACTAGGATAATTGCAACATAGCTTGGTATTCCATCGACTGCTATAAAGCGAAAGCTCAGCCCAGTGAAACCGTCTCCACAACACCAACTGCATCCACAGTCTCGACGACACTTCTATTCTCAGCAATCATCATGTTCACTAAGACACTCTTTTCCATCGCCCTAGCGGCCTCTGCTGCTCTTGCTGCCCCCGCCTCAGGTGGCGCTGTTCCCAAGTGCCCCATCGTTTTCGATGGCCGTGTTCCTCTCAACGCCACTCTCGAGTCTTTCGATTCCGCTGCTACCAACACCCTCTTCAACGCTGGCTTCGTCAAGGGCAACAACTTGACCTGGTCTCAGATTCTCAAGTTCCCAAACGTTGGGGCCTCGCGCTTCGATTGCGGCTTCAAGCCTCTTGAGCTCACCATCTCTGATGCATCCATCTTCATGAAGCAGGTCGGATTCCGTCGCGCTGAGCTCCAGTTTCTCAAGGATGCTGCCGATGGCGAGGGTGGTAAGGGCGTCAAGACCCTCCACTGGAGTGTCAAGCAGAATCCTCAGAGGGCCTTGAACCTGACCCACGAGTACCTGAACGTGTGGCACGAGGCCGCTGATTTCAGCAACAACCAGATCCAATTCCAGGCCGGAACCCTCATTGGCAAGAGCGATGCCGACAAGAGCAGCTTCAAGATTCTCGACCGCACCAACAAGCAGCTTTGGGCTACCCCCATTGACTTCACCAACTGGCAGAACTTTGCCATGACTCTCAACTACGTCAAGAAGTAAGTTTATCTGAAAAAGTGCTTTACAATGATAGCGAAATACAGTACTAACATTCATCGTAGCGAGGTTACCATCTTCTACAGCAAGGGCAAGAGTGCCCTCAAGAAGGTCGCCGGCCCCATCACCACTGACCTTTCTGGTGGCGGCCAGTACCACTGCGGCATGCTCAAGAAGCCTACTGGTACCTCTGACGTTGCCAACGCTGGTTTCCAGGAGTCTCCTCTTGATGAGAGCCAGATCTACGGCGGTCTCTTCCTCGAGGACTCTTCCAATGGCTGTGTTTCTCTCTAAATCAGCGGTTGCCTCACGGCAACACGGAGAGCTTGGGGTCTCGAGATGGACATGGTCAGGGAACAATGCTGGTGCATAGTAGATTTTAGAAGTGCATGTGGATCCGTGTAGATTTGGACTTTTCTAGTGTGAGAATCTCGAGGTTGTGTTTTTAGTGCTTGTACATAGATATGCACAACCTCGGGATTTAATTACATTTTTTACGGATGCTATTCTACTAAGTGTATCTTACCGTGCATTACTTATGAAAAATAGGTGAGACTTGCGACGTTGTTTTAACATACAAGGATGCTACTGCTACTACTCGATACCCGGCCTTGGTATTTCCTATAGCGCTTACGAAATAGATGAGGGAACGGCCTACTAGCTCATCTTCTATATTGCCCGCGAAACATATGAATCAGTAGCTTGTCATGAATCGATCATGCGATCTCTAGTGTCTTAGCAGGTAATCACAACAACAGGGGTGCGTAGAAATAGAAAAGTATGGCGAATACATATTGCCATGAATCGAATGCCTACCTAATTCGGACTAGCTCAGATCACCCGCAGGAATGATGGCATCACACATCTCGAGTCTAGCCTACCAAAATGACTCTACTGTCGTCTAGTACGCAGAATGTGACTTCCTTTTCACCAAGAGCGCAACGGCCATTTACATACGTACCCTTCTAGAACCCTGTGAATATGTCTGGAGCGACAAGTTCAAAAGAAATCGCGCCGTCGATTGACGTGAAAAATCTCAGCTATGCCTTTCCTGATGGCTCGAGTGGGCTCAAGGATGTGTTTCTCGACCTGCCGCCGGGCAGCAGAACATTGCTGATCGGAGGCAAGTAGCATCCAAAAGACTTGTAACAATATACCAAGAGCAAGGTCACTAACATGGTGCAGCCAACGGTGCGGGTAAAACCACATTGTTGCGTCTCCTCTCGGGCAAGCGCATGGCCCCCGCCAACACCGTCCACATCTCCGGTATTGACCCTTTCAAGATGGGCTTGGAGGGCGTGACATATCTCGGCCTCGAATGGGTGCTGAACCCCATTGTCCGCACCGACATTGATGTTCCTACGCTCCTTTCCTCGGTCGGCGGCGACCACTATGTCGAGCGCCGTGACGAGCTCGTGCGCATCCTCGACATCGACTTGAGCTGGCGCATGCATGCCGTCTCGGACGGAGAGAGGCGGCGCGTGCAGCTCGCTATGGGTCTTTTGAGGCCGTGGACAATCCTGCTGCTCGATGAGATTACAGTAGACTTGGATCTGCTATCGCGCAGCAACTTTCTCAACTTCTTGAAAAAGGAGACGGAGACAAGACCTTGTACGATTGTTTATGCGACGCATATTCTGGATAACCTTGCTACATGGCCGACCCATCTGGTACATATGAGTCTGGGCAAGGTGAAGAAGTGGGGGAGCACAGAGGAAATGAATGTCAAGGTTGAGGCGGCTGGGGGCCAGCAATACACGGGGAATAGTCAGTTGGGCGAGCTCGTGCTCAAGTGGCTCAAGGAAGATTTGGATGAGAGGGGACCGAGAAATGGAAAGGGAGAGGGTCTGAGTTATCAAAATTTAGAAGGCAAGGGCGGGTATGGTGCAGAGAAGAGGGTGGAAGATTAAAGAACGAGTGCAAGGAGGGCAGCCAAACTGTGGCTTCAACAATGCTCCACAGTTTGTTAAGGGGTTAACATGCGTTTTTATCAAGGTGGAAACTCAACGATGATACCCCCGTTTCCATACTTCAACATGGGTACAAGATGGTGCTAAAGAAGATTTTTGTAGATCTTATGTTCATGAGATATTCAGCCCATTGCATTGCACTACCATTGAGTCTTGTCTCGCTTCTTTCCATACGCTATAATTCGGACGATCATGAACAAAGACTTCTTCGAATAGATGAATACACACTGAGCAGAATGGGTACAAATACCTCATGGGTATACATGAGCCGGGATTTCCCGGTATCACAGGGCTCAATTAGGGACAAGACAACGAGGAGACACTTGTACACAAAGTGCGACAGGGACTACACGTGCAATGGTAGACGAATCACATGTGTCTGACATATTACACCACGTGACCTAAGCAGCTCGTGCATATTTCGCGTTTGCCACCCCACGCGTCACCCGCCCGTCCGCACAATTTGATGCCGGGAACGTTCAAGTCTGTTACTCACCACCTGCGTCTTGCTGATCATGACATGCATGCTATCGATAACCCAGTCCTAGAGTACTAGAGAGCACATTCACACTGAGCGGATGCTTTCGGATCCTTGCCGAAACAAGCCGCCGTCGCGCTATGACGATCGTCATCCAAATCACGGCAATTCCCATTACTTGTTGAGAAACACATCTCCCGTGTAAACGGAATTCATGCATCGTACGCAATCCTACTCAATCCTTCTCTAAGCCGTAAAAGAGCCTTTCCGCGTTGTTCCCCTTGAAACACGACACACGCTCAAGTCAGCGGCAGCCACTTCACCATGGCAGAACAGGAAACCAAAAAGGGTGGTTTCCGGGCCATGTTTGGCATGAAATCTGGTAAAGAAGCAAAACCGCAGGGCGCGCGAAAAAAGCTTTCCAAGAAAGGATCACGAAGCGATATGCTTGGAAAGCTTGACTCGACCGCCAATGTGGGTAGGACTGCACGTCAAGACTCTGGTAGTTTCACCGACGAAAGAAACGGCTCAACCGTAACTCAGTTTGGCCTTCCGGCGTATGATGATGTTATTGGGGTTGCACCGCATGCATTGCGCGATAACCCGTACACTGCCATCAATGCTCTCACTGACACGAGCAATACACATCTCTTTGTTGATTTGCAAGCAGCCGACTATCGTCGCAATTCAGAGGGACAGCCACAATATGCCGCACCACTATATCACCCACAGAGCTCAAGGTCAGGATCTCTGCCACAGATACGTAGCGAGAATATGCATCCGTACTCGCCGCCGAAAGCGCAGCCTTCGAAACTCAGCAAAGCGCATCGAGCACCCTCGGCACCCGCAAGAGCAGATGATATTCTTGATAAGGATACGGGAGAAAGAAAGGACTTGACGGAGATGATGCATGCATTTACATATATCGATGGAGTAGACACCATTGAAGAGGAGAAAGACGACGAATCTCTCCTTTACGACCCTTCACGACCCGATGGAACGGCAATGCTTGCCAGTGCATCGCCCGAGGTGTGGCTGCGCATTGCCGACTTTTTATCGCCCTTGGATGTTGCCAATTTATCATCAACATGTCGGACCATGTATGCTCGACTAGGCAAACACCCATACAAACTTCTTCTGGACCCAATGCACCGCACACACCGATTAGACTTCCTACTCGCCATGGACCCCAAGATGCCACGTCATCTCTTCTGCTTCCCATGCGCTCAATGGCATCTCCGAATCCAACCCGGCCTAGAATCGCTGAAGCCCCAAAACGTACTCAACCCCCTCTTCGAATGCCCAAACATGACAAACATCCACATGCCCCCTCCCCGCATCCGTATCACAGACGGCCGCACCCTCCCCTTCACCTTCATCCAACTCGCCCGCCGAAACTGGGCCCACGGTTCCGACTACGGTATCCCACATCAATCTCTCGCGCGCCGCTGGAAAGACCCGTATTCCGACTGGACCCACGAATCCGCCTACCACATCACCGAAAAGGGGCACGTCCTACTGCGCGTCCGCTCCCAGCACCACGTCCAAGGCGGTCTCACAGACGCAGCAAAGCGGCTCCTTCTCTTCAGTCGCGGCGACTACACACCATATTTTAGCGTGTGCGCGCACTGGAAACACGGGATCCTAACCTCCATCCCCAAATGCGCCCTATCGCACATCCCCTATGCGAGCGAGAGCGACACTACCGCCCTCGACAAGTTCAAAGAACGCAACCTCGGCAAGAAAATCCTCGGTATGGTTCCCCTGTGCTCAACCTGTCGTCCCATGCGCCGCTGTCCCAAGTGTCCCACTGAATACCTCTTCGAACTTAAACTTGTGGAGGATAAGGCCGTCCGGAGTTATGAGCAGGGTCGCTTCAAGCAGGCGCTCGTTGTGACGCGCTGGAGCGATCTGGGGCCCGCGCAGAGTCCGCTGGATGCCCAGTGGAGCGCCATCACAGGGGAGAACGACGGGTATGACAGTTTCCAGGAGATTGGGAGGAGGGCGGTTAGTGGCGTGTTTGAGAGCGCATTTACGGATACGATTCCCGGGCAGAGGGTGTTGAGTATGAATCCGCAGAGTGTGACGGCGAATGAGGAGGCGGGGGATTGGTATTAGATTGATATGACACTTTATTTTGAAGGAGATATTGAAAGACATATTCCCTTGATGAAGAGCGGATAAGAGGTTACATTTCTTTTCTTCTTTTCTCAACTCCAATTTCTGACTACTATGTCGCTTTGCCAGACGTTCAACTCGACAAAACTCCGTGCTATACATCCACAACTCCTATCGCAATGCACATGCTGGTCCGTTGCCGATCAACTAAACACATCTACCCACCACCCTAAAATTCTTATGGCGCCCGCACCACTTTCCTGCCTGTAACCTCGTATCGTTTCAATTCTTGCAGGATTTTGGGCGAATCAGCAAAGTCGTATACTTCAACTTTTGGTGTAATCTTGCCCTCGACAGCCATCTGGAGCAGCTCGTCCATTTGCTTCGCGCTGCCGGTAGATGAGCCGCGGATTGTTAGGCCTTTTCTTTCAATTAGCATAGGAGTTCGAGAACCATCGGAGGGGGGAACAACATACCCTTGTTAGCAATGTGAATGGGACTCATAGGAAACATGAAGGTATCCGGTGGCAAGCCTACGCAGACAAATACACCACTGTTCCTGCACAGGTCCGGTGCCTGGATATATGCCTTCTCGCTTCCAGCAACGCAAATGACGCCGTGTGCGCCTTCGCCATCGGTGAGCTCTCTGACAGCCTGTACCACGTCCTGCTTGGCGAAGTCGACAAACGCCACAGCGCCCATTTCCTTTGCGAGTTTTTCTTTTTCAGCCCCGCTGTCAATGGCAATCACCTTGTACCCCTTTATACTCGCAATCTGCACACCGATATGTCCCAGTCCACCGCCCGCACCGACGATAGCCACGAAATCGCCGGGTTTGACCTCCGGCTCGAGTTTGGACACACCACCTGCTAAACTCAAGCCCGCGCACAGAAGCGGCGCTGCAATCTCGCTCTTGACGCCATCTGGGATCATAGTCACAAACTGCGCATCGGCAACGACATACTGCTGCAGCGTGCCCCACACATTCCTGCCCGTGTTCTTCTGCTTGGCACAGTGATTCTCCTTGCCCTGCTTACAGCTACTGCACGTTTGACACGCGTTCCACAGCCACTTGATGCCGACTCTTTTGCCCATCAGCTCCGACGACACATTTGCGCCTAGCGACACTACGGTGCCGACGCCCTCGTGGCCAGGCACTTCGGTGTACTTGCCCGGCCAAGCGAGGTTGTGGCAGTCCGAATGGCAGATGCCGCTGTATTCAAGTTTGACGAGGACTTCGCCTGCGGACGCCTGCTTCACGGCCACGTCGTTCCGGATCTGGAGGACGCAGTCTGGACCAGGGTCTTGGATCCACCCTGCTGTTTGCGTAGTGGGGATTGCGTCGGTGCTCATCTTGGGTGATTGGGAATATTGTGGTAAGAGATTGTGGCAAGAATGAGCGACGGGTTGGCGAAGAAAAAGGGAGTCACGTTGTTTGGATCTCCGAGATAATAGAGAGATAGCAATGGCGGGGTGGACGAATGGAACTGACCCCGCCAATGCCCCACCACAGTATCGTCTTCTCCGTGGACGCACCAATCGGAGCGCGTCAATCTCCGCATCCGAGGTAGTACAGCAGCAGTTCGCAGCAGTCCAGACGCTTGCTGCACCTTGACTAAACGCACTTGTATCCTCGAAGGCTGGGCTTTTATCATTTCCTCTACTGGAAAGTGTTTGAGTTGTGTGCTGGTTGTCCCTCGAGTGGTCTAGTAAGAAGTTGAGTGTATACATGTTGGCGGCGGAGAAGGCAGAGGAAGAGAGGAGAAACTGGGTTGATAGTACGACCGGTGTTATGGCCAAGGTATTCACAGCGATACCAGAAGAGGCCAGGAATTTTCATGTATGAGAGCCCTGCATTTGGGATGGGAATGGGAAGGCAGGGTAGGGGGAAACGGGGGTTCCAGCATATTAGTACACAATGCCCCGCGACGAGAATTTTTGAGAAACTTTACTGTTCGCGACATTACAAGGTTGACAGTTCAAAATGAAGCTTACTCATTGTACTTTGCGTCTTGTGGATGTGCATACAAATGTCCTCGCAGCAGAGAACAAGGCATACAAAAGTGTTGACTGTAGCTGCCATGTGGTGCTGAGAACGGTGAAGAGAAAACACTGACCCGTTTTTATTTACATGAATATCTTTCTATTGCAGACATTATTCTAACATTACTAACCGCTGTCTACCATGATTCCCATATCAGTGGCTTTCATGGTCGTTTTTACCCGATAACATACGCACGTGACCTAAAGGGAACAAGTAGCCTTGGTATCCCCATTGCCACTGAAAACAACACCATCATCAGGCGACGCGTCGCCAACATCGACAGTAACATTGAACGTGTTCAACCTGTAAACACCAGAGTATCCGAAAATCTGGTACACAGACGCTGTAACAACAACGGATCCGTTGTAGCCTGCGATAGCTCCGGGCGCCAGCACGTCGACTGTGTAGTTGGTGCCCATTTTGTATCCCGACTCCTCGCCGGCGAGGTAGATGGTCTTGTAGTTGAAGCCGAGAGCGCCGCGGTATGCGGGTGGAGCGCTAAAGCCGTAGGCTACAGCGACGTCGAGAGAGCTCGACTGGTCGAGGTTGGAGTTGAAGGTGAGTGGGAAAGTCACGTTCGGGGAGAGAACGGCGGGGACGGTGATGCCGTAGATTGCTGCTGAGGCGGAGGATATGGAGGCGAGAGCCGTGGCGAGAGTTGAGAAGCGCATGTTGATAAGTTTTTGGGTATATTGTTGTATTGGTGTATGTAGTAGAGAGATGTTTGGATGGTTGATGAATGTAGCATTCCTTGGGGTGGGGGTTCTTCGTATTTATATGTAGTAGTACATATACAAGCTCCCTTTTCCCGCATCCTTGCCCTTCGCAATGTACATCATTTCCTCACTACGGCCGCCTGGTGCTGACCCGCACGACGCCGCAGCCGGGTCTAAGCAAAACAGTCTCCCATACGGACCGATAGATACAAACCCTGGCCGGTAGTCGCATCCGAACCCAACGACTTGTCAATCTCCCGCATCTTACACCCTGAACTTCTTTGTGTGCTATGGCCAATTAGGTCACCGCTACTATATTTATAGAAGATGGCAATCTTCTCTTTTATCACTAGAACTGTGTGTGATAAATTAAGGAAGTAGGTTTTCCTTGTTGTCATTCGCTCTAACATCCAAGTGTAACTGTAGTAGTAGTAGACAGTCGGCTCTGAAGGCAATGCACCCACGGGGCCACATCCGAGCGCTAATGCTACTAGTGCTAGTGCATGATAGTACGTCATTTTGCAGATCATCATCCGTCACTCTTCGTGTTGTGCCGAGCTTACTATATTTAGACGTACAAATGCGTAACTACCTTTGCGTTTCTCGCCTCGTCAGCGCAAATGTCAGTTGTACAGCAAATGATGCCACCAGTCTTATGGTTCTCGTTGGATTTCACACGGGCAGTCTTTCCGCTCACTTGAATTTACCACGATTTGACCGAAGGAACAGCGCGACTCCACGTCACATTGTGAACTCTAATCCAGCCAACTCGGCACTTCGTAACTAACAAGACGCTTGCACTGACCCATTATCTAAAGGAGGGATCATCAGGCGCATTCTCAAGATCACTGCGGCTTCGGCATTTTCATCGCAGCCAAAATCTGGGGAAGTGAGAGGAGGTCAGTGGCGAAAGCTCGTATAGATGCTACATACCTACGTAAAGTGCAGGTGCAGGTAGAAAGCCGAGGAAATAGTGAGTACCAAGCAACGCCACATGGCACTAGCGCCACGGGTGCCGGCTGCCGGCAAGTCAGACCCTTGTCCCGTTCCCTATGTGCACAGTTCATTACTCTGTTTCGACCCTGGGTATTCGCATAAAGTTACAGACTTGGCCTATGAGTGGCAAGGTGGGGCGTCATTTTCTGTGTCAAGCCAGATATGTTCAAACACCTTATCTCTCAGTGCACTGGAGGGTCATGGAGCTTGGTATTGCGTACGGGCACGTGGCAGCCGGTGATGTACTAGTGGTAATGGAGAAAGAAAGAAAAGAAGAGAATGTAGCTTCTGTTTGACATATGATGATATGCGCCTCATTGACTAACTTGTGGAAGAGACAGGCATGCATATTTATCGACATCAACAGTGACCACAATGACAAAAATACTGTTGAATATGTCTCCCCATCCACAACAGGTGATTTCTCGAGTATCTTCATTCTTGAGCGCTGTCAGCTAACTTATAGATGTTCAATTCCGGCCCAAAGGGATCTTATAAGGTAGGCCGAATATGCTGGACGAGAATGGACGAGAATGGACGAGACCGGCTCATATCGCTTCCATGTGCCATACGGTATACATACTACATGGTAGCAAGTTAGAATGCCACAGCCACGCGTACGTATTCCGCCTTGTGTTGAAGCGGAACCAAAGTTCAGTTTGTTGTTTTTGCCAAACCAAGTCCCAGACTCACGTGCCTAGCGCTGCTAACCACGGTTACGGCCTTCACTGGCAGATATATGTCTATACGATAATTCCAACCGATTATATTGTCGCACATACGATAATTTGGCTGTGCCCAGACAACTGCAGCATACTGCGCTACGTTCAAATTATTGCGCACACATCTGCTCTACAACAAACAGCTTGAACGACGACACCTCAGTATTTTGTTCACCAATACAATCCACGCTAACCGGACTCCCCAGTTGTGAGACTACCCGCAGCCCGCAGAGTATCTCACTTGACCTGAATTCTTCCGGAAAAGTTTTTCAACTCCTCTCTGACATCGGCTTATCGCACTTCGAGCGTAAATCCAGCCGACGCAATATCACAACCTCACACTCATACGGCAGCGCATCGAGTGGAGATCTGATCTATCTGGCTTTCGGCCCAACAACACCTTCACTTGCGCTGGCCTCATATATTCACCTCTCCTGTTGCGACCTCAACGACATCGTTTCATTGAAACCCTTCATTAGAAGCTGCAAACTATATGGATCCAGTGCCAACATCCAGCATGTCGGCCACAAATTCACTTGAGTCTTCGTCGCCCACGCCATGTCCTAACCAAATCGCCACCCTTGAGCGCCGGATCGCTGAACTTGAGCAAGACAAAGCGCACCTCGCCAAAGCAGTGTCTGAGTCTAATCAACGCGTCGCTGAAGCTAAGAAAAGCACAGCTGCCGCTGAAGCCGAGACAGCAGCGGCGAAGCAGCGCGCCCAAACACGCTACACAGAGAGGTTACATGCCAACAACGAGGCTCGAAATCTTCAAGACGCGATGAAGGAGCAAGCCTTTAAACATAATGATTATGCGATCAAGGCCAGTAGGTTGGTTAGTACCCTCAGGGCCAGAATCGCGCATCTTGAAACTGAAATCTCGACCAAAGAAGCTAAAATTCAAGAGTTGAAAGCGGAACTTCATGAAATTCACACTGGCTTTCTAGCTAATCAACGAGAGGAGGTTAACATCGAGACACAGCCCGACAAGATTGTTCATGACCTTAAGAACAAGATCATAAGTCTGGAATTGTCTCTTGCTAAGGCAGAACAGGACAAAGAGCAAGCTGTGAAAGATAAAGATGTGATGGCAAATTCACAGGCCAAGTTTGAAACGGATCAAGCCTATCTCAAGAGCCGAGAGATTGCGCTGATGCAAACTAATCAGATAAAGCTTCAGAACGCTCAGTTGGATTGGCATTCAAAACTAGAGATCGTGAAGAAGCGGGAGATCCAAATGGCGAAAGAATTGAAAGAAGCAAAGTGGGAGGCCGAAGATGCCAAGCAGAAGTTGCAGATGGCAACTCGTACGATGCAAAACACTCCTCAGAAGCTTGGCGTACAGCAAAAACACCAACAACAGCAGCAACTTCAGACTTCCAACTCCGACAAGAAAAGAAGGTCCAGTCTGAATGGGTAAGTCAAATGATGTTATAACCAATCTGCACAAGTATAACTAACACATCTCCAGGAACACTGAAACCACTACATCCGCGTTTCAACGCGCACGTAACCAGTCACTGCTCCTTAACTCTATTGGCATGGGTCCAAATCCGCTTACAGGAATGTGCGGAGGTGCACCGAGGACTGAAGCTCCGCCCGTTTCAAGGCAGCCCATGAATATGGCACAGGATGTTGGATACAGACAGTATCCATCACTAAGTTTCGACAGTTCGGCTAGCCAAAGTCCACCTATTCCAACTGCACAGCAACAATACTTTCCAGGCCATGGCCCGTCTCCGGTTCAACAGTATGGCATTTCGACGCAACCCAGGAGTCTAATGGGTCAACAGCAACCCATAGGCCCCATGCCGCCTCAGCAGCAGCCAGGCCTTGTACAGAATGCGAGATTGAACAATACGGGGTCGCAAGCTCAAACCCACTCAAACCACGGGATCAACGTACATTTGGCTGTCAACACGGGTGCCGTACAGCAGCCTCACCATGGCATAGCACAGCAACCCCCACCTTCCTTCATGCTTAGCCGTACGCACCAATCGAACAGCACCAACGCGTCTTTTTTCCCGAATACGCAAGGCAACACCATTCCATCCGCTTTCGACACCGACATCTTTGCGACGGATTCAAGCAATGTGACGCCAGGCAACATTGACTTCTTTCTGAACAACGACTTGGGGTTTGCCAATTATCTCACGGGAGAAATGTTCCAAGATCCATTGTACAGCAATGATTTCACGACAAGCATGGATGGCAACGCTCAAAGTCAGGACAGTGCTAACGCTGCTCCGGCGAATACGAATGCAACGTGGTCAGGTGGCCAAGGCCCAGCGCCACATCCAGGGTTCGCACCAAGATGAGGTTTAGAGTTTACTGAACTGGGCAAGTGATGCATTTGAACTGTTGCCAGAGGACGTATGAGAATGAATGCGATAAGGGCGAGCTTTGGTTCGAGTATCAGGTGGATGACGTGAATCTTGGGCGTCGGCGATGCTTCGAATGTGCCGCTGAGATTTGTGAGGAAGGCTCCAAGTAACTCATTGTTCATGAGGGTAGTATTGGATTTAAGGTAATGTGATTCTTGTTGACTTCTCTGAAGTGGAAAGAAGGCTTTGCGCATTGAGAAGGAGGCAAATGGGCGTTCAGCACCGCTTCTTTTGCAGCGAGGCTGGCCACTATGACGAAGCAAGTCAGACTATTTGGGGTCTCAAATGAGAAGGACGTGGTAAGCAATAGAGAATGTACCCAACGGTAATCATGGAGTTATAACGTTCATACCCATAAACATCCTAACCGTAACAAATCTTCTCCTTCATCAGAATGTGAAAAACTGAATTCTTGCAGATGTAGCTGCTATGATAGAGTGGGGTTTCGGGCTACAATATGAAGGTACGAACCTCACCAAACGTAGATCCAAACCTTACCACGCTACATACAAGCTCCTAGTCGCTCTAAAGAATCATCTGCCGCTTTCCCATGCAAACTCGGTTGAGATGCTAAAGCGGGTCAGGTTGCAAAGACTCTACGGCGGTGGCGTAGGCCATTCCCGCTAGAGCCTAGCCCACCGAGTCTTCAGGGTTTCAAAGATTCACCCCACATCTTTTCCACCGACCAAGCTCCACTTGGCAATAGCTTGCATATCTTGATCGTATTCGCCCCAATCATACACCAGATAGATCGCGCAAAACCCTAGGTGACAGGCCTGTTTCTCCCGGCTTGCCGCATATTTCCAGGCCTGGATCGCAAGCGCATTCCAACCCCATGCATTCTCCTATCAACAAGCTATGCTATCTCCGGGCCATGGGTGTGACGAATGACTAGGGTGTTGCTTAGCGAATACCCGTGCGGCATAGAAAAGACGTAGGTTGCGCGACATTTGGACTCGCAGCCTTTTACTGTTTCCCAGGGCCGCTCTTGTCGTTGTGAGAGTCGCGATCATGGCATCCAACGAGCCGGGCCTTGCGCCACTCAGCGCGCCAGGTGATGATCCGACTAAAGGCGCTGTAGACGTCCCTGTTGAGACCGATACACCAGTCGCGCCCGACCAATTCGACGAGCGCTACGAAACTTCGCGATGGGAAATTTGGGCGTATTATTGGTAGGTATACGCTTTTCTGAGAACAATTGTTACCGCATGATATACTAGCCGTTTCGAACCCTTCTAACAATTGGCCAATAGTTACTATGTCGGAGACAACGGATTGACACTTTTCAACTTTGGTCCTACGGCCTTTCAAAACCTCATGTATCTGGCTGCCGGCGATTCTGAAACTCTCTTCTTCATGGGCCGGAACCGCACAATCAACTCGATTGTGCTTCTGTGCAACGGCATAAGCTTCGCCATCCAGGTCGTTATTTTCTTGATCCTAGGCTCTTTCGCAGACTTCGGCACCTGGCGTCCAAATATCCTCATCGTACTCTCGATGATTGCATTTGGTATTGGATTCGGTTGGCTGGGAGTCCATACCGAAGACCAGTGGCACATTGGCGTCGGGCTCTATATTGTCGGACTCATTGCATACCAGACCACCATCACATTCTGGACCGCTGCTTTCCCTGGCCTCGCGCGCAACACCAAGGATTTACGTATAAAGGCTGAAGAGTTTGCAGAAGGGAAAATTGACCGTGCCGAGTACGAATTTGCCGACATGATGAAGCGAAACGAGCTCTCCAACGTAGCTTTCTACACCCAATCGGTCTTTGAAATCCTTATCCTCGCCGTCATCGTGGGCATAATGTTTGCGCTCCACGTCAATGACAGTGCGGCGAACAACAACTGGGGTCTTTCCGTACTCATTGCGTTTGCGACGGGCGTCTGGATCCTCTGCGCTATCCCCTGGTTCGTTCTCGAGAAGCGGCGCCCGGGCCAAGATCCAGGGCGTAGCAACATCGTTGTAGCAGGTTTCAAACAGCTCGTCTACGCCTCCCAGCAGATCTGGCAATTGCGGCAGAGTCTAGCGTATCTTGCAGGCTACTTCCTTCTCGGCGACAGTCTCAACACTACCGTTACAGTGATTGGCACCCTGCAAAACGAAATCGTCGCCTACAACAGTCTCCAGCTGACCTACCTGCTTATTGTCGGCATCGCGGCCCAGGCTGTCGGCATTGGCGCTTTCTGGCGCATACAAAAGTCGTATGGACTTTCGACAAAGACAATGTTCATGGTCGTTGCTATCTGCATTGTCTTGCTTGATGGCTGGGGCATGGTCGGCATATGGACCCAACGCTTCGGTTTCCACAACAAATGGGAAGTCTGGGTGTACCAAGTCTTCTACGGGCTTCTGGTGTGTCCGTGGTACAGCTACTCGCAAACGATGATTTCCGAAGTCACGCCGCGCGGCAAAGAGTTTTTGTTCTTCAGCTTGTTCTCGATTGTAGGCAAGACAAGCGCATTTATCGGCCCCTTGGTAAGCAGCGCGATTATCGACGATACGGGCAACAATAGTAGTCCGTTTTACTTTTTGTTCTCGTTGAGTCTGGTCAGTTGTGCGTTTTTGTACTTTTTTGTCGACGTGGAGAGGAGCAGGGTTGAGCAGGAGCAGTTTTTGGATAAAGAGCAGAGTCTTAAAGTGCACGATGAGGGGTTGGATGGGTTGATGTAGTAGTAGTAGTAGTAGTAGTAGTAGTAGTAGTAGTAGTGGAGTGTAATTTTGTATTTCTCTACGAAGGAACGCTAACTCTATACTTCATCCCTTACACTTCAACCTTCCTAAACAAAAGCGTCTTGCTCGCATCCGGTTTAGAATGCGTGCCCCACTTAACTGGGGGGTTACATGTCAGTCTTTCCATCGGGCATCTTGACATCATATTGAAGCAGCATGCGCGCTAAGACCATCTTGATCTCGTTTGCAGCAAAGAAGCGGCCAGGACATGCGTGCCTGCCATAGCCAAAATTTAAGGCTCGTTTCGTTGGCCGTGATAAACTGATTCCGCGCAATATCCTGTGCCTTGCCGCTAGCGCGCTCCTTGTACGAGCGGAATCCATCAAAGCTTTCCGGCGACTGGTAGAACTCGTTGTCCTTGTAGATAGAAGCAGCAGAAGCCTCAATCATGACGCCTGCGGGTATATGATGACCGGTGCTAAGTGCAAATCCTTTCTCGACGTAGCGAACGAAGGATGCTATTAAGCGAGAGGAAAAAAAGTAATTTTGCGTTAGTAGAAGTTCCTTTCATGGTAAAAAAAAACCCCCCAACCCCCAAGGTTAAGGGGGGTTCCATTACTAAGTGGGCTTTTTTTTTGGTTGATGTTTTACTTACTGAGGAAAGATGGGGAAACGCGCATGACCTCCTTCATATAACTGTCGAGTTTTTCCATTTGCTGCAGTGCGCAAAATGTTATGATTCCGTCATTGTTTGGCTGAGACGGTACGGATCTCCTCGCGAAGTGGCTCAATGTACTCCGGGGTGGCAGCGAGCGTATAGAATATGTTAGTGGCAGTTGCAGTAGTAGTGTGGATTGCAGCAAATATCATAGTAAGCTGATATTGGACAAGTTATTCACGGATTTCTGTTCGTTTCTTCTGTTAATCATCTACTGCACTAAGTCATCTGGCTCCTGCCAGCTCGAGTTGTTGGCCTTTCTGTGGATTCTCTCTTCAATGAGAGGTCTCAGTATTTTCTTAGCGAGCTTCTCGCGTTGGCGAAGGTTCTTAACCTCTGGCGTGCGCGGCTCTAGGTAGGGCTTCAACCACAGTCGTAATGTCTTGACGGAGTGGACAGCGTTCATGAATTCTAATGTATAGCCTGCTGCAGTATCAATGTATTTAGGATCTTGACACATTTCTGGACCGACGAAGACACGACTTGAGACCTTTGCGATGAGAAGGTTTAGTTTGTCGAAGATATTGATTTCGGTCTAGTCTTCACATGGCGGCATGATTTCCCTCAGTCCATCATCAACTTCATTGCAGATGTTCGGGCTCAGCCGGACTATCAACGGCGTCAGCGAAACTAGCTTCTGAGCATTTTTTCTTGAGGCCTACCTAGCGCTGGCGTAAGATCAGCCTTAATGGAATTAATGGGCGTCGGGCTACCAAGGTTCAAGCGTGTGTGATCGATTTTCATTAGCTGGAAGCGGTTAACTACGTTGTTTGCTAAGAGTAATCATCTTACTTGCTTGGACTACGGTCTCCGCGCGGCTAAGAACATCATCAGGGAGTTTTCGCAGTTCTGGTAGAAGGCTTGCGGGAATGACGACGGTAGGTATACCTACAAACATGTGAGCAGTGACGAAAGAGGTGCTTCTAGAGAGAGCCAATATACCTTGTTCATTCATAAGTGCGTAACAAGAGTTTCTGGACTGTAATAGTATCAGTAACAAGCTTTATGCGAGTGCGAGATGATGTTAGTTTGGCTTATCCCTTTTCATAAATCACTCTTGCTGATGAGAGGTACGTTTGCTAATACTTCTCCCCCGTTCGGTATTCTTCCATAGTGGGAAACTTTGCAAGATGTCATGTGCACTGTATTACGGGCCATGTAGCATATGCTATGTACAAAGATGAGGACAGCGACGCCCGTCGCCTGCAACAACTGCGAAACATTTACCGCTATCTGCGGATCCATGCTAGCAGAGTTGGTTTGTGTCAAAAAAGTCGAGTATCGAGATGTGTTGAACTGACGAGATCAAATCGAGCTACTGCAGATATGCTGGCTGCGAGAAGTTGATTCCCAGAAGAGGAGAATGCCTTGCTCAAAAATAATGTTCTTATGCCGTTGCCAGACTCTATTGTATAGCTGGCGGCCTGACCTACATATAAGTTTATTTATAAGCAAGACCCTACAATGATGTTCTTTACATCCCTATAGCCTACACATCATACAAATGGCTAATATGATATACGATCTGTGTAACGGATTTGCAGGAGGCAAACCTTCCCTACGCATCATACCACCGATAGTATACACGTACAAATTTTGTTAGTGCGTATTTAAATTTGAAAGGAGTATAGACATGTGCTCATCCATTCTTGATAAGCAATAAGTTTTGTATTTATAGAATACGATTGGAAGAAAATACAAGAATATAGGATATACCCTTGTTCTTTCGAACTAGCCCTTGCTTTGGTCTTGGGAACCCTGATAATACCCTAGTATGGTTATGGAAACCGTCATGGCCGCCTCCCATCCAATGGACGAAAATGCGAGAATCCAAGACAGCTCGTACTTCCTCCGGTCCGTAGCACTACTCACTCGCGCCTTTCTAGTTTTTTTGCTTGTAGATATCACTTTAGTATATCGCAAATTTGATGCGCGTGAAATATGGAAATAAATACAACATCGTAGTAGTGTTTTACATTTCCTAAGTAGCTGACTTTCTAGCCTGTTCTCAATTTTAGTCAAGTAGTGACTCATGTAGAGTCCGGCATTTTTGAAACATGTATACTAGTATTTCGTCCTAAACACTTATGACGGAGTCGAATATCCCGTTTTATTTGTGCTGGATTAATCCAAGGACCAGTCAAAGACCTTAGAAATAAATATAGCCGGACACTCTGGCCTTGGTATTTTACAATACATTGGTGTAGCGAGGTATCGCCGGGAAAGGTTCGGTCCGGTCCAAGAAAGCAATTTCACCGTCCGGAACCCTCGGATCCATTGTACGGCAATCTAGGCAGGTCCACATAAGTAAGTGTTTTCTGATAGCAAAAAAAAGCACTTTCAGGTCGGAAGTTGCACATTAGCAGTGCAAACAATCAGGTAAGACTCGACATGGTAAAGATCTGCTGGCCTCGACGTATGAGCTTCCGGCTTGGACTAGTTCCAACTTTCTGATCATAGGTCGTCGATAAGTGCTTGTTCACCTCCATCTCTATTTCTTTTATAGTACTAGTGTGCAGGGTTGTGAGCAGACCTGGTCGAAAGTGTCGACCAAGCTCTACTATAATAGTGAGGTGTTTTGTAGTGCAGAGAAGACATCTGATTTCTCGTATATTTTTCTTAAACTTTTCCATTGTAGTTCATAGTCCGGCAGTATCTACACCCGTTCAGCGAATGTTATTTCAAAGCAAGTGTATATGACCACCCTTCGAATGATCTCTGTTCTTCATCATGAAGCATATCTGGGTATTAGTACAACGCTTTAAAAAATCCTCAAACTTCATAAGACGACTACTCCATTGACTATATGTCGTCTATCTACCAGGATCCGGATATCTCCCACCACTTATTCTCTACGAAAAACCCATGGCGTAAAACGATGTCATCTATTTCAAATCTCTACCCCGCCCCAAAAACCCCCTCACCCTCTCCTCCCCCGGAAACTCAACCTCACTCATCGCCACAACCCGGTCAACCAACTCCTTCACCCTCTCCCTCTCCGCACCCACCCCACTCTCTGCTCGCTCCACCATCTCCCCCTCAAACCTCGCGCAAAACTCTCCAAACCCCATCGTACAAACACGCACACTGCGGTCCAACTTATTCTCAACAAGCACCTGCATCAATTCGCCCCAGAACTCCGTTGCGTCCTGTGATGTGGTGCGGGAGGTAAATAATCCGCCGATTTCACCGAGTGAGAAGAGGAATTCATACACGGATGAACAATCTTTTGCGCATAGTATGTCGCTCGGAGCGAGGGTTGCGCCATCGAAGTCGATGAGGACGAGGGAGGGGTTAGTAGGTGAGTTGCAGTGGGAGATGTCGAGCATAATGTTTCCGCTAAAAATGTCGCCGTGGGCGATATTGGCGATGGTGTGGAGCCATGCGATGGTTTGAACAAGTTGCTGTGTGATGTGTAGCATGAGGATTGCGGGGAGTGCTGGGGAAGGTGCGGTGTTTTGCGAGAGGGGGTTTTCTGGTCCGCAGACTGGAGCTGGAAGGATGAGTGCTTTGATTAGTTGGACGAGGTTGAAGCTTTGGATTATGTTCGTGGCGAGCCAGTGCGATCCTGGTCCTGCTGCTGGTAGATTAAAGTCGATTAGAGCTGGCAAGTGTTGCTCTACCTGGCTGCCAATGATGAGGCTCTGGATGCGCTGGAGAGCTAGAATTCCCTAGGCAAGGCCGAGACCTAATGATCCGGTTTGTGTTGTCTTAACAGCAACAACAGCTGTGCTTTGCTTCAAATCGTTTGACTCACTTGAGGCCGATGAAGCGGGAACGCAGAAAAGTACTTTCCCGCAGTTACCTTGCCCAGCTTCATTGATGATAAGATACTTGCTGGCAAAGGCGCTAGCGACGTGTATCGTAGTTGAGATGGTTACGCTGTGGCCCATGTTGCAAGGCGTTTATAATTTGTATCGGTATTCAAAAAGGGAGAGCGCTCCAGATTGATATACAAGAGAGGGACATGCTATATGTCTCATCTATTCGGGCGGGCGAGTTGCGTGGATCAATGAGGGGAGACAAACATTAGTACTTTTCGATTGCTTGCCGTGGCTCCGTGGCAGATGATAACGAAACTAACAATTTGCCAGAATCATGAAGAAGTAGCGAAAGACAAAGGTAAAAACACAATGACACAGATAATACTGAGACAAGGAAAAGGATGAGCTGAGAGGCTTCCCACAGGCTGGCAAGAAGCGACGTGTCTCGCTTTGTTACAGCGTGTTCGTGCTAGAGTAAACGCATGGCTAAATAGTACACGGTGGAGTGAATCCGACTATGGTGACTATCTTGCATGCAACGCTCTTAAGTGATGTTACGTCGAACGACTGAGGTTGGCTAATAGTGGGCAAACGTCGTGAAGAAAACGGAAGCACCGAGTCTTATAGGATTCGTCCAGTACGAGCCTAGTGGATCTATTGCTTTGCTATCGCATTGACTCCATGGTACACACGGTAGTCTGTGACAAAACAGTTTGTTCATAAGGCATGCCGTATCAGGGTGGTGTGTAGTCGCATTGTCGCTCACCGTCGCTGATATAAGTTTGTTTGTGGAACATCTCCAATTGTGTTTGAAGTTTTGTCAAAGGAGTGTTTTCAAGGGGACTCGGGATCGAACTCGGTGGTATCCATGCCCCAGATCTCAACATGTTTAACGCTCTCCCTGGTTACTATTTCGAATTTTCTTATCGGCCCAGCCAGTTTTGCCTTTACGCTCTTATCTTCGACACCATAACTCGACTCTTTGCTATTTGGCGGAAAATATACTCCACCAAGCTTGAAGACCAAGTCATCCCCAAAACCAAGATATTTGACATTTTTGTATTCCGGCCGCCAGAACTCTGTTCCGAGTGCGAAAGCGTGGGTTTCCGGATCCAGCATATCGGGCTTTTCATTGGGATCTGTGTTTGGGCTGACCAAAAAACGGATTGCCCAAAGCTTGGGGATAAGGGAAAAGATTTGACGTAGGGACTGGAGCGGTGGGACAGAGCCAGCAAAACCAAGTTGCTCCAGATTTGGACACGATTGGCAAAGCCTGAATAAGGTATCCTCGGATAAGATCCATTGATCAGAGAGGAGCAGGTGGCGGACTGTACGGTGATTGGTCTGGATAGCAGCAAGGTGCTCGCTTGCAATATTCCGGGTATGAACCTCGGACCCATTAGTGGGTGTACCGTTGACACTCGCAGAGCCGCTACTCATACTGGGTGTCAGGTGAGATGGCGTTGTGGGTGTCGCAGTGCAACTGTTCGACTTTAAACACAAGGTGTCGTTTCGCTTCCTTGCGATAAAATAGATGCGTTCGATGCCCTTGCAGCTGCTTAGTGCTTTAGCCAGGGTGGTATATGGATCGTCGGTACGAATCATCTTGAGGTTGGGTGAAAATAAATGGCCGGGGCTCGACTTCCACGAGTTGTCAATGAACACAGTAAGAGGATTGGAAGTACCCCCACAATTGATAATTGTCACCTCAGTCCTGGTTTCCCGATTGATGATGTTATACATGTCTTCGGAGGAATAGCGAGAGTACAAGTTGTAAAAGGTAATGCGCTTAGCAGGCAACGCATATTTGGCAGCTATACAGCGACCAAATATGGACAGCAAATTAACGGATTCTTCGCCCTCGGCGCGCATGCGTGGGTTCCAATGAAGTGTGATGTTTTCAAGCTTCTTGGAGCCGAGCAAAAGTAGTGAGATGTCATCGGGATAACAGAGAGGGTCCATATCGTAGACAATCAAGGTCTGGAGGTTGAGTAGTGGGGGGATGATGGTCGTGGGGCGTGGTGTACGTCGCATTTGGCACCTGATGGTCAGCGAGGTCAATGTGGTCCTACCCACAAGACCCTGGTAGATAGTGTGCAGTGGTGGAGTGTTGAGTTCCCAGCTGGAAAGGCATTAGCAAAACAAAGGAGTTGGGGGGAGGGGGGCGTATAGGCGCCAACGTACGCAAAGCTGTCGAGATTGGTCATGCGGTCGATTGCAGCACGCATAGCAATCTGCAGCACCATGCTGCTGTCCGGCACACGGCCGTGTCTGTAGTCTTCGGTGTCTTGCTCGCGCCAGTTGCCCAGGACGCGGAATTTGTGTATGTAGCTGTTGAAGTTGCGCGACACGAGCGTGTTCAGTCCCATGGCAAAGGGGCTGCCACTGCCATAGCCCTCCGGGCTGCCATTGACATATCGAATTTCTGAATAGGCGCGCAGTGTGACATGCTCGTACAAGCGCGGCAGCGTCATGTAATAGAGGAGGCGCGAGGTGCGTGTGACGCGCGCAAGGTCAGCGACATGGTCGAGCTTGGGTCAGGGTTAGCGAATGGGTTCTTTCGAGGCTCGGATGGCATACATGTGCATACTTACGTATGTGAGGATCAGATGGACAAGGTGTAGCGGAAGCTCTTTGGCGTGCGTTGCATCTGGATGCGATCGTGTTGGCGATGTGAAGAAGGTGTGAACAGGAGCCGTTAGAGGCATGCCATCGGCAACATGTGTGTTGGACATGAGAAAGGTCGGCAGTGGAACATTAACTGTCCAGACAGAGGCGGCGTCGGGGGGGTCATGGCAGCACCGTTGTTGAGCACATACGTACATGGACGTTGCCCATAGCCTTGCCCAAGCCAGCGTCTGCTTGTGTGCCCAGGGTGTACTGGCACGGGCAGCGCCACCAACCCGAAATTGGTCCGGCAGCCCCTAGCACACGATCCACGACCAGCATCTTGCTGCACTAGGCCGTGCACAGCCGCAATACACCCCGGACACATAATTCCGTAACACGACACAGCGGCCTCGTCCGAAAAAATTAGCCACAATCCCCGGATTGCATTATGACACTGCAGCTGCTTCTGCTGACGTAGTAAATGGCCATGATGTACACGATCCCTATGTTCAGAGACTTCAATAGATACTACTTTGTCCTTTGCAATGAGTAATGGCGCGTCTGACAAGACTAGTGCCTCAAAACGGCCGAATCGTGCATGCCCACCACTGCGAACACTGCCAGATGATCCCTCACCCTGGTCTGAAGAACCAAGGCTGTCTGGCTCCATATTCGTCCCCAGGAGTTCGAAAGGGAATCTCCACAGTGCCTTCAAATACACTCATTGGTACCGTTTTGTCCTTGTCCTTGTCCAGCCCTGCCAGCCTGTCATCTGGCACAGTCATGACAACACCACATTCCCAGTTCCTGATGTTGAGACTACCCATCTTGCCATCCTTGATCACTTTTTGCCCTCCCCATGCCGATTCCGACAGATTGGCCGACCCGACGTAAACCCACCCAACCGGCCGTCCATCCTTCTTACGACCGCGTGCCAACAGCAATTTGTTATGAGATAGCATGCCTGCTCGCAGTGACTCATAGTCGCGGAGACACTCTCTTGGGAATGTGGCTGCGTTATAACGTTGCTGCGACAAAGAGATGATACCACCGCAGTCAGGACCCCCGATGCTTTTTTTTACCGTCTCATTGGTGGGGAAGTAGATCCGAATATGATTACGAACATCAGGAACCATAGCGGTGTCTGCTGCGAAGCATCTCCCGCATGCTGCAAGGTACAGGCGTGATAGGAAACTATCATTGATAGCACCAAGCGAGGAAGCGGCGTAATCTAGTTCCATCTGCTCTACGTTGTCAAGATGCAAATCCTGGATGGCTCTTGTGAGGCCTAGAAGGCCTGTGGGATGCTCTGATTCGGTCTTATGAGAACCGCCACTACAATGTGTTAGCTGAAGCCGAAGATTATCATATGAACCATCATACATGGAATGAACAAAAGCCAAGTGACTGGTCTGTGAAAAGTCAAAGTTCAAGATACCCTGCAAGACCATCTCTGGCACTTTCTGCATCTCCAAGAAATACATTAATTCTTGACCAAAGCGTGTCATGTTCTCTTTGGTAGAAGTAGTTTCATTGCCCCTACGTGGCAGGTCGATGAGGAAGATGGAGTTTTCCATGACACCAGGCTGCCAGTCATTCGCAACCTCTCCCCAGTCGGTCTGTATCATGTTTGCAGTCGGTATTACAATACGTAGCTTCTTCGGACCGAAGAGTAGCATGAGCTTGCTGTGCATGCTTTGTATCATGCCATCCATTGGTGGAAAATGAATCTTTAGATTCGGTACGCCCATGGCTTCCATTTCCTTTTGCCATCTCTGCTGAATGTCTTTGCCTTTTGCATTCATGATCCATAACTGTTTGGTCTTGACGGGGTCCAGCTTTTTGAACAGCCATTCAGAGTCCCACATGAAGGAACTTATAACTGCAGTGCGAACTGTGTCTGCTTCTAGGACTTCATCGATGGTCGTATCGTCTGTCCTAGGGTATTTTGTGGCGAATGTCCGTTTGATAGTCCCCATAGGATACTGTAAGGTTGTGTCTGTAGATGACGCAGGAGGCGGTATTGTCTTTGATGCCTGTTTCGAAGGTCGCTCTGGGGACGACTCGCGCTTCCGCTTTCCTAGCCTTGCGAGACGCTCTTCTTCCATGGCTTTTCGATCCATGCCCATGGAGCTGAGACCTGATTTAACGGGAGTAGGTATCGCTGTACTCTCTTTGAGGGGCTGCACATGGTTATCATTGCTGTCTCCTTGCAAGGATAGGGCAATAGCACGTTTGAGATCTTCGTCGTCGTCATCGTCATCTGTGTCCGAGACGAGGTCGATGGGCTCGCTGGAGACTGCCGTGATATTCCGCGCAACGTCCGCATCGGTGTATCGAAGCGAGTTCGCCACAGCCAGCTTGTAGTCCTCGTCATCGGATGACATTGCAGTTCTGATGGCTGCAAGGTCGTTGTTGTCGAGCGTGCTGATGGTGGGGTAAACAAGGGGCAAATTGCACGCGTTACGTTGGGAACACGCTCACACGTGGTCACGTGGATAGGGCTTGGCATTGGTTTATGTCCACACCCCAGATGGCAGCCTGATGATGCCTTGACAGTCTGCTGGCAACACAAAGCAACAGACTCGACGCACTGTTCTCACATCCAGCCTGCACTTAAGCATATGTACTGACCGCAGTGGCTTGCCTGGCATGCATCGTCTATTTAGTTCGCTAAGCCACCACGCTGGCATGGCTCTACACAGTAAACATCCTGCCAATCCCAGTGCTTACCCTCGGCAATCTGCAGTACGAAAGAGATGTGGCTGATACGCATATCCAGACAAGGACAACAGTAGAAGAGCGGTAGTGCTAGCACCATCGATGCTAACGCAGCACTTTTATTCCACGACTTCGCATCGACATGTTATGTAAGCCAGATGATGCTTTCCTTCGTAGCCCCTGGCTTGCATCTTGGATTCGATGACTATTTCAATGTACTACACAACGCCATACATCTTTCGTGCACCAAACATCACCCAGGCACACTGATATTTCCTCTACCCAATGCACATATTTCAACCCCCATGAAGCGTAGAAACAAACATGACATGGTCCCCTCTTTGTACTTGATACTCGTCTTCCCCTTCTAGTTCCCAGTCCGCTTCATTGATAAGGACCAGGATGCCAGGCCGTCTGACTCAGCGTATTAGCAGGTACGAGGTTACTTTGCCCTCTAGACTTACACAGTGCCGTCTAGCACGAACAGTTCCTTACGTGGGTCCTTCATGACATTGTCACAAAGAAACCTCACTAGAAAAGCAATATTTGTAGGCTTGCCAGATTCGTCTTTGGCGGGCAGCGAAAGATCATATTTCTTCTGATTAGCAAAGAGGATCTCGAGCCCTCCACTGTGAGGGAAGTCAATGAGTAGCGCATTGCGAAGATGCCGTTAGAATATACCTGAACTCAATTGTTATTGGAATAGTGTCATCGCCCGACATGATTCTTGTCAACAACAGTTAGAGAAAGATTAATAACGTTGAAATGCTCGTGTTGCAGAGACGGGTTGTGCTTGCTCTGGCCGAGGAAGGGTGCAAACGGGTCTTCCGCCACTACTACCTAAGCGAGACTAGCGCCAGAGAAATCCTTACGGCGGGATGACTAGAAACAGTACCCGCGCAGGCACAACAACCATTTCAAACAATGCACGTCTCTCCTGAATTCATAGCCACGGGTGGCAACCGAAACCCCGCGGCCGCCGATTGGGACAACGCTGGTTTGCAATTCTTGGCTTTTGGCGCTGACAATAATATTGCCTTGTGGGATCCTCAAGTGAGTCCACAACAGCAATGACGTACTCCTCACTCACCAAGACAGGATGAAGCACTTCGCGGAGTACATGCAATATTGAGTGGGCATACCAAGCCTGTAAATTCTGTCAAGTTTTTCCCAACACAATCACCAGACGTCTCTGTCTTGCTTAGTGGATCAGCCGACAACACCATCCGCATATGGCGAGGTAGAAGAGATGAACCCTTCGAATGTCTGAAAACCATATCGGAACACCAGCAACCCGTCACCCGGATAACCACAATTCCTGGATCAGACACCTTTGCCACTGCATCTTCCGATGGTACCGTCAAAATTTGGAGGCTCACTCACTCTTCAGACTTTGCTTCAATTCATGTCGACATTGTCCAGACAATAACGCTTTCTCCCAAATACTTTCCCCTGAACCTGGCGCTTGCAAAATTGGATGAAAGCTCAACCGTGTTGGCTGTCGCTGGTACTCGTACCACCATCCAGATATTCGTATCCCAAGACAGTCAATTTCAGCTTTCCGCTACACTGACCGGACACGAAGGATGGATCCGCGCACTTGCTTTTACCAAAGAAACAGCAGACCCGGACAGTGATCTTCTTCTGGCATCTGCAAGCCAAGACAAATATATTCGTCTCTGGCGACTTCACAGAGGAGACGAACTTCCTGCTGCGAGCACTGCGCTAAATGACCCAGCTCTGGGTGGCATGGGGAAATCGCTATCGAACAAAGCTCATTGGATTAGCTCCGCTGCATCCAAGCATTCCATTACATTTGAAGCTTTACTCTTAGGTCATGAAGATTGGATTTACCAAGCGTCATGGCGGCACCGGGATGGAAAGTTACAGCTACTGTCCACCTCCGAAGATAATTCTCTGTCGATTTGGGAGTCCGATCCTACTTCCGGTGTATGGGTTTGTATCACTCGGCTAGGAGAAATCAGTGCCCAAAAGGGTTCGACAAGCGCTACTGGCAGCGCAGGAGGTTTCTGGATTGGACTTTGGTCACCGGACGGCAACACAGTAGTATCCCTCGGGCGTACCGGCAGTTGGCGAAAGTGGACATTCTCAGCTGCAGAGGATATGTGGACGCAGCATATGGCTGTTACAGGGCATGTGCGTGAAGTCAAGGGTGTGTCATGGTCGAGAGATGGCTCGTATCTACTCACAACAGGGACTGATCAGACAACACGATTGTACTCGCAATGGAAGCGCGACGGCATGTCGCCTTCATGGCACGAATTCTCACGGCCACAAATCCACGGATACGATCTCAACTGCATCGATACAGTCTCGGATACTCAGTTCATCTCTGGTGCAGACGAGAAGCTGCTCCGTGTCTTTGACGAACCAAAAGGCGTCGCAGAGATGCTCCACAAGCTCTGCGACACACAGCCGGCCAACTCCGCCTCACTTCCAGACGCTGCCAACATCCCCGTCCTTGGCCTCTCAAACAAAGCTATCCAAGCTGTCGGTGACGAAGACCCCATCGAAAACGGTGACGACGACGACCGCGAAGCCATCGACCCCGCCTCCGTCATCCGCAAATCCACGCTCGACTTCAAACACCCCCCCTTCGAAGACCACCTCGCCCGCCACCTCCTCTGGCCTGAAACAGAGAAACTCTATGGCCACGGCTATGAAATCTCTGCCCTAGCCATCAGCCACGACGCCAGCCTCGTCGCCACCGCCTGCCGCGCAAGTTCCATTGACCATGCCTTGATACGCCTCTACGACACAAAAGAATGGCTTGAAGTCAAACCCCCGCTAAAAGCACACTCCCTTACCGTCACTTCACTGGCTTTCTCCTCAGACGACAAGCACCTCCTGAGCGTGGGCCGCGACCGCCAATGGGTCATTTGGGGACGTAGCGCAGATGCACCATCGCTTTTCACATTCAAACATGCGAATCCAAAGGGTCATTCTCGTATGATTCTCGATGCGGCATGGACTGCGATCACGGATCACCCGACGTTTATGACGGCGGGAAGAGATAAGAGCGTCAAGATATGGCAAATGTCCGATTCAGAAGTCCATCTTAAAGCTACGGTTACAGCCAACGCACCCGTCACCGCTGTGGCATGTAATACCACCCGCAAAGACGCGGGTAGTAGAGTGGTGTTTGCGTTTGGTACCGAAAATGGGGAGATGGGGATTGGAAGTGTGGCGGTTGGGGCGCTGGATCAGGTTGCGGTGGCTATGGTGGAGAAGGAGGTACTGCCTGCCAAGACGATTAACCAGATTGTTTGGCGGCCCGGTACACGGGGTGAGGGAAAAGAGCAGATTGCAGTTGCGAGTGACGATACCTCAGTGCGGATTTTCAATGTGAAGGATGATGCGGCGTAGGGGGGTTGTGAGAGGTGTTTGATATTTCAAAGAGATCGGATGGCATTCTTGCTTTCTCGCGTCGAACTCAATGTTCATATCGTGAATTTGGGATCATAGAACGAGGCATGATGGAAAAGAGGAAAGCATGATAAATGTCATTAAATTATATATCGCTGGGGGGGTATCTCGACTACACAATTGCTCACACTAGCTATTCCTCATTTCCAGTCGCATATCCTCCACGTTTCATCTCTCCCCTCACGCATACCGCGGTCCCGCACCCTTTTCATTGCTTGGCCCTGCAACACCAACACGCGGAGCGCCAGTGTTTTGCTGTCCAGGATGATACTGCATTGGTACCATATACCCCTGCTGACCCATCTGCTGCGGCATTGCAAATTGGGGTTGCTGTCCCGGAGCCTGCTGCATATACACGGGCTGGACTGGATATCCCTGCGGAGGAGCCTGATAATACATTCTTTGTCCCATGCCCGGCTGCACGTGTGCCTGTCCCGGCGGGGGTATAATGGCGCCATTACCAATCATAGTCTGTACGATTCCCGCAGCAAGTTTCTCGGCGTCCTTGCTAACTTTCGTGCGATTGCGACGGTGCGTGTCGACGCAGGCCCAGACGAAGAGGACAAAGTGCAGAACTAAGCCGAAGAACTGGCATACGACACCCGTGAGGTTGACCCTGGCGCGTTGCGGCTTCTCAGCCCAAAGCTTGTTGACAAAGGCATCTTGCTCGGCGCAGTCCTTAAAGTTCATCTCGGAGAAAACGCTGTAGCGGCTGGTGCAATCGCGGGGACTGGTGATGTAGCTCGTGTCCTCCTGCCAAACCCAGGTGTTGTTGGCCGCTAAGACGTAATCGCCATTAGAGCTGGAGCTAGAATAGTCATATCCCCATTGATCAGGGCCGCCATACATGCCGTAATCCATGATGTTCTGGAGAGAAAGCAGAGCAAAAAGCGCAGTGACGATAAAGGCTAGCCATAGCAGTAGTTCCATCGACACGCGCACACCGGGATGTACGGTGCGTTTCCGCATAACGAAGACAACGATGCAGATGAGGCACCAGGCGATGGATATGGACCAAGAGATCAGACTAGGCCATAGGGCCCAGTATGAATCGAGGAGGTAATAATCAGAACCCCCGGTGCGCGTGGTCATGAGCCACGCAAAACAGCCAATGCCGACCAAGCCAGTTATGATGATAACGGCCGTGATGGCGAACTTGAATTTCCAGTATCGGTCGCCAGCGTTGAGCTTGTCGTTCAAGGAGAGTGGTTCATCAGCTGTGGTCGCTTGTGGGGCAGCAGCAGGTGTCGTATTCGGACCGGGTGAGGGAGTACCCGCAGCGCCGATCAGCGTGTCTTGGTTCACATTTGCGTTGGTGTTTGTACTCAGTCTGGTAATTGATTCCGATAGTACTGCTGGGCGCTGGGGTATAGAATCCTGTGTATTTGAAGACGCGGCTGGTGCCCCGGTTGCCGGTGGGGCGACCTGAGGTTGCGAGGTGGACATTATTAAATAGTACTGATCGATTACTTAGTAAGAAAAAAACGAGTGTCGATATAGATATAGATGCCAGCGAGTGAATGCGCAAAAGAATGCGCGATACCAACGGTCAAAAGCGAGGCATAAAGAAGAAAGAGATTGCCAGGCAGCGGAGAGTCAAGACTTCTCCTGCCGCCTCGCCACGTCCATAGCGCGCTGGTTGCCTGATCCCAAATCGTACTGGATAGGCTTAATTTAGCTTGAGGCTGGACCGGAACATTGTAGGCCCGCTAAGATTCGATGCAGGAGCATAGCTTAGCTTGGCGCTATCATGAGCTTGATTTAGCCTTGATTAAACCACTCTATACGTATTGAAAATTTCCTGGTCATGCTTCTCGGCTACGAGGTGAAGCTGCGCTTGTAACGATGACTGAGCAATTGATAATGAGTCACCTGCTCTTTAAGCGTTCAGGCGCGTTGTTACGACTCAAGAAGCCTGATTTCCACTGTTTGTCTCGATCACAGCACGATTGTATAGCATCCAAAAGCAATCGAAAAATATAGCTACTAGGAGTCAGTCTTGGTATTGAATGGCCTGAGTTTAATATTAAGCAACAGGGGACCACGACAAGATACCATGGCAAGCGAACATTGCCAAACGCTTTCCGTGGCTTCCATATTCCCCCGAAGCCAACTTTATTGCATCTGATATTCGTCTAATGCCATTCCTCTGGCAATCTTCTTGATAAGCGCCCTTTTCAAGAACTGTTCTCGAGCAAGACTTCGCGTTTGCTGCGAATTATTAGCATCTATTCGATGGAACAAATCTTTGGATAATAGTAAATACCTTGACAAATACATCCGGGGTAATTCGCCCTTTGTCAAGAGCTCGTCCCAGCACAAATAGCGCGTCTGCGATGCCTTTCTCTTCTGCGGTCAGAGTATACAATTGACCCCCAACCACGGTGGGCGCTACCAGAACATCATCAACGTCTGGGGCCTTTCTCCTTCTCGCATCTTCCATGACTCGATCCGCCTCAATCATGGCACCTTTTAACACCTGTTCATTCGAGGCAAGCGCTGCATCAAGCTGCTGCAGTTCGCCTAATTCAGCCTGTAATCGAGCATGTGCATTTTGAAGAGCCGCTTGCTGAGCGCGAGATGGTGCTATGGCAGCCATATTCGATGAAACTGTTTGGTTGATTTGTGAGACAAGTGTCTGGCTGAGAGCCCGGAGAAGTGCATCTTTTTCAGGATTTGGTGGCACTGGCGGCACCGGTATAGGGATTTGATTGCCTGACTGAGAGGGCAGTGTGACCTCTAGCGAATCGTCGAGAAGGTCTACTGGGGGCTTTGGTGCCTGCTGCTGTGGTTGTTGCGGTGGGTATTGCTGATTTTGAGGCGGAGGATAGCCTGGCGGGTACTGTTGGTAATGCTGTTGTGCTGGAGGAGGTTGTGCGAATTGTTGTTGCGGAGGTGCCTGCGGTCCTTGGTATTGGTTTCTCGGTTGGAGAGGAGAAACTTGATGAGGTACTGAGCCTTGAAAGTGTGATGCAGTTGTTTGACCATTAGGCGTCATTGGGCTTACTGGACTTCCCGTTTCGAATGACTGCCGAGGGTAGCTATGCGCCTGTACTTGTGGATGTTGGGGCCGTGACATGGACACGTTGCGGTTCTCTTGTCTACTGGGCCCATACTGTTGTCCTGGTGGTGGTGGCAGTGGCGGTTGTTGTTGCTGCTGCTGCTGCCAGTTTGATGGCCCATCGTATCTACTCTGAGATTGTTGAGGTGGATGCGGCGGTAGAGGGGGCGGTTGCGAATATCTGTCATGCGGTGTCTGAGGCGTAGATCGCTGTTGTTCATGAGGTTTTGGTGGCTTTGGGGGAGGGTCAGGAGCTTGATTCGATACGGATGGTGAAGGCGAGGAAACGGTCGTCCCATGTGCTGTGCGTCGCCATTCAGCTGGAGGTGGAGGTACGGGTGGAGGAGCTTGCTGCGCGGGCGCACTTTGCTGTGGCTGCTGCTGTCTCGATCGCACAGGCGGCTCTTTCGCGAAGACGCCGCGCAAGACTGCTAGGAAGTCGAAGAGAGTTGACTTCTACGTCATAGTCAGCTATCATAGACCTTATGAATGCGCGCCTGATTCATGGCCTGCAAAGCGCATGCAATACTCACATCCCAATACTGCGCCCATTGTGCTAGATACGGATGGTACACCTTGCCATCTGTGCTCACATGCTGTCCAGGTCGCAAGACCATGCCCTGAGAGGGCGTCACATATACGATGGGCGGCTCTCGTGGGTAGGCGTGAGGCACCCATATTGCTACCGGAAAGCCATAGGTCGCACCACGAAATGTGACAGGCAATGTGCCTGTGAGGAGCAGTAAGAGCGCCGACACGCCATTCTCGTAAGCTGCTATTGTTAGCCTCTATGCAAGCTCTACTCGAAAGGCGACTGACTGTATGGCTCAGTTCGAACGCTGAGCGATGGGTAGTTGGTGAGAGTCTCAGCCGCGTCGTGATAAGTGCGATTTACGTCCAAGTATTCCTGCTGGTGTGTTAGCGCGAGTGTGGTAACGCGACGGGCTTGACTTGCATTAACAAGGACGCTGTACAGCCAATTCAGCACTTTCTCGCTGGCCATTGCAAGGTGGGTGGGGACCTGGGGAGCTCCAAGACATCATCGGAGCATTGAGCATTGCCCCTCAACACCTTGGCAACCCGCCATCGCGTCCCAGACCAGCCAATCCTTCCGTCATCAGTCTTCGTGACAAGCATGGGTTTGCAACTGTCTCGTTTGCATTCTCCATGACCCTGTACTAGGGACAATACAAAAAATTCAAATCCACATCTTCAGTCATTGATTGGGTATGTGAAGTCGCTCGATACATTTCATTCGTAGAGCTATTGTATATAGTACAGTATATAGTCGTCATGTGTCTCGTCACCGCTTCAGCGAGCGTAGCCATAACCAGCGCTAAAAGAATGTACGCCTCCCTACTGTACAAATCCCACCCGGGGTATCAAAATGAATGAATTACTTAGTGCTGACTCCACTCAATCGTGTTGAGGTCAACACCCTCCTGAACAAGCTCCCACAACGGACTCAGCTCTCGTAAGAACGTCACCCGCTCCTTGACTGCGTTCAAGACATAATCAATTTCCGAATCAGTTGTGAAGCGGCCAATGCCGAAGCGGATACTGCTGTGTGCGCTCTCATCGCTGCTGCCAAGAGCTCGAAGAACGTAGCTTGGCTCAAGCGACGCCGAAGTACAAGCACTTCCAGAAGAAAGAGCAATGTCTTTCAGTGCCATAAGAAGTGACTCTCCCTCGACATAAGCAAACGATACGTTGACGCAACCGGGATAATGTCGCTCGCGGTCACCATTCAGTGTGGTGTGCTCGAGTGATAGCAGGCCTTCAAGAAGACGGTTTGATAGCGCTGTGATGCGCTTGGTATCATACTAGACAGAATCAGCGCGATGTCCCATCCTGTCATGTATTTGAACAATCAACAAGATCAAGAACTCATAACCCCTGCACATTTGTCAACATGGCGAGTCGACGGCCGAAGCCACCTAACACTCTGAAAGCCATGCATGTATAAAGCAAATAATCATCGTGGTTGTAGAACAGAACACAAAAAGACGTGATACATACCTCCATCTCCTCTTTGCAGATCCGCGCAGCCTCACCCATGCCAATAGCAAGGGGAGGTGCTAATGTGCCACTTCGCAGGCCGCGCTCCTGGCCACCACCACTGATAATGGGCTCAAGTCTGACCCTCGGTCGTCGTCGTACATAGCATGCACCAATGCCTTTCGGTCCGTAGATCTTGTGTCCAGATATTGACATCAAGTCGACGTTCATCTTGTTGACATCGATGGGAATCTTGCCAACAGCTTGCGCTGCGTCAGTGTGGAAGAAAATCTTCTTCGACCGGCAGAGACGTCCAATCTCCTCCACAGGTTGTACCACACCAATCTCGTTGTTCACGGTCATGATACTGACAATAGCAGTGTCTGGACGCATCGCGGCTTCGAGCTGAGCCATATCAATGAGGCCGTTGCTCCCTACTGGCAGGTAAGTAACCGAGAAACCTTCGTCTTGCAAATGTCTACAGCTGTCGAGCACACACTTGTGCTCGGTCTGCGCTGTGATGATGTGCTTCTTCTTGCCTCCTCGTCCGAAAAATCGTGCTACGCCCTTGATACTCATGTTATTACTTTCAGTTGCACCACTGGTGAAGATGATCTCTTTTGGGTCTGCACCAATCAAATTGGCGATGTTCGCGCGAGCTTCTTCTACCGCCGTGTCGGTCTCCCACCCATAGGCGTGAGTTCGCGAATGAGGGTTTCCGTACATGCCGGTCATAAATGGCATCATCTTGTCTACAACTCGAGGATCCATGGGTGTAGTAGCTTGCATGTCCAAGTAGATGGGCCGTGATCCCTGGTCCATTACCGTAGCCTGCTTGAGAATGCCTAATTTTGTCAGTCTTATCAGAGGCGGGGTCGAGGGGCAAATGATTGAATCTTACCAGCACTAGGACTCATCATGGCATCCGCGCCCATGCCTGTTGTTGGCATCGTCGCATCACTTGGCCGCTCACCCGTCTTGTCTAAAAAGGCACGCTGCTCCTGCTTGATCGCTGTGTCGACATTGACCGTCGCCTGCGAAGACTTGCTTTCGCTGACATAGTGACGACGTGCAGCCGCACCAGCGGTGCGTGCAAAGGCTGGCGATGGATAGCGGCGAGAGGCAATGCGCAGGGCCTGCCTCGCGATGGTGGGTGCAATGTTGGGCATAATGAAGGTGCAGTGGTGGAGAGGTGGGAAAGGCAGGTCGCCTCTTAGCTAGCTCGAGCTTTTCCCAATGACTAAGCGGACGAACGGGCCGAGGCACTAGCTGGTCCGTGCATACCCACCACACTCTGCAATTGTCCTCGCCCTGCAGCAGTTGGGCTCTGGGTGCGCGAAAAAAAACAACGGGGATGTCAGGGGTGACAATGTGTTCGCGGCTCGCATACGCACCGATCAATAGTCCGCTTGCAGTGGGTACGGGCATGGTCATCTGCCAGCAGTGATATCCCTCGGTGTGTTCCGGGAGTTCCGAGCAGAGCAGGGCTGCGTGTTGCATAGCCACAAACGTCATTGGGACTTGAGCAGCCACGCAGGCGCTCGCGATCCTTGGTCGCTACCTGCTGCCTCTCCCGATCAATCCACCTCCATACCGTGACTAGAGTTTGCTCTTACTGTGTTCTGCAGATCTCTCTTGCGCACCCATAATAACATACTTCCACCATGAGTTGGAAAGGCCTGACCAAGAGCGTTACCCGAGTACAACAAACTCCCCGCGCTGCTTGGGCATTATGGCTTGCTAACCCAATCGCATAGGCGCCACAAACCTTCAAGCAAAGGTTCAATCTTGTACGTCCCCTCATGTACCACTATACTTCGAGCATTTTTGCGCTCCTCAATCTCTCGAGAATAAAATCCACCTCTAACCGTACGTCTTTTAGGGCGAGATCACCAAAGACCCTATCTATACAGATGCCGAACGACGCTTCCAGGAGCTGGAGAAGGAGACAAAGAAGCTTCATGATGAATCAAAGAAGTAAGCGCTCACTTCAACGCTTTCCTCCGCCAGTTTTTGCTTACATGTCCCAGGTACTTTGAGGCCATAAATGGTACGTTTATACTTCACACGGCCCAGCCAACGCCCGCCTAACCACCCCTCCTAGGCATGCTCACACACCAAATCGAGTTCTCAAAAGCAATTGCCGAGATCTATAGGCCAATATCCGGCCGCATGTCCGATCCCGACTCGTTTCACGATGAAGGCAACGCAGCCGGCATAGAAGCTTGCGAGCAATACCAGGCTGTGGTTCAAGAATTGCAGGAGACGCTCAAACCCGAGCTTGAAATGATAGAGACTCGTGTCATCCGACCTGCCGATGAGCTCCTAATAATCGTAAAAGCCGTGCGCAAGATTGCCGCTAAGCGCGATCACAAGCAACTCGACTACGATAGGCACCGCGCCGCATACAAGAAGATTGAAGAGAAGAAAGATAAGACATTGAAGGATGAGAAGGCCATGTATAAGGCCGAGAATGATTTGGAGCAGGCCACACAAGACTTCAACTATTTCAATGATCTACTCAAGGACGAGTTACCGAAGCTCTTCGCATTGGAAAGAGAGTTCATCAAGCCCCTGTTCCAATCGTTCTACTACATGCAGCTGAACGTGTTTTACACATTACATGAGCGCATGCAACGGCTGGACATTGGTTACTTTGATCTGACCCTGGATATTGAGGCGGCCTATCTCAAGAAGCGCGGGGATACCCAGGAAGAGGCAGAAAAGATATCCATCGTCAAGTTCAAGACTACCGGTGGTCCTCGCGTAGCAGGGGCGAGGCCAGGCCAGTCCAAGTACGCAACAAAGGCCCTGGAAGCCAAAGCTGGTCGAAGTTCGTTATCCGAAGAGACGGAAGCACCACCACCATACAGTCCTGGACCTTCAGCGGCTGCCACCGGCGATATCAAGTCTCCTGCATTGTCATCAGGCTCATGGGGTTCTGCTGCCAAAGCCAAGGGTGCAGCGCCTCCACCTCCAAAACCTAAGCCCTCGCGTCTCAGTGGGGCACCCGCTGCTGAGACCGTCACAGCCCTATACGATTATGAAGCCCAAGCTGAGGGTGACTTGAGTTTCTTGACTGGTGACATCATCGAGATTGTTTCCCGTACACAAAACGACAATGAATGGTGGATTGGCAAAGTGCGGGGGAAGCAAGGACAGTTTCCAGGTGAGTTCCAAGCCAAAAGAAATTCCAAAAGTCAAGTCTAATAGCGTTACAGGAAACTACGTTAAACTGAACCATTAGTCGAGGCTCAGTCCGCCTCCTCGTACCTTGCGATTGTGGGGTAACACTTGTTGAGGCATATTTTCATGGCGCTTCAGGTTTCTTGTTCAATACCATTGTGTTAGATTTGAGCATTCTGCTGTATAACGCATCTCTCAATGATAGTCTTTTTTCATCCAAGTGGAATTGAGTTGTTGATCGAAAAATATCACTAGCCACTCCATGTCACGTACTGGACAGCTTCCTCTTTTGCAGCATGACTGCGCCACAGTTCTGATCAGTTCTAGCGAAGCAAGGGTGGTTGCGTGCCACCCCGCATGACGTCTGTCGGAGATTCTGGAGACCCGCAGCCCGTATCCGCACGCTCGGGTATGCACGCCTAGGGTCGTCCCGGATCAATGCATGTTCTTCTGACGTCTGTAGTTATAACAAAAACAGTGCTCTGTTCGTTCCTTCTTTTGCTTACAAACCCAATTTTGGAAACAACTAATCCACAATGCCGTACGAATCAACCATAATATTCACTCTTGACACAATATGTCCCTGGTATTTTGAATGACCCTCCCCCGCGCCTTGCATAGCCTGTACTCTCACCTGATACAAAGAACACAGGACATACATCGCCTTCGTTCGCCTCAACGAAGCCCTCGACGCCTATCGCTCAGCTAATCCAGACTCCCCCACCAAGTTCACCCTCAAGCTAGCACCTTACCAACTCTACCCGGATTTCTACGAAGACGGCATCGACAAATACGAATGGTACAAGGAGAAAAAGTACAATGGTAGTGACGAGAGAATGAAAGCGTATGCGTATTATATGGGGCTGTCAGGAAAAGGAGAAGGTATAAAGTTTGATTTTGAGGGCGGTTCCATTAGCAATACGCTGCATGCACACCGCATATTGTACTGGCTGCAGAACACCAAAGGACCGGATGCTGCGACAAAAGCGGCACTGAGTCTGTACAGCCAGTATTTCGAACATAGGGCTGATCCTGCGGGTCGCGAGACGCTGGAGAAGGTGTGTATAGCTGCTGGGCTGGGTGAAGATGAGGTGAAGAAAGTGGTGGGGAACCAGGAGGAAGGATTACGTGAGGTTAAGGCGGCGATTAGAGAACAGGCGGGGAATGGGGTGGATAGTGTGCCGTATGTTGTGTTTGAGGGGAAGAAGAGGGATTTTACGCATATTGGAGCGAAGAGTGTAAAGGAGTATGTTAAAGTGTTGGTGCAGGTTGAGAAGGAGTGTGCTTGAGTAGAAGGTGGGTTAGATCATGTGATATTGGCTTGCTTCTGTGCAATTGGATATACAAAAGAATGGTCGGATTGGTGAACACCCTCTACCGTTTATTTGTTTTCACACAATATGCACACAAAGGCACCACAGAGCATAATTTAAAAAATCGTATCGAGTATGAGGTAAACACAAAAACACATTATATTAAAAGAGTGATTACAGCAGCCATGAGGAATCCAGAGGAAGCTTCTTCGGCACCAAACCTCTATCGTCCACGAAAGTATAGCAAGAATAAGGAAAAGTTCCAAGGAATCTAGTCTAGTCTAGTTGTGTTGTGTACCAACTCCATGTGTCATTCTTGATCGCGTAAATAGTCGTAGATTATTTACCGGCAGTCAAGGTCGGAGGTGCGGCCGTCAAAACTGCAGAACCTGTTGTCGGATACGACGGCAAGCTATAGCAGTCAGTTAGTCAAAGTTCATCTTTTAAGAGAAAAAAAAATTAAGAATGAGAATAGAACTCACGTTAATGTATCCACCATCACCACGAGTCCAGAGCGAGTTGTGGCGACCAATATAAAAGCAGTCGTAATCGGTGTTGAGAGCGCCCATGGAGAGCTTGACACTGGCAACATCGGAGATTCCGCCGCGGTTGGCTACGTCCCACTTCATGTTGTAGCAGACAGCTGCGACCCAGCGGTTTCGGTCGGGGTTCCTGGCCCACATGGCGTCGACGGTGGACTGGGTGAAGGTCTCACGGGCGGAGTTCCAGTTGTTGATGGGGAAGAGCTTTTGGAGGAGGCCGCTCATGGCTCCGGCGATTGAGGCACCGGCTCCAATGCCCTCGGCGGCACCGTTGAGACGAGCTCCTGCGCGGCGCTTCTGCAGGTGAGCGTCGGCGTCGGTGTTGACATCAGCATCGGTGTCGGCATCGATATCAGCACCAACATCAGCATCAACATCAGCATCGGCGTCGACATCAACGTTGGTCTTGATACCAACTTTCACAGGAGAAGCATTGAGCACATCAAGTGCCGCCACAGGCTGAATCACTGGTTAGAAACTAAAGTTCTTCTCTTATTGTGGATGGGAACCTACAATGGCAACAGCATTGGAACCCTGAGGGGGATGAGGAACAGCCGCAGCGTTGGTAAGAGCGGCAGTGCCAGCGAGGAAGACAATAGAGAAGCGCATTTTGATTTTCGGATTTGGAATAAAAAAGTAAGTCTTAAAAAGTAAGTCTTAAAAAGTAAAGAGTGAGAGTGGATTACTTGGGAAAAGAGAGTGTGATTTGCTGTGTTAGCGAGTGATGGTTGTCAGTGTGAGTGATGATTCCATTTGAGCGGTCATCCGCACTCCTTATATACAACAATGAACAGACTACTTGAGGCTCTCTCTCGATCGTGAGTCTCTGTTACTTGGATCTGGTACATCGAATTCATCCATGTGGACGCTAATACTGCGAGTCGTTGGTCTAAGAGCTCGGTCCACTTGGTCGTTGTGTCGTCTGTGCCAGTGGTAAGATTGGCCTAAATTAACGTGTATAGAAAAATCATAGTAGTTGCAAACTTAATATTCACCGATTCTTGTGCTTGGTCCCACCTTTTTTAGGGCCATCGACTAGAACATCACTTTTGCGTCTTCTAAAAGGTCTCGCATTGGCTGAGCAGATTGTATGTTCGCCCTGTGTGTTGTAGCTTCATGTATGCCAAACTCAATGTCTGGATGCCTTCTGAGTTCTCTTGCTAGTGTTTGGGTTTTGACAGACTTGCGAATGGGGATGCACAGCAGCCTAAATTTTGTTCAGAATTCACTGATGTAATGCCAACGATAGACTCTCCTAATCTTTTCACCTTGAACCACTGCTCGGTTGTGCAGTAAGATTCTCAAAGATCAGTAATGCTTTGCTGGGCTATCACAAGTGGTGTGGACCCGGAAAATTACTCCTAAGGGCTTGTTCAGCCACTTCATCCTCTAATCAGTTCACCGCTCAGCGAGGAAATTCCCCATAGCAGCTTCATGCTTACCTTTCCCCTCGCTCATTTCTTGTCGCCATTCAACAAGTCCCCTAGATGTCTATTTTCTGCAAGTCGGCCTTGGTGGTTTCGTGTCACCAGATCTTTGCGAGCCTACTAAGCAGGATGCCATGTCTAGAAAGAAAGCCATGAGCCACGACGACACCTTACCAAGACACTCGCAGTAATAACATGCATGCACTGACTTGAAATGCAAGATAATCTCAAGCACCGAGCAAACGTAGTAGGGCTACGATACTTCCTGTCATCTGCTATAGCCGTACATAGAGTTGGACAACTCATCGCCTACCAAACGTTATTTGGCCCCAGTAAAACGGCGGAAAGGAATGACAGGGACCGTGCCAAATGAAATGTCGTCATAGGCTGGCGCGATAGCGGATGTGCTTGGCATATGCCAGTCAAACCATACCCTTAATGACAATGAGCTGGGTGGATTAATTATTCAAAATAGGCACCACTTGACTAGTTTAACTCTGTTGGGGCTGGAGCTAGTGATCCAGCCAAGCATCTCAGAGCTTGTTACTATCCAACATGGTGCCAACGTTAGCGAAGGACTGGCCCGTATAGAGTTTGGATTCTAGCGTCGTCCCCTGCCTCCCGCGTGAAACCATAAAACCAATGGGCGCACTATTCTCCGGCAGGCGAGCCCGGAACTATCAGCACGTATTGTTTTGCAACCATTACTCGGACATTTTAAAACCTTATTACCACCACCACGTTGTTACGATCGAGCTATACAACGGCGTGGTCTTTACGACCAAACTCAATCTTGCAGACCCCAAGTTTTTGAGTGCGACGATCATGTTAGGACTGGAGCTAAAGCCTTCTAGTGATGCATTCCTGTCTTCTAGGCGGCTTCTAGAGTGATTCAAAAGGCGAAATTAGAGTCTGGACACACCTCATTGCAAGCCTCACACAAAACGGCGCTGTAGCTGGAAAATGAAGACTTGGTACGGCAATCGATCGAATTTGCGGTGTATACTTGGTTGGCTTTTTGATATATGCTTTCGAGTGCCTTTGGAACTCTGACAACTCACTGGGTGGGCTACTTAGCAGAGTATAGTAGATTGGAGATTATGATACGAAGGCACGTAATGAAATGGCGAAAAACTTTACAATGTTAAAGTAGACACAGACTCCATTGTCATCCTTTGCAGCTAAAACTGACTAAAGCCCAAGAGCAGATAGAGAAGCAACAACGACCGATTCTGCGGCTTGATCTCATATCCCAATGCAACATAAGGTAAACTCAACCCCACGTCCAATGGAAATCCCCAACTCCCCAGAAGTAACTAATCCACCCGGTTCCTTGGCGATCTTCCAGCCCCTATCACATATACTCCCACAAAGCCAAGAAAGAGCTTGTTGTTTTTCATGGGATCGCCCAACGCACTGTTCAGGCCTAAGCTCTTACATGTGACCAATCTAGCCATGTCTCTTTTACGTGTTGCTCACCTTGCGCACTGGCGCCGGCCAGAATCTAAACTCAATTTCTAGAGAAATTATGGCGTTTAGTGTCGATACAGGAGGTATGAAATTCGTATGCGGAGATGTTCGGTGGAAATGGAGATCGGGAGGCTTGATCGCAATTACTAGTCTCACACAGGCATCGAGGGACGTAAGTATAAGTAGAAGGGGATAGCCCGAGATGAGGAAAGACAGGAATAGCGATATGCATGGAAGGATTTAGGAGGAGCAAGAGATTGGAATCAGGAGTGCTGCTCCATTTGCAGAAGGGGAAAGCGGCTTAATTCAACCCTCTATTGAAAGCTTGTACTGAAAGAAGACCTAGGTGTGTGCTGGGGACCTTTTGTATATAGCTTGTTGTACATGTAGATAGGGTCAGTCAGTGTGTAGTTTATTTATAGGTATAGGAGGCAACAGGAAAGTCACTGTCTGGATTGTTCCGAACGATTGGCAGTTATAACGGGGTGAGTGTGATGGCCGGAATGATTTTTTCGAAAACAGAGTAATATTGAAGGATGTTTGCAATGACATAATACAATGCCATGCGTCCAGCTACCACACACTCCCAATTTTACTCTGACCCAAAGAATCAGATTTTCCAAACTGTGTGGTACGATATATATACATTAAATCTTGAAAGTGCGAATGGTAAGGCTGCAAGATCAATAAGAGAAAGATTTATCGAATTTTGTAGTTAAACAACGAATAGCGCAATGAGGAAAAATATTTCCAAAAATAAAAAAGTCAGAAGCAATGCGGTACGCTGTAATCAACGAAAATCCAGAGAGATCGCCTTTTGAATTGGAACACTTCTTTTCTATATGCTTGTATCGGGAAACTTAGAACAGATTTCCTTTATACGATATATTACCACCATCCCATCAATAGCCATGAGAGTTACTGCAGATTCTATACAGCACACTTCACGATAGTCACGCTCAAGTACACAGCCGATTCAAAAGATTTGAAACGGATAAATATGCTTGTGAGACCATCAGCTTCCCCTTTTTTCCCATTAGAGAATGACAATCTCAGACGATTGGGATTAAGTGGAGGGAATAAGTGAAGAAAAATGCAACACTCACTACGATTTATTTGCTCGAAAGGAAATAGTCAGGCAGCAAAACTTGGCATGAGGCAACAGATTTCACTACAGCGGAATTAATTCCATCTTGTATGTACCATGTAATCGTATTGACATAACCGCAATGCTAAATTTTGGATATCGCAATTACTACATAACTATAGAAACAAAAAGTTCTATCAAGGGTCACATCTTGAATTACTGGAACAGCAAAGCCTTATTCTGTATTCAATCGGAGAATTGAATAGCTACATTGATATATACATACAACCCAAAGCATGATGCTCCAGTCATCTCATACTGCAGTAGTCTGATGACGAACTCAATGCGTAATATCGGAGTTATGAATGATGCTGGTACAATCATACCGCAGGTCCAGGGATTGCAATAGATATAGGAGAGTGGCTGGAAGGTATAGAAAAGCCAAACTGCGTAGTAAGGTGGTGCTGATCTCAAGTGATGCATCGTAGAATGGAGCATGATCTATTCATTCTGAAAGTCTTTGGAGTGGTTTGAGTGTCAACAATGTGCGCCTGGGTCTAACACATCCAAGTTACATGATGCAAAAGCGAAATTTGACGTGTTGAAATTATTCATGCAATTATTTATGATCTAACATGTGCTTGAATTTTTCAATCTGGCTTTGCATTAGTGACTGTGATAGGGAAAAAAAAGTTCAACAAATCCACTCACCTTTGTACTCAGATATTTCTCTACTTCCTCGCTCTTGATTCCTTTCATGCCCCCAGTCTTCCACGCTAGTGGGACCATGGCCACGCGCTCTCGGACGACGACTTCTCTGTTCGGGCCCTCAACCGCTCGAACTTTGTCGGGATTGTTGGTCAAGAGTCTTATTCCCCTATCACCGTCCAGACCCAAATCCATGAGCATGGCTGTAGCTAGGCCGTAACTGCGCGCGTCTGCAGGATGCCTCAACATTATGTTGGCTTCATAGGTGTCGTTTCCTAAATCTTGCAGGTTGTATGCTTTAAGCTTCTCGCCCAGGCCGATGCCACGGCCTTCCTGCCGGAGATAGATGATGGCGCCGCCAGAAGGAGACAGCGCTGGGTCGGCCATGAGGCGCGCAGCCTCGTCAAGTTGCTCGCCGCAATCGCAGCGCGCAGACCAGACAGTCTCGCCTGTGTAGCATTCGGAGTGTATGCGTACGAGGGGTAGTTGTGACGAGGAAACGGGCGGAGCGTCTCCGTTCTCTGACGACGAAGCGGAGGCCGGAGACAAGGATCCATTGGTCTTGTCGCTATGGGCTAATTTACTGTCCAGCATGGGTTTTGGCGGAATACCTTCCGCGCGCTTGAGCTGCTCGACCCGCGAGCTGGTTCTGCCCGGATACAGGCGGCCTACATATGCGCCTCTAGTCATGCGATCCAGCTCCGTCTCTCCCGGGCGTTCTGCGTCGAGGGAACGAGAGCGTATTTGGTTGCCAAAGACGATTGCTAGATGCTCCTTTGTATCGACATTGTTTCTGTACACATGCAACCACATTTCGTGTCCTGTGGTCGTGGGTATGCGCGCGCGCACCTCGCACTCGACCTTGGGGAGTTGCGACAACAGATCTGGGCGGGGGGTGTCGGTGCGGAGCGAGGTATCGACTGGTATAGAGCGGGGTGGCCGGGGATGCGAAGGAGTCGAAACCCCCGGTGTGGCTGGAGGGGTAAAGGCGGGAGAGATGATTGAGGGCGGAGGATTGTGTCGCTCTTGGTTTGTGCCATGGTCCAGTGTGTGCTCATGCGCCGGCGACGTGTGGAAGTCAAAGTCGTCGTTTGCAGCGGTACCAATCTGCGGCGAGAAATGGGGCGGGAATGCGGTCATGGTGGATGGCAGGGCGGAAATGATTCAAAAAAATGGGATTGTGGTCACGAGGAACAGAAGCACATTACCGAGTGAATTGAGTAGAGACAGAGGCAGAGTCAGAGACAGAAACAGAAACCGAAGCAAGAGGTGCAGTGGGGGCGAGCGACTGAATGACATAGCCGAACCCGCAGCGCTCGGGAGTCGTGATTTTGGGATCCGCCTCCGACATTCTACTAACCGCGGCTATGTAAGCAAATTCATGTGGCGCCCAAATGTTCCGGTCAGCAATTAGGAATTCCGCCCTCCCTCACTTGGTCCGCCCCACACCGACTCTCGGAGCCGGACACATACGGGCGAATGGGTGCTTGGAGCATTGCGCCTCCTTGCCATGGCGCCAGTGCAGAGTACTAGATTAACGTCCGTCCCTGTGGGTCGAACATCCTTCCGCAACGAACCACCAACATTGTTCAAGTACCTCACGTCCAAGTTGCAGAGACTTTCAGATCCAAATACATATCAATATACTCTTTAGATCCATCTCTATCTATCGTAATCCTTAAATAGCAAAATTACGGAAATCTAAGGTGCGTACGTAAATCTTTCGCGTTAAGCGTGGAAGCTGCAACAACGACACACCCCTGTTCTACCCTCCTACAGAAACACAACTTGCTCTTTCGGAGATCCTATGTGAATCCTGGTGAGCCAGAAAAGCTATGAATATCATATAAAGATGTGCAGCTTCTGTATAGGTACACCACGAGTTTTTCCGACTTGGTCCGCCGGTCCTTTGCGTTTAACCAAAGGATTTGGAACGCTGACATAGCAGGATTGCAAACGCTTAGCGGCCCACGATGTACACCTGTACTATGCCAAGAGCTAAAGCTGTGGCGCAGAGTTCTGGAAGCTTCTACCTAGATGCTACTTAGGCGCGCAGTTGCCAGCTATTCTTAGAAGCAGACTGGTTGTGGATTCCGTTGGTCTCGCGGTGTTCTGTCGGCGGGAAACTCAGATCGAATCCAAACCTTGTTAACAAGTGTTGCAATTGCGCGGCTACTTTCTTGTCTGTCCTGAATTGTAATAGCAAGCTTAAAGCGCCTCGGTGCTTAGACGCCTGCCAACAGCACCAAGGGCTTCAGCTCCTCTGTAGCTTTCGATGCATACGCGGTTCAGCCTCGTAAGTAGTGCGCGGCGCATGTATGGAGCCACGCCTGACCCCACCTGGGGCTTCACACAGGCTTCACCACCAAGCCAAGAATACAGTGAAAGCCGGCAGCTTCAGCTCGCGACATTTTGACGGATCATAGGGTCTTGCTGGTATCTGAGCTGGTACACCTGCTCGTTGTTTTCTCTGTATGCTGACCATCCATCGGTAGCAGGAAAGCAGCTAACAAGTAGCAAACGCCCGCGCGACTAGGCTGCTACATTCAGCTTTTTGAGTCCTGTTCTCATCGCATGCGTCTACTGCATACCTACACAAACCCATGCGGCTCTTGCACTACAGCGAGAGTGGACAGCTCAGCATCCATAGCTTCGATGATGGCGACATACCCCCCTACGCGATCCTTTCACACACTTGGGGAGCAGATGGCGATGAGGTGACCTTCGCAGACCTCCAGACAGGCGGCGGCGGCAGCAGCAGGAAGCTAGGCTACGAGAAGATTCTCTTCTGCGGAAAACAAGCACGACATGACGGTCTGCAGTACTTCTGGATCGACACATGCTGCATTAACAAGAATGATAAGGCTGAGCTCGCCTTTGCTATCAGGTCAATGTTCCGCTGGTACCGCAACGCAGTTAGGTGCTATGTCTATCTGTCAGGTGTGTCAAAAAGGAAGAGGAAAGCCTGCGACAGAGCCACGGAGCTTAGCTGGGAGCCTGCTTTCAGATCGAGCCGGTGGTTTACGCGTGGCTGGACGCTTCAAGAGCTTCTTGCTCCAGCCACAGTCGAGTTCTTCTCGCGAGAAGGAGAGATCATTGGCAGCAAGACATCGCTTCAGACGATGATCCGCGAGATAACTAGCATTCCGCTTGAAGTGCTTAACGGGGCCCCACTTTCTCGGTTCAGCGTCAACGAGCGGTTGAGGTGGGCAGAGGGCCGGATAACTGGGCGCGTCGAGGACAGAGCATACTGCCTGCAAGGAATCCTCGATGTTGAGCTAGCGCCGGTATATGGTGAGGGCGAGGCTGGCGCTTTTGACCGTCTAAAGCGCGAGATGTACAAGCTAGAACAATGCCTCAAAGATATACGCCAAACAAACCCTCGTGATGATAAGAAGCGCATCGAGGAGACAAAAGGAGGACTGCTAACAGACTCCTACCGCTGGGTTCTGGACAACACCACTTTCCAGCAGTGGCAGCAAGACTCGAACAGCCGGCTGCTGTGGGTAAAAGGTGATCCTGGTAAAGGCAAGACGATGTTGCTCTGCGGCCTTGTCAACGAGCTGCAAAGTTCGATGCCTAGAACTGAGCTTCTGTCGTACTTCTTCTGCCAAGCGACTGACTCGCGCATCAACAGCGCTACAAGCGTGATACGAGGATTGCTGTATATGGTTGTAGATCAGCAACCGTCACTTATGTTACATATCCGCAGAAGGTACGATCATGCAGGCAAGGCCCTGTTTGAGGATGCGAATGCTTGGGTAGCTTTGTCTGAAATCTTCACAAGCATGACGCAGGACAAGGGGCTGAAGACAACTTATCTTGTCGTTGATGCTCTCGACGAATGCGTAGTGGACCTGCCCAAGCTCCTCGATCTTATTGTCTATACTAGCACATTGTCACCTCGTATAAAGTGGCTCGTGTCAAGTCGAAACGAGGGTCGCATCGAGGAGAAGCTCAAATCGATTAGTGATGAAGCAAAGCTGAGCCTAGAGCTGAAGCAGAACGCTGAGCAGGTAGCTCGAGCTGTAGATGCATATATCGACCACAAGCTGTCTTGTCTCGGGTCACTCGGAGAAGCGGATCTGCGAAAGCAGGTGCGAGATGAGCTGCACCAGAAGGCGAACGGCACCTTTCTTTGGGTGGCTTTGGTGATGCAGGAGCTTGAGAAGTCGGAAAGCTGGGACCCACTAGCTGTGGTTGAGGAAGCGCCAGCGGGCTTACAGCAGTTGTACGATCGCATGATGGGGCAGATCCAGCGGCTGTCAGCAAGGAATGTGGACATCTGCCAGTCTCTACTCTGTACTACAGTTGTCGCATATCGTCCGCTCTACCTTGCTGAGATGGGCAGCCTGTACAGGTCGGAAGGTCGAGCTGCAATAGTAGCGGAGACCGTAAGAAAGATTGTGGCCATGTGTGGATCGTTTCTCACGGTTCGCGATGAGCAAGTCTACCTCGTTCATCAGTCAGCCAAGGACTATCTGAGCGACAAGATGCGAGCTACAACCCTTCCGTCCCAGAGCGAGATGCACTATACCCTGTTTACCCAGTCAATCAAGCTACTGTCTAGTAAATTAAAACGCGACATGAGCAATTTGGTCAAGCCGGGCTTCTCAATCGATGAGGTCCGAACTCCTGATCCTGATCCGCTGGCGACCGCGCGCTACTCGTGCATCTACTGGGTCGATCACTTGTGCGAGTCGAAGCCTGAGTCTCTAGCGAGCATTGCTGTTAAACTGCAAGTCCTAGACGTAGTCGACAAGTTTCTAAGAGAGAAGTATCTCTACTGGCTAGAGGGGCTTAGTCTGTGTAAAAGCGTAGGGAAAGGCGTCGTCTCAATGGGAAGACTGTGGTCACTAGTGCAGGTGTGTCGCATAATATTTACACACCTTTCGTTTGACCTAGACACTAACGCTAGTAGGAGATGTGTGACCAAGATAGACTTACTCGGCTCGTTCAAGACGCACGGCGATTCATCATGTACCACAAAGGAGCAATTGAGGGATACCCTCTTCAGACCTATGCATCCGCACTCCTGTTTAGTCCGACAGGCAGTCTAATCAGACAGCTGTTCCAGCACGAAGAGCCAGAAACAATCAGGATTAGGCCAGCTCTGAGCGACGAGTGGAGTGCGTGCCTGCAGACGCTCGAGGGCCATAGCCATTGGGTCAGCTCGGTGGCCTTCTCGCACGACTCGACGCGGTTGGCGTCGGCGTCCTGGGACAAAATCGTCAAGATGTGGGATGCGAGTAGCGGCACGTGCCTGCACACGCTCGAGGGCCATAGCAGTTTAGTCAGCTCTGTGGCCTTCTCGCACGACTCGACCCGGCTGGCGTCAGCGTCTGGCGACAGGACTGTCAAGATGTGGGATGCGAGTAGCGGCGCGTGTCTGCACACGCTCGAGGGCCATAGCAGGGATGTCAGCTCGGTGGCCTTCTCTCACGACTCGACGTGGCTGGCGTCGGCGTCTGGCGACAGCACCCTCAAGATGTGGGATGTGAGCAGCGGCGCGTGTCTGCACACGCTTGAGGGCCATAGCAGTCGTGTCAGCTCGGTGGCCTTCTCGCGCGACTCGACCCGGCTGGCGTCGGCGTCCCGGGACAAAACCGTCAAGATGTGGGATGCGAGCAGCGGCGCGTGCCTGCACACGCTCGAGGGCCATAGCCATTGGGTCAGCTCGGTGGCCTTCTCGCACGACTCGATCTGGCTGGCGTCGGCGTCCTGGGACAGCACTCTTAAGATGTGGGATGTGAGCAGCGGCGCGTGTCTGCACACGCTCGAGGGCCATAGCAGTCGTGTCAGCTCGGTGGCCTTCTCGCACGACTCGATCTGGCTGGCGTCGGCGTCAGAGGACAAGACCGTCAAGATATGGGATGCGAGTAGCGGCGCGTGTCTGCACACGCTCGAGAGCCATAGCAGTTTAGTCAGCTCGGTGGCCTTCTCGCACGACTCGACCCGGCTGGCGTCGGCGTCCTGGGACAGGACTGTCAAGATGTGGGATGTGAGCAGCGGGGCGTGTCTGCAAACGCTCGAGGGCCATAGCAGTCGTGTCAGCTCGGTGGCCTTCTCGCACGACTCGACGTGGCTGGCGTCGGCGTCTGAGGACAGGACCGTCAAGATGTGGGATGCGAGCAGCGGCGTGTGCCTGCACACGCTCGACGTTTGCAAACCTCTTCGCCGCTTATCCTTTGATCCTACTGGTTTTCGCCTCTACACTGAAATAGGTACTATCGACATTCAGAGCGTAAAGATATCTCGCAGGACGGATTTCGCAGAACCTGCGATCCCTATGTACCTAGGCACTAGCTTTAGCTTAGACGGCATATGGATTCAGCATGCTAGCAATAACCTGTTATGGGTACCATCGGAGTATCGACCGTTGCGTGAGGCTGTGTATGGAACTATGGTTGGAGTAGGTGTTGGGTCTGGAAGAGTGTGGATTTGTAGTGTAGACCTTTAGGTCACTCATATATGTTTGTCATAACAAGGCAAAGGTCTGTTTTTCTTTCTTATAGCCTGTTCTTCTAAACCTATATTTTACGGAAAGGGACGGGGATGCACACGAACATATAGTCTCTGTATTGCCGCCTAGAAGCTTCGAGAACCGTTAGAGGAGGTAGCTACTGTTATGCTATATCACTCGATGAATCTAGAATGGTTCTCGCTGTTTCTTGAACTGAAGAGAAGGCACGAGTAACTAAGGGTGGAATAATAGGGTATTTGTGTTACACGGGGTTGGGCTATACTTCTCTAGTCTCGGTCCGGGTTAGGGCGGGGTAGCTGAACGCGGTAGTCCGTGGAGTTGTCTGGCGATCCCAGTGGAAAAGAGTTAGTTATCGGAGTTAACCTTAGTAAGACAATTCAATCTAACTATCACTATTGCTATAGACTAACTAAGTATTAATCTAGGTAAGAGAAGAACTTATAAGAGTTGACCACAACGAGAGTAATAATGAAACCTTTCCATCCTTATATCCTCATTGCTTCCAGTCCTGACATCTCTAGGTGCTGTGGCATCTGTCCTCTTGGCGAGATGTCACTTCTTGGCGAGATGCCAAGTCACGTGGTCAGCGCCCCGCGTTGATCATTACCTTCTGTCGAGGCGCCCGTTGGTCCTCAGACCTGCGACCTCCGACCTCCGACAAGGAGAGAATCCTGCGTGTTACTTGTAACAATTTGGATGTGTAGGTACGATGTAAGCAGATTAAGCATGTTAAGGTAAACGCTTGCAGGAAGCCGCTGGCGTACGCCACAGTTATCTTTAGAAACTAAAGCGGATAGTTATTGTAACGGCGCAGGCAAGACTACTCGGATCAGTATCGGCGGTAGTGTCACTCAGAGGCATATGGGAGTGCGTGGGACATCAAACGAGCCTTGATTCAATAGACACCTATAGGCCTTGTACGAAAGGATATCAAAAATCTATCGAGCTACGGTATGGAGAAGGTGGGGTTTTATATCAGCAGATCTGCCCTTGGCTAGTGCGCGCCCATGTTCGGCTCCCTTTCGGATATCAGTTCAATGTGTACTCGAACCGTTACAAATGCTGGCTATATAATAAGTAGCAGGAGGGCCTTTCTATCAGCACTGATGCACTCAATAGCAGTAACTATAGTGCGCTTGACACCCGCACCCCTACTACCTTGCTAATTATCCTTGCTAACTAAGACTTTTGCAGAGCTAAGCATGCTTAGCATGACTTTAGTTTCGTCCATGTTGTACACGTTTTCTAGCAGTACGCATAGATCCTGTAGTACCTAACTAATTACATTAAACTACTCTACTATCTTCTTATATATATTGTTTCCATGACGCTTCTAGTCTATTAATCTGACACTTCTTAACTGGAGTTTAGGGTGACGCTTCTTAAACGCTCATGGCCAGTTCTTCCCTAGACACTTAATCAAATCGCTCTTCATAGATCGCTGGCGGGTTATGCTGAACGCTAGCGAGCGAAGACACTTAACGCGCATAGGTTGTCTGAGACTAGACATTAGTAGCAGGAACTTTACAAGCGCCTTCTCTTCCTCTTAAGTTAAGTACTGCTAACTCTAAGCCTGCTCTGCTCGCGAGCGTCGTCTAAGCCTATGGTGGATTAGAGTTGAGATAGGGACATTGCTGTGCTCTGATTGAGCAGCACATGTATCACGTATACCCTTAGGCAGACGTTGCGCGAGCGCCTGGCTGGCTGTGTCCATGTTCGTGGTTGTGGTGACTGAGGGATACCTCAAGCGAGAAGCCAACTGAATCCACCACCGGCCTGCTTTAAAGAATAGCCGGCAACACGCAGCACCCGATGGAAGCTTCTAGAGCTCTGCGCCACAGCTTCAGCTTTTTTGGCATAGCGCAGGTGTATATTGTAGGCCGCTAAGCGTTCGCAATTCTGTTATGTTGGCGTTCTAAATCCTCTTGTTAAACGCGAAGGACTAGCACACTAAGCCGGACAAACACGGAGTGCACCTAAACAGAGGCTGCATGTCTTGATATAATATACATAGCCTTGTTAGTTTATTATGCATAATATAGGACTTCCGAACAAGCCAGCTTTGTTTCTATAGAGAGTAGAACATGGGTGTATCGTTGTTGCAGCTCCAATGCTCAACATAAAAGATTCATATACACCCCTTAGGTTGCTGTAATTTTACTATTTAAAGCTTGCGATAGATAGAAGTAAGCCTAAAGAGCATATCGACGTGTACATATGTCTAAGAGCCTCTGCGGCTTGAGCGTAAGATGCTTGGGCAATGTTGGTGGTTCGTTGCGCAGGGATATTCGACCCACAGGGACGGACGTTAGCAGAGTATTGCACATACGCCCTAATGGGCATGGCCCCGATTCTTCAACTTGGACTCATGCTAATTGTACTATGCTTACATACATGTGCTATATAGTACATGCATCCATCAATCTACCATGTCACCCGGCAACATCTGATCCATCCCAGAAAAGAATATAACTCACAAAATGCCTGTTTACTTCCTATGCCGTGCTATGCTTTTAGTCCACTCTGCGCTCTCTGCCCCACACCTCGTCGGCATTCTTCTTGCCCTTGGTCTCTGGAACATACCATGAGACAAAGGCAAAGAAGAAAGCCGATAGCGCCGCAAAGATGAAATAAACTTTGCCGTGCAGCTTCGCGCTCGCTAGCGGGAAGAATTGGGCCACAACAAATGTGGCAATCCAGTTAGCCCCGAGCGCGATGCTCTGTGTCGCATCAACCGCATCCGGACCCACGAGTTCACTCGCCAATATAAATGGTACAGGGCCAAGACCAACAGCGAAGCCGGATACGAAGAGTAGAACTGCAATGGCTGAGAGTACGGGAATCGCCTTGATGATACCAATAGCAAGCAGAAGCGAGCTGGATCCCATAATCGCAAGAGAGCTCAGCAGGCACACTTTGCGACCTAGCTTGTCGGCAAGGGGCGCACAGCTAGCTGTCACGATAATGTTCAACGCCGAGACGGCAAGATTGAGCAGGGCCGAGTTGGATTCGAGCAGACCTGCTAGCAGCGAGACTCCATACATGACGATGCTGTTGATACCACTGAACTGCTGAGCCAACATCACCATGATGACGGCGATGGCGGCTTTTTGATAGTCGGAATGGCGGAAGACCTGCATGATGCTCAAATTTCCTTCTTTGCCAGACTGCTCCGGCCCGGCGTCGGCTGACGCATTAGGGCTTAGTAGCGTTTGCTCCTCCTCTGTGCTCATGTTAGTTTACCATGGCCACATAGCTCGCATATCGAGTGACTGACCGTTGACATGGGGCGAATCTGACATTCCCCAGTCGCGCATCTCATCCTCAATGTCTGCATGTTCGCCACGAATCTTGCGTAGAGTCTTCTTTGCAAGAGACACATTGCCCTGTTCAGCAATGTACTTCGGGCTCTCAACGGACAAGAGCAATCCCGCGCCTTGCACAGCGCCAATGACGCCTCCAATGGCCAGAATAAGCCTCCAATATGAGTCGTGGCTCAAGAAGTAACCCAACAGCTGCGTGATGAGAATGCCAACGTTGCAGCCAATCTGTGTAAAGGCGCCAAAGAAGCCCTTCTCAGCAGGAGGAGCAATCTCTGAGATGTAGAGGGGCACAATCACGACAGATGCTCCCGCCGCGACTCCTGACAACAGCCTTCCAAAAGCCATGACGGCAATGTTTGGGCTCAGGGCCTCAAAGACGGGGCCAACCACGAAGAAGATTGTCGATATCTGCATAGCTCTCAGGCGGCCGAGCCTTGTCGCGAGCGGACCGGCCGAAAGGGCGCCTATGAGGCCTCCGAGCGTGTATAGCGAACCCACGACGCCCCATTCCGTCGGTGTCATCTCAATGCATTGTGGAAGGCTCGGACCTGCGACGGCAGCTGTAATAGAATTTTTCTTGCAACGGATAACATCTTCGGGTGCGTTGAGCTCAGACTAAGAGAAAGAGAGAGAAGGTTAGCTATGCAGCTCGTGGGGAATGGGATGTGAGGTTGGCATATGGGGGACGGACCAGGTGGAAGCCGAAGAGCAGGGGGCCGAGAGTCGCGACGGAGAGGATGTAGACAAAGTAGCCGGTCAAGCTGCTGAACCACGAACGGGGATCCATTGCAGGCTCTGCTGATGGAGGAGAGTCGGGTGGTGGTTGCAGCTCCAAGCTGTGTCTGGCACCTGGGGACGTGCCCGTTGCAGCGGGCGAAGCTTATGTATTAGGATACATTGAATACACGGTCACATGGTTACCTGGCTACCTAATCATGATGACGATAGCTTGCAGAGAACGGTAATTGTCACTGCTTGGATATGCGAGCGATACGCGACGTGCATTATGAGACGATTATTGGTTCCAGGAGCTTGTATTTCATCGTAAAGTGTAGCGTGGCCGTGGTTGCGGTATTGGGTGGGTGCATGTACTCTCACTAGTCGGCTGAGGCTCTGCGGGGGAAACAGGCCATGGCAAGTGGGACGCGTGCCTGCCTTTTCGCCGTCGCCGTCCCTTATCCCTTGCACCCTCCTGCCTGCAACCCACCTCGCTGCGTCAGGGCCCCATCCATCCTCCTTGTCCAAACCATATCGCCCGCTTGCATTGCTTGCCCCGTGTGTGCCCGCCATCTTCACCTGTATTCATTCCAAATCACATGATTACGCGCTGAGCCTGTCGGCCTCGATATCAACAGATATCCGTGAGATTATCCGGATGCCATGTTCACCGGCTACAACAACAAGAAGCGCGTGACCGAGCGCTATAAAATCGTCGGCTTCATCAGCAGTGGTACCTATGGACGTGTCTACAAGGCCGAGGGCCGCAACGGTCGCACCGGCGAGTTCGCTATCAAGAAGTGAGTGAGCACAGCCGAGTGTTGCCATGTCCTACGCTAACACCATCAGGTTCAAGCCAGACAAGGAAGGTGAGCTGCAATACTCTGGCATCTCGCAATCAGCCATTCGCGAAATGGCCTTGTGCACTGAGCTTGCCCATCCAAACGTGGTCCATACTGCAGAGATTATCCTAGAAGACAAGTGCATTTATATTGTCTTCGAGTATGCCGAGCATGATCTTTTGCAAATTATCCATCACCACAACCAACCTCAGCGCCAGGCCATCCCTGCTCGCACCATCAAATCCATTCTGTACCAACTGCTGCAGGGCCTTGTCTACCTGCACAAGAACTGGGTCATGCACCGAGATCTCAAGCCAGCAAACATCATGGTCACCAGTGCTGGCAAGATCAAGATTGGTGATCTGGGTCTCGCCCGCTTGTTCTACAAACCATTGCAGTCGTTATTCTCCGGCGATAAGGTTGTCGTGACTATATGGTATCGCGCGCCTGAGCTGCTGCTTGGTAGTCGCCACTACACACCTGCAGTCGATTTATGGGCGATTGGGTGCATCTTTGCCGAGTTGCTTTCCCTGCGGCCCATCTTCAAAGGAGAGGAGGCCAAAATGGATAGCAAAAAAACCGTCCCATTCCAGCGCAACCAAATGCAAAAGATTGTCGAGATCATGGGCATGCCGACTAAGGACCGCTGGCCACTTCTAACAGCTATGCCCGAGCATCATCAACTCTCGTCTCTCCTATCAAGCAATGCCTCACGCTTTCCGCGCTCCCAGAGCGGCGATGGATTGGAGCGGTGGTACCACCAGACACTCAACAACAACCAATATCCAATCGGCTCTGGGCCGGACACACCTGGACCAGAGGGACTCTCTCTCCTCAAGCAACTTCTCGAGTACGACCCTCAGAAACGACTCACGGCAGAAAAGGCGCTGTTACATCCATACTTCACCATGCACGGCAAGCCCGCAGAAAGCTGTTTCGAAGACTCCAAGGTCAAGTATCCGGTCAGGAGGGTCAGCCAAGAAGACAACGACATGCGTACGTCTAGTCTGCCAGGCACTAAGAGAAGTGGGCTCCCAGATGACTCCATCATGGGCCGTCCAGCGAAGCGACTTAAGGAGGGCTGAAATGGTTTTGATACAAGAAGATTGTATGGCCCGTGTGATGTACAGGGGTCATGAATGCAGCCACCCACTTGTACGTATATTTGCATTATAGGGTAAGTTCATCCCTGGTTGTCGGCATGGTAAGACGTCAGCTTGCCGATGGGTGGCAGTTTGGGCGGCGTAGGCGACTTTGTGTCGCCGGTAATGCCTACATAGGCTCGTTTTGCCAAAGCTGGGAGTGGCCTTAATCCTTGGCCCGATGCTCCACAAGCATAGCGGGACTCTGACGCCATACTAAGTTGATGCAAGTCGATGAGGGACTGGGTGTCTGTAGACAGAGTGAGCACAAGCGAGTAGAAGCAGTGTGTTCTGAAACCGGGTAGACGCATAGAATGCTTACAGCGCGTGGACATGGCCAAGGAAGGGCTCACAGCCAGAGTTGTCTCATGACGGCGGATTGTATTCACTTTTGCGCAAAACCATCTGTCAAAAGCAAGCCACGAGTTACAAGTGTGACGTTCCTCGACGGTTGAGGACGTCTTGGGTCATACCCAAGACGGCAATGTTCACAAGAGACGGTGCGGGTCACGACTGAGTTTGGTGACGGATGTGGAGCGTTGGTGCATGAATCGATAGCACTGCGCAGTCATTCTTGCACATTGTGAGTTTGGTAACATGGTCAGAGGGGATAAAATAGCATTGTTTAGACCAGGCCAGCCGATTCAGACCCTGCCGTGTTCAATCATGGCAAACGCCACTCTACGTCCTTGTGTGTCGTTGATGCTGTAAGTGTGTAGTGAATGCGTAGGCCTAGCTCTTCAGGGCCTTACAGCTAGCGCCAGTGGTTCCACAGGGTGACTGTGGAGGAGCAGCGTGTGGATGGACAGTGCGCAGACATGAAGCTCATGGTCAGTGTTTGGCGATGGTTGCAAGTAAGGCCGCAACAGGGCAGCAGCAAGAGACGGTGGACTCGCCGGCTCACGGGAGGGCGGGCTTGTGTAGCCATCAGACGTCTACGCGCAATGGAACTGTCCAACCGTCTGTTTCCCCAGGCTGGCCTCGCACCAGGACGCTCTTGCAAACGGCCTCCTCCCTCGGCTCATTATTCACTCTGGTTGCATTCATTTCCTGCTAGCTCCCTCGTGAGCAATGTCCTTGCTTGATTGGCCGGCATCCATTGCTGTTTGTTTGTGGCCCCTCTGGTAAAGGCAGGCGCGCACCATCACCAACGCGGCATGCTTGACGGCTTTGACTTACATATATACTCGGCCGACCAATTCACAACATCTATATTCATCAACTCCCTATAATCTCGACACACAAGTCTAGCATCTACCCAGGATCTCACCATGAAGCTACTTGGTGCACTGGTTGCTCTCACTGCAGCCATCGCAGTCGCTGCTCCAGCCCACGACGTCAATCCTCGCAACGTCCAAGCAGGCGACGCTCCTCATCAGGACGACCCCAAGTTCATTAGTGCCGTGATGCGAGCTCACTGGTACTGGCGGAGGCTGCACTGCGCTCAGGACTTGGTTTGGGACAAGAAGCTTGCAGACGCGGCCCGCGCCGACATCGAGGAGTGCACCCACGACCCTGAGCATGTGGGTATTTGACATGTGCAAGAAGAGAGTAGTGTCTGACGATGTTAGAAACGCCCCGGTAGCAATCTCTCTTCTGTGAGCCCGCCGCCTGATGACTACGATGCCTGGATCGAGTTTGCCCGTACTGCTACGCACGGCTGGCACGAGGAGGAGACCAAATACCCCTACGACAATCCGCATTTCGATGCCGCCTGGGGCCACTTCACACAAATGGTGTGGCGCAACAGCACGCGTATCGGTTGTGCAGTTGGCCGATGCGACAGCACTGTCAACTGGCCTGGGCGCTTCTACTGCTGTGAGTGGATTCAAACAAGGTGTGGGTATACAGTTGCTGACTGATGCAGACTACTCATTCTTTGGCAACAATATTGCAGCCGGCCAGTTTGAGGATCAGGTTTGGGCACCGGTCTGTCATGACCCGGCGGCTGGCGAAGTGGTTGCGCGCCAGGATGTCAACTTTGATTGGGCTGGCGCCTAGAAGAAGCAAGCTTCAGGTGGTACTGGGTTCGACATCATGAGCCGTGTAACAATGGTGGCTAACACGAGTGATTTTTCTTGACGATGTGCGGTCCTGGGCATTGTCTATAGGGGCGACTGTTCCTCGGGTTTTTGTTTGGGTAGGGCATGGTTGCCAGGTCATGCCAATGTCGTTCTGGTCCGTCACAGTTTGGTTTCAAGGTGTCTTTGGCAAGCCATGTAAGCAGTTGACGATAAGGACCATGATGGCCGGGGTACAAGAAGGCGTCAGTGGTTACTTGAGTGTGGGAAAGGTATTCATGATAGTCTATGGATTTTCAGTGATGACTGATAGCCTCTCTTCATGATGTGTTTTTTGATTGGTTCGCTCTGTGGAAGCACTTGGCAGTGGACATGATTCAAGACCAGCGGGGACGTTCAACAGCACGATGATTGTAGCCGAGTAGCGTATAGGGAGGGTAGAAGCAAGTGAGGCATGGCGAGGAGTTCACAGCCCGGCCATGTGATCGAGTTGCATACATACGTGCATACGCAGGTACAGTCAACAGTGGTACTGGTACCGTCATCCTTTCAGGCACGCGGAACATATTAGCATCCTTCTCTCAGCCTCTGCCTCGGCCTCAGCGGAGTGCATATGTACTATGTTGTAGGTACATGGCGCAGGGGCCTTCGCGATGGGGGATGTAAGACGGCCAGTCCCGTGGATCGCGATGGCAATCGGTCCTACGCGCCCATGCGAACGCAGCCCTCCCCAGGATCCCCCATTTCGCACATAACCATGACACGGACCCTGAAAATCTCCTCTGCTGCCTTTCCACTGTTTTTTCTCATCCTACTTCTGGGCCCCAATCTGGCAAATTTCCCTGCCCTACAGTCTCACACATGGCTGTCATCCACACCACCCCACGACCGATGATGCAACTGCAAACGCCATCGACGCAGCATCGACTGATCCCTGCACAACGGCCATGCGCCAGCCCGCTATTATATCATGGCAACGCCACTACGAGCCTCGATTCCAGGCCTTTTGCCCGCAGACCTTGGAACTCATCCACCCCCACATATTGAGGCGATATTGTTCTGGCCACCCGCTTGCGCTCAACACACGGCGCGCGCGTGAATCTATACCTAGCGCACATGTAGCCCTCTTCTAGCTCCGCGTGCTTTTTACACGAGCCCCCGATGCCCTGCCTGCTGCTCTTGCCTCGTATCTCGTGCCTGTCGCGCGTGCAGGTCCAATCCATCTGCCTTAACCCTCCGCCTTTGTCCCGATTCCAGCCCTTTCGACTGCTGCACTAGAAACACCCGTCCAACTACCACCTACAATACTCTACTCCTCCACACACCCGCCAATAGACACTTTGAACCACGACCATTGATTTCTCGACATCCTACTGCGCAACTATGTTGGAGAAGCAAGAATATGTGCCACGGGACGACGAGGCGAGGCATGACACACCCAGACTGCCGCTCTCGTTGTCTGGCGAAATCAATGCTGCGACCCGGTATGACTTCCCACCCCACCACTTCTTTCCTCGTGTGTTTATGAACCAGCACACTGATCCGGCTCGTATAGATCCCTACACACAAACCTGAACCGCCTCATTACCTCCCGTCTCCCGCTTGGCCTCCCACCGCATACCACAGACTCGACGCTTTATGCGACAGGCCTGCTACATTTTGCACACATCTTCCTGACCTTTGAATCCTTGTGGGCCGACTTATTGCGCGATTATGCCCCGTCCAACTCACCCTATATGCCTGCACAGCCAGCAATGGACCCGGAAGGTGCTACTTCGCCCTTTTCGCCATTGCTATCCTATCTCCTTGTAAATCCCTACGACTCGCCCTCACTCTTCACATCAACCCTCGGCGCGCCAACGCCCCCATCTCCGCAACTTACTTCTTTCCTGCAATCTCTACGGCCGAGAGGCCTGATACGCTCGGGCCGATTAAAGAGGGACTTGGAATACCTGCTAGGCCTACACCCCACTGATCTCGAGGTCCTATTGGCAAAGTACCCGGGCGACAAGGTTGCGCAATTTTGCACGCACATTCGGAAGAGCGTGAATGAGAAGCCTTGGACGCTAGTCAGCTACGCTTGGTGTTTCTACATGGCCATCTTCTCGGGCGGCAGATGGATAAGAGGAGGCTTACTCCGTGCCCCACCAAGTTTCTGGCCCACAGCAGCTACCACTGGTTTACAAGAAGAAGCGGATCAACCTCCGGATCTGAAAAGTCAAGGTCTCTCCTTTTGGCATTTCCCCGGCCCTCATGATGGCGAGGATATCAAGGCGGAATTCAAACTGCGGTTGTCTGCTGCCGAGACGCTTTTCACGCCCGACGAACGCATCGACATCATCGAAGAGGCCAAGGCGATTTTCAAACAGTGTGCTGAGCTGGTTGATGAGCTGGATGACATGATTGGGACTAATATCCATTTTTCACCAATGAATGCTGCTAACGACGCTGTGCGCGACGAGCACCACTATCACCACCAATCAGAAAAACAACAAGAGGACGAAGTAAGGGTGGAGATGTGTCCACTCGAAAAGTCCGGTCTCATTGATCCAAACGTCATGCGTAGGGCGCAGAGACATGCTAGTCTGAGTAAACCGGAGCTAGGACTCAGGTCGTGGATCAAGAAACCAGAAGTCTCGGGCACAGTGCTGGCCATGGGGTGTTTGGCCTGCGTTGTTTTGTTCAGACTGCAGTGATTCATTGCATCCGGATATTTATATTTTTTCTTTACTTGTTTATTTTCAAAGGTGCATAGTTTGCGGCTGCCTGGGTGTTTTGGCATATATATACACATGGGTTTGGTGTTTAGGGTTTAATGGGCTTGGGAATCGCTGATTTTTTTTAATCATGTTTGAAGAGATGAAGGGTTACTCGGGGGTTATATATACATGGCATTTTCATTCTTTTTTTCGTTTAAGATCTGCCAATGTTTGTCAAAGGTAGCATTTGTTGCATAACTAGCGGGATTGGACTGTCGAAATAGGATACCCCTCCTCCTCTTTTCTGAGTAACATTTGCCATGGTTTAGGTTTTGTGCCGTATGTTTGCTTTCTTTCTTCACATGGCATGTCACGAGATAATGTGTCGGCATTGATGTTATTGTACTATCCCTCCACTTGTGGCGGAAAACCCTGCGTGGCGGCATGCCGGCACCGCTCCCATCCCAACAAAGCTAAACGCAGCGGAGAGACCTAGAGAATCTCGGGATAGAGACTTTTACTCTTAATTATTTCCTACGTATCACCTCTTTGTAAGGCGACTCTTGTGTAGCTAGCAATACCATAATTCGCTGCGGGCATAGATGGCAGCTCCAACTCGGCCAGCCTCGGATGCGCTAGAGGTTGTATGCATACAGCTGAGGGTCTGTAAAGCTATAGAGAGACATTTTAAGAGTATATCCTGAGCGAAATGCTATAGCATCTTTAGTCGTAGCGCTGTGGTGCAGGTATATTAATCTACAGAGCAGGATTAACAACTAAGGCGTGCTACCTGTAAGTCGTACAGAAATGCCGTATAAGGTTTAGTGGTATTCTATTAGCGCTGATGTCGGACTCTTGTCCCGCGAGCGTAGCTTAGATAAAGCCACCTGGCTAGTTAGTTAGCGGCTGAAGCTAAGCATTGTTAAGGGCGAAGAGGCCTTCGAACGAGTGCGCATTAACCTATATTACAGAAGAAGAAAGATAAAGAAAGTAAAGCTATCGTACGACGTCTCTCGCTTTATACTCTTGCCTTAGGTTCCTTCGCACGAATAAGGTTTCGTGACTAAGCGGTGTGAAGAGGACACGTGATACAATCACGTGTTTCACTCACGGGCGCAGCCCATTACAAGCATGACTTGCTTATGCTCGAATACTTGCTTAGACACTGCACTAGAATTTATATAGACCTGTTTTTAGAGCGAATAATGATTTGTAGAGATTAGGGCTTACATGCAGTCCTGTAGTAGTATTGAAAATAGCTTAGTGTAACGGCGCAGGCAAGACTACTCGGATCAGTATTGGCAGTAGTGTCACTCAGAGGCATATGGGAGTGCGTGGGACGTCAAACGAGCCTTGATTCGAATAGACACTTATAGGTCTTGTACGAAAGGATATCAAAAATCTATCGAGCTACTATGGAGAACGGGTGGGGTTTTATATCAGCAGATCTGCCCTAGGCTAGTTCGTGCCCATGTTCGGCTCCCTTTCGGATGTTAGTTCGGTAGGTACTCGAACCGTTACAAATAGCCGGATCCTATAGTACCTTGCTGATAATATTAAACCACCCTATGATCTTATTATATATGTGTACCTCGTAACGCTTCCAGTCTATAGCCCTCACTCTCTTCAATTTAAGTTTAGGGTGGCGCTTCCCAAAGGCCTGAGCCCAATTCTTACTAGGAGGCTTCTTCGGTCGAGTCGTGGGGGATCGACGTCAGGCGATGCTGAAGGCTAGCATTGGTATATACTTAATGCGGATGGGTTGTCTGAAACTAGACATTAGTAGCAAGAACGTAACTAGTGCTTTCTCCTCTTCTACGTTGAGGTATTGCTGGGCTTGGGCTTTTTTTTCTATCGAGGGCCGTCCTCGCCAACGATTATATAGCGTGGTAAGCGCGATACCACTGGCATCGGCTCGGGCAGCCCATATTCTCTTATGGTATAGCGGAGCCTCTACAAGTGCCTTGCTAGCAGAGTCCATTTCGACGATGGTGGTGGTACAGCAGCCATAGACAGCTAGCTAGCGAGGATGCCTCTACTCGCTGAACTGCTAAAAATAGCCCTTGTCTATGGATGCTTCTAGAAGTACACCGCACTTATGCTAGCGCCCTCCTGTGTAAAGCTTGCGAAGCTGGCTCTCAAGCAGCGGTCATTAGTAGTCAACGAGGTTAGCATTGCGGCATAACGACACAAAGTAGAAGGATATAGTGAAGTCTTAGCTCGTTCCGCAGAGCGCAGTTAATGAGCGCAGCGTCGATCAGAGCAGATGCGAGCGGGCGATTGCCTGCAGCATACGCCGGAACTACGTTCCAGCCGTTGCTTGTGCGCAAAAGGCTTGCTGTCATATTCAAACTGTCGCGGCTGGGCAGGCGCTGCAACTGGCCGCCAACCTGTTCTATCAATATAGCGCGACGATGCTGTTATGTGGCATCAATACGTATTCGATCATGCTACAGCCTTAGTGATTCCTTTTGGCATTCTTTCTATCGCTGAGTTGCCGCCATAATATGACACCTTAACATCAACTAACTATCCAATATGTATGTTGCCGTGAATGTCTCTCCCCTGTACACCACGTTCATTGTTGCCGAACCTCATGTTCGTTGTGCCTACGGATTGCTGAGGTGTAGACCGCTCTGCAGACAGCGCACTACTCGTAGTGTCCGCCGTGGGGACCCTAGACAACAGCCCTTTAGCATACGCTGCCGCCGTAGCTGCCGCGTAGTTCTGCCAGCCCTTGTTCTTGTGCGAGTCTGCATAGTCGCAGATGCCACGAACAACTACACACGGATACTCGTCCATGACTCCTGCTGCTTCCATCTCGAAACAGATTACATCATGTTCTTTCCGCAATCTTTCGCGCTCAATAGCTGATATTTGCAGCTGATTGCTCGACGCGATGTTGCCAAAGTGAACAGACGGCGTGTCGACTAGTCGAGTAGCTCCGGCTCCTCGATCAGATCGCGAGTCGATGCAGTCCGCATCGCAACACACTTTACAATCGTCGAACTCAGTGCCTTTATGCCCGTAGGTGTCTTTAAAGAGCCTATCTTGACTAGGACCTGGGTCGGCGTACTGGCGCTTTTGTTCGTCGTTAAGCTTAAGACGCATTTGCTTCAGAACCTCTGCAATGTTCGTCTTAGACCAGCCCTCTGCGCGAAAGTTGTTGACCGCGGCCATTAGGTCACCTGGAACGCCGTTGGTGTGTCCACGAAAGTTTAGTCGCCCTTGACCCTCCCACGCGCCCTTGTCGTACTGCAATACTCCGCCATGGTTGCTTCGAGGAGAGCTGACCACCACATCGCCAAGCACAATCTCTGAGACTGCACCAGCTGGCCCATAGCGAGGCACGCCGCCAGCGATGCCGACAAGGAGAAAGTACCTGATGTTGGGGAACCCAGCCCGCATCTTCTCAGCAAGGATTGCGACACCAGTCAGTCCTATCCTTCGCTGCACGCCAATAACGACCTTGTGTTTTCCAATCTGGCCGCCTAGGTAGTATGCGTTCTGGTACTGGACCTCGTCTTGGGGGTACTCTTCGTCCAGCACCAGCCTCGCCGCCTCTTTCTCTAACGGGAGCGGGCAGATCCATCCTATGGTGAACTGGTGATTCTTAGCCATTGCGGTAGCCAAGTCTTTCTCGACAACTAATTTTGATAAAGAATAATGCACATTACTAAGTAGCAGAAATAGGGAGGAGCGGAGGTAGTTGGCGCGCAGGTCCAACCAATGACGGTTAAAGGCAGCTGAACGAGGATTCAGGCAGCAGCACTATGTAGGCTGCGTTTCAACCTGATTACTACCGCCCGGCGACTTCTTAGATGAACTTCAATCAGAACTCCATTCTTCGCCTAAATATCTCTAGTTAAGGGCTAGTTATATTGCTTTATACATAGTTATATAGAATCTACTCTTATAGCGAAATATATTTATCACGAAAGGCATCAGCTCTAGGCCTTGAGAGCCTGAGATGCTCAGCCCACCTGCTCCACCAGAACCACAAAGCAAGCGTTGTAACAGTTAACGGAATAGACAGTGCCCGGTATATCCAGAACTGACGGGACATAGCAAACGATGACTGTCCCGCCTCTGTTTCAACCTCAAACGAGAAGAAGTTGGTTCCAAAGATTGTCTGTCCAACGAGTCGTGTTAGCCGCACGCGGATATATAATAGTTAGCAGAAAGGCACTATAAAACTCACAGAGATAAAGGTGGCTGGCAAGAAAGTCATTGTAACCACAGCGATCGCCTTCATCGCCGACGCTTCTCTCTTCGCTTCTTCCCCTATCTGCAGCTGCACCTTGCTGTCCCTCTGTGCGGCAGCGTTGAAAGCCTGATGTCGTAAGCTTAGAGAGCCGCTATATACTGCCTGTTATAGACTAGACTTACTAGGGTGATTTCATTTTGGATTCGCGCGTTGTTCGCTTCAGATCGTTGGAATAAACCTCGTAGGAGGCCGAGCTGGAACTCAAAGAGACTGCCGACTTTGTCCCAGCGTCCGCGACCATTCTTACTGCAGGCGAGGGTACTGTTAGTACAGAACCGCTCATGGTGATGCTGCATGGCGTCGAGGGACTGTATAGCGACGCTAAGAGTCTCGCTGACGTGTACCCCGTGTCTGGCAATCTCGTGTAAAAGGAAATAATCAGTCTCCATTAAACTTTTCTGCTGCCGGTGAGCGTCATCAATGTTAGCGACAGGCGCGGTGAACGAAACTTACAGCCTCCCACCTGCTGATGTGGTTTCTGATCGCCCAGACCGAGTCATCATACAGCCGAAGCAGCGCATCTAAGACGAGAAGAAACGCGGCGTATGGACAGGAGCGAGAGACGCCCTGCGACCAGCTCATTGACTGTATATGCGACTGCGACTTCGTAGGCAGATCGAAGCACAGCAGCGTAACCGACCCTGACTGTGTCCAGCATGCGAAAAATCCCATCTCGTACCATTCCTATCCGTGCCGCACACTCTGCGGCCCATGTATCGCGATGTCGGTGTTCCACTCGCTAGGGTTGTTGTGATGGTTAGAGATGTGTGGTGTGAACGTCCTCTTCGGCTGGAGCTTGTCGTATGTTTGCTTTACCGTAAAGCGGGCCCAATACGCTGGGTCTAGATGAGCGATATCCAGATAATATCCTGAGTTTTGCTCGCGCTACCGTACATACTGTAGAACTCCACTTCCTCATTCTTGTCTAGCCAGACGTCATACCCGCAAAAGCTGCTTGACTGAAGATACATCCTATCAAAGAAGAAGGAAGGGATCTTTAGCTTGCTTCTAAGAGTTTCCTGGAGCTCTAGTGTAGTGCTCAAGAACGCCTCGGTGGACGCGAAGCTATCTAGTATTAAATCGCAAGTAAAAGCTACTTGATTGGCGACTTACACGACTTGAACGCGCGTAACGTGTATGTTCTACAGCGACGTTAGTCGCTTCTTTGCAAACCCCTTGCTTCACTCGCCTGTAGCAGTTCTTCCCATCTTGTCTCTCGAGACTGGCAAGAGTGGGATACGTTGTACACTATTCATTTAGGTTAGTATTGTTTCTATCGTTTGGTGCGCAAGATACCTGCCTAACTGGATGACTTTGTCTGTGTCCATAGCGTTGCAAAGATTCCCTTGGTGTAAATAGTTACGTGATCAAAGGTTAATGGATACGCTGCGAATGCGACGAGGGACGGTGGAGCAAACAGACAAGCAACCAAGCGCATGCGTGTCCTTCGCTCCAGCCTTGGACCCCACAAGTGGCTGCTCGAAGTCGTCAGGCTGCATAGCCGCCAGGCTGAGGCCGAGGAGGTGCTGTGCCGCAGACTATCACCGCAAACCATCACCGCATACTCTATCACGGTATACACCACTAATCATGCATGCTCTCCTATAGAGATGCCATGGCCTCTACGACATCTAACACAGCGTTTGGCAACGCATACAAGAGCGTCCAAGCTAACAACATTAACGGCTCTGTCCACATTGGTACGTCGCGGGACCGTCTGAGGGCCGTTAAGCCGTCTGGTAGACATGGCACGCGCTAAGCAGACACGTCAAACAGGACTTGAGAACACACTCGACCGTCTCCCGTGCGCCGAAGATGCGCTCTTCAACTCATACGCTAAGCAGCACGAGCCTGCATGCCTCCCTGACACGCGCGTCGACCTGCTACAAGAGATATACAGCTGGGCAGATGGGCAAGACGAGCGGTGCATCTTCTGGCTGAGCGGTCTGGCAGGCACAGGCAAGTCGACGATCGCGCGGACGGTGGCGCGCAGCTACTACGATAAGCAGTGCCTGGCGGCCAGCTTCTTCTTCTCGCGCGGCGGCGGCGACGCAGGCCATGCAGGGAAGTTCGTGACGAGCCTTGCGGTGCAGCTTGCGCGCAATGTGCCAGCATTAAAGGAGCGCATCAGCGACGCAGTTGTAGAACGTGACGACATTGCTAGCCAGTCTCTACGCGACCAGTGGCATCACCTTGTCCTCGGACCATTATCGAAGCTTGGCAACAGTAACTGTCCAGCCTCGCTCGTTCTAGTTGTGGACGCGCTCGACGAGTGCAATAGCAACGACAATATCCGCATTATTGTGCAGCTGCTGGCTAAAGTGCGGTCGTCATTAACAGGTGCCCGGCTGCGGGTGTTGCTGACAAGCAGGCCAGAGGTGCCGATCCGACACGGGTTCCGCCAGATTCCTGAGGCGGAGCACCAGGATGTTGTGCTGCACAACATATCGCGGTCTATTGTCGACCGCGACATAGCCCTTTTCCTAGAATACAGTCTCCAGCTTATCGCACAGGAACGCTGTCTGCGCGCTGGCTGGCCAAGTACAGAGATCGTTGTGCAGCTGGTCCAGAGTGCAGACGGCCTCTTTATCTGGGCTGCAACAGCGTGTCGCTTTATCCAAGAAGGGAAACGGTTCGCAGCAAAGAGACTAGAGACAATCTTGTGCAATAGAGACACTACCTCTGTCGCCCCAGAGAGGCATCTTAACGAGATCTATACTACAGTGCTAAAGAATTCAATCCAAGACTATGCAGACGAAGAAAAAGAGGAGCAGTGTAGAGCACTTCGATATATTATTGGCAGCATAGCAGTGCTGTTCTCTCCTCTCTCTGCACAGTCTCTAGATCAGCTACTTGACGTTGCAGAAGGGGTTGGGCCGACGTTAGAAGATCTCCACGCGATTCTCGACATCCCAAACAATAGAAGCCGGCCAATCCGCCTGCACCATCCATCATTCCGCGACTTCCTACTCGATAGAAAGAGATGCGGCGACGACAGATTCTACGTAGACGAGAAGAGTACCCATAAAAAGCTGGCGTCTTGCTGTCTTGAGCTCATGTCAGCGTCTAACGGCCTTCGGCAGGATATCTGCAACCTCTTAGAACCTGGGGTGCTTAGAAGCGAAATCGATGAGAGCAAGATCACGGCTAGTTTGCCTCCCGAGCTGCAGTACGCGTGCCGCTACTGGGTCGATCATCTCGAGCGCAGCGGGCGCAGCATCGAAGACGGAGACGCCACGCACTGCTTCCTCGAAAAACATCTTCTTCACTGGCTTGAGGCTATGAGCCTACTCAACGAAACGAGTCTATGCGTGCGACTAGTGGCGAGGCTGCAGGCGCTAGCGACGGTAGAGCATTCCTATCTAAGTAACTATCGTGTTTCATGCTAACCTAAATGTAGCCGCCTAATAGTACTATCGCGGAGTTCCTCCACGATGTTATCCGATTTATGCCTGCGATTTGTACTAATACTCGCTGAAGCCCCCTCCAGATATATTCTTCAGCTCTTCTTTTCTCGCCTGAGGCGAGTATTGTGCGAAAGGCGTTTATTGAACAGGTACCACAGGCAGTGAGTGTGATTTCAGGGAGAGATGCAGAGTGGGACACATGCCGGAGTGTGCTGGAGGGCCATTCAGGAGAGGTCAGGGCGGTGGTGTTCTCGCCAGACGGGCAGCTAGTCGCCTCAGCATCCGAGGACACCACAGTGCGGGTGTGGGAGACAGCGACGGGACAGTGTCGCAGCGTGCTGGAGGGCCATTCACACGCGGTCAGGGCGGTGGTGTTCTCGCCAGACGGGCAGCTGGTCGCCTCAGCATCCTGGGACACCACAGTGCGAGTGTGGCAGACAGCGATGGGCCAGTGTCGCAGCGTGCTGGAGGGCCATTCACACGCGGTCAGGGCGGTGGTGTTCTCGCCAGACGGGCAGCTAGTCGCCTCAGCATCCTGGGACACCACAGTGCGAGTGTGGGAGACAGCGACGGGCCAGTGTCGCAGCGTGCTGGAGGGCCATTCATACGCGGTCAGGGCGGTGGTGTTCTCGCCAGACGGGCAGCTAGTCGCCTCAGCATCCCGGGACAGCACAGTGCGGGTGTGGGAGACAGCGACGGGCCAGTGTCGTACCTTGCTAGAAGATCAGCATTCACGTATCTTTCGCATCGCATTTTCGCCAGATGGCCGGACTCTGCACACTAACAGAGGGGATATCCCCCTACCATTAGATCTTATCACTGTTGCATCCGCCTTTCCAGCCCAAGAACTACCATATGCTGCAGTAGATAGCGAATGGGTATTGCGTCAAACATGGCGGTTTCTATGGCTTCCTCCTCAGTATCGGAACTGCGTCACGGCAGTGTATAGGCACACAGTGTGTCTAGGGTGCTATTCAGGGCGTGTAGCGATTCTTAGCTTCTCGTAGAACGTAGTTATTCTGTTACGAGTGCATAGACGTTATATCTACACTGCTACTCTAAGCTAATTCCAGCGCTGCTGCAGGACTATATATAAGCCTCTACCTAAGCTAACTACCACTACTATCTCCTCCTAAAGCAAGCACGCGTGGAGTCTAGATTGATTGATTGATTTAGTCCTACTCGGTTTCAGCCGCGTTTTCTCCGCAGCTATGTCCGGCATGGCTGGCGTAGCCAACAGCCGACGCTGCGCAGACGTTAATCCGCGCCGCCCCACGTCACTCCCTGAAGGGAGCCAGCTGTTCCTAGAGGCCTGCCGTTTCCCCTCCACCACTATCTACAATCTGGCTGCCACCTCATCTAGATAATGGCTCTACTAACACTATGCTGTGCTTATAGGCTCGTAGAGGCGTGTTGCCTCGTGTTTTGCGGCCGTGATACCTACAGTCTCCCCCCAGCGCTCGGCTGTCGTCTACGCGTCTTCGATCCCAACGTGCCCAAGGATCTGCGCTTGTTCTACAAACTGGATGGCTTTGGTGGCTAGCTGTGGCTTACTCAGGATGGCCCGAAGGTTGTGTCGTCCACGGAGGTTGCTGAATACCTGGTTCCGAAGGTCCTTGAGCGTCCTGCAGTGGAGCAGGATATGGGCGACAGTTTGTCGTCTCTCCCCGCACTGGCAGCGGGAGCTGGTAACCTCTGGCACTCTTTGGGTGGCGTGGAGTCTAGTGTGGGGTTTAAGCATGTATCTAAATACAAGCGAGTCATGCTTAGTCTTAGTCTTGGCCGCTAGTCAGGTGGCTTCTAACAAGGGTCTAGTATCAAGGCGGATAGAATACCGCTAAGCCGATTGCGGCATTTCTGTACGGCCTGCGAGTAGCGCGCCTTAGTTATCAATCCTGCTCTGTAGAGCAATAGACTTGCGCAGCAGCACCACGAAGTATAATGACGTAGTATCTCGCTCGGAATACAGTCTCTATGCGTCTTTTTATAGCTTGACAAACTCTTAGATATATACGTGAAACCTTAGGTACGTCCGAGGCTGCCCGAGGCGGGGCTGCAGTAGATGCTGGCAGCGATCTGTGGCATTGCTAGCCAAGTAGGAACTTGTAGGCGACGAGATAAAGTGTAGAGAAAGCTCTCAGGCTAAGGACTCTATCCGAGACTTGCTAGGCCTCTGGGCTGGGGTTGCGTTTGTTGTGGTGGGAGCATCACCGGTATGCCGCTACGCAGGGTTTTCCGCCACATGTGGAGGGATAGTACTAATACGCATGTGCTTCTTGATGTTTGGTCTCACGCTTGGTGTTTCATGTATTTAAGGAGTGACGATAGTTAGTTATTCTATATGATAAGTGCCGAAATGAAGATACATAAATAAGCAGCCGAGAACACAAAAACAAAAGGATGAAGGGAGGAAAGCAAAGATACAAAAGTAGACGCAGAGTGAGACTCTTTGTCAGAATGAAGGGATGGTAAGACTCGTCGGACTTGTTACTGCGTTTTTGGGGTTTCCGTTCTTTCAGATTCTTCTTTTGTCGATTTTGCTATTGAGGTGTCGTAAAAAGGTTGGAAAACAAAACTCCAGTGCCGTTATAGTTATTCTTGTGGGGGTTGCGCGTAAGACGATGATTTGCGCCATCTCTTCCTTTTGTTCTATTCGTGTTCTCAACCTTCGTAGTGTTATAGCAACATGGAGAGTACATACGAATTAGAAGAGATGGTGCCGTGTCCTGAGCGATGGTTTGATCGTTGTCATGGTGTTGTGGGACTTCTGAGAGTGGCCTACTTTCTATCGCCAGCCAAAGCACCATCTGTGCCGTGGACCTTGCGAAGATGATTGCGAAGATCGGCCTTGCGGAAGTAGCCCTTGCCATTTATGCGGTCACAGCCAGGCTGTGGGCACGGGAAATCGGACTCGTCATGGATGGTACGGCGGTGTTTGATGTATTCTGTTGAGGTAGAGAATGCAAATTTCTCTCCGATCTTGTGAGGAGGTTCTTGGTGATGGGAGCACCCTGTTTTTGGGCACCAACCACGTCCGAACCCCCTGTGTTCATTCCGGTCATCCTCGCCAATATGATGATAATTCCTGACGTGTTGCATAAGATGATCTCTACGCTTGAAACCGTTGGATCCCCTATACTTCTTGCAGTACTTGCAGGGAAAGCGTTTAGCATCATCGCGATGTTTTCTTTCGTGTCGTCGACGTGTGTCCCATCGAGCGAACTTCTTGTCGCAGTCATTGTGCGTACAGGCATATCCTAGATGGCCCTGTTCGTCACAATGAAAAGCCAATTCACGTGGATAGTGGAACTCCACCAGACATTGATCACATAAAGATTTGGCTGCACGCGGTTCATGTAGGCAGATTTCGGATTGCTTGGATGGCCCAGTCCAAGTTCCTTGGGTCTCTATCCCAAAATCATCCTCTGAAAAGCTTTCCTGCAAAGCAAAGGTGGATGGATATGCTTGAGATTGATCAAAAACACCGCTTGTGTAACAAGAATCAACGCTCGTGGAGTCACTCAAGATGCTGCAAGCCAGGATATAAGCACGAATGTCAATAAGATAGAGATGCAAAATCACATACTTGTCCACTTGATTCATATCAGCCATACCATTCGACTGATTGAGCACGTTGCTTCCAAACATAACATCATTTTCTGCAAGGAGATGACCTGTATGGGGTATGCCCTGGAACTGTGTGTCGGAGCTGATAGTTTGAGTCATCAACAGGAAGTGGCCATGTGGAAGCATGTCATCGACATAGTTGTTGTAGCCTGATATCGGATCAAGTATTTCGAAGGTAAGAGAACCTGATTCAGGAACACCGTGTAGTTCATTTACAAGCTAAGGATTGGTGGGGCTGCAAGAGGCTTTGGTCGGACCGCTACCCTTTTTGTTAGCAGAGTGTAAAAAAAAAATCTCACCCAATTTCTAGAAAGGCGTTCATGATTGGCAAGGCAAACTATAGCTGCAGTTTGACTAGTCGAAAGCGTCGAAGCGAGATGAGAGCCGAGTGTTGATGCGTTGGCAGTGGTAAAGCGGCAGCAAGGCTGAGAGAGGGTTGGGGAACGAACAGGAGCGAATTTGGGTGGAGAGCCAGGCTGGGGATCAACAGCACTACATACTGCCTCACAATGACACGACTCGCTGCTTTAACCAAGGCAGTTTAAGGGCCAGAGAGCATCAGGTTGGACCTATCATGGCGCTTCGGCTGCGATGCCATTGGAGGCAGTGGGAAAAGGGCCACTGCCCTTTTTTGGTGGACGAGAGTCAGTATGATGCAGGCTGAAGCAAGTTCCCGCCCTTGAGTCACAACCGAGAAGAAGGATCAGACATTCTCAGCGAGTCAAGGCTCCAGTAGGTACCCGAGTCGTTGCCGATAGTGCATTTGAAGCGAAGTCACAAGAGACTATAAGATGCAGTACACAAGGCTGGTCGTTTGGCTGTGAACAGCAGCCTTGAGAGCTGGCGGCAGTGGAAAGACGTTATACCCGAGAGGTGCAAGGCTACGACAAACCGTATCTAGCATTTCGGTTGATCAGGTATGTCAGTAGATGCAAAGGACTAAGAACACATCATCATTGAAGAAAAGAATCAAACACGCGAAAACAGTATCTGTTGTATGTAAATAAGACCTTGGAAAGTTCTTTCAATGTTAAAAAAATGCAAACCCATCAACCAAACCAGAACTCCTCGCTAGCCAAGATAATAACAATGTCAAGAGAAAATCATGGTGATGCTGCTGTGAACTGGCAAGCCAATCAAAACGTGCACGCTGAATGAAGCCGCTCAAATGAACTTCCTGACCACCATGAACAGCAGCGCAGCGACCAAGCCATAAATACATGTGTCAATCCAAGCAAGGTCAGGACTCGTTTGCGTGACTTGCTGGGGTGGCGATTGTGCAGGTGTGGTTCTTGTAGGTCTTATCACCGGCACGCTACGTGCAGCTTGAACAGGACTCGTACTTGGAGCCGCTGCCGTGGTTGCACAAACTCCCGACGATACAGCCGCTGTTTCTTTGCTAGCAGACGCCGTATCAGTCACACTCTCGACTGCGCGTCCTTTGCCCTTATCCATCTTGCTGTCACCATCCCCGCCTTTTCCCAGCTCGTCTCGATACGCCAGTCTCAGCTCCTCAGGCACTTCTTCCTCCTTCCTCTTTCCCTCTTTTTCCTCAATCTCCTTGACAAGCGCAGCCCTCTCTTCGATAATCTCGGCATTGCTCTTTGCGCACCCCGCGCACTTCCACGCCCCACTCTCTTTGGCCATGCGCTGGCGGGCTTCCTTACTGCACTCGATGCCGCCGAGCTGGCCCTTTGCATCCGTGTCCATGAAGCTTCTTAACGCAACGAGAGCTGTGCGGACGCCCCAGGCGGGCTGCCATGTCTCTTCGTGGTGGCCCGATATGCTGAGGCAGATCTCGCGATTGACTTCGAAGCGGCCAGTAGGGGTAAGGAAGCGGAACGATGGCGGTCGCAGCGGGTACGAAGAGGGGAGGATGATGCGACCGTGGTATATGCCGCCCGCGTAGGGTGACGGTTCCGGTGGACCGCAGATTGTAAAGTGCCACTCGAAGAGGTTGGTTTCCAGCGGCTCGGCATGGTAATCTGGAGAGGGCGATAAAGAGAGCTCTGAAGCTTCTTTCACTGCAATTCTCTTAGCTATGCGACAGCTCTGGTGAGCAGAACAGGTACGTACGTATGCGCTTGATAGTGGGGTTCTTGGTATTGAATTGCCCGCGAGTGGACATGGTGAAGGAGAGAGGTGTGTGTGTGTCTAGTTGCTAGAGCTGGGCGACGGGGTCAGTGGGAAGGTTAGTCGAGGATATTGAAGTCTAAGTATGTACGGATCAACAGTGGACATGCAGCGTCGGCGGTTGAAACGCAATGGCGCAGAATGCAACGTAGACGTCGACGCGCATTACGTCCTTGGTAAGCGCCGCACCGCCGATATCGATAAGCACGGCTCTCTCTCCTTGGCCTCCCATCTACGATGAAGCTTTTGCTGGGCCCTTGTTGATTGGATTGCACCACACGTAATCAAGTGAAAAGCATGAGCGGCCGCGTGGGGTTCACCTGGGCTGATCAAATCACCGTCTGGGCTGGCGACGCCCTGCATCCACCCGTGGCACTTGACGTCTGTCACATGCTACCATCATCCACGCCCAAACCACCATTTCAACAGCTTCATTGAGGTAATAGAAAACGTTAAATAACATTACCTGCTAAATTCGATATATATACATATGTACATTACTAAACACCAGAAACCATGGAGTCATCACCGCACTAGGCTATTAATATACGCCACACCTTCTTCCCGGTCACTGTCTCCTTCGACATAGCTTCGGTCCTTGCGGAACACAAAATTGTTGGCCTCGTCTGCGTAACTTGGCCACTCAGGCGTACTCGGCACTGCACTCTTTGTTAGCAGCTTCCCAAGGCTAATCTGAGCAATAATACATACCTCCATGACCGTTGGGATCCAGATCGTAGGCAAAAGCCGTCCACATGCGCATCACAAGCTTGGAGAGCGCGAGGTTCTCGGGTGCGCTCCCCAACGGCGTCATCTGCTGTTCCGTGTTGCCAAAGACGAACGGTATCTATGAATGTCAGCCTCGCCAAGTTCCACTATTGCGAACATGGGCTGTTACTTGCCTCGGAGAAATGGTTGATCCCGATATTATCTGGTGTGTTGTTGAACTTTGGTGCGTCCCACCGATATGAGTATACACGGTCCACATGCTCGCTCATGCTTCGAGCCAATAACCTTCTCGGGGCGTACATGGTCAGATCCGTCGCAATGCTCTGATATCGCTTGTATTGCAGCCCAAACTGCGGCCATGTGCGATTGCCCCATCCATATGGCAGCCCAAGCGCTGGGTCATCCGGGTAGAGCTTCAACAATGTTTCTGCAACACTCTCGTTGACATTCCAGCGCTTCGAGTGCACAAGCTCATGAATAGCTTCCGAGTCGCTGTCTACACCATTGACACCGAATCCCTCATCCGTGTTTGTACCAAGGATGAGCGGGATCTTGGCAAACTTTCCCTGTTTTAACGATTGCTGTCCGTATCTGGGGACAAAGCTACCGTCTATTACATGAAACCATTCAAGACCTCGATATCCATACGGCGCAATAGTCTCGAATGGCACATCGCGAAGACATTGAAGCGTGTCCTTCGCGCCTGCACACCCGACCGTTTCCGTTAGGTTGTTGTACATTTTCTGGTACCAATCCGTTCCGTTCAGCGGTGGGCCAACAGCGCCGCCACTCTCGAGTATAGCAGCACGGAAGAGGCCATTGTTCTTGCCGTTATAAGCTGCAATGTGGTCGCCGACAGAATATGCACCCGCCGACTCGCCCCATATAGTGACTTTGGAAGGATCGCCGCCAAAAGCAGAAATGTGCTTGTTGACCCACTGCATTGCAAGCCGCTGATCGCGAAGACCGAGGTTTTCCGCACCGGCTTTCTTGACCTCCTTGCTGTACAAGAAGCCGAATGCTGCCATACGGTAATTGATGGATATGCCAATGACAGGCTTCTTATTCAGCACTGACTGCTCCACTATGAAGCTCATGTTGTACCTGTACTGGATCAGAAAATGTCTCCCATCATTTCCGTTCTCTCTCTTACCGTGGATCACTTGTAGCCCCCTGTGTCCAGCCGCCCCCATATATCCACAGGAGAACTGGAAGCTTGGTCTCGTTCGTTCGCGGCTTGATGATGTTGAGATGCAAACAGTCTTCGCCGATTCGAGTCAAATTGCTGGCCACTAGTGCGTTGGTATCCCCCCCATAGCCTACGCAATCAACTCCGTATTGCGTGGCATTGTACACCCTCTTCGGCGCATTGTCGATGAGTCTAGCTGGAGCGAAGCGGTCGGGCTTGGGCGCATACTTGATGCCTAAGAAGATATCTTGATCAAACTCAGCAAGGTAACGACCTTGATATATACCCGAATTCGAGTGGACAACAGGAGAAGCTGCAGTGGCAAAACTTGTAAAGCCCGCCACTGCCAGATAAGCGCTGGAGAACTTCATGGCAACAACTAACTGCAGGCGATACTAGCATCTCTCCCTCTCTTCATATACTCCGAATAACATTACAAAATGCTGCGATTGAGAATAGAGGCGTTCTCGTATGCTGCGAAACTTCCACCAATCAGGCCCTCCTAGAGGCGTCCTACCGTAGCTTGGCGATGCAGTGTTGGGTCATTCTTTACACAACCCACTACCAATGACACCAACAGGCCTACCAAGTAATGGAACAACCTGAGATCCAATTCTTTAATCGCCAGTCATAACAATTATCTCTTATATCATCTTTGTCGTAGCAATAGCAGCGCTTTCATTCTCGTAAGTACTTGTGGTACACGCTCGACGCAGAAGCGAGACACAGCAACCGAACTCGTCACATTAGCCGGAAAACGCCAGGCCAAACCTGAATATGTGAAATTAATCCGGGGAAAGCAAGCTAGGCGGCTCCACACTTTACCCCCCGCAAAAAAAAAACGCCTCGCACACTGTTCTTTCAATCTGGCGTTTGAGATTTTCCGCGAGCACACACAGAGTGCATTGTGTGTTGCCGATTGTCGGTGGTGGAATACCCGATCGCCACCTCTTGCCTACTTTGCGCATTGAGCAATACACGAGTAGAGCAAATGAGCGGAGGTGGATGCTGTTAGCTTGGCAAAAGGGCTAGTGAGATTGGGATCGATCGAAGGTCGTATCCCGGGTTAGCTTGCTGCATAATCCACGTGCAGGACGTATGTGGAAGCGCTTGTGGTGCGTGTTATGCAACTTGATTGATGGTTCTGGGCCACGTGAGAATTTTCAAGATAGATTGGAATGGGTCGTTCTAGATCTTTTCTCGTATTCTCTGGATTTGCATAGGGATTGGGGAAGTATCGAGAAAACTGCGATGAGTTTCGTAGTACATGCACTTTTGCTAATGCAACTTTGTGAATCGAGATTGCGGATGATTTCATGTGAATAGTAGAGCAGTGGAGCTGGGCAGCTTCTTGGCACTGAGGAGGATGCACAGATGATACGGCAAGTATTCGAAAGCGATTCATAGTTGAAAAGTTTTTAGATTCGCCGAACATATTCAGCGTCATGATAGGAGTTAGCCACAACATTGTCTTGTGAGTGCACACTACGCTGGTGTCTAAATGCCCGTCTCCGAAGACGACTCCCTACAAACTCTCCGATGCTGCCCCTAAGAGCAAAACAATTTCAACCCGCCAACAATTCCTTTTAACAAAGAGTCGACAATCAACTCTGCGGCATTGCTGATTTGCCAATTCGTCAACGCTCATTCTGGTTATGTCCAAATACGACTTGTGAGCGCTATTCGGCTAACTTGTGGATTCTGAGTGCTGGAATGTCCAACTACACCAAAATACCACAGAGGATCCATCTACCATCAAATATCCAAAGACACAACTAACACTTTACATATGAATCATTCAAACACAGAATTGAAGCCGCAGTCACATTTACATGGAGTAATGGAGTCAGTAAGTACAATGCTTCATGACAAAACCTTTGAAAACATTGACAGTAGAGGAGGCTTTGGACCCGAAACCCCACTTGGTATCATTGGGATTTCCAAATTCCTAATCTCAGTCCACCACTTTGCCATTCCGCATTGTGAATTCCTTCTCTATGGATTGGGGGTTAGGTGCGGACTTTCAACCCGCAATCTTGACTGTAAGGTATTCCGTAGTGGCCGAGGTGTCTGGAAATTGGACAAGCTTAGGGTTATCCCGATTATTGTCATGTCAACCCACTCGATGTATCTTGTATCCCAAGTCAAAAATCGGTTGCCTCTTCGTTCAAATGGAGACTGGCGGTGCTATATGTCGCGCAGGGTTGGTGTTTACTGCTTTGTCCTAATGTGCACTGGGGACATGCGAGTAGTAATGACGAGTTGAGTTGCCTCCTGTGCCCGGTTTGATCATCGACAGGCGAAAAAAAAAACGCGTTGTTGTCATTTTGCCCTACTCCTGGACATACATGCACGTACAGATCAATGTATGAACTACAGCTTTTCTCTGTCAAGTACAAGCACAGGACATCGAGACAATCGGTCCCTGAGCGCAGCCCTTATTCAAGTTTCAATCTTATAGGGCTATGCGCGATTACTCAGCGCAAATGTAGGACAGCATATGGTTAAATGATATAAATGTCGAGCAATGGAATCATGAGGCAAAACGAACAGGGAAAACATCCTCGGGCGACAGAAGCAATTGCGAGGATTGATCCAACAGAGTGTGATGAAAGAATCCCTCGCTTCACATCTCTAGTACTCTTCTCTGCCAATCTGACTTGTGGTAAATTGAGGATATCAATGATGTTCCAGATGACTGCCATCCTCAGGCCTTCTTGGGTGGATAGTTGGGCTTGGCGAGATTTCAATCACGTGACCTAGACGCCCCGCGTCGATCATCGTCTTCCGACGAGCAGCTGGTTGGTCTTCAACCTCGTTCGCATCGCCAAGGCAAGTGTCTTTCTTGTTTCCTGGGGCAATGCGATGCTCATGTAGCCTGGCTCGCCAGATGACCGCGGACCCCAATTATCGACACTGTGCTGATAGCCTCACTTTACCTATACCTCCTGTTATATGCATACATCGACGAGGAATTTTTTTGGTTCTCGATCATGCTATCATTTTCTGAAGAAACCTATTTATGCTGTTTCTTGCAAGAATACCAGCTACACGGTCATCGTGGCAAGTTCGATGTTGCCGGTTTCGGCTGGCTCGTCTAGTAGCCAAGATGCGGGTCGGAAAGACTCGGTGTGGTGGCATGGAGTAAATCTTCCGAAGAAATCCATTCCTGTTTATCTACTGTGTAAGGACCGAATTCGATGCGGGGTGGGCATTGATAAGAAAAATGGTACTAGTCGTAGACCGGATGCTGGTATGACGATTACGAACCCGTCTGTCCCTTGCAGAGCTAATGTAGTTGTTCAGATTGGTATGAATGTTGAGATTGTGAAGTGTTTAATCATCGAGATATCAACCAAGAAGAAACGTCCGGAAGGATGTTCTGGCCTTTGTTACCCAGGTCCAGAGGCTTGGTAAGGATGTATTTGGATCCGATCAGGTCGAGGAGCTGCAGTATGTTTTGGTTGACTTTGGGTCTGCGGCAGGAGATCTGCTTCGTCAGAATGGTGTGGGAAGATTAGCTCATTATCACATGCGGGCTGGATGAATACAGATAAGCTCATGTTCTAGAGGTCATGTTCTGCTGCCAAATGATGCAAGTGCTTGGTGTGATTGAGCTGGCTGGAAGTGCGATCCCTAGCTGCTTTCATCGCTGTTGAATTGTCGGATTGTATGTATTAGTTTGGCCTGGTGTCGGGGCAGCGTGCTGCATTCATTTGCATTTGTGTATGCGGGAGCAGGTCGGGTGGGCACGTGATTCGTTGTCTTGTGGGCGAGGGATTGGACACGCCCGCGACAGTCGCTTTGCCGCCCACAGTCGCCCTATTTACCTACCATAACGGTCGTTGATGGGCTTGCACTAGTGATGCAAGTGTTGGAAAAAATGGTGTGTGCATGTGTGTGTGTGTGTGTGTACGTGTGTGCGATGGTGCAGAAGCTCAAACCATCTGGCGGCCTTGTAGCCAGGGACGGGCTGGAGACGGTGACTGTTTCGGTACTTGCTATTCGCTGCATGCACGGTGAAGGCGAGGGACAGCACTAGCCACACGGCTGCATAGAAGTAAGTACATATCGGCATAGATGTGTACATATGCTTACACAGTCAGATGCAGTGATGGCACCCAAACACAAGTACGGCGAGTGTGCCACAGAGCGATGATTGCGGGCTCGGGGAATTTAGGAAGCACGGGGAGGGTCTGACCGAGTGCATGGCGTGGCAGGGGGTGGCTGCATGCCGCAGCCCAAGCCGACGTGGGCTGGCAGAGTCGCTATCGCATGCCGACGGCGACATGTGGTATTGCTTGCGAGTACTTGTTACGAGTGGCTGTGGTTCGTCTAGGCGGACTGCAGGGTGGGTGGGTGATTAGTTGTTGTCAAGGAGGGTGGAGGCCTTTGCTCGGATTCTCTCCCGAAACAGCGGCGGAGGCCTAAGCGAGGCGAGGCACAACCAACACCACACCACACCAAACCCCTAATAACGCCCTAGCATGCCAAGCCTAGACCACCATTTTCCGGGGGCAAAAACCTTGGGCCTTTGTGTTGGGGGCAAAAAACCCGCCTACCAGCTCATCTGCTCCATGGATCCAAAGACAGGTACATGGTGCAATCCGAGTGAGCAGAGAGTGCTGCTTCACTCTCACGCCGGGCTATGATGCCATGCCATGCCATGCCATGGCACTCCCGCTCAAGGTCCTTCACTCCTTGGTATCCCTATCCCTATTCCTATCCCTATTCCTATCCCTACCTACTCACCACAATCCTCTTGCACAGCGTGTGGGCGGGCGGGCGTGCGGCGGAAAAACCCAATCGAGGGCCCACCATCCACGCCTGGGCCTCTTCGGAATTGATGAGCCCCGTAGCAGATCTTCAGGGCCCACGGGGCTTCGTGTTATCGCCTCCCAATCCGGTTACCCTGCGGCTCATCTCCCTGGACCCTGAACCCTTTTTTTTTCTCTTTGCAACTTCGACGGCCATACAGTGCGGCCATGTAATTCTCCTTCTCGCTAAACCCCCTCGAAAAAAAAACACATCAGACTCAATGACGCGTAGATTTGGAATCCCACGCATTGGCTTACCCCCATATTCCTTTGACCCTCTGGTCGGCTATCTTGCCATGTCTCCCACGCGGCTCACCGCAACGTGTTCACCCCTGGGACAGCTAGGGCGGGCTGTGCGCCAACGTTGAAATCTCGGTTCGAGACCCACTGTTACGTACCGCCATAGACACGAAGGCGGTGTCTGATGCACATCGCTGCCCTCGCAACGTTGAAACGTATGTCGGGTCCGTTGAGCTTAGGCTGTATCAAGGGGCAGAATTTTCGTGTTCAAACCCAGCCGCTATCGGTACAAAAGGCTGACCACCGTCCCGCCCCGTGTCTGAACGAGTGTCCCTTCCATTCCCTTTCTTTCCAACCATGATTACGACCACGTCCCGCACCCACGAGACTCCTGTCAAGACCAGGCTCACAGCCGTCGCCGATGTCAGGCCCATTCCCGACGTCAAGACCCTCAAGGATGCCATTCCCGCAAAATGCTTTGAGCGCTCCATGCTTCGCTCCTTCTCTTACGTCGTCCGTGATCTTATCATCGTCTTCTCCCTTTTCTACGCCGCTGTACCCCTGTCTCGGCTAGATGCTCCATGGTTCGTTACCGTTCCCCTGTGGGCGCTATACAGCTTCGTCCAGGGATGTTTCTTCACTGGTCTCTGGATCCTTGCACACGACTGCGGCCATGATTCTTTCTCCGAGAACCTTACCGTCAACGCCATTACCGGCTGGTTCCTCCACTGCATGTTGATGGTCCCCTTCTTCAGCTGGAAGTTCAGCCACGCCCGCCACCACCGATACCACAACCACATGGACAAGGACACCGTTTTCGTGCCCCACCGCAAGTCCGACGTCGAGGCCAAGAAGACCAAGCCAACCATCCTCGAAAAGATCATGGATCACTCAGCCGCCGACACGCCCATCATCACTGTTGCTTCTCTCATCTTCCACCAAGTCCTCGGCTGGCCAGCTTACATTCTGATGAATGCCGGTGCTGGCAAAAAGAGCTTGACAAAGGGAGACCGCTACACTTCGTCTCGCTACAAGCAAAGTCATTTGGATCCCACTGCCCACGTATTCACACCGTCCGAGGCTCCTTTTGTCGCTCTTAGCAATGTCGGACTCATCCTCACCATGACTGCTCTGTATGTCTGGTCCCGTAGCGTTGGAACCTCAACTGTTCTTCTCGCATATGGTCTGCCTTACCTCTGGATGAACCACTGGATTGGTAAGCATGTCGTTCCTCGAGCTGCAAAGTACTGAAAACTAACTCTCCACAGTCGCTATTACTTACCTTCACCACACTCACCCCGAGGCTCCTCACTACGAGGCTGACAACTGGACTTTCATCAAGGGTGCAGCCTCCACTGTGGACCGCGATTTTGGCTTCATTGGCCGTCACATCTTCCACGGCATTATTGAGTACCACGTTGTTCACCACATGTTCCCGTAAGTTTGCCTTGTACCGAGCCACCGCCATATCTTGCTCGCTCCATATCTTCGCGCCGAAACCAACTGACGTATATTAGACGCATTCCCTTCTACCATGCTGAGGAGGCCACCTGGGCTATTGCCCCTCTTCTTGGCGAACGCTACATCCAGCAAAAGACCAACTTTTTCGGCGATTTGTGGCAAAGCTTCACCACTTGCAAGATTGTTGAGCCCGGAACTGGCGTCCACGCTGGAGGATTGGTATGGTCCAAGACCAAGGCTTAAGGTTGCGCAGTTTGGTTAGCGAAATGAAACGAGGCAAATGAAATTAGACTCTAGACAATAGAAGGTTTAATCCGATTCTATCTTTCAGTAATCCTGTGTACATGTCTGAAGGCAACTGGGCGAGACGATATATTGGCACAAGATTTGGTCGGTGTTGGCTAGGTGAACTGCCGCCGACTCATGACGTCTTGTCTTGGTAATCTCGGATCACGTGAATAGCCAAGGTGGTGCAGACATTCCAACTCTTTTGAGCTGACTGATCTAGAGAACTCCCTAATCTCCAGAATCCATCTCAGAGACAAGACTATCCCTTTCGTGTTGCCAAATACCAGGATCCTGTTCGTGTGGGGGGTTTTTTTTTGTGGCTGAAATGTCACTATCTATCTCACGTTAGCTCCCTTCACCCGCAACTATTTAAGTCTTGCAGCCCACGTTTTGCCTCCTCCATGATTCGTCCAGTTTCTCCTTTCCCATACATACCTTGACCGCAACAGGTTAGTAGTCATCTGAAATGAAATCTCCTACGCTTCTAGGTTCGCATGGCCCCTCATCGAGATCCAGCGGGCCGGGTATGCGCAATGACTATGTTCTTACAGTCGGGCCTACCCGAAACTTCAGGATCTCTAATGCGGGGGTGGGGCGTCTGTATCCCTCTCCACCACATCGGCAAATGTCCCACAGCTTCCACAAAGACTTCTCGTGAGATGCTTGGGCAACCTTTAAAAAGCATGTCTAAGCAAGAGAATGATGCCCAAACTTCAGAACTCAATACATTAGCAAAATGGCCACCGTGGATGTTCAACAACCTGTCGTTCCACCGACACCCCCTAACGTCGACTCGGAAGAAACGCCCCAGCGAAAGACCGACGATATCTTTCACGGACTCACCTCAAAATGGCCCGTCGCTCTAGATCTCGCAGGCGGAGGTGCACCTTGCCGTCTGGAGGGTGAAGTAGGCGATTTGGTCGTCTTGGGCGAGATTCCAAAGGAGCTAAACGGCACCTTTTACCGCGTCATGACGGACCCATTCGTCCCGCCCCACCCCAACAATGTTCCTCTTGATGGAGACGGCCACATATCCGCCTTTCAAATCCACGATGGAAGAGTGGATATGAAGTTGAAGTATGTTGAGACAGAGCGCTATCTGATTGAACGCCGGGCCAACAAGGCCATGTTTGGCCTTTACCGTAACCCTTATACGCATCATCCATGTGTGCGGGCCGCAGTCGACTCAACCGCAAATACAAACCTTGTTCTTTGGGCAGGACACCTGCTAGCACTCAAGGAAGGAGGGCTGCCTTACTCGGTAGATCCTAATACCCTCGAGACTGGAGTATATGATCCCTTTGGCCAAGTCAAGTCCAAAACATTTACCGCACATCCCAAAGTGGACCCGTATACGGACGAATTAGTCGTATTTGGCTACGAAGCAAAAGGTCTTGCGACAAGAGACATTGTCGTGTATACGCTGGACAAGGAGGGAAAGAAGAAGGATGAGCAATGGATCCAGGGTCCTTGGGTTGCTGCCATCCACGATTGCGCCATCACTCCGAACTGGCTGATTCTCGTGCTGTGGCCTTTTGAAGCCGATGTCGAACGCATGAAGCGTGGCGGTCAGCACTGGGCATGGAACTACGACCGCCCCGCAACTTTCGTCGTCATACCGCGCAGAAAGAGCACCAAGCTCCCGCCTGGCTGGAAGCAAGGCGAGTGGAGAGTGTATCCTTGGGAAAACTGTATGCTCGTGCACACCGCAGGAGCATGGGAAGGCGAAGACCACAAACTCTACATCGAAACCTCTCGCGTTCATGACAACGCCTTTCCCTTCTTCCCCCCCGACGACGGCAGAATGCCCGAGCCCGACGCAAAAGCCGATTTTGTGCGTTGGGAACTCGACCTCACCAAGCCAACCGATACCCGCCTCCCTGATCCCGAGATCATTGTCGATGTGCCCTGCGAGTTCCCCCGCATCGACGAACGCTTCAACACCAAGCCTTATCGATATATCTTCTTGGACGCCTTCATGCCCTCGCGCTCCGACGGCGGCAAAAACATTTTCCACGGTCTCAACGCGCTCGCTATGAAAGACAAACAGACAGGCAGCATGCGCTTCTTCTACGCAGGCGACGGCTCCTTAGTCCAAGAACCGGCCTTCATCCCCCGCTCCGACGATGCGCCCGAGGGCGACGGATGGATCGTGACGATGGTGGAGAGGAGAGAGACGAACAAGAATGATATTGTAGTGATTGATACGCGCGAGTTTGAGAGGCCGGTTGCGATTGTCCAGTTACCGATCCATGTTAAGGCGCAGGTGCATGGGAATTGGGTTGACGCGGGGAGTTTGAAGGAAAATAAGAGTTTGGTGAGGGAGCCGAGGGTGGTGAAGGTTAGTGGAAAGGGGGCTTTGGAGCCGATTGAGTAAGGGGGAGGGGATGGATTTGGCTGATGGTTTTACTTGGCGCTATTCGCAAGTTGGTAGTTTTTGCAACTTTAGTGGCTGTTGCCTTGGTGTTGGTCTTCCAATTGTGATTGTGATCGTTTTTTTTGCTATCCGTTTTGGTTTTACCTCCATGAATCTTGGCTCTATCCTAGCAACTACATTATCATTGGGTACTTTCGGAAAAGTAGTGATGATGAAATCAATAATGTATAGTGTACGCGACTCTCGCAGGGGGCACGTAGAGAATGTTTGATCGCGCCGATGCAAAGTCTCTCGGTTCTGGTGACGTGGGGATCTTTAGTCAGAACAAAGCATCGAGCTAAGCTGTTTGTATACGTGTACTTGGATGTGAATTGATGACACGACGGCGTAATTGCCATCTTTGCTTCTCGGCAAAATCTTAATGGAATACGATCCTGTTTGATTTTTGTTCTCGCATTGAAGATACTTTGTAGTAGGTGGCTGCCAAAATCGCTGTGGCATTACTATACAACTGCTAGACTGACTATGTTAGTGGGCAGAAGCTATTTGCGATATCGAAACCCTACATGCGGGAATGCCTTCGAGATTGCCAACGCTATACCCCTGAATAACTTGTAGTTGTCTTGCTCCGCCGATTTCAGCTTTCTCCATATTACAGCCGTGAATACGTAATCTGTAATCATACCGGAGGTAAGAGAAGCCTTGGTACTCAGTGCTTACGGTGCTAAGGGCTGGATCCGTGCGGTACCTCTGCTAGTCACCATAGTGCGACTATAGGCTACTAATGACAAACATACTCTTCTTTGGATAAGTCTTTTCCTGATTCAGAAGAGAGGAATACGAGGTTAGTTTCTTGTAGTAATTTTACAAGACGCTACGCTATAAATGGCATAGTAGTTTCCAACTTGAGGTATGCCATCACACTAGTAATTTGTTACCCACCTTACTAGTGGCTTGGATCTATGGTTTTGCCCTACAGCTATAGTAGTCTCGGATCATTTGTACCAATCGAAGGCTGTTTCGATAATTCACTCCTACTAATAACCCGGATCTTCTCGGAGCGGCGGAATCTGTTGGTCGCAGTGGCGGTCAATGACCTCGGCGGTTTTTCTTTTTATTGCGCATACAGCTAGGAGAGGGAGATGCCCAAGATACAGTATAAATATCACAACGTCCTGACACCAAACAGTTATCATCAATCTTACTCATCTCTCTCCTCGCACATTGAAACCCTACAGCTCTTCACACTTCTTTACCAATCACCAACATGAAGCTTTCTTTCGTCCTCCCCTTAGTCTTCGCTGCACTTGCAGTCAGCGCTCCAATTGAACCCAAAAACGCAAACAACGAAATCGAAGCACGTAATAATCGTGGGTGTCTTGTATGTTTTCTTCTCTTCAGTACAACAAAGGCACTATTCTCACTTGTATTAGAAAGTTTTTCGGTGCCGCGGTACTATGTAAATAAAGCCTGACAATGGCCAATAGTCCTATGGAGTTCTCTATACGGTACTACGTGTGCCTCTCAACAGAGTTGTGGTTTGGTGGACTGTCTGCAGGTTATCCGATTTGGTAGAATCGGTGAAGAATACAATCAATTCGCCATTACTCAACCTGTCATTTCTTCACTAGCTTCTTTAAATTCCTTAGTCTTTCCCATTTCCTCTAAACCTTTGCACTAGATCAGTGAGGAGAGGATTATTCATAGGAGTGTCTTTTAGAAAATAATCATTAATGCCGAGACTAAGACTCCAACGTGCAAGTGAAGATGTAGATAGCTGCGCATATGTGGAAACTCACTTAGACGTATTTCTACCGCTCCTTCATCCCAAAGACAACTTGCATAATGGAACAAAACATAGAGCATCATACCTATTCTTCATAAGTGCTAGTAAAATAACTAGCACTTCATAATAAACTTTTCTCAAAAAGTCAAATCTCAATATAACATAGCGGTTGTGTAAGCCATCTGGAAGTCGCATCAGGAAGCGAACACAGCTCGCCCCATAGACCAAGGGCCTTCAGTTAGCTAGAAGTCCGCAAACTAGCCGATCTCTTATACAACTGAAAAAACCGGAAAATCAAGTGAGTAGCTATTACCTACCAGAACTCACTATTCGTATCATACTAGATCATCTGCACCATAAAGTGCTTATTTGAATATAAAACACATAAAATCAATGCGCAAAGTTTACTTTCACTATTGCTAGATTTTTAATAGTAATTGAGTTGACGCTTAATAGAGTTGTAGCCACTAAAGAAATGAACAGGTAGTGAGTTAGCGATGTATTAAGGTGGTTTTGCACTGCTAAGAGTGGTCGCTATTTTTCACTCTCGTTGGATGCATGATAGCTGATGTAAGAATCGCAGGGATTGTGACAGTAGCAGTGCACTAGCTAGGGTGAAGCGAGATTTTTCGATAGAGTTATCGTTGATGGAGAAACTGGATATTTCTGCCCCACTTCCCTGCCTTTTCGTCAATTTTATGGGTTATGGCGCAATAGTCAAGTTATCAGCTCTGTCACCCGACTAGTCTACTGCGATATAAGATGTGAGAGCAAAATATGTTAGAGAAAGATATGTGACACACTTCCAAGAAAAATGAAGTTGAGCAATTATCTCCTCGCTACCAGTGCATACCTGGAGTATTTAATTCCGCTTGCAGAAGCGACGAATGTTTCGACATCTTGTAACAGTGCTGCTCAAGACGCCACAGCATTCGCAATTCAGGTACATGGAGCATGATAAAAAATACATCACCTCTCTCTTAACATTCATTCAGTATGCATATCCCATTTCTCAATGGCAACAAGCTGTGACGAACATTCTCGATGCCGTCGACACACCGAATACTCTATGGCCATACCATTCGCTTTCCGGCCCTCTAAATCGCACTATAGTTGGGCCAAATGCAGACACGTTATATATCTGGGCCGCTATCGACTTGTCGCATGAGGACCTTGTCTTGACCATTCCCAATATCAGTGATGGAAGGAACTGGATATGGCCTTTCTACGACATGTGAGTGCTGCTAGATGTCAATAAGATAGAGAAAAGACTGACTCATTCAAGCTATGGCAATAACTTTGCTGGAATGTCAATTAACACAAACTCTCCCCCGGGAGACTATTTGATCAGACGTGCAGACGATGCTCTTGTCCAGCCCGGAATCAGATACACTGCTCCGGCTGAACTATCAGCCTACAAAGGCATAATCTCTTATGCCACGACCTATGGTATTTTGCTCGGTCGTATTCTTGTACGTCAAAACACTACGAGCGACATTGCGGTCATACGCAATTATCAGGACCACATTTTCCTCAGGACAGTTCCTCGTACACTATCTCAGCCGTTTGCAGCACAAGCACCTAGACTGTCACGTGAGCTCATTGACACTTCTAACGCACCGAACAGAGTCACAGGCTATCTAGACCTGCTGGCCAAGATTGGACACTCCAACCAACCAGATCTATATGCCGATCGGTATCGAGTAGCATCTAAAATTGGTCTTGCTGGTATTGCAGATGGAGTCTATACCCCACCTCCTGGGATCAATTTAACCGCTGCCATCATTGCAGCAAATGCAAGCATCTCCGCGGCTTATTCTCAAAACCTGGTTGATGTTGGCAACAACTGGGTAATTCCCAAAGTGAAATGTCAAGGCATCTTCGGCATTGAATACGGTTGTCGTGCATATCGCGCACTCCATGGTTATCTTGGCCTGGTACAATCCGAGAACCTCTTTATCACGAATAAATCAGACAATCTGACTTTGGGTGCGACATCGGCATTTCTTTTTACCTTCTTTGGCAAGCCCCCAATCAAATCGACCGGGTTTTGGAGTTTGACTGTGTATGGCGCGGACCAATATCTGGTACCCAACGAGCTAGGAAGGTATGTCATTGGAGACCGCAGCACACAGTTGAAATTTGAGAACGGAGGTTTGGTGTATGGAAATGGTTCCAGCGCTGGTCTTGGAACAGCGGATGGCAGATTTCAGGTCCTACTGCAGCCTGCTGATATTCCCCCACCTGATAATTGGACCAGCAAGTAAGGTCACCCCTTCTTTCGATTTTTCAATCATCTTCGATTGGCACCATGGGAAATTGTTAAATAGTATAGAACATGGACTGACTCAAGACTTCTAATATAGCTGGCTTCCGGCCCCGGCGGGTGGTGGTAAGCTTCTGTACTCGATTCGGTTCTACTCACCAGCTGAGGCATTCACTAATGGCGAGTACATATTTCCAACTGTTGAGACTATTGAGGCTATCAGGCCTTAGTAACAGCTATCAGTAATTGGAATTAATACCTTTTACGGAGGCGACTTAATCTAAGGGAAGGGGGGAGGCATTGCAACATCTCGGGTATGATTACGTGCCTAATATATTGCCGTGAATTTGACCTAATTCGCTTAAGAATGGCTGTACACTTTATACAAATTATTATATAACTAGTTCTATTAGTGGAATATATAGATAACATCACTAGTATATCGACTGAGCCTACTGACATGGGCCCCTACTTACCACGAAGTCATTTATCCTCTGCCGCAACGCCAAGAGTGGCTTTTCTTAGGTAGCCCGCGCCGTCGATTCATACGTTGCATGCAAACTTCATATTCTCGATTTCAGATATTGTTCCCTCCCGTTCATGCTACCGTTCGAACCACTAGCTAGCCGCGTTTCTGACTAGAGATAGAGCATCTACCCCTGCTCGCTTAAGGTGGGCAAGAATTGCCGACGCGCACCCGAGTACGTGCTATTCAAGGTACAAATCGGACGGACGAACATATTCGGTCGAAATTCAGTGTCGGAGCGCAACTACAGCACAATACTCAGTTTAATATAAATAACAACAGCTCCCGAACACACAAACATACGGAAACACCATCCTTAACATGCCGAAGCCTAAAGTTTTAATAGTTGGTTGCGGTGCTGTCGGCTTGTCCCAAGGTTACCACATCTCGTCTAATGCTGACTGTACCTACCTTGTCCGCCCCGGCCGCAAGCCCGCTTTCGACCCGCCAAAACATCTTTACTCCTATCAAGACGATGAATTATATGAATTTTCATCCTACCGCGTCATCGAGTCAGTTTCAGAAGTCAAGAGCGAAAAGTTTGCATTCATCTTTGACACTTTGGACGGACATACTGCACGGTCAGAGTCTGGGATCGCGACAATCCGTTCAGTCGGCGACCTTCTTAAGGAGCCTCAAAACGCAAATTCCTTCGTCGTCTTCGATGCAGTCGGTTTAGACATTGAAGAACACTACGCGACCACTTTAGGAATCGCTCGGAACCGTCTTTTGCTCGCCTCAAGCCTGCTTGCGCATCAATCTACACCTCAGATTCCAATCCCAGAGACAGCGAACAAAGCCTTGGTTTCGAAAGCAAACGTCCTTTATTCGACTCCATCACCGGGCGCGGTTTTGGTTGTATTTAATACGCAGCCTTCTCTGACGAAGAAACTTGAAGCATTCTACGACGTCAACGGCAAACAGGGAATTCGGCGAGCTCCAGGATTTCTAGCACCGTATTCCATTCCTCTCATCATGTTACAGCTAGTGACATGGAATATTGATGGTTTTGGCCCATTCGAACAATTCCGCGCGAATACTGAGCTTTGGGATTTGATGCTACGCGCACAAACGGAAATTCTGACCCTTCCACGGTTTGGTTGGACAGGCTGGCTTCTATCCTTTGTGGTAGGAGGCTGGGCCGCCATCCAGATGCATGCGCCTGTCGAGGTGAACGCCAGACCACTCGATTATCCCAAGTTCAACGCGTTCCACCATGGCGGAAAGGTTGCAAAACAAGACCGCAGGATGCTAGAAGATGTATTGAGTGAAGGAGAGAAGTCTGGAAGGAAAATGCCAGCGTTGAAGGAGATAATCAAAAAGGCGTCTGAGCTTAGTTAGTGGTGTGCGAGTAAGGAGTTCTTATTATACAATCTTGACCCGAATGTTCGAATCTTATTAATTAGTCGCCAAAAGCTCGTTTGCGTAGCGCGTTCGTGCCTCCTGGTCACTTTTGATTACAACTTCAGGGCTTCACAACTTTTGAGGAATAAGCTACTGATCTATTTCTTATGCAAGGTTCGGATCATGGAATCATATACTCAGGCTCACAACCAGGAGATAGCCTGTTGGTATCAACAACGTGATGCTTTCATGAAAACATATCGAGGTATGAATCCACCAATTTATAACTACTTGGAAGAAAAGACGCGTAGACCAAGAGCCAGTTATCAAGGCCCCGTTATAGGATATTCGTAGTAGCAAGCTGCGTGCGAACCACCTGGGTTACGACATCACATCAACTCGCGATTTAGATATTGTGTTATGAGCTCTTGTTCGACAGCTTTGCCTCCTAGTAATGCTTAGCGCTATTTCAACAGGAGAGTCAACGTACAGGAAAGTTAACGGCCTAACTATAGGTACATAAGTTGGAGAGACAGCCCTCTGCCTCCCATTTTGCGTCTGTGCAATCGCATTTACCGTTTACAGTTTTTCTAGGATGGCGAGAACGGCCACTATCGGGATATTTCCATATATCTCGACAGCAGGACGAACTTAGAGCGAAGGCGCAAGATCTTGCAATTTTTGAAGCTCTCAAGCTATGAAGTTAATCTTTTCGCAGGTTCGCTGCATCTCGTACACAGTGTCTCACATTATATAGCTTACAGAACTACTAAGCAGGCGCCCATGGTATTAGTGAAATGACGGCAGCTAAGGCGGTGATGTGTCAAGATACTAGATTAGATGTCATTCTCTTATCACGACATGTATGGATAGTTTGACTGAATGACAGAATAGTGTGGCAATAGTGTTAGACTTAATTGAGCCGGGATAGGCAGATAAAAGCATTTTTCAGGCACAGTTATCATTGGTTGCGATACGTTTATTCCATAATGATCATGGAAATGGCATTCTAGGGCTGACGCCCTGGTAGAGTGGCCCTGGTAGATTGAAGATTGCGATCACAGCTGTTGACGATGATGCTTGGTTGAGCGGTCGACTTTTATTCGGCCTTGTAGGATCCTGCAGTCAGCATCCTGATAGATAGGCTAGGTAACACCATTTCAATAAGCTTAGTGTTGGTTCGCCCCGCATGACTGAGTTGCCAAGTCAGACCCCAAATTCGCATCTCAGGGCTGGTCAGTCAGCGCATCTCCATTGATGATCCATTACATCCAAAACACCAAGATAGTCTCATCGAGTGACAACCCTTGTTGTGCCAAAAACTCCTCAATGGAATTTTCTCTCTCGCGACATCATAAACATGCCTATTAGAGAGCATTTGTTCATATCTATGGTTCCAAAGCCAGTCTCCATTGCGCCCGATATTCACAAGGAACTATTCGATCGTATTTTTGATGCTGAGGTATTCAGTCGATGGGTGCGATATAGAGATCGCTGGCAACTACATGTTATTGGAGGTTTAGGCTCGGGCAAGATTAGTCAAACGTGTGAAAAATGGATATAGCACTTACTGTATTGCTAGACCACGTTCCTGTCTCTAGCTGCGCTACGCATATGCAGCATTGGTGTTGGTCACCCCCAGCGCGGGTCATCTCTTGCCACGATTTCCATCGATGCTGTTCACATCGGAAACGAGCTGAATCTTTTCGAGGATCTAACGCATAGCATATACAAGCCACTAACACCTCCGTTCATTATGGTTCAGCTTGAAACACGTGCTACATATGCACAGTACAATGACTCTCGGTGCGCTGCCGAAGAGTCTACGCAACGTATGGATCTGATTTCTCATACCGTAAGGTTAGGAGTAGCGGAGCTGACTGTTACTGCACCTGCGTTTCTACTCATCGATCACATTGACCAGTGCAGTATATCATTGCAGCAGACAATACGACATAAACTACAGACACTGCAGAATGGAGGCCTCAAAATCCTCATCACATCGCGGTTGCCGAATTATGAAATCCCAATACATAGGCTGTGTGACTCCATAAACCACGTCGGAGATGAGTTTATAGTATGTAGTATATTGGCATTGTACTAGCTGTGGTGAGTACATATGTGCGACCTGTAGAGAAGAGCGTGCCATGTGCCCCAATTGGTATGAGAGCTCCACCTCCGAGGAATGTACTACTTCCTGACTCAAGAACCCAGTGACGATACCAAGCTGCAAGAGCCAGAAAAGGTTAATTTATTCATCGACAATCTTCCTAATAATTCTATATCGAGATTTCTCGCCTGGGATATAGAGAGGGAACATGGAGATCTGGGACTAGAGCTAAGGACAGATTCATAAGCCTCCACTGTCATCCTTTGGCGTCGCTTTCCAAACAACTTACCTAGGAGCAAGGGGTCTTGAATGGACACAAAGTATAACGCTTTACGTCGAGGGTAGTCTAGTGCAGGCAAAGTTAGCACTGGACCGGATACACAGTGCAGGCTCGCCTGAAGCTGTGGACCTAAATCCCAAACGTCTACCAGGAAACGTGTAAGCGCATTTCAACAAAGCCATCCATAACTTGATGCAGCCCAAGACGAAAACTCAGGGTACATCAGCACTCGAAAGTGTTGCAGCGGTTGGGAAAACGGGTGATATGATATTTAGCTTACAACTGCCGTCCTTAGTAGACCTGCTTCGACAACGGCATCTGAACACTGAACTCCAAGGCCTCCCGACTCTCAGCCCGGAAGATATTCTATGTTTCTCCAACGGTTATGTAAAGCTTGTACCACCATTTTTTAGTGGCGAGGAATGTTGCATTGCTACTATCCATCGGGTGTTTTGGCTCTTTGTTCAAGATGACTATAATGAAGTATTGATCTTGGCTTACGCGAGGTTAGTAACGGGGAGGGTATCGCTGCATAGTTCAGCTCCTCCGCACAGAGATCCTCGACAGAACCTATCATCCTAAAGAAGAACTATCCTATGAATAGTGCATGTGAGTAGCAGTTCTATAAGTGCTTGCAATAGAGGTTCGGCGAACAAGCCATCGCAAGTTTCCAGCGTGGAAGGTGATAGCCTCAGTGCCAAAGCAGCAGGCAGGGCATCGAAGAAAGCTCCTGATCGGCCAGTCGCTAGTTCCAGAGCCAAACCTAGGGAAGCTAACAAGATGCCACAAAAGTAAGACTACAAGTAGTATAATCGCCACCAATCACGCCAAGCACTCAGGCATCAGAATATGACTCAGAATGCTTCAATGAATGACATGCTATATGAACACCTCGAACAATGGGACAGAGTTCACACGCCCAATACTACACATAGCTACATTATCAGGCAAAAGAATACCGCGCAATCGATCATGGGTGGAGCGAGATCCATCGAAGACTTGGATAAGTGGAAAGCTTGAGTCGAACGCATATTCGACGGGCAAGATGAGCAGGCTAAGGCGACTGAAAAATACCAAGAGGTAAATGAGGAGTCTATCGGCGGCGATTTTGTCATGGGCAGTGTAGAAGATGAGTTTGCCACGTCAGCGGCAGAGCGCATAGCCGAAAATACAGCTTCTGTGCCTGCTCCCTCTTCCGAGGCATCGCCGTTGGCTCAAACTGTGAAAAGCCTTCTTTGATTCAAGCTTCTCCTTGCATATGACTCATGTTTCGCCTAAGACGCTGATGCTCCTTCTCAGCATACGTGTACATAGCCAGGGGCACTATCAAACGCACATAAATATATTATGATGTAGATCTTGAGCATCTATTCATTTCACAACATGAGGGATGGCGTTAGGTTGATAACTATGGGAGGATGCGATGCCTGATCAGCTTTTGATCATGACCGCGTTGTCATTACACTGGGTATCGTCTTCCTGTCGGAGTAGGGCAACACTTGTTGAAGAAGTAATTGGGGAGCTCATTACGGATTTTCTATCGATTAAGGGCTGAGCTAGGGCTGACACTGCTCACTGCAGTCCAGTGGATTTCTTGTTTTAATGAGATTCTAGATTTCCCGGAAGCTTTTCCTCGTTATCTGACTGGCATATACCTCATTGTTTATATAAGCATCGATTACTATTGTTGTTCCATTAGAGTCTATCTGCAGTTGGTGAATATGGAAGACTTTGGAGCAAACGACGTTCAATTTTGTTCCCTCTACTTTCTTGTTGAATGGTTGGGCATCTACTATAGTGCGTTGGTTCGTGATTGACTGGAAGAGGAGAGAGAGACTCTACAATCAGTTCCCTTCTATCTCTTGTCAACCCTTCTTTTACCTTATTCCTTACTATCCTGATTGCGTACTCTGAAAAACCTGAAAAAGCTCCTAAGGGAAAAAAGGGTTATCGGAACTTGAACCTAGTGTTGTGTAGTGGCACTTTGTAGCGAACTATCGTCTCGGTAGTATCTTTATGTGAGTTCCGATATAGTAAGGCGGCTAGTTTTAAGGTGCAGGAGTTTGGTGGACTTTTTCTGAAGACTCGTTGAGGTAGCGTATGAGCCGTTCAGATGGTTGGTAGCCATAGAATGGCGGTAAGGGGAGGAGGATTCAAACCCCCCACCTCTGCATACAGAGATGTTCCAGGCGCTTTGCCGCTGCACCGTCCCCCCTCAATCATGTAAGCGTGAAGAAAACTACCACAGTCGTAGAAATGTGACTTCGTTGGCCGTTTTTCAACATTTCCACGTCTTCTCCAGTTTCTTTATCCTGAGCCGTAGTCCTTCTCCATATTGCACATGCGCCAGCCACTTTGCCTTCTTGCTATGTTGCATCATCAACAATGAAAGTCCAGCGAGTCGTTGCAGTTGGCAGGCGATGATGGTTGCGAACACAGCTCGGTGCTCTTCGGCAGTATCAATCTGATATTTCCCCATTGTGATCCGAGTTTTTTGTTGGAGTTGCCTCGACCCAGACGATCTTTGCTGTTGTTGTGGCTGCTGTTGTTCTTGTTGTTGTTGTTGTTGCTGCTGATGCTGCTGCTGCGTCTGATGATGTCTTTCTCTGCGACTACGATTATCGCTCCGGGCTCCCTGAGGATGGCCCTGCTTGCCCCACCATTGCGCGACATCCTCGAACCCAGTCATGAGCTTCTCATATATCACCAGCGTTAACATACAGATGCCTGACTCTTGTCGGCACCCGCGACATTGAGACAGGACGAGGCATCGAGAGATGTTGTTTTTGAGAAGAAACATTGTATTCTCCGCCATAGCCCAGTCGGCACCTACGGGGGGTATGACGACTTCTTCGAGGATCTGTAGAGCTGTGCCCATGCACTCGCAGTCTCCATCATCGTAGCTGTTGTTGGAGTCCTCATATGAGTCTGTATCGATGTCCATGCCGTTACGTGACGAGTTTGAAGATGGTGTTCGATTTGAGTCGGATGTATTTGACTTGGAATAGAAAACGCTGCTAGACTTGGAGTAGGAGACGCTGCTAGACTTGGAAGAGGAGGTCCGCATTGATTGGTCTAGAGGAGCAAGCGCCTGGTATTTGCTTGAGTCGTAGCTAAACGCGCGGCTTGAACCGTCTGAGCCTCTGTCCTTGGTGTTGACATTGCAGACTTGGGTCAATGGGGAATTGGACAGAGTTTCAACTATTGCAGTACGGAATAAGCATGCGATGCAGCGAGCGCGTCTCTCACGAGACGAAACATGTCAGTTGGAGCTTACCTGGCATGTGGTTGTGAGAGAGGAGCCCATCCGGATCGAATGGGTCAAGTAGTTCAGTAAAGCCACCCTGTGGATTGTTCAAATATTCTTCCGCAAAGTCAAGAAAGAATCCGGTATCAGAGTCTTCGGGACATGTTGCAACAGTCTGAGTACTTTGCTCTACGGCATCTGCTTGAGGAACAACCTGCTGAAAACCTTCTTGCTGGTTTTGAGGCCCATTATGGCGTGCAATCTCTCTATTGCTACGATTGCTGCTGCTTCCCTTGATGGCTGTGGCGGCGGCGGTGGTGGTGACGGTGGTGCCGCTGCCTTTGCGTGATCCGACATCCGAGCCGGATGACATCGCTTGATCTTGAGATTGCTGTTTCTGTGCCGGTGCTGTGCTGGGAACTGCCACTTGGATGCAGGATATATCATCATCATCCCAAGATGGTCCGCTCCCTTGAGCAACTGTCCCGGGTTGCTGATCGCTACCATTACGTCCACCTGGTGTCTCTGGACGCTCAACTCCAGCTGGCGCCCCTTCTTGCCGCTTGCTGTTGCTACCACCTCGACTCTTCTGGACATCGTATACACATCGTGTGCCACGCTGTTGGCACCGACGACATCCCACTTTCTCGCGGCTGCATCGAAGCTGTAGTCACAGTCTTAGATTTCAAGACAAGATATCTCGCCGGGGGTTTCAGGAATGGGAAACTTGCCTTTTTCTTGCGGCAGGAATTGCACGCTACATGGGATGTGTTATTCGGCCGGCCCATGCGATCTGTCGCGTGAACGTCGTGCATTTCGGTTGCGTTTTCCTGGCTACCGCATTTGAACGTCATGAACATGTTGATCAGCCATCACCTAGTGTCACGGATGTCTAACGTACGCATACGAAAGAAGTTGAGGATTGACTGAGGTTGTACTGTAGAAGCTGGGGAAACTTTATGTAGGTGAGTGACCATAAACAGCGCTAGTCTCAGATAGGCATCGTCCCATCTCGTGAGAAATCAGGGTCCATTCACCGAACCAAGCAGGCGAGCTAGTCAATCGATGGGTCAGGGTTCGTTCACCCAGGCGAGCTCTTAGTCTGACTAAATCCCCAGATAAAAACTACACCCCCTGCAAAAGATGTAAACTCACACTAATAGTATAGAATTGTGTAACCTTTTTTACATCATATAAATATATACGTACAACTCTGGGCCTTTCAAATACAAGACATGTCTTCTCAACTATGTCGTCGTGAAGGCGGCTGGTGGCGAATGATACTTTTGTTTTGACAGGGGCTGTTCTAATCCGGGTATTGTGTCGGACTAAGATGCGAGTTGACAGGATCCTATTCCTTGACCCTGCACTCGACAGACCGTTCTAGATGCGCTTTTTGATCGTAACACTTTCTCTCCCTTAGCCTAGATATTCACATAGAGGGTAAAATCGTACCTGTTGGTGTTGGATCGATTGTAAGGGCGCGAATAAAATCTTGGCTATCGCATTCTTGTTTGTGTGCTTCTTGCTGTAGAGTGATACTTTGTAGGATAAGGCAGCTCCAGAGCAGTCACCTTTTCTTGCGACAGAGTACCGGTGAACTCGTGGTTCGCAAACAGCCTGCAGCTTGAGGACACGTCGAGCGGCAACAGTCTGCGGAGTGCTGATCTTGAAAAGGAAGCTGGATGGAGAGTGGGAAGCCTTAAAACATTACAGCGAGTTGGCTGACTAGCTGATACGTGGGACTGAGATGCCATAACGCCTACGCGCCGGGAATCTAGACCCTGCATATGAGGATAGAAATGCGTCCCGCATTATGCTAAGCATACTGTATAGATCCAAGCAGTCAGCGTACAGATTCGTAGGTAGATAAGACTTACGCTACTGATGTGAACCACTTGGCGATGTGGGGGCTCCGTGTTTGGGGCTAGTCTCGATAATGTGACGGACGGGGGGTTGTTGGATTCGAGTCAAACGAGATTCCATACTGCGTTAAAATCGTTGCCTGCCCTGCCACCGTGCGTGACGGCCCGCCGACCCCGACGGCCCAACCGCCTCCTAAGTACCAAAAAAGCAAGTGCAGGTATAGCTGTCGAGCTACACACAACAACTGTAATCACAAGAAATGATGCCCAATGCTCATGACCGGGAACAATCTCATGCGAGATAAATCGCCCTGCTTGTTGACCTTGTCAAGAGGCGTCTTTTAGAATATGATGTTCCCGCACAGGATCCCTGCGCTTACATACGGTAATAACGCCTGCAGCTAATAGGAGAGAAGTTTTGATTAACCTGTATCATTTTCCGCTTCCAACAAGCAGGGTTACATTCGCTAACCGTCAAACCGAAAATCAGTAGCTGCTTGTTGCAGGCGAGTGAGTTCTGTGTTCTCTAGCCCAAACCATTTGGTCCTCAGGGATGCTATGGGCCCTTCAAGCTCCGTGTATCGGTCCCCCAAGGTTAAGATCGTTCGTCCATTCCAGCGGCATGGCTTCTTCGCCTGGCTAAGACTGTCTTTTCCATAAAGCTCGACCGTATGCTGCTGCGTCGCAGTAGCAGAGTACACGACAGCAAGTCCAACAAAGTCAGCCGAGCTTACAGGAAGGCCAGCAGCAATGATGGGGTCCGCTAAGTGTTGAGGCAGTAAGCTGGTGATGGTGGCGGCGGGTGCAACACAATTTATTGTGATGTTGTCATTGGCCAATAAGGACCTTAGCGCGCGCATTATTCCTACAAGCTACATATTCAGAGGACAAGCATGTCAGCGAACTCGAATCTAGACTGATCCCATGACAAGTCGATCTTACAGCTAACTTAGACCCACTATATACGGGAAGGGACTGTTCAGGCGCATATGCCGTCGCGCTGGAGGTAATGACAATGCTCCCTTGGCATGCACGGCGACGGAAATGGCTGATCGAGAGTTTGATAAAGTTTGCAACCGCGCGGAGGTTGATATCCAATACCTGATACTCGGGCTCAATCAGGCCTCCGGTCGAGTGATCAAAAGTATCGGCGAAATAATCGACCTCTTCTGAAACACCTGCGTTGGAAACGGCAATGTCAATGTTGCCAGCATATTGAAAGGCACCCAGAAGGCTGGCCCAGCTTGATATATCGCATTGATAAAACTCAATTCCCTCCGGCTGTTCGCCTGGAGGCGGGTTGATATCGAGGTTGAGGACCCATGCTCCTTTCTGTGCGAAAAGATGAGCTGCAGCGAGTCCAATGCCAGAGGATGCGCCGGTGATGATGACTCGCTTGCCACACAAACTTGGGATGTCGTCCAGAGTGAAATGAAGGGATGTCATGTTTTCGGAAAAGGCGATCGGAGTCACGGAGCTTCGGATTCGGGTCAATGTCTCGATTTTCGGTTGTTCGAATCTGTCATCGGAGATGCAGCAAATTTGAGAGATTTTGAATGCTTTCGCCGGGCGATACATCTTTGTATGAGTAGCAAGAGGCCGGGAACGTCCCAAATAGGACATTGCCGAGCATCGCGATGCCACATACCAACTCGCAACATCGACGTACGCAAAAAAAAGGCCGAATTGATACCAAGTGATTCAGGGCCGCGTGAAGAGTTGTTATATCTTGACTGCAGCAAAGATCTTGTACGATATCTGAGAACTTTAGAATTATCATCTCATCCATCCTAACCTTTCATACAACGCTTTCTTCTGTCACAATCACATCGCACATCTCAAAATGTCTCCATCCATTTTGCACGATTATAATGAGACTTCCATCTTCCTCGGCAAGAAAGCCGATATCAAACAGAAATCTGATAGCAGTGCGCCGGCAGTATCCCTTCCCTCTGCTGCAGAATTCGTTCCGCCACCCTCTCGTTTCGTTGCGGAGTGTCATCCGTTGGAAAAGCAGATTACAGCTGAAGTTGATGGGTACTTTCTCACCCACTGGCCTTTCAAGACAGCCAAAGACAGGAAGAAGTTTGTCGCTGCAGGCTTCTCGCGTGTCACATGTCTTTACTTTCCCTTGAGCATGGACAATCGCATCCATCTCGCCTGTAGGCTTCTAACAATTCTGTTTCTGATTGATGGTACGTTCATACCAAGACATTAGTCAGCCTACGTCTTTGACTCATCATTTCTTTAGATATACTAGAAGACATGTCTCTCGAAGAAGGATGTGCCTACAACGAAAAACTTATGCCCATCGCTCGTGGTGACGTCCAGCCGGACCGCAATGTCCCTGTAGAGTGGATAATGTACGATCTATGGGAGGATATGAGGTCTCACGATAGGCAACTAGCCAACGATGTGCTGGAGCCGACATTCACTTTCATGCGTGCCCAGACCGACAAGGCCAGACTGACGATTCGTGGCATGGGCCCCTACCTGATCTACAGAGAGAAAGATGTCGGAAAGGCGTGAGTAAAATTCCGTCGCGGAAATGTATGGTCACACTAACATGCCCTTCCACAGACTTCTCTGCTCTCTGATGAGGTTTTCAATGGATCTCCAAGTTTCGCCCGAGGAGCTCGCATCCGTTCAACCCATTGAACAAAACGTCGCCAAGCATCTCTCTGTCCTCAACGATATCTTGAGCTGGGACAAGGAGCTTTTGGCTGCGCAGACGGGTCATCCCGAAGGTTCGGCGCTTTGCTCGGCAGTGCAGGTTTTGGCAGACGAGACGTCTCTCACATACGCAGCGGCAAAGAGAGTACTCTGGGTCATGTGCCGCGAGTGGGAGTACGAGCATGAATACCTCGTTGAGAAGCGAAGGCGAGATGAGAGGTTCCCACATAGCGAGAATCTAATGCGGTACATCAAGGGTTTAGAGTACCAAATCAGCGGAAACGAGATTTGGAGCAAGACTACACTCCGGTACAATGCACCCACCACCGCGTAGACCTATCATTGTGTCAAGATAGTATACGAGCAGATAACAGATGCGGTATGCAGATTGTTGCAGCTCAAACATTTCTTTAAGCGCTACTGTTAGATTGAATTTATGGCAATTTTACTCGAGTTGAAACTTTGGTCTTGGAAAAACAATGTGTCATGTGGTTCTCAATGACGCACCTGTCTCGAATGAGCAATGCCGCCAATTAGTGGCCATACTGTTCTAGGCCTTTTGCGATTCTTGCATCGGTGGACAGCCTGAACCGAGCGCCACTGTTACCATTGCATCGGGTAATGCTCAGCTCAGTTAGCGCCAGCATGGGTAGAGCCTGCATTTCAAGATTCTTCACTAGAAGAGAGAGTCAATTCAGCTCCAAGCATACATAAATCAGGGGCAGTTACCACATCTCAAGTACTGGAGACAAAATTGGTACACTTTGTGACAGTCACACGGATATCTGCTCCTTGAACGCAAAATGATTGGGCAAGTGGGATCTCCGATGGAGAGTCTCTCGAGTTATCTATCGGCCGCTGCAAAAGCATCTTCTCCAGTTGTTCTCATTATTCCTTCCCTTATTGTGAGTTGCTTCAACACCTCTCATTTGTCATAGGAACAGCATCCTAACTAAGCAGCAGTTCGGTTTATATATCTTGGCTACCGGCATCCATAATGTTCATCTCCACAAACTTGCGTCCTTCCCCGGGCCATTTTTGGCAAGATCCAGCTTGGTAAGAGAATCCAGAACCCTGCGCTCTCAGTGGCCTTGGCACTGACTTAGAGTAGCTATGGCGCATCTATCATTCGCAAACTGGTCGCTATCATCTTGCTATCGAGGAACAGCACCGGAAATATGGTAGGCACTTGAGAGTCTCCCTGAAGTAGTCCCATTGCTAAAGCTTCTAAGGCCCTGTTGTTCGAGTATCGCCCAACGAACTGTCTTTTGCGTCCGTTGAGTCATGGAAAGCTATCTACGGACACCGCGTTGGCAGTACACCCACTCCCATCAAGAGCAAGTTCTACGATATATATGGGGCTGGCTTTAAATCTTTGTGCATTGGAAGCGAGCGTGATCCGCATGAGCACAGTCGGATGCGCAAGATGCTTTCCGCAGCATTCTCCACAAGGATTTTGATGGAGCAAGAGGACATTATCACGAAAGGAGTTGACCAATTCGTTGCTAGACTTGGCACGGACGGAGCGCAGGTGAACGGCCTCAACATGACCAAGTGGTATGAAATGGTGTCTTTTGATACTTTAGGCGAAATGGCTTTCGGAGAGTCGTTTCACAGCGTGGAAGCTGGTGAGTTTCTGGTGAGCAAATTAGTTCGTGTTGTTCACTAACTTGGCCACATTACAGGGAAGCCACACAGCTGGTCAGAGATTATAGTCAGCCATCTCTACTTCATCACCCTGATTGATAATCTTCGCCGTTTGCCATTCGTCGCGAGACTGGCTAAGTTACTATTCCCATCAACATTGGCCGTGCAAAACCAGAATTCTCAGTACAGTCGTAGAAAGATTGAACAGTAAGATACCCAAAACAATCCAAGATTTGCTGTCAAGCTGAGAAAATGATACAGGCGCCTAGCGAAAAAGACCAGCCGAAATGACTTCCTTTCCACTGTCGTCAAAGGGTATGAGGAAGGGACCGTAGGCAAGGAGGAAATGACAGCGCACGCCTCCACTTTGACGTATGTAATCAACCCCATAAACGCTCTCACCAGAGAAGCTGCTCTTATATTGACAGGTTTCTAGTATTGCGGGTGCAGAAACTACTGCGACTTTCTTGGCTGCGGCAACATATTACTTGCTGCGGAACCCTGCATGCCTTGCTCATGTTCAGGAAGAAATACGGAGCAGGTTTTCATCTTATGATGAGATTAATGCTACAGCGGCTAGACAACTCACCTACCTTCAGGCTGTCATTAGCGAAGGACTCAGAATGTATGCACCTGGCAGCCAAGGCTTCCCTAGAGTGTCCACGGGCATGAACGTAGGAGATGTATATGTACCTGCCGGCGTAAGCACACCTTTTCTGAGAATACCTTGCATACTTTACTTATTTCACCTCTAGGCTGAGGTGTTCACACACGCCTGGACATTGACCCATAGCGAGCAGAACTTCACTGATCCGAACGAGTTCAGACCCGAACGCTGGATAGATCCTGATTCTACCGATATAAAAGCAGCTAGTCAGCCTTTCTCTATGGGATCAAGAGGCTGCTTAGGTCAGAAGTATGTTCAAAAAAAGCCATGCGACTAGCTCTTAGGTTATCACATAAGTTTCGGGGCTAACATACATTCAGCTTTGCATATATGGAGATCAACTTGATTTTATCCAAGATGTTATGGAGATATGATCTGGACCTCGTAAACAAGAATTTGGACTGGGAGCGAGAGAGCCGTTTGCATGTGATGTGGTGGAAGCCTGCATTGATGGTTCGATTCAAGGAGAGAAGGTCTAACTAAGTGGTGCGTAACATATACTCCACTCACGTGAGAACTCGAATTCTTAGAACACCCGGTAAATGAGAGTTCAGCGCGTAGGATGCACCCAGGCAAGATTGCTAGGATTTCGACCCTAGTTGGTGATCAGTCATAAGCGACAATGAGCACTGCGGACATAATTGGAAGTTGTCTAATCTCGTCTGTTGAGTCCCGTTCACAAATCTTGTCGTTGCATCGGAGTTGTCCAGAAAGAGCCATAAGCGAAAACGACCTTTCCAACTCCACTAACCAATAGTATGCTCCCACCTGATCCATATGCCGACATCTTCTTCATCCGTGAAACAAGGCTTGCAATCTTTGTCTTGCGACGTCTTGTATTCCCTTTTGCCAAACGAAATTTCCAGCGAGGTGCGCCGGCGGAGCACTGCGGGTAGCACCATGGATGCAGCAAATACCCCACTTCAGGAAAAGCCATCGCTCAAGGAACCTGGGTTGATACTTGGGCAAGATGAAAATGCTGTTTTGCAGGGCCAGATGGCCAGTCCAACTTCATGGCACAATCCTGCTCGCTTTTTGCTAAGCTGCACGAGTAGTTTGGATGGGATTATCATCATTCTGAGCGCTATTGCTGCCATTATAGGAGGTGCAGCAAACCCTTTTGCGCTGGTAAGTATTCTCCTTGTGTATTCGAAATGTCGAAGTAGGCTGACATCAATTATTTTGAAGCTTCTTCTTGGAAACATGGGTCAGTCATTTCGAGGCTTTTTCGTTGGCGACACCACGTTGGAAGACTTCACCCGAGAGGTCAATCAGCTCAGTCTCTTCTACGTCTACCTAGCCATTATTGAATTTGGAACAATCTATGCTGCAACCGTTGGTTTTACCCTAGCGGGAGAACGCATCGGACAACGTATCCGTGAGAAGTACCTTGCAGCCATTCTGCGCCAGAATATTGCCTATTTCGACGGGCTCGGCGTCGGCGAAGTGAACGCGCGCCTTACGACAGATATTAGCCTCATTCAGGATGCCATCACAGGCAAAGCGTCAACCACGATCTCCGCAATTGCGATATTTGTCTCGGCCTTGATCATCAGCTTCATAAAGAGCTGGATCTTGACACTAGTTGTATTCCCTGCTCAGATTTTGATTGTCGGAACCATGAGTGTAGGCGCAAAATTCATGATAAAGTATACGGTGCAGTCAACAGAAGCGTACGCGCCAGGGATGAGCATAGCAGAAGAAGCGATTAGCTCTGTGCGGACCGTCACTGCGTACGGTATGCAGCAGACGCTGGTCCGCCAGTACGAAGAGCACGTTGCGAAGGCGCGTAAGGCTGGTTCTAAGAGTGGTATTGCCCTAGCATGTATGATTGCGGTGATGAACGGCATTATCTTCTGGAGTTACGGGCTTGCGTTTTGGCAGGGTTCGCGCTTCCTCGTTCAAGGCAAAGTCTCACTCTCTGCTATTTTGACGATATTATTCGTCAACATTACGGGAGCATTCGCACTGGGTAACATCAGTCCTCATACTCAAGCATTTGTAAATGGTATTACAGCGACAGACAAGATTTCCCAAGCGTGTTGTCGTCAGTCGCCGATTGACTCCAGCGTCTCTACAGGAACGAACCCGAAAACACGCACGGGGGCAATCGAGTTACGGAATGTCCGCCATATATATCCATCACGCCAGGAAAGTTTGATATTAGACAATTTTAGTCACTCCTTCCCACCAGGTAAAATGACTGCTATTGTGGGTTCATCAGGTTGTGGTAAGAGTACAATTGTGGGGCTTCTTGAGAGGTTTTACCAGCCAGTCAGCGGCAATATCTGTATGTACATCTGTGTCAACTTTTTATGCGGCTGCTAAGTAAGTCTGAGACTTGGATGGTGTTGAAATTTCTACGATTGATGTCTCATGGCTGCGTCAGCAGATCGGCCTAGTTAGCCAAGACCCCAGTCTGTTCTCTACCACCATATTTGATAACATACGGTTCGGGCTTCTCGACTCCATTCATGAGAGTCTGGATCCTCGGCTGGTTAAAAAGATGGTAGAAGATGCGGCAAGGGTAGCTAATGCCTACGACTTCATCATGGCCTTACCAGATGGCTTCTCAACCAATGTTGGCGACTCAGGATCATTGCTTTCCGGAGGCCAGAAACAACGTGTCGCTATTGCAAGAGCCATTATTGGTAATCCAAGAATACTGATATTGGATGAAGCCACATCAGCTCTCGACGCTGTTGCGGAGCGACACGTTCAGCAGGCTCTACAAGCTGCCTCTCAGGGCCGAACGACTATCGCCATCGCTCACAGGTGACAAAGCCCGTGACGAAGAAACTTTGAGAATAAGTTTAGTACTAACTTAATAATAGATTGTCTACAATATGTGCAGCTGACAATATAATCGTTATGCGCAAGGGGCGTATTGTTGAAGAAGGTACGCATGTGGAGCTCATGGAGTTGAGGAAAACATACTTTGATATGGTTAATCATCAGGGAGCCCACAAGACTACAGACAAAGAGATTTTGGAAGAATCATCCATTCAAAGTGATCTCGAAGAGAACGCTGTATCAGAGATACTGCCATTAAACTCTGACGATAAATCTACGCCAGTGACAACCACGCTGCAACATGATCCGCAGAAACCAAGCTCAATGTGGAACTTAGCAATTTTTGTGCATAGCCTTAACCCAAAAGATGGTCTTTTGGTTGCATTCGGTCTTGGGTTCTCTCTGGTTGCTGGGGCAAGTCATCCTGTGTAAGTAGTCCCCAAAGCACACCTAGCCGACAAGATAATAACTCCAGTCTCAGCCAGTCGATATTCCTCGCAAAGATTATCTCCGCACTATCCCTGAAGTCCTCGGAGTACAGCGCGCTACACGAGTTGGTGAACTTCTGGAGCTGGATGTACTTCATGATTGGCTTCACAACAGTCTTTGGTTGGTTAGGCCAGGGTGTCTGCTTTGCTGTCTATTCGCAACGTCTGACACACAACGCACGTGTAAAAGGTCTAGAGACTATCCTGTACCACGAAATCGGTACATTTTTGCGCGAAGATCATTCCACTGCAGCCCTGACCAGCGTTCTCTCCAGTAGTGCAGCCAGTCTCCAAGGGCTATCAGGTGCTGTTCTAGGAACGCTTCTTGTTGTTCTCACCACTCTTATTGCCGGTCTCGCTCTGGCAACGGCTATTGGGTGGAAGCTTGCCCTTGTGTGTGCGAGCACTACTCCTATCCAGCTCGGTTGTGGTATACTGCGCTTGAAGTGCGTTGCACTGCTCGAAGGTCACTCTCGTCGTGCATACGAGGCCTCCGCGACTTACGCCTGCGAGTACAGCTCTAATATCCGCACCGTCGCGGCGTTAAACCTAGAGACTAAAATCCAAAGAGACTACCATCATATTCTCGAAGAGCAACGGAAGAAGTCATTGGTATCTGTCAGTCAGTCCTCGCTGTTGTACGCTGCGTCGCACTCGCTAAACTTCCTGTGTGCGTCGCTGGCGTTTTGGTATGGTAGCAGATTGGTGGCAACTGAGAACTACACACTATTCCAGTTCTTCGTCTGCTATACCGCCGTGATTGCCGGGTCGTACTCTGCTGGTGCTATTTTCTCATTTGCACCAGATGTTGGGAAAGCAAGGGACTCTGCAGAACGGATGCAGGCGCTATTTCGCCAGCCTGTCGGCATCGACGCAAGGGCAAGTGATGGGGCTACCTCGTCGACAGCCGAAGGGTCTATCGAGCTCCGAAATGTATCCTTTCGCTATCCCAACCGTCCAGACAGGATAGTTCTCGCTGATGTCAGCATCGTCGTTCAGCCTGGGGAATATGTTGCCTTAGTGGGAGGTAGTGGTAGCGGCAAGAGCACCATCATTTCACTCATAGAACGCTTTTTTGATCCAGACAATGGTCAAGTCATTTTCGGCTCAAACAACGTTAAAAATCATAACTTGAAAAACTACCGGAGTCAGCTGGCCTTAGTCAGTCAATCGCCAACATTGTTCGACGGGACGATACGCGACAATATTGTGTTCGGCGTGGAGAATGGAAGTCCCAGCGAAGAAGCGGTGATACAAGCATGCAAAGACGCCAACATCTATGGTTTCATCTTATCTCTGCCGTAGGTATTTTCTCTTTCTGATTTTTATGATTTCAGGAGCTGACAAAAATCATCATTCCAGAGACGGATTCAACACGACGGTTGGGGCACGAGGTGTCATGCTATCAGGCGGCCAGAAACAACGGATCACGATTGCGCGAGCGTTGCTTCGGAACCCGAAAGTTCTACTACTCGATGAGGCAACCTCAGCGCTAGATTCAGAGTCCGAAAGGGTCGTCCAGGAGGCGTTAGATGCTGCTGCACGTGGCCGAACAACAATCGCCGTGGCCCATCGCATCAGCACTGTAAAGCATGCCGATTGTATCTATGGTAAGTTTGCTATCATGAAAAATGAAACAACAATTCCTTCCTTTGTTCTCGATATCCTAACTGTAACTAGTGCTTGAACATGGCCGTATTGTTGAACAAGGAACCCATCGAGCCTTGATGGAAGCGAAGGGGAGGTACAGCGAGTTGGTTAAACTGCAGAGTCTCGGTGATTAGAATGCACGCAGGTTGGGAACTACACTGTTCCTGCTGTATGTGTTCGTGTCTCGTCTTTTACCTCGAAGCGAATCTGTAATCAGATCATTGGCAGCGATCAATACTATATAGAACGGATAAAAATACTACTTTCATAACGTTTTCTCCGCAACAGAGTAAAACATATCTTGGACGATGCTATGTTCTGGTTTTGATCTTCCTTGCAGATTGAATATATGGTGAAAGTTCATGGTATTCCTTCTATTTATTCTGTCACCATTCAAATTACACTGAGATCATGTGTCTGTCGAGTGGCGTTCATAGAGTCATCTGGCGTCAGGACCCACACTTTGATATGTAAACAGCCGGCCGTCCCCGGAGCCACTGATCTTCCAGGGTGCAAGATACGTGCGGCGTGGCTCTGGGATTGGAAAATGTCAAATCAGTGCACCTCTTCCAAAACTCAGCACGTAAACCCTGACATATCGGATTTGCAGTGCTGACTACCTGCTAGGGCAGCCGCCAAGAGATCCCTTTTGCCATCTAGCAATTTTTCTTAGCCGCCATTGTCTCAGTGGGGCAAACACAGTACTTAATGGGAATGCCAGTGCAAGCTGCGCCACTGACTTGCTGGGAAATAACAATCGTGTTTTCGTTGGTATCAACTCCAATCACATTGTCGAAGAAACGTGTCGATTCCCGCGTTGTTTCGCCGGGACTGCCCAAACTCGACCTCGGCCCCCCGGCGTCCTTAAATATTATTGTGATACTTTGATATGGTCTCGTACAGTGCCATCGGGTACAAAGCGCAGCCTTCATCGTACCATTCGGCCTGAATGCTCTTTTAGGCGAGAAAATAGGGTCTGATGCAACTATGAGTGCCATAATATTTTGGATTATAAGCTAGCGTCATCCTTTCTCAAGATGTCTTCATTGATTTCTTGGAAGCTATGCAAAATACCTATATGTGTCCAGTATTTAGCAAAATAATTGTTTTACGACGGTATAACAAGTCATCAAGATATTCTTTCCAGGGCGCTCTCTCGGGTTTGGACGGATTAGGAAAACTCCACTCCTAAAAGCGACAACCGCCAGTCGAACAGCTACCTTATCTTGGTGCAGTTATCCATCAAAACTCTTCTACAAAGGCAAAAGAGCTTTATATCGTTTTTAGTTAATAAACATTCGTTCTGCATTCTAAACTCCACTCCAGTTTAACGCATCCATCAAAATGGTTGGTGCCGTCACGACAGACCTCCGTCGAACTGACAACGAAAATCGCGAACCTCTGTTAAAGACCAGTGTCCTTGATCTTTTCGACCAGCATGCGAAACTCAGTCCAACTAGCATCGCCGCTGAGTTTCAGGGCCACACTGTCACTTACGATCAACTGTACAATGCCTCCATTCGAGTGGCTTTGGAATTGCGTAAACGAGGCTTTCGCCCTCGAGATCGCATTCCATTGATCACGAAGATGAGCTTGGAGATGGTCGCCTCGGTCTTGGGGATTCTGCGGCTGGGTGCTTCTTACTGTCCGATAGACTTCAACGCTTGGAGTTTAGAACGAGTTGTCGCTACTCTGGAAGCTGTGGGCTCGCGCCTGGTACTCAGCACCGTGGAAACGACGATTTCTGGTTACGAGCTGGTTCGGATGCCTGAATTGTCGAGGCATGTTGACTCTATTACAGATGAGGAGATTGAAGGACTCAAAGTGATCAGACATGATATGAGACAATCCGATCTCATTTACATCATTTTTACGTCTGGCACCACAGGAAAACCAAAGGGAGTGATGGTCCCGCACAGCAGTGCTGTCCATCTCGTGCAGCAAAGCTTCTCCGGGGCTATGAGAGGAAGCCCGGGTGAGAAGGTTTTGTTATTTTTCTCAGTAGCCTTTGACGGTTAGTCAATACCCTGCCCACAAATGGAAGACCTCAATAGAACAAGACCGCGATCTCTAACACACGATATAACTACAGGATGTGCAGGAGTCATTTTCTCGACCATTTGCCATGGTGGAACTCTTGCAATGGCTCAACCATCCGACGTCATCAACACGGCCTCATCATGTAGCACTCTCATCTTGACACCTTCAATGCTGGCCAGTTTAGAAGCAACACCGGAATTCGACCGTGTACACAGCATTTATATGGGAGGTGAAGCTCCCAACGAAGCCCTGGTCAGACTCTGGACCAGCCCGACGAGGAAGGTCTATAACTGCTATGGACCTACCGAGTGTACTACAGCGGTCTCTACCGTTGAGATGATACCTGGAGGCCCAATTGTCCTCGGACGTCTCATCTCGGAGGTTGAGATTGTGCTGTTAGATGAGGACCTAGAACACGAAGTCCAACAAGGAGAGATCTGCATCAGAGGGCCATGCTTGGCGGTTGGATATCTCAACATGGAGGATCTGACACAAAAGAAGTTCTTCTTCCGAGATGGGATCCGTCATTATCGTACCGGAGACCTTGCCCGCCGTGATGAGGACGGCCTGCATTTTGTTGCTCGTGTCGACCGCATAGTCAAGAATCGCGGATTTTTGATTAACTTAGAAGCGGAAGTCGAACCTGCTCTTCGAAGCTTCTCTGGCGTCCAGAAAGCCGCAGCATTTCTGCTGCAAAAGCAGCTAGTAGCATTTGTGACACCTTCTGAGGTATCGGTGGAGATGTTACGCGAGCATCTTTCTCAAAAATTTGATGTGTTCATCGTACCAGACCTCATATTCGCTATCAACGACTTCACGTTGACACCGAACGGTAAGGTTGACACAAGGGCCTTACAAGCAATGGTCAAAGACCAAGTGGATGATCGACTACGGAGTTATCCACGTACTCAAAACGACGTATCCGCTGCCTTGGACGTTGTTCTCCAAGCCTTCGCAGTTATTTTCGACCGACCAGTGAGCCAGATACCGTCTACAGCATCTTTCAGATCGCTTGGCGGCCACTCTCTCACAGCTGTGAAACTTCAATCTCACCTTCGCCGGGAAAACCTCAGTTTAGCGTTGAGCAAGATTTTCGAGTTGGATACTGCAGCAGCGATAGCTCGAGCGGCAGTCTCTACTAACGGTATTGCATCTGCCGACGTGAGCTCATCAGCTACACCACTCACGCCGCATCAGTTCCAGCTCTTGGAAGAAACCAATGCTGATCCTTCGAGCAATTACGTGTTTTACTGCCTTACCAGAAACACTGCTCACAGTCCTATCAACGCCGAAAACCTGCGAAAGGCATGGGAGATCATATTTACCCGTCACGCCATCTACAGAACAAAATTTGACATGGATACCAGAGTCCAAACAATTCACGACGCAGCAGATATAAACTGGCGAGAGTTCATCACACTAGATTATGAGAATATGGAAGCAGTGTCTCGGCGGGAGAGGGAGGTCTTATGGACAACACTGCGTTCGCAAAGGTGCCCAATATCTATTCTGAAGCCCCATTTCTGGATCGTTGAAGTGCCTGGAGAGGCCGTTCAGATGAACTGGCTTGTTCATCACAGTTACACTGACGCGTGGTCATTCGGAATTTTGTTGAAAGAGCTTGAACTTATCATCAATGGCAACGCAGTCACACTTCCACCCGCGTCAAGCTACGATATGGTCGCCCAGCACCTGAATGGGGAAGCTAAGCGGCAGGCAACAACCATCACAGATTTCTGGAGCACTTACGCAGAGCCGTGGGCACAATTGAGGCCAATCCAATTGCTAGAGCCCGAAGAGCCAAGTGACCTACCGTGGAACAGGTGGGAATCCGATATCCCGCTGAAAGTAGACAACCTTATCATGTCTGCGCGTCAGCACGCAGTCTCTCCAGCGACAGTTGTCTACACTGCTTGGGCATTAGTTCTCGCAGATTACACACAGTCCAATACTGTGGGTATGAAGATTAGTGTTTCTGGACGAAATATCGACCATCCTGCTGTCGAGAGTGTAGTAGGATCTCTCAATGGCCGGTGTCCACTTCTGTTCCAGACCAGGAAAGATTCAACGATTGGCGAGACACTGAGGTCGCTACAGAGCACTTTGCTCCGCGTCAATGACTACCAGTGGACTTACCCACAATTGAGAAGTCATGTTGGACGGGCATTTGGCAATCAAGCTTACTGGTTTGATTCTCAAGTCCTAGTTCTATTAGACATGCCGGTCGACACAAGAAATTGGCGCATTTTCGAAGAGCAAAAGCCAACTGCTCCCATCGAGCTTAATTTCATTCAAAAAGAAGATATATTCAATATGCGTATGCGATATGATGGTACTCATTATGCACAGAGTAGCATCGATGGCATGGGCAAACGATTTATCGACAAACTAATCCAGTTGGTTGGCTCTCCTCTCGATAGGAGGATTGGGGATCTGGGCCACATCACGCAAAACTGAGGACGCGATTTTGACACATCAAAATCGCACGGCATGAATCATAGAGTCCGATAGATTGAATACGAGCAAATGCATCTTTTGACTTGACATTATGAGATGGAGCCCTCTATGCGTGATTTACCTGATATTGGCGAGGATTTTATTTGGTCCGAAGGCGCGGCCCCTGGAGATTCGCGGATTGGAAGATACGAAGTTCGGTATTATCTTTACTAGGTTTAGCGGGTTCATCGGCTCAAAAAGATTAGAGAATGTTACAACTTGAATCGATGGACACAGATTCTCGCCTCATCGTCTGCCTGCATTCTTTCGAAGCTCTCTATTCAGATCAAAACCCCACAATCCTGCGATGGCAGCCAACTTTATCGGATATGCCATTCATCATTCTGCCGCGAATCCTGCCCTGACTGCGGTCGTTGGTTTGACGCTTTATCTCTTAGGCCTCGCCGTCTACAGGCTGTACCTTCACCCACTAGCAAGATATCCTGGTCCAAAGTTCGCAGCACTTACGGTATTTTACGAATTTTACTTCGATGGTATCAAGCGAGGACGATATACCTTTGAAATTCAACGGATGCATGAAAAGTATGGTCCCATTGTGCGTATCAGCCCTAACGAGCTTCATGTCAATGAGCCCTCCTTCATCGACGAGCTTTACGCTGGTGGTGGCAAGAGACGAGACAAATACCCATATTTCAGTGCTCAGTTCGGGATTCCGGACAGTGTATTCGGAACGCCCAGCCATGACCTTCATCGGCTCCGGCGCGGTGCCCTCAATCGCTTCTTTTCTAAGTCATCGGTCAGCAGACTAGAGCCAGTCATCCATAACGCGATTGAAAAGCTAGTTTCGCAGCTCCAAACACATTCCGGAAGTGGCAAGCCTGTTGCCATTAATATGGCGTTTAGTTGCGTAACGACAGACATTGTGACGGAATATGCATTTGCGAAAAGTTACAACTTCTTGGGATCTCCAACCTTTGAGCCGAATTTCCACCGCGCTATTATTGCTGGGACGGACATGGGTTCATGGTTTAAGCAGTTCCCGTGGCTCATCACGCTGATGAACAGACTCCCTCAGAACCTTGTCATGCGGATCAATCCGGAAGCAGCGATTTACGTGCGGTTCCAGGAGGATATTAGAGATCAGATTCGACTGACCCAGAACGACATTGCTTCAGGAAGCATTGGCAGTGGATCTGAGAGAACTATTTTCCATGAGTTATTGATGGGTGATCTCCCAGAGCAAGAGAAGAGATTGGAGCGTCTATGGCAGGAGGGGCAGATCGTGATCGGTGCGGGAACAGAGACCACAGCTTGGGCACTTTCGGTTATGCTTTTCTACGTCCTTGAAGACTGTCAGGTCTTGAAAAAACTGAGAAGTGAATTAGAGGCGGCCATTCCCAACGTTGATGAGAGGATCAGCTGGAACCGGTTGGAACAGCTACAGTATCTCAGCGCCGTTATCTGCGAGGGGTTGCGTCTTTCCTATGGTGTAAGCACACGGCTACAGCGTATCAATCCTGTAGGGCCGCTCATAGTAAAGACCCAAGTCTCTTCTAGCAAGAACGAGGAGAAGAGCATCATGGTCGAGCATGAGATACCGGCAGGAACACCTGTGGGAATGACAGCGACTCTTATTCATAACCACCCAGAATTATTCCCGAATCCTAAGAAATTTCAGCCAGAGCGCTGGCTGGATGAGCAAGGCCGGCGCCATCATCATTTGGACAAGTATGTTCTGTCATTTTCTCGCGGCAGCCGACAGTGTATCGGGATCAAGTAAGTTTTCTTGGTCTTCATCTATGGATCAATGTTCGCATCGCTGATATTCGATTTTAGTCTCGCATATGCGGAGCTTTACATGGTATTTGGGTTGCTGATCCGCCGTATGGGCTCTAGCATGAGCCTTTTCGGGACGGGCAAGGAGGACGTCGAGATCCACTATGATCGATTCGTCCCCACCCCGATAGATGGAACAAAGGGAGTTCGAGTCGTGATCTCCCCTACAGAAACTCAGTAGACTTGTGCATATATTAAAATAATGGGACCTGGACTACTTTAGGTCTGCTAGAATATCAATGTTAGACTGGCTCTAGTTATGGCAAAGCTCATCGATATTGTGAAACATGGCTTCCACGCCTAGGCGAATGATATACGCATTTGAAAATTGCCAACGCTTGCCAAATGTGGCAAGACTATTCTGTAAATCGAATTTTGTTGATCAACTGTGCGCACCACTCGGCTGCATGACGCCAACATTACTCATAGCTCAGCCCGACTCTCATCGGAAATCGCCCTTTCAGGAAATTCCGCGAGCAAGTGCAAGCGCCTGAATTTCCGACAAGACCACATGTGGAAAAATGAAGGAATATTGTTATGTTCCCTCCTCTAAATAAGCCAAGTAATGAAGTCTATAAGTCGAGCCCAAAAATATTTCATGAACACCGAAGTTGATCTTAAAGGTGCCAGCTTCGCACTGTCACATACCTCATTTACTGTGAACACACTAGTTGACATAGTCTCTTTACCTCATCAATATTTCTATTTTGCGAAACCGCTATAAGGCCACAGGAATCTTCAAACTCTTCTTATAAGCCAGTCTCTTTGTTTGCGATGGCCCCTCACGCTGATATTGACGTCAACCATGTGGCCCAAGTACTCGAGCCGCATTGTGAAAATGCGGAACTCGTCACGATATCTATTGGCAAGATAATGGACTGCGATAGAGTGACAGAGGAGATTCTACTGAATGCGTCGAAGGATCTGGGGTTTTTCTACCTTGATGTGAGGGATCATCCTTCTCGCGAGGTCACGAAACAAATCGAGATGGCTACATCGGCAGCTCTGCAGTTCTATCAACTACCGCAGGAAGAGAAATCTACATGGGAGGTCAACAAGGACCATGTCTCTGGAAAGGAAATCATTGGCGGGTAAGAAATCACATGCACTTCTTGGAAAGATCGAGAAAGTTAACGCGGTTGGCCCGATAGATACAAGCCCGCCGGAATTCAGACCGGATCTGTCGCTGGTAAAAGTGATGGATTTGAAGGATTTCTCGTAAGTCTCTAATATCATGTTTCCGAGGCAACACCAGCTCGACATTTTAACTAAACTTGTGCAGATATTCGAGCATGCCCTGCATAATGCACCTCGTGATAAGCCCGCCAAATTGCCGAAGGAATTCCAGCAAAGACGCGAAGCATTTGAAGCTATGAATCACACACTGGGAGACATGGGAAGAGTCATTTTGGACAGCCTATCACGATCCCTAAATTTGGATGACAAACAGAACCTTGCCAAACATCACCGCAAAGGTCACGCCTCTCCTACCGCTCTCGGACTTCTCAAATACCTACCTCACGAACCCAAAAGCGAGGAAGTCGGCCACGTTTCCCACACTGATATTGGGAGTCTTTCCATGGTGTTCTCTGACATTGGCGGGTTACAGGTGTATCATCCTGGAAAGAAAACGTGGATGTTCATCCCGCCCAAACCAGGCCATACTGTGTGCAATATCGGTGATTCAGCCGAGTTTTTGTCCAAGAATTTGCTGCGGTCATCACTTCATCGCGTTATCCCGCACCCCGCAGAGAAGGGCAAGAGCAAGCTGACTGTGGTATATCTCATGAGACCTGAGACAGATACCGTGTTTGTTGACCGTGAAGGCAAGGAGTGGAGAAGTGTAGATTGGCATAACATGAAGAACCGTCTGTTTGCTGAAGATCTGGAGTCGCAGGCTAGCAACCTCGCTCTCACTGGCCGTCTGGGCCATGACGATCTTTGGGACGAGAAGGAGGTGTGAGAGAACAAAAGCACAATGCAAGTTTATGGATCTAAATTGTTAGAGTAGTTGATGAAGCCCAATGTCATGATTGTGTTCAAATATATAACCTGGCGACCGTGAAAATTTCCGTCTGATATCGGACAATCACAGCCGGCATAACCCCCGCTTTTCGCTGTCTGGGATGGGTTGGCGTGTACACGAGACTGAACCTTTTGACCTTTAGATAAGAATAAGTAACATCAACAAAATTAGGTTCCATTTGTAGTTGAAGCTGGTAAAGGGTATCATTTCTTTATGTATCTTCCAGATTGATATCTGTTGCATAACGAAGAACAATGTCTTTGCCAACTTTCGTCAATCTTCCTATGGCTACCTTGATACTTCTGGCTAAGGGAAGAAAACAAATTGATGAAGCGCTTCACATGGCGAGACATGTAAGATACGCAAACCATGCGCCACATCAGTACAGCGCTGTTGGTTTTATGACCTTGTTCGCCAGCTTCACACCTGCAGCTTACAGCTGACCTTCTCATGCAACTTCGACTCTATCTCCGGGGTCATAAAACTAGCAATGACCCCAAATCCACTGAAGGCGAGGGTTGTTAAGAAAACTGTCGAGTAAGCACGCGCATTGGCTACCTTGAACATTTCTACTCCTATCTCAATGATCGTGGAGTTCGTTCCAGGAACAGAAGCAAGCAGACTTTGGTCCACACTGAGCAGCCGCAAAAACTCAGATACAGATGTGGCGGGCAAACCAGCTTCGGTCAACGCTGGGGGGACCAGCTGGGGTATTGTGGATGTGAGACGGTTGTTGAGGACAGTGGTAAAGATAGCTGCAGAGCAAGTGGAGATGAAAGTTCTCAGCGAAGTGGCAATACCAACCCCCGTACCAATCACGCTTTGGTCTTCCAAGGTAACAGACAGCGAAGCGAGACAAAGGGCATCCACCCAGCCCAGGGCAAAGCCTCCAGCGACAAGGAGAGACACAACAGTATCGCGATTGTGGGTGTTTACACAAGCCGTTGCTATTGGACGTTCGCCAGTCATGTTAGCCAGTCAAATTTCACTCTTCATACAGAGCATGTGATGATTCGGAGGTAAAGATGACTTACCACCATATAATGCTGCTCCGATACTTGCAGTAGCAACGAGCTGCCATTTAATGTGTCCGATGCGAGTAGCTAGCAAACTCGCGATGATTTGTCCTACTAATGGAGGGGCTGTAATGACGCATTTGAGCCAACCCTGGTTTGCTTTGCTTTCCGAGTTGTAGAGGACTGCAACTTGCGTCGGGAAGACAATACTGAAAGCGTAATACATGCTAGCTGCGCAAGACAGTGTGAGTAGCACTGCCACCCACCCCGTGTTTCTGAACATCGCCAGTGGCACAAGAGGTTGCGGTGTCGGACAATGTCGCTCATAGAAGACGAAGCCGACTAGTATGACGCTGCCAATGATGATGGTGCATAGAACCGCTGCAGACTTCCATGGGTATAATGATCCACCCCAGGAAATTCCTAGCAAGAACAGGAGAAGTCCGGATGAGAGCAGTAAGAGGCCCCCATAGTCTATGTCTCGAAGTGTGTTCTTCTTTTCTCGGGTCTCTCCAAATTTCTTGGCTACCAGGTAACCCCAAGACGGCGGGTGGTAGAATGCTGCCCAGCATAGAAGAGCCAAAACATTAATAGCGATAAGGATGTAGTAACAAGATCTCCAACCGCCAGGACCACTAGCTACAAGGGAAGTTGCCACGACTGGCGCAACGCCCGATACAGGTATCAGAAGTGCATAAATGTAGCTCGACGCAAAGTAGCGGTAGTTCATCGGTACAAGCTCCGAGATGAGATATGGAAAGGAGACCTGAGTTGCTGACCCAATACCGATAAGTACATTTGCGCCGATGAGAACATTGACTGTTTTAGATGTGGCAGCGATGATGCAACCGATGAGAGCCAGAGCTGTGCCTAAGACTTGGAAGTATCGCCGACCGAACATGTCAGAGAGCCGGCCAGTCATAGTCAACATGACTGCCTGAGCAAGGTTGCTGGCAAGAGACACCCAAACGATGTTGGGATCAGGACCGATAGACTCGTTGACAGAGATCAGAATTGGGGCAACCAGGGAGAAAGCCCCAATACCCGCCATCCCAGCTAGTCCGATAGCTGCGAGAGAGCCAATGTAGTTCATTGACAGAAAGTAATCCCGCCCTGCTTCGAAAAACTGCTCTTTGTGGTCATCGATAACCGTAGTCCCAAATGTTCCATCCGCATTGTTGGCAGTCGTAGAAGTGTTGTCGGACGCAACCTCTATATCGTTACTTGAAATCGATGTGTTGTACTTTGTATCGCCTGTGGCACCTGAATGCATTGGTCTCCGGTCTTGCATTGTGATAATCTCGTCGCTGGCGGGGAAGAAGAATTCAGCTCAATTCGAAAGGCACACAAGGATCAGCTCTGTATCAGGATGACTCCATGTCGCGTCTCTACGCATTGACTATATCCTTCGGAGTGATAGTCGTAGAGATATCACAGTCTTGTCTATAGGCTGTTTGGAAGCGTATCAAACCTGAATTGCGGAAATCGCCCAAGGCAGTCAAATCCGTTTGTCATTTATCGGGAGGTCATTTTTTACCCTTGTAAGACACTAGAACAAAATGCTACATCACCGAAGTAGATCCTGAAGGCACCATTCTATGCAGCTGCCCAACGTACAAATTTGGTTTACTAGTATGGGTAGCCATGGTAGTGACTTACTCAATTACTGGGTTTCTACAAAGGAGTTCATGTCGCATGCGCCAGTAAGAACGTGCTGACTGCGACAACATTCCAAAATTCATCCTGGTCATTAGTGAATTTTACCTTCGCACTTGCCGAAACAGCCGATCAGAACCCGAAATGTTTTGGTTCTTTTTTGCTGTTCTATTTGGGCTACATGATGTGGGGTATGCAGCTCCTTTGACGACCAAGACGAGCTTCACAGTGGACTTGGGCTACACCATCCAAGAAGGCCTACTCGATGTGAGACTTACTCTACTGATGTTTTCAGTTGCAAAAGATCACTTCTAACTGCGACATAGACTAGTCACGGAAATACTCGCTATGTCAACTTTACCAACGTACGTTATGCAGCTCCACCAATTGGTTTGAACCGATTCAAACCTCCAGCACCACCTGTGAAAAACCGAACCACTCAGATAGCAGGTCTTTACGGAGTTGAATGTCCTCAAGCCCAGCCCGGATGGTTCAACTACATAGGATCAGATGTTGGAAACCAGACGGAGATGCCTTCTTTCACGAAAGATGACGTCTACCCGCCTCGGCCGGGCTCAAGCGAAGACTGCCTTTTTCTGGACATTTTGGTTCCAGAGAATGTATTCAAGCAGAGAAATACGGCTAAAGTACCAGTTCTTCTATTCATCCACGGGGGTGGCTACGTACAGGGCTCGAAGACGGAATACGGATCTGGTGTCGGATTGTTGAATGCCGCAGCCCAGAATGACCAAGAACTCATATACGTGTCCGTAAACTACCGCCTAGGACTATTTGTGAGTACTACTCGTGAAACATGTGGTCGACATATAATCGCTAATACTTATATTTCATCAAGGGCTTTCTTGCTAGCTCGGACTCGCACATTTCTCCCAATCTCGGACTCCAAGATCAGGTATTTGCAATGCAATATATACAAGATTATATTCACCTATTTGGAGGAAACAAAAGTGCCCTCACTGTTATGGGAGAGTCAGCGGGAGCAGGATCCATTCTTTATCATCTTACCTCACCTGACGTTTCATCTCTTTCGTTATTTCAAAAAGCCATCGTGCATAGCCCTTACACGTACTTCATTCCAACAATTCAGCAGGAAGAAACAATGCACCAGGTTTTACGAGCCTCGAATGTTTCTTCGTTGGTTGAACTACAATCTCTGTCCACGGAGACCTTGCGGACTGCCAATGGTGTTGTTGTGGGCAACTCTCGGCCTTACGGCACATTTGGGTTCGGTGAGTATTATGGTGCATCCTTCAAACCTTCAAACCTGACTAAATCATGATGATAGGCCCTGTATTAGATAACGACCGTTACACAGGATATCCCCCCTTTCTTCTGCGTCGAGAACTATTCGATCACTCGATACAAGTAATGGGCGGCCACAACTCGAACGAAGGCCTCTTGTTTGCGTCCCCTTTCATACACAACAACAGCCAATTCGACTCGAACATTGCCCTCCTATTTCCTCAAAAACCTGAATCTGCGCTCTCAACCATTGGGCAAACTCTGTATCCAGCCAACTTCGATGGCTCATTTGGCTATGTGAACCAACTGGGCCGCATAGCTCGCGTAGTCGCAGACGCTACCATTACCTGTAACAACTATCTTATAAACAAGGTTTTTGAACCCCTCAAGGACAACTTTGCTTATCAGTTCTCCGTACCGCCGGCATGGCATGCCAATGACCTGGGATACACTTTCATGAACCCTAGCAACCCGGGAGCCGGAGTGAACGTCACTTTGGCCGTAATTATGCAACGTTACTTTGCAAGCTTTGTTACCTCAGGGTTACCTAATCCAGTCAGTGGAAGTTTCCTTCCTGATTTCGCGTCCAGCGAGGGGTTGATTGTGCAAAATCTCAATAGCACCTTGGTTGGACCAGTTCTAGATACTGCTGTCAATGCTTCGAAGTGCGACTGGTGGCAGGAAGGAAGCTTTATCTAGGCCGTTTGTAAGATAACTTAGTATAAGTTTTGTCATATTGTAGATCAACAACCAAATTTTGGAGGTACGGTTACACTTATATAGTAATCTCTGTGACCGCTGAGGAATTCTCAACGTAGTAGTCAAATGCACACAGCGGTATTTTCCACCCAGGTAAACCAGATTGAAGTTAAGCAAAGCTCTGCATAGACATCGTTTCTTTATGTTGCATGGACGACTCATTTACTTTTCATTTTCCGCATTTTTTTCAATTCCTTCCTCCTAAAGTCACTAGTAACTAAGTTATTTCTGCACGCTTTTGGCCTACTTTCCGATCATTGTTATTTGACTTCCGTATGACTAGCTACACACACTTCTTCAATCTCACCATTAGAGGGGGTTTCTCCCATAGAGTATGCATTCTCGAATCACGGTGCCAGTCGACAGTGTCATCAACTAGCTCCATGTCGTACCGGTAAATGATCTTCGCCATGATAGTTTGAAGCTCCATCCAGCCAAGACTTTGAAAATCAGCACTTGATAACACAACGAGCATATAGAAGGGACATACCTCCGTCCCATGCAGGATCGCGTTCCGTACGAAAAAGGCTGGCTTGCGTCGAGATCATCGGTACAGTTCTCATCAGTCCATCTTTCCGGTTTAAATTTCCAGGGCTGGCTGAAGTTGGCCGTCGACATGCTTGCCGCGAAAGTGCTTGTCGAAACAACAGTCTGCACGTCCGTGTTAGATGAAAAATATTCGGGGAGGAATGTCAATCGCTGGTAAGTAAACGTACTCCACCTGGTATAAAATGGCCGTCAACAGTGCATCCGCCCAGAGGAACAACACGGGGAAGCGCGAAAGGAAGAGGAGGGTACACGCGCATAGCCTCTTTTATAACTGCTTTGAGGTATTTGAGAGGAATCGTGGTAGCTGCAGTGATATCCTCGTATCGGGTAAACGATGACCGTACTTCGTTCTGCAGCTGCGACAAGATGGAAGGGTTTTGAAGCAGGTAGTAAGTCATGCAAGAAAGTGTTGTGGCTGTTGTTTCACTGCCGGCAATACTTTGTTCCTTCTGTTAGAATAGTGGGTAGTGTTACGAGATATTATAATACGTACACAAAATCGGAAGAGTGAGCAGCAATCTGCGAATCTGAGATGGATTCCTCCTCGCGTGCTTCGATCATCTTAGTGAGAAAATCTGCGCGATCTGAATGACTCGCTAATCGACTATTTTCAAGTCAGATATACTCACAATTAAAGTGCATAGCTGTTGAGATTGAAAACTTACCTCTGGACCAAGTCCATGGTATACTTCTGATGCTTACGGTTCTCTGTCATCAACTTCTCGATGAACCGTGAACATATCTTTTGCACAACAACAGAAACTGCCGGAAATCTACGAAAGCAATCGGCGAGCGCACCCAAACGCAGGCTTTTCGTCACAATGGCGACCCAGAAATGCTCTTTTCCTGCTTCAACGCCACCAAAATCTTTTCCGAACGCAAGGCTGCCGATGATGTCGAAGGTGACTAGATTGAACCACATGACCATATTCGTACCGTGTGCACCATGACCGGCTTCTTCGAGCTTTTCAACAAGCCGGTCCACGGACTCTGCAATGAGAGGCTCCTGGGACTTGAGGGAACGGTCGGAGAAAGCGCTGCTGAGATAACGGCGCATCTCGGCATGCTTCCTTGGATCACGCTCGCTCACGATGGAGAGCGACTCCGCGGCAAAGTTGCCTCCATCGTAGAACTCACTTTTGACGAACGGCTCTACATCCTTGCGGGGGCCGTATATATCACGCCATGAGGAAGATGAGCTGAAGCTTAGCTCGTTGGGTGCGACGCGAACAACAGGTCCTACTAATAATGAGCCACACTCTGGAAAGGACAGTAAGAGGTTGAATTGCCGTATTTTTCATGGAGTTCGAGTTGCCAATATGGCTGTCTGCCTTTCATAAATTTCCACGAGTACAGAACCTATGCCACTTTTGTCAGAAGAGTGCTCTTTCAAGATCGTGCATCATTCAATGTGGATGGTAAAGGACTTACATTGCTGAAAGTTGCCGAAACTGGGCCCGGAAATCTCCTCAAGGGATGAAACCACCAAATTGAGAGCTTGTATAGCAGCCCAATGGCTAGCACCTGGGTTCAGTCAACATCTCATGTCGCAGTCAAAGAGATAATGATTGGGAAATTCACCAAAATGACAATTTCGAGCTTCATTTCAATATATCGATGTCTTGAGTTGTGATCCAGAAAAACCCAAAAAGCGACGATATGTACATAGGCTTTGATAAGATTTAATCATTCTCGGTTGATGTCGGTTCAACCGGATTAAACCCATCATGGTAGTTCGGATAATTCCATAGTCGGTACAGGCCGAGGCCCCACTTCCAGCCCGTGCCTGGTGGGTGTTCGCTTGACGACTTGATTGCGACAATGTTGTTAAACCTCTCGTTGGGGTTTCGACGCTGAGAGTGACTATTTCTTACCGGTCGGACCATTCTTGACGACTGTGGGGTTTGCATCGTCAACACGTCTCCTAAGCGGCACCTGGAAGCTGCATTCCGACCCTATCATGCCGTCCGCAACCATGCCGCCCGACGTGGATATCAGAGTCACGATGACGGAACGTGTGTTTCCTCAAAAGCTAACGCAGCATGAACACGCAATTCCACTGTCGCTACTGGACGCGACTACCGCCAACTTTGCTCTTACAAACGCTATATGGCTCTTCGAGCCACTCGATGAGAAGGATGTAGTGAATGTCGCCGAGCACCTCCGCCAAACACTCAGCACTGCGCTTACTTCGTATCCTCAATGGGCCGGCCAGCTGAAGTCTATCGCTGTTGTCGACGATGCGTCGGTTCCCGCTGAAGCGCAAGAGTTCCCAGCCCACGCCCGTCGCTTCGGCCGCGTCTATGCGCATTTCGGGGCTTCCGCAGACGTCGGTGTGGAGTTCATCTCAGCAACATGCTCTGCCACCACGGACTCCCTCTACCGAACAGAGCGCGTCAAGACTCAGCCACTTTGGGATCGCAAAGACGACAACCTCGGTGGGTTTGTGCCTGCTGTCGACATTGCGCATGCTCTACAACCTAACGAGCCCAATGTCGTGACGGGATTGCGCAAGCCGATCATGGCTATCCAATGCACCACGTTGTCAGATGGTGGTTTTGTCCTCGCTGCCAAAACGGCGCATCCTTTCGCGGACATTACAGGCCTTATCCGCTTCGTCAAGGACTGGGCGAATGTGAGCAGTGCCGTCATCAAGGGCCTCACAGCCCCAGCCCTGACTCCCGTCTTTGAGCCGGCGCGTCTGGACAATCTTGCTGCAGGTGACATCAACGCCGAGGAGTCGGACCCGGCCATAATTAGACGAACCGAACGTTTACCCTTGCACAGGTATGATTGGTGGGCTGCGCCAGGAAAGCCTCCCGCGCCATTCCTCGATGCGGCCAATCTGGTTTCACCAGCAGGCAAGCCTATGCCATGGACTGAATGGGATCTTAAGGTGCCTGTTTCTGACTATACCATTCATCTCAACACAGCGCAGGTCGATTTCCTTTTGAACGAAGCTACGAAGGGTACTGACAGTGATGGCCCGAGAATCAGCAAGCATGATGCCGTGTTGGCACACATTTGGTCCTGCATTGTGCGTGCACGTCAACTAGGGAAGGATGACAGCCCTGTCTATTGCGATCTTGTACTTGGCGTTCGATCCGCTTTCAAACTGGGTGAAGACTTTTTGGGTTCTCCGATTATCATGATGAAAGTTGAGCTGCCGGGCTCTGAGGTTGGCTCCGAACAATCAAGTAACGCTACCGCAGCGATGGTTCCCATCGCCCGAAAGATTCGGCATACGATTTCCACTGTCAGCGACCCAGCAAATCTCGCAGATCATCTTCATAGCGCTGCGTATGAGAAGTCTCCTCAGCGTATATGGCAGGCGTTCCTTGGCCGGCGTCATATCCTTGTGACGACCTGGGCGCGCGCTGGCATCTACGATGTTGACTTCGGTCTTGGATCACGCATTCGATACGCGGACGGTATCGTGCCAAACTTGGATGGCGACATTCTCATTAAAGAAGCACCCCCGTCTTCTGGAGAGTTCTTGTCTGGATCTCGGCCGTCTTGGACCGACAGCGGGGTGGATATCTCTGTCCATATTTGCACTGAGGATATGGAGCGATTGCTCAAGGATCCTTTGTTACTACCACGCTTTGATTAGACAACTCAAGATCGCTTCAGCCCATCAATTGTTCACTATGAACCTGCTCGCAGGGCTCTTTGGGTCGTGATTGTAGTCGTGAAAGTGTCATGTCTCATTGGCTGAATACAAATTGCCTATAAGTGGCTGCAGCCGCTCATTGTAATCGGACCCTGGCAGGACGGTGCACTACCCCGTCACATCCTAAACATTTCAAACCCAACAGATCAATTCTAAAATTCAAAGAACGCCGCTTGATGTAATCTGAAATGTACACATCTCAATTTTCTTAGAAGCCAACTCAGGTTTAATTCTTTTGAATTTGTCGGTATGACTGTAGTTATATCATGACGTATATTCAGTAATTACATTGATCGTAACAGTAATATTCAGAAGAGCAGACCTTGAGAACAGGGTTCATTGGTTTTTAGTTTACTACTCTGCGTCGAGTCTTACACTCAAACGCTTTCTGAAAGTGACCAGAACGAACCACCATACGATGTCGAATATCGTTCATCTCCTTTTGAACATGATACGACCAGCGGGGTTAGGCAAGTTCTGCGTCTCGAAAATTAAGCTGGCAGGTCTTCCAGCCTGGTTATCTGGAAACTTGAAGTCATAGTTCCTTAGAAGATAAACCATAATTGCCTTGATTTCGGCCGAAGCGAAAAAGCGGCCAGGGCACGCGTGGCGCCCGTATCCAAAGGCCATACTCGCGGGATGTGCAGCAGCAAAAGCCATCGAGGACTTTGCCTTTTCACTCAGAGAGTCTGGGGATGTCTTTGGAGCTGGCTCATCAAAACGGAAGCCTTTGAACTTTTCAGGTTCAGGAAAGATCTCGGGGTCCATCGAGATGGCGTGGGCGGGTACGCCGATAGTTGTGTGGGCCGGAATCTTCAGGCCGTCGGGAAGAGTGTAGTCTACTGTGATGACTCTCTCAAATGTGACTATGGGTGGTCAAAATACATAGAGGTTTTAGTAGGCGTTGTGTCTTTTATGTTGTAAACTTACTGAGAAGCAAGGGATTAAATCGTTGGCTTTCTTTCATGATGCTGTCCAACTTGGTCAATCTCTGGAACCCCTGGCGGTTGAGCAATCCATTCTCATCAAGATTTTGGTCGATTTCTCTCCTGAGTGGCTCTATGTATTCGGGCATATCGCAGAGATCATACAACAGTTGCGTAGGTGCTGCTGCACTAGTATGAATTGCAGCAAAGCTAACTTTCAGGAGAATACCGGCGAGGAAGGCGAGGTCTTTTTCATCTCCCTTGGCGTCCTCCGCCATCCAGTAGAGTAGATCAGGCGCAGCAGTGCCATTAGCCGCACGCTGTTCGAGAAGCGGAATTGCGGCCTTCTCTGCGGCAGTATAGTGCCTTTTGATATTCTGGATAGCTGGAACAAAGCGGGCAATGACCGGTTTGAGAAATTCAGGATACTTCTTGAGGGCCTGAGCGCCTATGAAACCGTCGGTCGCGAAATCGATGGAAGATTGAATCCATTCTTTGTTGCGGCTAAGGGTAGTGCCACCAAACATTCGACTTGACACGCGGGCCACAATTTGTGTGATTCGGTCGACTACATCTACCTCGGTCCAGTCTTAAATGATCGTGTCAGGAAACGTTCCTCGAGTTGATTGTAGAAGGCGAGAAAAGAATGCTGATCTTACCATGACAGGGTGGGAAAGAATCTTCAAAAGCGTCTTTGATCTCATCTTGAATGTGGTCCATGACGGTCCCTGTGTGCGAAAATTAATAAGAAATACTAAGACCCAGACTCCATTTGCCAGCTCACACAAGTTTCGATTCAGCTGCCCTCTGACAACGCGGGGATGAAGAGTCGAGCGGCTACCCATAGTCGTGTATTTGCCTTCGAACATCTGTAGCCCAATCAGTCGCAGGCTGAGGATACCATGGGGCGAACTCGCTGACCTCAATGAATGTGGCGACGAAATCAACCTCGGTTACTGGTGCGGACTTCAGATCTTCCAGGTATTTGACAGGAATCATCAGGCGTTCTCCCAGTTTGCTGGGAACATAGTACAGCCCGCGGTTTGCCTAGTACACGATTAAAATTAGAATCACCTCTCCCAGCAACCCAAGCGTATTACAGATGAGATCGGTTTGGAAATATGATTACATACCTGCTTATAGCCCTCTAGTAACATATTCTTACTATCGTTCACGAACCGGATCCGGTTCTTCTTGATTGCATCTTCTTCGCTTCCGCCAACAAACGGAACGCCTTTTACGTACGTTTGCCTAGAATAGCTCGATAACCAGTAAACCGATACAATGATAACTCCTGCAACACCGAGCAAAGTTCCGACATCGATATTAGAATAGGAGTTCCTTGCGAAGGAAACTCTATGTGCAATAAATTTCAGTGGATACGCCGGAGGCTGGAACGAAGTCATCTCGATAGATTCGACGACTTGAAATGTCAAAAACTTTGTTATGACGCTACCAAGGTTAAAACAGCCAGTTTGGCTGAAGCCTGGATAATCATGGTGTAAAAGTCGAATCGCGAACAAATTCGGGGTTCACCAGATCCGTCGATATCCGAGAACCCCCATGCCCCAACGCTGGCTCTCGAATGTTGCCCGATGTAGTCAGTCCACAATATCGATCTCCCTCACGAAGCTGGTCAAATGGGAGATATTCCGGATATGCACCAATCTTACACCAGCTCACACATTGTGGGACGGAAATCGTGGAATATCGAGACAACACCGAAAACATGATACTCAAAGCTCCGAGTAGAAGTATCGCCAGTATGCCGACACCGAATGAATATTTCGGACCGGATCTCGGAGCATACTTACAGCCTCGCTCACAATTTCTTTTTCAACCTTCTGACAAAAGCGGAAATGGCTGACGCATTTGCCCCTTTCAAAGTAGACGTTGGCTTGGAGTCAGAGCGCGCGTTTGACACCCGCCAAATTCACGCCGGAGCAAAGCCGGACTCGGCGACGAAAGCGAGGGCTGTTCCCATCTATGCCACAGCGGTGAGACCTTCCATCACCTAGTGTTGAAGTCTGGCTGGACTAGTTTATTGACAAACCCGAATAGTCATATGTCTTCACTAGTAGCGAGCATGCCCGCCGGGTGTGTAGTAACGAAGAGGCAGGATATGTGTATTCCCGGATATCGAATGTGCGTACCATACTCCGAAATTCATTGCGGTGTTCCAGAGACTCGCAGGACTGATTTTTTGCTGACATGGAGTGATCGTTCCCTATGACAATAGCCCACAGTAGAGGTCTTGGAAAAACGTATTGCGGCTCTTGAGGGTGGCACTGCCGCTGTTGCCTGCGCCTCCGGTCAGTCAGCAGTGTTCCAGACCATTATGTGTCTGGCTCACACCGGTGATAATATCGTTGCATCAACAGCGCTGTACGGAGGCAGCTACAGTTTGTTCAAGACATTATTGCCGCGTATGGGAGTGTCTGTCCGATGGGTGTCCACCGACGATGCTGAGGCCTACCGGCCGTTGATCGACGATAGAACAAAATTGATCTTTGTTGAGACAGTTGGAAATCCAGTCGTCAGCATTCCGGACCTTCAAGGTATTGCGGACATTGCACATGAGCATAATGTCCCTTTTGTAGTAAGTGTAGAGCCTCTTAGAGAAAAGCCCTGATAGAGGTATCATGTGATCCAAGGAGGTAGCTTTAACGTCAGATGAGACTTACCAACCTCGTTTTCTAGGTTGATAACACCTTCGGAGCAGGGGGTTTCTGGTGCCCTGTTGTGTCTTTCGGTGCTGACATCGTCGTCCACTCGGCGACAAAGTGGCTCGGCGGCCACGGGACGACGGTCGGCGGTGTAGTTGTCGACTCGGGGCGCTTTAACTGGAAGAAAGCGGGCGCACGCTTCCCGCACCTCACGCAAACGAGCGATGGGCCTATGGGCTTTTCTTTTGCAAGCAACTTTAACAATGTAGCCTTCGCAATGGCGCTGCGTATCGAGGTTGTCATGGAGGTTGGCAGCGTGCTGAACCCCTTCGCAGCGCAGCAAATTCTACTTGGCATGGAGACTCTGAGCCTCCGCTGTGATCGTATTGCCGCCAACGCCTTACATATTGCGCAGTTTCTAGCCGATCATGACCGGATCAATTGGATAAGCTATCCGGGTAAGTGAATTCCCGGGCATCGAAAGGGTGTTGGGAAAATCCAAGAAAATTGTGATGAGAATGGTAGCTGACGATACGGCATGGCTAGGGCTTCCAACGAGCAAATACTACGAGAGGGCTAAGAAATATCTACGACGGGGTTTTGGAGGAGTGTTGTCATTTGGCGTTGTAGGTGGCACAGTAGGCAGTAAAGCCTTTGTGGATGGGCTTCGTTTGATATCAAACATGACAAAGTACGTTCCTCCAGACCAGGGGTTTACGAGATCAGGAAAGACGATAAAAAGGCATTAGGGCTAACTGTTATGGGATTACAGCGTTGGTGACTGCAAAACCATGGCAACACACCCGTGGAGCTCAACGCACACCATCATGACTGAGCAGGATAGGTTGAATGCCGGCATCACCGAGGTAAGTCTAGACTGTTTCCGATTGCTCTGAAAGAGGCTCTCCAGCATGAGATGTCTAACATTGGCTTCTTTCTTTCAGGATCTTATTCGACTTTCCGTGGGAACAGAAGACGTAAACGATATCATAAATGATCTTCTTCGAGGGCTTAAAGCTATCCCAGATCAGTTTATCGCGCCCTAATGACCATCTTAGCATTCAGGTCCTTGGAAACATTTAAGAGGAATGAGAATGAATTTACTAGGGTTAATCACGTAGAATGCGATATATAGATGTCGAAGATTGTCGACGCATCTAGGTCGATGATTGTGACGAGCGTGGGAGTCGTTACCCTCCATCGGCGATTCTATATTCTCATCAACGAGTATTGCAACATCAATGAAATAATGAACTATGTGCACTGTTGCTGTCTTTGTGTTCCCTTATATCCATCTTGGGCCCTATTTCAGAATGTTTTCGAAGATTCTCTTTGTATGAACTAGACAGATCTGGTGAGCGCTCCCCGATATCGCAGAGACATCAGGTCGAGCTTGAGAGCAGAATTCACAAAGTATATCTCTCTGTGCGCCAATACACCACCCCCTTGCATAGATTTCCGTCCTCTATATACGCAATGTTTCTTATCTCTGTATTCCGTAATGAAATATATCTCAGGTTCCATTGACACCTCATGATGTGTTGTCTATCACCATGCTATATCGGCCGTGAAGATCCTTGGACAAGGGTCTTATCCCAACTGTACCTTGACTCATATTGTCCTGCTCTTGCACATTGCCTCACATTTTGCAATATCTGTATTGATTATGCTTATCATTCTATCTTACGGCAAAGCATACAGGTGTATCGCCAAGTCACGCATATCTGACACTGGCTCAGAAGTGAGATTCTCGGGCGCTTGCTTCGCGTTAGCGACATCAAAGAAGTCTTGTCCAAGTGCCTTTTGAGTGTTCGCATGACCTTTCGTTCCTCGTCGGCGATTGATCCAATTGCAGTTACATTACAATGATTGCCTACTATAGCGCCTTCTGCTACAAGTCACATTGAGCATTTGCGTTGTTGTCTCGAACTTCTTTAATGCCATTGACATTAAGCTCTAAAACGTTAGCATCTACACTGTAAGTTTTGAAATGTTCAACACTAGTGGCGACTGGAATGCTCATCTCTGCAAAACTAGTAGTGAATTCCTTTAGAGTAATAGCAATAATAGTGTTTGTAATGCCCATGGGATCGCCTGACGTTGCTCCACCATCATAGTAGGTGTATGCAACATCCTGTGTGTGAATAGCTGGTGGCACAGCAAAAAGATAAGAGTAGGTGTTGTTTCCGTACGCTTTTGAGAGGTGACAGGTGTTGTACGTGAAGCCGCTCTCAGCGATAATAGGGCTACCGTGCTGGACATTGTTTGTGTAACCCTTCGATCCGTCAAGCACGGGTGGGTACAGTCCATCCAGAATATAGTCGATTGACGATTGAGGTATATTTTCGAATAGTCCTCTAAGTAGGTCTTCTAACGCAGCAGTAGAAGAAAGCGTAAACGGGGTAAAGAGGGCCCCTTCATTAGCGTTGTGGCCGACCATGACACGTACATTCTTGTCGAATCATCATTGAGAGAGGGGTTGTGAAGGCTGAAGTGGAGTGAAAAGGCTATCAACGACAGGCCCATACATGAAAGAACCATACGTGGAGTCGTAGGCTATCTGTTGAGCGTTGGCGCGAATAAGCTCTTTAGACGGCAGTACGCGAAGCTTAGCGAGAGATGTAGTGTTCGTAAAGCTAAGGAATTTTTGGTAAATATCCTCCTGCGTAACAATGGAAGTAACTGGTCGCCAGCCAGGGCTTTGTATAACTGCTTGCTGGAATGGGGCTGAGTCTTTACCACTATAAGCAGTGATCTAGTGCATGATAGAGCTCCCACCAGCACTTTCTCGAAAGACTGTAACCTTAAGAGTACCAGTTATGTCGAACATACCAGATTGCCTCTTTCAAGACTTACTCGGTTCTTATCGCCTCCAAAATGATGGATATTCTTTTGAACCCATTCAAGCACCAGTCGCGGTTTGTAGAATCCCAAGTTAAAGACGCCTCCCTAAGCTTGATACGAGGGTCAGCCCATCCACCCTAAGGCATCAAGTCGTTAATTTATAGCAACGTAAAGAACGTTCCCATGCGTGGAGTTTCCAACAGCAAGGAAACCAGCAGGGTTGTTATTATGGCCTATAACATATCCAACACCATGGATCCACACCAAAACAGGAGCTCCACGTCCTTTACCAGCACGATTAAGGATATGCCAGTGCACAAACACGTCCAAAAAAAGACAACCTTCAGACTCCTGGGGGGTGCTCGCATTGGCACCTGGTGTTGGATAGGTTACATTGGAAATTGACAGTCCTAGTGCTTGCCTCATTACAGCCTCAGTGGAGACAGTAGTCCATGGGGCATATGCTTAAGGGTAGATTCTGGGAATGTTAACAGGAGTTTTCATTACCATTAAATAAAGTATGCACTGAGACATATCGTCGCTGTTGATGGACGATCGGCTTTTTGCTGGAAGCTGAGGAAGTTTAACTATCAATTCCTTAATAGGAGGTGCTCTATATCGTATATTTGAGAAGTTGTAAAAGTCGCTCGATTCCTATTTAGAATTAGAGACACAAGGACTAGGCTTCTAGTTAAACGCACGTTGAAGCCAGAAGCACGATAGACTTGGTAGCTAAGGTCAACAGTCGGTAGCGATGACTAGTTTTGTGAGTATGCAGCACCCAAAAGGGTCGCAGCAGCGAGGAGGTGGATCATTATGGCAGGCCAAGTATTGGGTTATCGAAAAAAGTACAGATGGATGCAAAAGCAAACGACTACCAAAGTATTTATTTCGCAGGATCCCAAGTCTTGCGAGTGATCATTTAGATGTACCGAGGTATTACAAGACGTGGAGAAATCCCTGAGCCAAATTCAGCTCCTGTCGCTCTTGTCGCTCTTGTCTCAAAGTTTGGCTCTATAGTCTGGCCGAAGCTAGTGGCGCTTGTATACGTAGTTTTAAAACACTACGCAAATTACAGTTGCAAGAAACAGGCCCAATCCGTGCCGAGGCAGCCAATCATCGCCCTGGTTTTTCCAACTGTCAAACATATATCTCCGTCATGTAATGGAAGCCTCGGTGGGATAGCGTATGATGGATTTTTCCTATAGGTGTTCACTTAGATTTGGTTGAACACAAGGCTATTTTTTATAGATATGGAGATGTTTTGACGTTGAGGTAGCGTATTGCTCAGCTCGCAAGTACGCGTTACCTATAGATTGCATTCTTGGCAGCCTGCAGGAAAAACACTATCGGACAAGTTGTCCAAGTGGAATGGGACCCATGACGATTTCGGTTGCACGACGCATTTATGCATTGCCAATTTTGGCTGGAATATTTCCGGTTAAAACACCATGCCAGCAGAGGCACTGCCATGGGGCAAGATAATCGTGCGCTTTTGTCAACTGTTGCTAATCAGCCCTGGGAGAGAAAACGGAGAGCACTAGGAGCGGCCAAGGATTCGGTCGAACTAACAATGTCGTTCGAAAATGCTCCATGTTGTACCTCACTGGACGGCGCAATGATTGCTCCTCCCCGCCAGCCGCTAACGTTAATGATGGATGAGTTTACCAGACGGGCGGATTTGCCATGACGCTAAAACCCGGCTAGCTTCAACGTTTATACCACTATTCTGTTAGTGCACAGAGTGATTCACTACTTTGCCTATGTCTATGCTAGTGTCATAATACTCTAATACTATGTATATCCGGCCAAGAACAACCCTCGGGGATCTGCCAAGCACCACTCAGACCCGAGGAGTCACTGGCACGTGTATAGAGTGCATAGCTTCCACATATGCAAACCCTTGAAGAACTATCAGAATTTATCTCAATTTCGACTTTACTGATATACTTACTGTCACCTACAAAAACACGATACAACTTGATTCGTTTTAACTCTTCATCAAAGATATGCTACCAGGCCAAGATAATAGGGCGGTTAGTAGATGAGGCATGAATGAACATGCAGGGGTTTACTAAAAGTCCTTAACACAGGCTTGGTATCACGTAGGTCGCCGGCCAGTGGCCTGCGTCAGTACTGCATCTGTGCGTAACATACCCCGAATTGTAAGTGATTTAACTTAATATAGTATTATACTAAGGTTAAATAATGTACCTTGAACGCAATTGATGGAAAGGGAAGAAGAGGAGGAGAGTTTAAGGCTAAAGGCCGAATTTCCCCAACATAACATTAGTTAGCTAGACTTCTGAACACCATTCTCTCAGAGCCTGGTGTCATATCGAATATCGCTGCCGCGCTTGATAGAAATTTTGCTCCTAGAGTACAACCCCACGGTTGAATTTCTGTCCAACAATAATGAGTTATCCCATTCTTCCCGCTCCATGGCTAGCTCTGCGACAGCTCGAAAACTTTGGAGTCTTTCCAGAGGCGGTTGAGTTGGTACCTCAGCCGCAGAGAGGAACGCCTTTCGTGCTTTTCGACGATACATCTGCTGATCCTGTGCCTGTACGAGCATCATGGAGTTCTTCAGCAACTTTGAGCTTCTCTCCCCATGTGCTGCGGTGCTGGGAATGTAAATCTGGTAGTGTAAGAGTAGTTTCCAAACGAGCTATGGCCTCATCCAAGTCCCTGTGACTCTTTGTTTTCAGGTGGCGTGCTTGCAGAGCATCAGACAGCATTTCGAGTAAATACGGGCTATCATGATGATCCGTCAGTGCATCTTCAGAATATCTCTCCTTCCAATTCTACCATTTCCGGTGGGGTGGAGCTTCTGAAGATCACGTCGTGCTGCATCGCAATCAAAGCCGTGAAGAAATCAGGTAGACGAGAATCGTGTTTGGACATGGAAGCAAGTACCTCGCACCCGTAGTTGATCGCTGTTTGTCGGTCAAAAACATCCTTCGTTTCGCAAAACTTCTTGTCGTAGTTTGCGACCAGGTCACACAATATGCGAACGCGCTGTTTCTTAACGTGGACCTTAATGAGCTGTTGCTCCAGGGCAGCAATCTTACTGTTCACAGGGTGCATCTTGCTTTCGGTCCTCAGTCCTTGAGCGGAGATGTGTTGAGAAATATGTCTACATTACACATCAATGGGGTACTCTATCGTTAATCTCCTGCTGGAGAGTAAGGACAGATATGCAGCAAATATCTAGCAAAGCGTGTTGCAGAAGCCGCGAAATGTATTCTATGCTGCGTATGACATGGCGAATGGCGAACTGCGAAAACGAGGCTAAGATATGCCGGCGAGATTCATGCAAGCCGGCAATAAAGGTAAGTATCGAGAGTCTATCATCGGGTCCTATGCTTGCTGTGTTTGGAATCTAGACCGGTCGAGACTTAGCGGGCTCGGCTCCGCCCTGGTGCGGCTGAGACGCTCAATAGTATTATCCGCGGATCACGCTAGCGGGCTCTCGTTTTTTGGGAGCACAAACCTCTAGTATAGAAGAGATAAGTCCTACGCAAGCTTGGTGTTCAGCTACGATTTCGCTGACCGACGTCAAGATGGTTTATCTAACTTTCACGTTCACGAGTAGACCCTTTACAAAAGACGTGATCGGGTTGGGGACGCTCATACCGGACAAAAGACACCCTAATCGCGACTCTATCCGCAACGAAGAAGTCGCCGAAGATGACTACTCGACCACACCAGAACGGAACTTTGATGCCTATCTCAACACAAGCTCTGATTTGAAGTTTCGTGCGATTCTGGGCAAAATCTTCACGTTCAGTATCTCCAAGAACTCCCACAGAACTCTACATTAAGCTTCTGGAAATGCGTAGCTATACGAGCTACATCATCCGCGAGACGTACTTCGAAATCTGTGCGCCTCTGACAACACTCGGCAAACGCTCGAGCAATGGAACGAAGAAGGCAAGGAAGCATACTTCATCATAGCATACCGCACACTCACAGACGCAAAACTTGTTGAAAGCTCACAAAGTCGGGGCAGCGAAGCCAATATCCAAATGTCTGTAGCAGCGCTTGCTGGCATGGGTGCGCCAGGGGGCGGGGCCTCTGATGTGGGCGTAACCGCAGCGCATGAAGGGAGACAAGAGAGGGGTGAGCACGTCATCTGCGAGGGGGAGCGAGTCTATGCTGTTTGTTGTCGCAAGGTGAAGCTGGAACTAATTGATGGATTTGTGGACGATGCTTGCCTTGCAAGCAAAGATGTCTGGGTATCTTACTATCCTGCGAGGGCTGTCAAAGAGGGGGTCAGTCTTACGCAAGTGGTTATCGACGACAAGGAGGATGTGGAGAATTCAAGCGAAGTCAAGGAAGTCTTGAAGTCTTGTGAGGGAGACATCTTTGAAACCTTACATAGTGACGGAGGGGAAAAAGAAGATTAGTACATCCTGTCTAGTGAGCGTTAACTAATCTAAATTCCGGCATTAGTAATCGAGCTTCGTCTTGGATGCCGCACTTAGCTTTCGTATTCTGCACTAGGCGGAACCATCCTTGTATAGCCTCAGGGTCCTCACAGAGAGCTGTGCTATGATCGTACTTTCGATCGAACTTGACTTTGAGCTCAGGGCAACGCTTGACGAAGTTTGCAGCCCAGTTCTTGCCAACTACCTTCTGGTGGCGAATAGTGAACAAAGAATTGGCCATCTATTCGATGTCAGCAAGTCGGGGCGGGTATCCTTGCTCTGATAGCTTCAAACATGCCTAAGAATCGCTACCTCTTCAAATCCTTGAAGAGCCATTGAGTTGGGCTCGCGATCGCGTCGTTGAGGCGCCCCAGCAAGCCGTTTTCGTAGTGTTGCGTCAGAGACGTTGTAGATAGCTGTAGCGCGTCTTATTTTCAGTGTCCCGCCTTGTTAGATAGGTTTTATCGCAAGCTATATATTTGTTTCCTTTGAGACCTTCTTTACTGTGTTGCATTGAGGCATCACGACTTGATTGAAGTTTGATAGGGTCTTGGCAAAAAGTACGTCACTCGCTTGTGGAGTACATACGTTATATCGCAATTACAAATCTACCTTATATTTGAATAAATAGGTTCCGGATCCCAGAGTTTTAACTGTAGGACCTGCTAACACCACCTCAGCTGTAGCACATGGCGGAATCACAACCTCAAGCCTCACTGTTCCTGCCTCCTTATCCAAACTCCAGGCACTCTTCGCGAAGCCCAATGGCGTCTCTAAAGAAGCCTCAGCGTGCGTTAACCCGCCCCCAATCAAGGGCTTTATCCTGATCTTCCTGTAGCCTGGCTCAACTGCTGTCAAACCCGCCACGCTCTCCTGCAACCATGATGCCACAGTGCCAAACGCATAGTGATTATGCGACATCTTCGCGTTCCCTTTGCCGTCATATCCTTCCCAAGTCTCCCAGAGAGTCGTTGCGTCCTTCTGGACAGGATACAGCCACGATGGCGCTGTGTCTTGCATCAGGATACGGTATGCGATATCTGCCCTGCCGTATTCGGCAAGTACAGGGAGCAGCAGCCCGGTGCTCATGAAGCCAGTTCCCAGATGGTAGCCGGCTTGCACTATGAGTTCTACGAGGCGCTCTAAAGCTGCTGGTTTTTGCTCTGGCTCAATGAGGTTGAAGGCGAGGGCGCGGAGGTAGTCGTCTTGGTAGTCTCCTGCGATGCGGGCACCGCGTTGTCGGACAAAAGCAGTGCGCCACGCTTCCGATGTTCTTTTCGACAGTGCGAGATAATGTTCAGCGTCGTCCTGTTTGCCAAGAATATTGGCGATGTTAGAGAGCAGACGAGCTGAGTGGGCTAGATAAGCTGTGGAAATAGCGGCGCTGGGGAACAAGACGTCTTTGATCATTGTGAGGATCCCGCTTCCAGCCCGAAGCCATTCCCCCCAGCTGAAGCCAGTGTCTAAGATGTACTCCTCGAGGTCCCCACATCCAGCACCGAATTTAGTGCAGAGCCATCGCCCCCAGCTCATCTTCTCTCGTGCTCGATGTGCCAAGCTATCCACCCACCTTGTCATGCTGTCGTACTGTCGCGAGAGGACTACGTCGTCATTATAGTGCTGATATAGGGCCCAAGGCATCATTGTAGAAGCATCGCCCCATCCCGTTGATCCTGAGAACATCCTCCCCATGAGCGATAGCTGGCTACTGAACTGTGATGCACCACTGGGGATATATGGTGGGATGGTTCCGTCAGCACGTTGCTCCGCAGCCAGGCAACGCAAGTACCGACGCAGGAAATTCTGACTATCGAATAGCAACGTTGCAGTAGAAGAAAACACCTGGATATCTCCAGTCCATCCCATTCGTTCTCGAGTCGGACAGTCAGTTGGGGTGTCTGTGAAATTGCTGCGGGCGCCCCAAACAACGTTCTCATAGAGCTTATTAAGGCGCGCGTCTGAGCAGGTGAAAGATCCCGTAGTTGGGAAGTTGGAAGCCAGGACAACTCCGTGGACGTCGGAGGGACTAAGATTGTAGTCCAAACCTTGAACTTCGGCGTAGCGAAATCCATGGATGGCGAACCAGGGCTGGAATTCAACTGCATTATCTCCAAGCGTGACAACGTCCCGTTGTACGATATGTGGAACGAAGGGAAGCTTCAAGTAGTCGACATCAAGCTCTCCGTCGCTAGAAAGGACTTCGCTATATGTTATGGCGATCTTGCAACCTGCCCGGCCGCGGAGCTTTATTGCCATGATTCCGGCAAAGTTTTGACCAAATTCGATTACTTGTGCCCCTGACGTGGCATGAAGTACGGCCTTGGGTGGCAAGCGCATGACTTCCTCGACGCGTTCGACTTCTTCTGCGATGAGCTTCTTCGTCAAAACTGGGACCTTTTCGGCAAAATTAGTAGATGGAGCATCGCACTTCCCCAGCCATTCGTCAGAGATTCGAAAGTCGGTTTGTTCGCCCCATACGGGGTCTGATCGAACGATAGAACCTTTAAAAGGCCTCCATGTCTCGTCTGTACAGAATGTGACAGTTTTCCCATCATCTGTATCCACCTCGAGTTGTATCAGTGCAGAAAGCCGGTCTCCGTATCGACAGCGCCCTTCGGTGATGCCTATCTGACCTCTGAACCGCCCATCCGCAATAACGACACTGATCACATTCTCGCCAGTCCTGAGATATTTTGCAATATCGTAAGTCTGGTATTCAGTGAATTCATCAAAAGGTGTCCAGCGTGGCACCAACGCCGTACCAGTGACGTTGTTTTGATTGACGAAGAGCTTATACCATCCACAAGCCGTTGCGTAAGCTCGCCCACGGACTGGTTCTCGCGCAAGCTGCAAGCTACTAGAGAGGTATATAACTCTATCATCTTTTCCTGATGTTCCAGTCGTTGTCATCACTGGAGCGCTAATCCAGGATGCTTTCCAGTCCGATGGCAGGAGCAGACCTGTTTCGAACCATGCTTGCTCAGCCGTGTCCCAAGTTTCGTCGCTAGGCTCGTCGAGTTGATCCCATATGCGGAGGCGCCAATGATACCTCGTGCGACTCTTCACACTGCTCCCCGCGTAGATGGCGGTCAGTGATGGATTTTTGCTTGCAGCCGTCTTTTTGCTGTCCCAAACGATAGTGTTGGATTCGAAGGATAGAGATGTAGAAACTTGAAGTTCATAGGAGGACTGCGTGACATCACAAATGCCTTGATTAGCTGCTAGCTGCCAGCTGAATTCCACGGGGAACGCATCGATCCCAAGCGGACGTGAAAGTCTGTTAGTGCGCAAACAGTACGGTCGTGCTGTCATGAGGAAAGTCGGTAAGAGAAGACAATATGTGCGGATTGACGAAATAGATGATCATGAATCTCAATTTTGGAGTAAGGCTTTTATGATTATACCGAGCTTGCCTACTGACTGGTTTTGAATGTTGTTGCGACGGTCCTAGCATGGTGACTGTGCCGGTCCCCTTCATGCTAACATTACCGACGCGTTCTCCGCTAAAACGCGTAAATAAGCTTCGGCTAAGAAATTTATTCTGATTGGAGGTTTCTCGCCCTTCCTCCATCCTGCAACATTCTTTAATTGGGCGTCGACGCGAGCGCCTCTCGGCCCCGGGTACAGCTGTCATCCGTCCTCAAATCGCCGCGAGCGCCTTCCGGCCCCGGGTACAGCTGTTATCTGTCCGTGAAACGCCGTAAGCTACAGTATCACCGACAGCAGCCACTGCTGCCTGTTGATTGTTGATTGTATGAGTCGCTCTCAGAAGAACAAATAAATGGTCTCTAGCTCATTCGGATGAGGAACGCAGGCTCTCCAATATCCAACTGTTCCTCGGCAAAGATTCCCGCGTCAGAGTGGGTCTCGACTTCTGCGATAAATGCAGTCCCTATACCGACAGGCAAGGGGGCGACGGAGGCGAAGTCAGGCTCCTATTTGAAGGCTACGGTCCAGGCAGTAAATATAACCTCAAATATTCTCTCTTCGCTATATTCTCTTGGAACCATGACCCGGTCCTAGAAGAAGATCCAACAAGACATTGTGCGGCTAAGCGAGCGCCTCGACCAATAGGCCGAATATCTGCCGCCAGAATCCAACTGCCAAAGTCGGGGAGGGACCAACACGCCTCCATGCTTTAATCGCAAACGCATATTGCTAAGTTTTTGCTTCTGTAGCGACCGACTATTCCTCACACGCCCGTGCCTCAGTGGCCTCAGCCAAGGAGATAAGCACCCCGGCGTTGCGACAGTCTTCACGTGCCATGTGGCGAATATCTGCATTGGCACGGCGAAGATAGAAACTGTATGCAGAACCCTCTGGTGGAGCGCGCATACTGCATGGCCCTCAATACGCTGCGCGCAGTGGCAAATTGACTCTCTCTCGGCATTTCGGATCTGTGGCTCGAGGACGCAACAGCCTTTCGGAAATACGATCCAATTGTTGGCAGCACAAGTGGCGCGAGGCAGTCTCCAGCAGGCGCAGCGATGGCCTTGCAGACGCAAGCCCCAGTCTATAGCCCCCGGTTGCCGCACGCATGTCGATAGCGGGGGCGCGACGTCCAAGTTGATGTACAACAGTGAGGCTGAACTGTTGCAGCGCGACCTTGGCCGCCAACGCCGTTTGCGCTGCCTGAAAATGCCTCTACTTGCTCCATATTATCTCTAGTCTTCTGCTACGCTGTTCTCATGAGCAAGGATAACGTCAGTGCGATTTACTCCCTAACTTGGTCGCTAGAGCGTTAGTAAGCTAGCAAGCGCGGCGTGCTTGGATTCACCTCTTCCTTCCTGCATCACTACAGGCCAGGCAACATCATCGCACATTTGGTCTTAGCTAACCTGCTGAGCTCGCAGCGCCAAAGACGCGCCCAACATGGCTGCAGCCGCTCTACAGCCTTGCGGCTGACGTTCTGCATGCGCATAGAGCCACATCTACCCCGCCTGAGGCCTGGTGTGATGCCGTTGCCAGACTAAGAACACAATACAGCGCGTTCGCCTCAGCTCGCGCTTTTAGGAACACTGTTCTACTATCAAGGCATTTAGAGCTGCACGGCTATCCATTGTCCTCCTCTTATGCCAATCTCTACAGCGCACGGCACGGCACAGCCACTACACCCTCGTCCTACTAGACTGCTACGTCGAGCCTCTCGCGTCTCGTTCCTACCACACGCCCACCACACATCCACACGAGCCGATGCGTCTTCTAAAGTACAGAGAAGATGGCTACCTCACGATCACCAGCTTCGAAGATGGCGCGATACCCCCTTATGCGATACTTTCACACACCTGGGGGAAAGATGCAGAGGAGGTGACTTTCGCGGACCTTGCAAAAGGCGACGGCAAGCACAAGCCCGGCTACGAGAAGATTCGCTTCTGTGGGGAGCAAGCACAACAAGACGGACTGCAGTACTTCTGGGTCGACACTTGCTGCATCGACAAGGCAGATAAGGCAGAACTTTCTTTGGCTATTCAGTCCATGTTTCGCTAGTATCAAAACGCAACGAAGTGCTACGTACACCTTTCCGACGTATTAATAAAGAATGGGAAAACTAGCGGTTCGTCTACTGAGTTCACTTGGGAGCCAGCCTTTAAGTCAAGTAAATGGTTCACGCGTGGCTGGACGCTCCAAGAGCTTCTCGCGCCAAGCATCGTTGAATTCTTCTCCCAAGAATGGGAGAGGCTTGGTGATAAGATATCATTAAAGTCTCTAAATAATAAGGTTACTGGTATTCCATGCAAAGCGCTCGACGGAGTTCCTCTTTCTCAATTTAGCGTTAACGAGCGACTGCGGTGGAAGGGCGATAGGCAGACTAAACGCGAAGAAGACGCATGGTACTCATTGTCAGGCATTTTTGATGTCGAGATCGCGCCAGCTTACAGCGAAGGGGCGGTTAGCGCATTTAAACGTCTAAAGGACGAGATTGATAAGCTCGAAATATGCATTCGAGACATACGTCACATAGATCCGCGTGATGATAAGAAGCGCATTGAGGATACAAAGGGCGGACTACTAGCAGACTCCTACCGCTGGGTTCTTAGCAATACTGCTTTCCAGCAATGGCAACAGGACCCGCACAGCTAGCTGCTATGGGTAAAAGAAGATCCTGGAAAGGGTAAAACGATGTTGCTCTGCGGTCTTATTAACGAGCTGTAGAGTTTAGTGCCGGAAAGGGCTCTACTGTCGTACTTCTTCTGTTAAGCGACTGACGCGCGCATTAACAGCGCCACGGCTGCGCTTCGAGGGCTGTTGCACATGCTTATGACCTAGCAACCATCACTTGCATCGCATATCCGTAAGAAGTACGACTGCGCCGGTAAGGCCCTATTTGAAGACGTGAATGTCTGGGTAGTTTTGGTAGAGATCTTCAAAGGCATACTTTAAGACCCATAGCTGCGCCCAACGTATCTAATTATCGACGCGCTAGATGAGTGCGTTACTGATCTGCCAAAACTGCTAGGGTTTGTCGCAAAGCAGTCGTCCGCGTCTCCCTATGTTAAGTAGGTTATTTCTAGCCGTAACTAGCCAGACATTGAAGCATAGCTGGAGCAGGTAGGACATAAAGTAAAGCTAAGTCTTGAGCTGAACGCGCAGTTAGTTGCGGCTGCGGTGGATGTCTTTATACAGCGAAAGGTGGATTAGTTAGCGCGGGAAAAGCAGTACAAACCAGAGGTCCGACACGCCGTGCTCTAGCACCTAAGGTTAAACGCTGACAACACCTTCCTTTGGGTGGCGTTGGCGTGCCAGGACCTTAAAACGACACCAAAGTGGAACGTGCTAACGAAGCTAGCCCTATTCCCGCCTGGCCTAGACTCCTTATGTAAGCGGATGATGGATTAGATAAGCCAATCTGACGGCGCTAAGATCTGCCTGCATGTACTGGCTTCGACTGCGATCCTATATCGACCTGTTACGATCTCTGAACTAGTTGCGCTCGTAGAGTAGCTTGAGGACTTGGACGACCTAGAGTCGGTGCGGGAGATTGTCAGCTTCTGCGGGTCGTTTCTCACTCTGCGAGAAGATACAGTCTACTTTGTGCATTAGTCTACGAAGGACTTCCTCTTTATAAAGGCATATAATAAAGTCTTTCTAGACGGGATCGAAGACGTTCATCGGACGATCTTCTTAAGGTCGCTAGCGATTCTATCTAGGACATTGCGTAGGGACATGTACAGCTTGGAAGCCCCGGGATATCCTATTAAAGACGTTAAGCTACCTAAGCCAGACCCGTTAGCAGTATCACGCTACCCGTGTATCTACTGGATCGACCATCTGTGCGACTTAAAGCCCAACTTATTAGTAAATAGAGTGGGCGACCTGTAAGTCCTAGGCGTAGTCGACGAGTTCCTAAGAAAGAAGTATCTCTACTGGCTAGAGGGGCTTAGTCTATGTAGGGGCGTAGGCAAAGGCGTTGTCTTGGTGGAAAAACTGTGGCTGTTGGTGTAGGTAAGTTATCCAGAATCTGTGTTTGCGTATAGTATGATCTAGATACTAACGCTAGTAGTAGATGTGTGGCTAAGGTAGACTCGCTGAGCTTGTTTAAGACGCACGGCGATTCATCATGTACCACAAAGGGGTAATTGAGGGTTACCCTCTTCAGGCTTATGCGTCCGCACTCCTGTTCAGTTCTATAGGTAGTCTAATTAGACAGCTGTTCCAGCACGAAGAACTAGACGTAATTAGTATTAGGCTAGCTCTGAGCGATGAGTGGAGTGCGTGTCTGTAGACGCTCGAGGGCCATAGTGATTGGGTTAGCTTGGTGGCCTTCTCGCACGACTCGACCCGGCTGGCGTCGGCGTCTGAAGACAGTACTGTTAAGGTGTGGGATACGAGTAGCGGCGCATGTCTGCAGACGCTCGAGGGCTATAGAAGTTGGGTCAGCTCTGTGGCCTTCTTGCACGACTCGACCCGGCTGGCGTTGGCGTCTGACGACAGGACCGTCAAGGTGTGGGATGCGAGCAGCGGCGCGTGTCTGCAGACGCTCAACGCTGGCAGAACTCTCTACAACCTGTCTTTTGATCGTGACGGTTCTCGCCTCTTGACTGAAATAGACACTTTCGACATTCAGAGCACGGAGGCTTCCAGCACGATAGATCTTGCAAAACCCGCCCGCCCTATACACCTAAAGACTGGCTTTAGCTCAGACGGCATGTGGATCCAGAATGTTGGTAACAACATGCTATGGGTACCATCAGAATATCGACCGTCGTGTTCGTCTGTGTGTGGGACCATGGTTGGTGTAGGTGTTGGGTCTGGAAGAGTGTGGATTTGTGGTATAGCCCTTTAAATTACTTTTATGTGTTTGTTGCAGCAAGGCAAAGTTCCATTCTTCTTTTATACAGTTTATTTCTCTCAACCTCTATTCGGTCTTGAGGGCTGAGGGTGCACACGAGTATTTATATGGTCTCTGCATTACCGCCTAGAAGCTTCGAGCACGGTTTGAGAAGGCAGCTATCGTTACATCGCATTAATTACTCGATCAATCCAGAATAACGTGCATCGCCCGTAAGCGAGAAACGCCCCCTCAGCGAGATGAGCCAACTCGACAGGCACCTCACCCATCCCCATACACTTCTAGAGATCTGAAACTGTCGTGCATCTGCAGTTTAGACTCTTCTGCCTCTTCTACCACATTGCAGCAGAGGAAATACGATAGTTGTGGTCGAGCTGTGGCGCCAAGCGGAGGTCCATTTGACACGGAGATAAGCTCGGAGTATATGTTCTCCAAGCTCAAGCATCTTGAAAATGACGGACGATGTGCACTTCAGATGCATCTATCGCCGCAGCAGTTGCAGATTGCGGGAGATAGGGCTAGTAGTAGTCAAGCAGGGGTGAGAACTAAAGTAGTTCCTATCGCAGCGCGCAATATGACAGTTATTGCGACTATAACTACCATATTTCAATTATTATAAGATGTAGGGCTACAGAGAAAGACCTATGTAACGGCGCAGGCAAGACTACTCGGATCAGTATCGGCGGTAGTGTCACTCAGAGGCATATGGGAGTGCGTGGGACATTAAACGAGCCTTGATTCGAATAGACACCTATAGGCCTTGTACGAAAGGATATTAAAAGTCTATAGAGCTAGTTACAGGGAGTGTCTTCTTATATACTTATCTTAGTTAGATCCGAATCGGATCTGACTTTATAACGAGTGGTTAATGAAGAGGGCGGCGAATGCTACCTCCGATCCGGCTCTGGGATTAGTCCGATACTTGGCGAAGTTGTAACATTGTTACAGTGATCGGCTTTGGTATCCAATACTATACTATCGCTATATAAGCCTACGCTTTACTTGAAGAGGCGTATCTTGGTACTAATGAAGCTTCTCTTCTAATTAGAAAGAACTGGGCACGTCGTTGGCTTCGCCGTCACCCAAAATACAAGCGCGTTAAGGTAAAACTGATAGAGAT